>NW_023416315.1:49849622-51049622 GCF_014108235.1 Myotis myotis
CTCATTTGGGGGGATATGTAATTAGTTTTCAATTGCTGTGTAATAATTACACCAAAATGTAGTGCCCGATTACAAAACTATTCTAAGTTTTGCTTGTGATGGTCTGTTCTCTGGCTGGTCTGACATTGTTTCACTCATAGAGTTCTAGTCATCTAGACATCTAGCTGATTCCCTGGGGCTGTGTGGTTTGTGATGGCCAATGTCACTTGGGTGGCAGTGGGTGCTGGCTGTTGGCTGAGCTACACCGTGGCAATATTAGTCTCAGTAATGGGGCAGATCACAAATCTCTTAAAACCAAGACTTAAAAATTGTTTCTCTCTCATCCATGTGTCTCTCTTCTATTTATGTTTCTCTCTCTTTCCCTCTCCCTTGCTCTCTCTCTAAAAAATCAATAAAAACATAAAAAAAAGAAATTTACACGCCAGGGACAAAGTAATTCCGTGTTTATCCCAGCTTGGCTTTTAATCTATGTCATGCCTGGTTCATGCCCTGGACACCTGGGGAAAAATTGCACAGTTTTATCTCATTCAATTAGTCAAAAGGAGTCACTGGGCCAGTCAAGATTGGCCAGGGGAAGACCAATGTCCCTTGGTAAAGAGAGGAGCTGTGAAGACCTTGTGGCTGTTGTCAGTCTATCTGTGTCCATTCACATGAGGTGATGGAATGCTCAGACCTCAGTTTCCTGCTGTTCATAAGGATATGAACTCACAGGGAATTCTGGGCATGTTGCATATTCATTTTCTCTCAGTCCCTTTCAATCTGTTTTGTAACAACATTTTTTTTCTCTTTCTCCTGCTTTTCTCTTCAAAGTTTTCTTTGACTTGAAGGTCTCCTAAAATTAGCAATTTTAATTTATCTCCCAGAGTAAACATTCTTGAAATCATATTTAATTTACCTTTATTTTCCTTACCTTTCATTTTCTTCCAATGTGGAAAAATCTATTTGAAATACCCCTTGATTCTCTCTGCTGTTTACATTCTCAGCCTGACCACCACAATCATATATGTACATTAACTCAAGACCCTGACAGCTGGCTTCTCTTTTACTATTTTTCTCTCTATTTTACCCATATAATTTAATTATACATCCTAATTCACTGCTACTTTAATTATTCCTCTCTCTTGATCAGAATCCTTGAGCAGTTCTCACTTATAGAGCAAGATATTCTAAGAATTTCCAAACTTTTGAGGGTTTTTTAAAAATGATTTGCTCTACCTATATTTTACTATTATATCAATATGTATCTTTACTTCCAGGTTTTATCACCTCATATTTTTTTATATGTGGCATATTCATTTCCGAATTTTTATGTTTGCTAATCTATTAATCCCAAACATGAAATGATTTTCTTTCATTTGTTTGCATATCAACCTTCCTTAAAATTTGAATTTATTTATACTTACATGCTTACCATTTAATATTTAAGCATTTACAGTTTCATGTTTCCTTTTAATTCTCCAATATTTACTAAGTTATTACTATGTGACAGGCACTGAAATATGTGTCTAGGATACAGAGGTGGACACAAACAAAAAAAAGACAATGCCCTTTGTATCTAATTGTTTAATGGAGTGGGGATATATTAATAACAATAATATAGATAAATGTATAATCACAACTGGATATTTTCTTTTAAAAAGAGTGTCTAGTGCTATAAAAACAGACTTTAATATGGAGCTGACATCTTGGGTTAAGGAGTGTTCCCTAAGAAAAAGTTGGTTAAATTGATTTATGGATTAGTTACATTTGAAAAGTAACTGACAAGAAAAGAGAAAGAGATATTTGAGAATAGGGAAAAGTTTGTAATTATCTGTGGTGAGAAAGATAAAATACAGAAACTCAAGGTGATCCCTTTGACTTGAATACATAAAGAGTAGCATGATATTCTGAGAGGAGGCTTGCAACCACAGATAATTTCTATTTAATGGTAGGTGGTCCGTTCTAAGAAGGTCATAGGCAGGGTAAAGTCTCAGTTGCCCACAGAAGTGAACTCTATAATGTAGCCCTTTTTTTTTTTTCATTTCTCATTTTTCTCTCCCCTTTCTGTTATCTCTATTATTATGTACACATGTGGCCTAGTCTTGAACTTTGCTTCAGAGAGGCCCTGGCTAAGGCAGGTAGCAATCTCTTTTCTTTTTGAAAATGAGAAAGGTACACTGTGGTCAGAGGTTTGAGATAGTTGATTTGAAAGGAAAAACTGAAAAACAATAGACATCAATGGCAACATTTTTTTTTTCTGAAACACACATTAGTATTTTCTCTGCAATTAGGTTATATCCCTAAAAGTAGATTTATACTTAATAATCCTTATGTTTTTTCCTAGAGCACATTATGAATACACAACAGACACTAATAGATACTTGTTGATTTTCTAATAAAGCCAATTCACTCTGAATTGCTGTTTTTTAGTATGGACTATAAAATCCTATATGTGTTTGTATTGTATTTTCATTAAAGAAAAAAAACTTATAGGAAAGATATATGCTATTAATCCAAAAGAATGTGTTTTTGAACCTAGGATGATGGATTTGAATGTTTTTGTCACTATGGCTGTTATTATGATTACCCTTTGAGACCTGCATAAATGTAATTGTTATGAATTCCGAAGATTGGACTGCTTTAACTTTTATTTTTTTCTGACATAAAGCAATTGGTTGTGTTCAGTGCTATTGTAAGTCAGTATGAGAGAAATAACAATAAGGCAGGCATTAATCAAATAATGTGCCTATGAAGAAAGCACTCACTAAATTATTTTCGTGTGCCCAGATGATGGTCAATTTTGGATAACATAAAAAATATGGTGAGCAACATTTTTTTCAGTGGTTAAAAATATGAACTTAGGGACAGTTTCCAGAATGGTGCGATGAGATCTTCAAGGACCCTCTCCCCAGTAAACAACCGTAACTGGTGAAACATATATAGGTATATATATATTTTTTTAATCTTTTTTATTATTATTATTATTATTAGTTAAGGTATTACAAATGTGTCCTCATCCCCCCCATTTATAGCTATATTTTTTAAAATCCTCACTCGAGGATATTTTTCCATTGATTTTCAGAGAAAGGGAAAGACAGAGAGAAACATCAATGTGAGAGACACGCATTGATTGGTTGCCTTCTACACACGTCCCGTCCCAGTCAGAGCCCGGGCGGAGAGGAGCTTGCAACCTAGGTGCGTGTCCCTGACTAGAATCAAACCCAGGACTCTGTAATCCACAGGCCAGTGCTGTATCCACCGAGCCAAACCAGCTAGCGTCTAGTGAAACATATTTTTAAAATCAACTATTTAAGGTCTAGGGAATAGTCTAAAGCAGCGGTTTTCAACCTGTCGGTCGCGACCCCTTTGGCGGTCGAACGACCCTTTCACAGGGGTCGCCTAAGACCATCCTGCATATCAGATATTTACATTACGATTCATAACAGTAGCAACATTACAGTTATGAAGTAGCAACAGAAATAATTTTATGGTTGGGTCACAACATGAGGAACTGTATTTAAAGGGCCAGAAGGTTGAGAACCACTGGTCTAAAGTATGTGTAGCAAGTGACAAAAAAGTCAACAAAGAAAATCTACTAACTCTCTCTAAGGACAGTGAATCTTAGCACTTGAGCCAGGACACTTCTCCCCACCTCGCCCATCTCAGGATAAAAGAAGTGAATGTGGCCAAGAAGACTGGGCACCCTCTCCTCAAAACTCCCCATTAAGGGCTATGGTATCAACCTGAGGGGTGTGTGGTGCCCAACATTTTTTATCTCTTTTCCCCAGTTCCATATCATAGAGGCTAAATATCAAGTGAGTGCCACTGAGAGATCTAAGGATTCCTACTCTACTCAACCCCCATATTGGAGTAATGACAGGCCATGGATATTGGGGTCCTGATTGCCTTGGGCTAGTTCACTCATAGGGTGGATGTTACAATCCAGGATAGACAAGCCAAGGAGTCCAGAAGCTACCACTCTGAGGCCACTTTTCCGCACCCCATCTCCGAAAAAGTGGTGCAACATTGATACCTAGTGCAACATGTATGAACCTTGAAATACTACACTAGAAACCAATTATATGATATCACATATTGAATGAGTCTATTTATTTGAAATATACACAATAGGCAATACTATACAGAGAGAAAGATCAGTGGTGTGATTAAATTGTTCTAAAATTGATTGTGGTGATGTTTGCCCAATCCTGTGAACATACTAAAAAAAATTAACTTGTACACTTTAAATGGGTAAATTGTACACCATGTGATTTATATCTCACAGTTGTTATATCAAAAAATGTAACTTTAATATAGCCCATATTTTGCTTGAAACAACTATATATATGTGTGTGTGTGTGTGTGTGTGTGTGTGTGTGTGTGTGTGTATATATATATATATGTATATATATATATATATATCCTATATAATAAAGGGGTAATATGCAAATTGACCCTAACAGCAGAACAACTGGGAATGACTGGTCACTATGACACACACTAACCACCTGCTGGCAAGTGGACATCCCCTGAGGGCTCCTGGGCTACCAGAGGGATGTCTGACTGCCAGCTTAGGCCCAATCCCCTGGGGAGTGGGCCTAAGCCAGCAGGTGATCATCCCCTGAGGGGTTCCAGACTGCGAGAGGGCACAGACCAGGCTGAGGTACCCCCCCCACCCAGTGCACAAATTTTTGTGCACCGTGCCTCTAGTATATATATAATAGAGAAATATGCTAATTAACCGGGATTCCATAATGGGTCAACTATATAGGAGGAAATTGCGCACACAGCATCGGGGGCATGGCGGCAGGGGCCTCTGCGTGCCTGTGCTGGGGGAGGGCCTGATCAGCAGCGGCCGAGGCTGCTTTAAGAGCCAGAGAGGGAGGCAGGGCTGGACTGGCAGTGGCCAGGGCTGCTGTGGGGCTCGGGGAGCGAGGCAGGGCCAGGCCGGTGACTCAAAGGTGGGCAGCGCCATGCAATTTCAAATTGCACACTGGGCTCCTAGTTTAATATAATAGGTAATCATAATTATCTCTGGGTACTTTTTTAATCTTTGTAACATATAGACAAATATATTGAGAAACAAAATTAAACTAAAAAATTATACATCCTAAAAATTAAAATAGACTTGAATTTTAGTAATTTCCTACCATATGTTTAAGATAAGCCATGAAACTTTTATATACATACAGATAATGGTAGGTTTGTGGTGTCTGAGCATCACCTGGGAAACCAGTTGAAAACCTCTGTGGTTTTCAGACTTGATCACAGACAATTACAAAGGCTTTCCCTGGCAGGCCTCAGGGATGAAGTGCCGTGGAGGCAGATGCAGTCAAGGACTCAGAACTCCTTGGTGGGTCATGCTTTCTCACATACCTGCATTCATAGCCCTGAGACTTCATTTGTTGGTGTCTTTTTCTGAGGCCTTGGGCAGAGGTATTCTTCAGATGCCTCTCTCTGAAGGAAGGAGGGGAAACCTTAAAGACACCCCACCCCACGCCCCAATCCCAGATTCCATAAAACTGCTGGAGTCTTTTGTTTGGGCCCCTTCAATGGAGAGATGACCCTCACATCTGTGTAGATCCACCTGACCTTTGCCCAGTATGCCCTGTAGAGGAAATGGAACAGGGACTTTGGCACCTTCTCTGATTTTAGACCCTTGCTTATACCATAGCAGTTAAGTGATT
This sequence comes from Myotis myotis, assembly GCF_014108235.1. Lineage (NCBI taxonomy): Eukaryota > Metazoa > Chordata > Mammalia > Chiroptera > Vespertilionidae > Myotis > Myotis myotis. Next base: position 49,855,289 of record NW_023416315.1, read on the forward strand.
AAAGGCTTAACTCTTCCATTTTTGGCCGTTGCTTTAATCGACTACTCTGACACCTGACAGCTCAGCTTTCTCTTTCACAGCTCAGCTGAACCAACATCAACTAATTGACTTGACCAACTACTGTATTTCTTAGCACTATATAATATGTTCACTCTTAAGTCAGGTTCACTGAGACTCTAACCCACTGTTCCTGAGTCTTTTCTGAGTCTTTGAGACTCTGATTATTTGTTGAATGAACATCATTTCCCTCTTACTGTGCACACAATGTTACAGATTTTAGAATTTGCAAATAATAAACATCTCTCTATATCAAGTATTCTTTTATTTGCAATAAGTGGAAATTTCAAGATAGTAGTAGAAAGTTATTAATAAAAAAAGTTTAATTGTTCCTTGCTAGACAACTTTCAAATGTTACCTGGAATTCTTCTAGTTCTCTATTAGAAGAAAGTTTCCTGTGATCCAAAATTCCAGAATCCTAGACTGCCATGGTGTTAGGGACAAACACAGCCGTGACCTTGAGACAAGATCCTGAGACAGAGCCAAAGAGGAGAAATATTTTGTCTCCATTTATTACCCCCTCCAGTCAAAAATCATATGCTCATCATTATTTTTTTAATATTTGAAGCAGATTTGTTGATTCCAATTGATTATAAGTGCCTTATTTCAGTTAAAGAAATAAGAGTGAGATTATTCTATATCTTCTAGTAGAGAAAGTTTAAAGAAAAAGTATTCTTTGACAAAGATGGAATTCTCAAAGAAATTTTGTATACATCATCCATTCTATTCCTGTGATATAATGTGTACATTTTATGTACACTTATGTGTGGTTTTATAGCCATAGTGCTAGGTTGAATATGCAAGAAAATAAAAGAACAAAAATTGCACAGTAATGTCAAAATATTAAAGATTATGGATCCTTTAAAGCTTATCAATGAATGAAGTTCATTGAATCAAGTGAAAATCCCTGTTTTAAGTTGTTCAGGTTAGGTTTTCAAAGTGTAGTTCTTTGAACATTAGACCCCTAAACGTCTATATCTGTATCTATATCTTTATCTATCTATATCTTTGTAAATATAAACAGGAATACGTAAAGCTCTGTGTTTGGAAAATTTTTCACATTATATCGTTCCATCTTGGAGTTTCACAAGGCAAATTATTATACTAAAGTCTCTTTAGTTGTATGCCTTTAATGCTGAATAATGAGTTCACTATTAAAGACAATCATTCTATTCCAAAATGAGCAATACTTTTACTGGTTTCTTTTTCATACCAGATATTAACAATCAGATTTTAGGATGAAGTTTCACAGCATTGTTTTCCAATACTATCCATTAACAGTGAAGCATATTATAACAACCTCAGATGACTACCATTTAAGAACCAAGACTTTGCCTTTCATAGGTGTCAATTAAGCATGACTGCATTTTTTTATTTTTAATTTGGGGGTTAGAGATATATAGCACATAGGCATCCGAGAATAAAAATATCTCAGTGGTTTTAATACAATTCTTAGATGCCACTTGCATGAAGATAAGACTTTTCTGTTTTATAGAATTAGCCGAAAACCTTACAGTGGAGAAGAAATTGAATTTGGATATTGTTGATAGTGTTGTGTGAAATCAATTAAAATATATATGATATTGGGTAGAGAAGGAAGGTAAAAAGTGGATAATGGCACTGATAATGTTTCATAATTGTAACACTAGACATAGTCTAATTAAATAATCAAATGGACCATGTCTAGCTTGGTTTAAAGGTTTTAAAAATATAATTAATATTAAATATGAATAGAATATTTTAAAGTATTGCAAAGAGCTAATAAGAATAATGCTCATGTCCTAAATAATCTGGGTTGATTACAGCAATTATTCTTTATTTTGTTTAATGACAGATATTGCAATGATCAAAATGCTAAAATGAAATAGCTATTAAAGTAAATACTTAATGGTATGCTTTAAAAATAGATTGAATCTTATTTATATTATAATTTTCTATGGATTTTAAGTAAAAAAATAATAAATACTATAAATATGTAGATTTTCACAGTTGTAGTCATGAACCAAAAGAAGGTGTTTGAAAATAAAATAAGAATCAAACTACTTAAAAAAAATTAGAAAATATGGGTTTGAAAAACTCCATCACTGAGGTTTTAAAAAATAGCACTCCAAAATGTTTGGTGGGGAAGAATAAGTTCACTTTCAATGAAATATTTGCACTCTTATTTATACTTTTTAGAAGATTCCTCTGTGAAACTCCTTCTTGTGTTTCTGTCTATCAAATACCTATAATGTTCTCTTTATTCCTTTATTGATAATTATTTAGTCATGTTAAAGCTGGCATTGTCCACTGAGCAAATTGGAGAAATACAGTATTTAATCAATAGCGTAGAAACAATTCTAGCCTTAGGACTGTTACTGTCTTACTCTGTGATTTATGGGAGACTCCCTATAGCTCAAATTGACTATAAAATAGTGGGAATGGAATTCATAGTTGTTGAAATATTGATGTCTATATTGAAGGATGGATAATAAAAAATTTTATTTCCTTCATTTTTAATGGAACACTATGTGAGTATTCTTGTACTCTTCCATATTATTATCAAAATGTCTTTTTAGTAAGTTTTAAGTTGTGTCATTTGTGTGCCCCACTGGATTTTATTCACTAGATTTGGGAAATAAATTTATCATATATGAATACGAACCTGTTAAACTAATTTACTTTAAAATTCTATCAGTTCAATTGTAGAGAATTCAGTATTTAATTTTAGAGAGAAATACTGGTTTTTGATAGTTTGTAGTGAAAGTTCTTTCACCAGTTATATCTTTAATATTGGTTTACTATGTGCTGCAAGATAAATTTTATAGTGAATATAATTTTTTTTTAAATTGTGTATAAAGTTTGTTCTTAGAAATGCCATTCTACTATTCAAATATTTTAATAAAGTTAAAGAATATTCCATATGATATTTACTGATTTTTATTTATAAAGCTATGTCTGAGTAAAATCCCAGTTACATCTCATCTATGAAGGTATCTCCTCTGCGATAGGCATGTAACCCTTCTTCAACTCGAAAAAGAGATGTGCTATATACAACTCAATATAAGGTGTTTTCCTGGAACACATTTTTTGTTTTATCATTTGGGTATACACAGATACTATATCTATATCCACCTTCTAGAGACCAGACAATAAGTTCATCTGAAGGACACAGATGTGATGATGACATAGTCCTTTAAAGAGTTTAGACGTTTCATAAATTATTTTCTCTGTAATTTGCAAGTGTACATCAACCCAGAAAAAATGCTATTTGGTTTCCTTTAAATGTTGTTCAATTGTCAAGGGAAAACAAAAGATAATAAAATGGTTGGTTGAGTGATTTCAATGCCACTGTCATTTAAAAGAATGACAGAGAATATTCTATTCTAATGACTGATGGTCATATTAGACATTCTCAATAATAACAAGTATATGATTCTAGAATGCTCACCAGTCACAAATAACTGTATGATTTGGCTTTATAATTGTATGTTTGTGACCTTTTAAAAAAAAATTATTGTTGACACTATTACAGATGTCCTCCATTTTCTCCCCCTTTGCCAACCTCCACTCAGCCTCCAACACTCCTCCTCTGGCCTTCACCACAACAAATTTCTGCTGTCTGTGTCCATGGGCTAAGTATATATGCTCTTTGTCTTCTCTCTTTACCTTTTTTCATCCAGTCCCCCATTCCCCATCCCCTCTAAACTCCGTCAGTCTATTCCATGTATTCATGCCTCCAGTTCCATTTTGTTCCTCAGTTTATTTTGTCCATTGGATTCCACATATAAGTGAAATCTGTGATACTAGTCTTTCTGTGTCTAGCTTATTTTTCTTAGCATAATAATCTCCATGTCCATCCACGCTGTTGCAAAATGCAAAGAGTTCCTTCTTTTTTATAGCCACCTAGTATTTCATTGTGTAAATGTACCACAGGTTTTTATTTTATCTACTCATCTATCATGGGCACTTGGGCTGTTTCCAGATCTTAGCTATTGTAAATAATGATGCTATGAACACAGAGGAGCATATATTCTTTCTGATTGGTGTTTCAAGATTCTTAGGAAATATTACCAAAAGTTAGATTGCTGTGTCAAAAGGCAGTTGGTTACATTTTTAATATTTTGAGAAGCTTCATACTGTTTTTCAAAGTAGCTGCACTTATGGGCATTCCTACCAAGAGTGCACTAGAGTTCCCTTTTCTCCACAACCTCACCAGCACTTGTTTGATAATTTATTGATGATAGCCATTCTGACAGATGTGAGGTGATAACTCATTGTAGTTTTAATTTGCATCTCTCTGATAGTGACATTGAGCATTTTTTCATATGTTCATTGGCCATCCATATGTCCTCTTTGGAGAAGTGCTTATTCAGATTCTTTGCCCATTTTTAAATTGCTTTTGTTAAGTTGTATGAGTTCTTTATATTATTTTAAAAATTAACCCTCTATCAAATGTATCATTGGCAAAAATGTTCTCCCATACAGTGGGTTCCCTTTTCATTTTGTTGATGGTTTCCTTTGCTATGCAGAAGCTTTTTATTTTGATGTAGCCCCATTTTGTTTATTTTTTTCTTTTGTTTCCTTTGCCCAAGGAAATATATTGGCAAAAATACTGCTATAAGAGATGTCTAAGATTTTACTGTCTATGTTTTCTTCAAGGATTTTTGAACTAATTTTTTTCAAATCACCCTTCCAGAATACAAGGTTCTTTCTTGAGATCTATCCCGGTGGTATTTTGAGCACTATCCCTTATAAGCATGCTCAAATTATTTGTTTTACTTTACTAACACCTTTTTCTCTTTGCCTCCAAATTTCTGATGGTTTCTGAATTTTATTTCCCTTTTCAGTGAGTATCTGTATTAGAAAACATCAAACAATAAATGAAAACAACTCAACTCTAACAAATCCTCATGATATGTTAGGATGTGAACAAAAGACATACCTAGTAAAATCTTGCAGAAAACAAGTTGCAAATAAATAAGTACTAATCAATATAGTATTTTTGGATGCTAGAGAGCAGTGGAAAATGCCTTAGAATTTTTTATTTTATTTTATTGCTTTTTAGAGAGAGGAAGGGAGACACAGAGAGACAATGATGTGAGAGAGAAACATCAATGGGTTGCCTCCAGCATGCATCCTGACCAGGGATCAAACCCACAACCTGGTATGTGTCAGGAATGGGAATTGAACCCTCCATCCTTTGGTGTATGAGCAACACTCCAATGGAGCCACACTGGCCAAGGCTGCCTTTGAATTTTTAACAAAAATAATTTAATTTACATTTCTAAATAGTCAGATGATAGCCAAATAAAGACATAGCTTTAGATAAACAAAATCAGAATATTATCTCCTATATATCTTAGTTTAGAATATTCATGGAGCCAAAACAAGGAAGATATCTGAGGAAAAGGAGGATGGGGACTCTAGAGAAAAGGAAACCTGACTCAGGAAAGCATTGTCAATAATCAGTCCAATCAGAGTCAGACACAGGCTTTGCTGGAAAGGGCCATTGGCACCAAGGCAAAGCCTTTGGAAAGTGGGAAGAAAAATAATGAAATAAGACTAAAAACACTGATGGTAGATGTATGGCTAGTTTAAACAATAAATTGATAGAAATTTATGTATGAAAATATAATTAAATTATTTACTCCTGGGTTAAAAGTTGTAGAAGAAAATAATTGTAAACACAATAAACTACTTGGTATCGCATGAAACCCTATTTAGGCAAAATAATTGAACATTGATCAATGATTTATCTATAAATTATAATACATTAAGAAGATGTAGGGAAGGTATTTTAGCTTTCAAACTTTTAGTGATAGTTGATTTTTAAAACAAATACACATTTAAAAATAAAAGGCCAAAGTTCTTATTTGTCAGAACTCAAAACATGATATTAACCAAACCCTTGCACCATTCAACAGTAGTTTTCCAACCTTTTAAAATTTAAATCAGCTCTCTCCCCAGAAGAATCCATTATTTCCTGGTCTTATTTTAATCTCAGCAAAACTTAACACAAGCCTTAAAATATTTGAAACCATTTTTATTCTTCTCTAGCCACATGGAGGTAATACACATTGACATAAGTTTTTTGATTTAAGGGCATTTTATTCTATAGTTCTATGCTGTAATAAACAATGTTAAAGATTGCAATGAAATATAAAAAGCATTTTAAATATTTTACGCTTTAAAAATGTTTTTCAAATAGAACTTCTTTTCTGCAATTAACTTAAACTGGAAGTATTTAATGTATGTAAAAGCAAGATAGTAATGAATCAACAAATCAAAAGTAATTTTAATATATTTATAAAAAAGAATTTTAACTTACTTTCAATGCTTTAAGATACTTATTGTATAAATTATGTTTGGACAGAATTTTATTAAAACAATAAATATGTTTGCATTGTGTTTCTAAATTATGATACAATGGTATTGATCATATGTATGTATAATATCACAATTATGTGATATTTCTAGAAAATGCAATAGGGCTTTACTTATTTAGCATTAATAGACATTAGATGGATTACAAACTGAATTTTGCAGAAATGGAGATTTATGGGGGAAATATCAAAATTAGACCATTTTATAGTATTTTCTTCTCAAACAAGCTGCAGGTTTCCTTTTCTTAGTAAAGAAATAATTATTGCTAAAAATAACATATGTTTTTTGATTATTAAAACTATCTTATTTTGTAAAACAATCTTCCCTCAAGAATATTGGAACATATGGGATACTACAATGAAATAAGCTCAGGTTGTGTTCTTTTATATGTTTGAATGGTGTTCCTATCTCTTATACCTTCATCAGTATATCAGCCACAACTTCTCAATGTGGTCAGTGTGCCAGATTCTAGCAGCATCCTTTCTGATGTGGTTAAGGCAAACAAATCAAAACAAGCAAAATGACCAAATTCTTTTTTAAGAATTAAATGCAAAATAAGTTTAGAAGGTACCTTAGTGATTGATGGCCTAAGCCTTCTTCTCTGTATAATTGGAGTGAGCTGTAGCCCTCAACGTTCATTATATTAAACTAGAGGCCCGGTGCATGAATTCGTGCACCATTGGGGTCCTTGGCCTGGCCTGTGGGATCAGGCCGAAACCAGCTCTCTGACATCCCCCAAAGGGTCCCGGATTGCAAGAGGGCATGGCCAGGCCAAGGGACATCACCAGTGCACAATCAGGGCTGGGGAAGGATGCGGGAGGTTGGCCAGCCAGGGAGGGACTGGGGGGGCTCCAGGGCATGTCCAGCCTGTCTCACTCAGTTCCAATCTGCCAGACCTTAGCAGCAATCTAACCTACCAGTCGGAGTGTCTGCCCCCTGGTGGTCAATGCACGTCATAGCGAACAGTTGAGCAGCCTTAGCATATCATTAGCATATTATGCTTTGATTGGTTGAATGGCCAACTGGTCGACCAGATACTTAGTATATTAGGCTTTTATTATATAGGATAACTGTCTCAAGACTAATTTCACTTCCTCTAATTATCTTTTATATCACTTTGTAAAAAATTTATTGAAGAAGTTAAGAATTAGAATAAATATCCAGAACCTAAAAATAAGAGGAATCACATATATTTTCATATTTAGGGACAGCTTTATTTTGAACAAAGTTATGGTGTTCTCTTTACTGGTTTTCAAGGTAGGGTGTAATTGAAAGGGTTGTTTTTTGTTTGTTTTATTTGTTTATTTGTTTGTTTTGTACACATTGGATATCTACCCAGTACTCACTCTGCTTTTGTTTTTGCTAACGTATCTCTGGCGTTCTTTATATACAATCAGTGGTACAGTCTTTCCCAGCTCTGGATATATCTTGGATTCCCCTGGAGAGCTTTTACACCATAGGAATGCATTTCCCTTCCACAGAAATTCTGATTCATATGAATGAGTCCCAGGCATTGATATTGTTAAGACTCCACCCTCCCAACCCACCCACATACTTGCAAAAACCCCAGTTGATGCCAATTAGCCATTACTAGAATAACAATACTAGAATTGGTCACGTGCTTGGGTTTGAACAGAAACATATTCTGCATGGTTTAAGTGGGGGGGGCAGGAGGGGAATGAAAGGATAAAAGCTCATAGAGCATCCAGGTGGGCCAAAGAATCAGGTTTGAGGGAAGAACTGGTAATGACCTTGACCTTATGTCACCACAAGACCATTTCAGGGCTCAGGCACTCTTGGCTACCACAGAGACTTCACTCCCTCTGCCCCCGGTGTTATATTTTTATGCTGTCAACTTTGCAATACTTGATTTCACAGTTGCCTACCTTTTTGAATAGCTTATGATTGAATGGCATTTAAGTACCTCTCATTCTGCCTTTTGTGGGTGATCTAGGTCACATGCTTGTGGCCTAGGTGCATAAGATGCTGGGGATTTAGTCTCAAGTGGTGTTTAAGGAACACTAAGACAATTTAGAAAGAATACAGTTTTGAGTGCAAAGAAAGAAAAATTGGGTAAAAAATAACTACTTGATTTAAATTTTGAGTTTTCTTGAGAAGAAAATGGGCAATTTGGAAGTTAAATGGGTGAACATTCTTAGAAGCTTGCTATGTTTTATTGGATTTCTTTGAATATCTTTAGTGAAAAAAAGTTAAACGGGATGCACTTAAACCATTTGGTGGCAAGTATCATTATATTAATAATTTGAAAATTATCATTATATAACAGAGTTAGAAGTCCTTAATTCATTGCAACTAAATATTTGAAGAGGTAAAAGAAATTATACTTTTAGAAAATAAACTGTGGTAGAACAGTTCTCATAAAATCAGCTAAAATACTGAATTTTTTAAAAAATTATTTTTTTAAACAGAGAAGATATAAACAAATGGCATGAAATTCAGGAGGTAAAATATAGAGAAAAATATACTGCTAAACATTTAGACAAATGTCAGAAAGACTTGGCTGGATATTGCATCAACCAAAGTGTCTCATGAGGGTATAATAAAAGCAAGCTAAAATAGGGGAAAATATGATATACAGTAAAGGGGACTATTGCAGCTATAGCCTTGTACAGTTTGGGGCCCAGAGGTGTGATGTTGGGGTGTTATTGATTAGCTTTAAATATGTTTAAGTCTGGTAACAATGAGTTTACATATTGTTAAATATACATTAATAACTATTCAGAAACTAGATATAAAGAATAGCATTAAAAATAGTAAAAGAAGAAATATGGAGTAAAGGAAACCTTTTTATCAAATAAAGACAAGAAAGAGAAACAAACATATAAAAAAAGAACCAGTTGGCAAAGCCATCCCAGCCTGTGATAACAAATAGCCCCCAATCAGTCTCTTAGCAAAATGAAGGTTCTTTTCTATGATATCACAGTCTAAAGTGTTCCCATGATGGAGCTGGGGGTGTGGGCTGGAGGATCTTCTGTGAACTCAGCCCATCGGGTGGTCCTGCCAGTTTTAGGACCTCAGCATCCTCCCACTGACACTTTCCAGAGCCACTTTCCAAGTAACTTCAAAGTAAAATGTCTAAAGAGCAGAGTTAAGATGACACTTCTTCTCTGAGATCATTACTATTCCTAAATATTGATGTTCCCATCATCTGAAACCCATTTCATACTCCACATATGCCTTTAAGGACCCTACACCCAGCTCCCCCCCCCCCCAAAAAAAATATAATGACTTTTTCTAACAAGTGTTTATATAAGAATATTCCTGAACATGAAGGATTTCTAAGAGGCTTCTGCAGAACAAATGTTTAGTAAGAAAAATGACATAAACTTGGAAATGAAATAATGCAAATCATTTCTAAATGTTCAGATCAGACAAGAGGAGCCCTTGTCTGCTGGCACATTCTTGCTCTTCCTATAATAGCCAAACTGCCATCGTGTATTTCCTCAAACATTGGGAAAAAGTTATTTTATATCTGAGTTCCTTTGTGGTTTAACTTATTTGTTGTTTCTGCTGGTTCTGAGAATGTCACATTTTGCTTGGTTTCAGTAATCTTATTGTGCACTCATATACACTGAATTTTTCCTTAAGGAAGTGTTTTTATCTTTCTTTCTAAAGGCTTGACATTTTTGTGTTTCAACTTTTATATTATTTTATTTTATTTTTTTTGTGGTTGTGTTTTGGATTTTCCTCAAAGATTTTGGTCTGAATAATTTAAATATTTCACAATTAAATTGTTTTTCTAGACTAGCATCTGACCACATTTTATAAATTTCTCATGAGAAGTTAAAAAGTAATGTTAACTTTTGATTTGAAAGAGTCCTGGAGAAGTTGAACTGGCTAGAAAAATTGTGAACTGTTCTCTGATCTCTAGAGGAATCTGCTTGTCAGAGAGGGTCTGACTTCCCAGGACAAGTTTGTTCCTTTGAGTTCAGCTGCATGACAGGACCATTGCCAAGACTCCAACCTCTGTGACAGTAAAGAGTTAACCTGGCCCAGTCATTCAGTGCATCAGCGATTCTGCCCCATGTTACCCACTACAGAGAAACATGGCATACCTGACTCCTGAAGGAGAACAGGCTGTATTTGGCTCAATATACTACGTATTGATTTAATTTGGAAGTGAGTATGAGTTGATTTCTCAATCCACAGTCACCACCTTTCTCTAATTTTATGAGCTCAGTCATGCGGGTGAGAGGATTTCCCTGCTCTGTGTGTGGGCTTCCTCTCCAATGAGAGGACAGAATGGAATCTGCTTAGTAGCCATGACAGATGCACAGCAAGAAGGGCCTGAGGATGGCCAGCCTTTGCCCTGACAGTGACTCCAGAGACCACTCTGAACTCATTCTCTTTCACCTCCAAGAGCCAGGCTAGCAGGTCTCAAAGATTTAAAAGTTCTTCCTAAGTGTAGTCTCTTATACTGTAGAAACAGATTAGCCTTCTCAATACAAATGTGTAAGAAATACTCTCCTTATTTATTTTTTAAAACAAATAAGTTGATTCAGTTCTAATTTCCCTAATTGGGAAATTCTCCTGGGGGCCAATGTAAGCTCAGCCATGGAAGAAGGAAGGGAGGCTATACTTTCCTACTAATCCTATAGCACTAAATAACCCCCAGAGTTTGACAGTGTTTTAGGCCAACTGTGATGGCCATCAAAGCATTTATTATCTAAATCCTCGAGGTCTATTTGAAGCCCAGCTATGCTGGTCAGAGCACACATCTGTTTTCTCTGAAAAGATCATGTTTTCAAAAAAGTTAAGTTTCGTCCTGGCCAGTGTGGTGCAGTGGTTAGAGTGTTGACCTATGCACAGAAAGGTCATGGGTTCAATTCCCAGTCAAGAGCATGGGTTGTAGGTTCCATCCCAGGCCCCAGTTGGGTGCCTGTAGGATGCACTCACATCGGTGTTTCTCTCTCTCTCTCTCTCTCTCTCTCTCTCTCTCTCTCTCTCTCTCTCTCTGTCTCCCCTACCCTCCCTCCCTTCTACTCTCTCTAAAAATCAATGGGAAAAATATCCTCAGGTTTGGATTAACAAAAATAAATAATAAATAAATAAACAAACAAACAAAAAAAGTTAAGTTTTCCCTAGGGTAAAGGAGTTATCACCCTCTGGGATAACATTCCATGGGGTATATAAGCAAGGGTATTTTAAGTATATCATATTTCAGAAATTCAAATTCCACATAATTTCCTATAGTTTATTAGCTTGAGATTGTCACCTCCAAGGAGATGCAATGCTGATCCTCCTTTATCTCCTCCTACTTTACAAAAGAAAGGATATGCTAGGTTGTAAAACAAAGTAGCAATTTGAAATAGGAATTATTCAACAGAACTCCTTTAATTATGGCAGCATTGTTTGTCCATGTCATATGCACTTTTTTTTTAAAGTGGCCTTAGAAATAGAGTATTTTGTTGGGATTTTTATATATTTTAGAACAGGACAGCAGAGAAAGAGTGACAGTTTTCATTTGGAGAACTTGCCTCTTTCATTTGCCAACTATTGTGAAACAATTAATCACTCCTGAGAGAATTCCATGAAAGCAAAGCCAGGGAACTTCAGTCAGAAATATTGAGGATGGCACACTATTTCATGCAATCAAGATATTCATGGGAAGACTGTCTTATCTATCTATCTTAGAATTGGAATTCAGAAATGAGATGGTTGTCAGAGGAATGCCTATTAATATGTTTATTTGAATTGAAAAATGAAGTCAGACTTTCTCTGACAGAAAGAATTCTGATCTGACTGATTAATTTAGAAGCATTCACTGGCTTTGCCAATTAGGGTATAGGTTGACATTTCCCAAATCGGATAAGGTAAATCTGTAGGTCCAGGTTTTGACAAACATAAAAAGTAAAGAGTGTTATAAGATTAAAACATTTTATCCAAAACATTTATTGGCAAAGACATATTGAAATGAACAACATTTCAACCTTCCCAAACTTTTCTGAGTATATTGAATTATTGAAGGTGTGTCAAAGTTAAATTTGAGCATTATAATTAAGGGGCGATTTCATAAGCCTCAATAAGGTTTTTTGTTTATGGGGACTTTTATGCATAGTCTCAAGAAATTGAGAACTGAATGATTAAACAGAATAATAAATTCCTTTGTAGGTAAGGTAGAAGTATCCACAAATTATGTCCAGTACTGGTATATGTTAAATTTGTCCATACACTGTCCACATGAGGTTGTTTAAAATATATATTTTTATTAAAAATTAAAAATATATTACAACTATTTAAACTGATGATGAGTAATTTCAGATCCCAACTTATAAATGTGTGAGGGCATAGAGTGCAATGTTTTAAAGTATAAACTAGCAAAAATATTTGAAAAGCCACTATCCTTAAAAAGAGAGACCGAGTTATAGTGTAGGGATATGAGTGTGGAGGTGGGAAATTGTGTATTTCTCACTATTTTGTAATAAACCTATAGCAACGAAAGGTATACATGCTTTATTAATCAGATTATTCTGCTACACTGTGTAATGTGGAGCATTTTTGTGACTTTTTGATTACTTTTGTTCTTATTTATCCATATATAATGAGTCATATTCCTTTTCATTCTTTATAGAATCAGCTAGGACCATGTTTTCCTAGCACTCAATTCTGCAAGCAGTTTTTTTTAACCTTTGTTTTACTATCCTAAGACAAAGAATCTTGACTGTAATCATCAGGGTTTATCAAACCAATCTATCTCTATGTTGTGAAATATCTGACTCATGTTAAATGTGCTAAACTTAGACTATACCCAGCAAGGAGCTCTATCAAACATAATTGCCCACATTTGCCTCTCCCAACAATTCATGACATCTTTTAAAGAACCAACTGATTTCTGCTCATTTTGAACCATAAGAATATAAAACAGATTTAGGTATTTGCAGTAAAAAAAAAAAATATCACAATTTAATTTAATGTAATAAAACTATAAGCTAAGTCAAATGATACTGGACTAATACAGAAAATATTTGTTGATCAACTACAAAGGACTAATCTTCTTATTACACATAGAGCATATAGAAATTGAGAAGAAAATATGATCAAACCAAAAGCAAAATGGGCAAAGTTATTAAATGAGAGTCCTTTGAAATACAAGGGCCTTAATCTATGAGGAGGAAAACAAAAATCTCAGCCTTAACCAGGAGGTGAAAATACAAATGACACTAAGATATAATTTCTCACCTATCAGATTAGCAAAAATCCAAGAGTTTAAGACAATCTGTGCACATACTGTTGGGAACTAGGCACACTGGTATGTTGTTGGAGTGCAAAATGGTAATATTCCTATAGAATGAAATTTGGCAATATCTATCAAAATATAAATTGCATTTACAAGTTGACACAGAAAACCCCAATTCTGGGAATTTAGCTTGACTCTGCTAGTCAGTTTTTGTGACAGCAATAGCCAACCCTAATATCTCAGTGGCTTCAAAAAAAAAAAAAAGCATGTGTTTATTGCTCATATTACATGAGGCCACGGGTCAGCTTCTGATCTCTCCGGTGCCTTCTCATTCCTGGACCATGGCTGAAGTAGCTCCCACTCTCTGCCACATGTTGCTTTTGCAGAGGGGCAGAAGCTAAAGGGGTTTAGTGGACAAATGAAAGACTTCCTAAAGTTTCTGCTTTAAATTAGTACACTGTCACTTCTGCCTATTAGACAAAGATGTCACACGACTAAAACCAAGTCATCAGGGCAGTGAGGTATATTCCATCTACCAGGAACCACTGCACAGTCATATGGGGAGGGGTGTGGGCGTCTAATTCAATCTCAGGGAGGAAGCAAAGAGTTGGAGACTATGTCTGCTGCTTGCCTGTGGCCGATAAGAAATATATGCAAGGCTATTCATTGCAGCATTGTCAGTAATAATAAAGAGCATTGATTTGTAATCATTTATAAAGAGGCATGTGACTCTCTCTCTATTTACCTCCCCTTTCTCTCAGAAGAATGCATGGTTGACAGTAATGCTCTGTGTGCTAGGAATTCCTATTTTCATTGGCAATTGTGCTTGAGTTATTTCAAGGTTCAATGTGATCTTTCTTGGACTACAGATCTTACATCATTTAAAATATTAAATTGTGCTTCCAATTCATGCATCTAATAAATATTTATTGAGGACCCGGTATGGTTCAAGTTGATTTATATGGAGGCAATCTGATGGATTAGGTATGTAGGATAGGCATAATTAACCTACAGGAACAAAAATTCAGTATCTCTCAATCCCATATTTTTGATGCTAGTCTGCCTCTGCCAAGCTGTTCTCGCTCAGGTTATAGGTGCAGGCATTTGAGAGTGATGAAGAAGTTGCAGATTTTGACACGAGGAACTAGGAGTCTATGGCAAGAAATTATTTTTAAAGAAAATTAAATCAACTTAAAAAAATATACTTGAGAATGCCTGGGCCTAGAATTATTGCCAAAAACTTCTGTGAAGTTGCTATCACTAGAACACAGTCAGAAAAAGCCTTTTCTTTTTTTTGAATTTCAGATATGAGAAGGATCTGGAGGAGAATTTTAAGTGGGATAGACAGGTAAAATGTTTTATAGGGCTTTAGAAATAGAACAGCAGGCAACCTGCAGCTTGTTTTGCATATAGTTGCTCAGGGATATTTCTCAAAAGAGAGAGACTTTGTACTTGTGGATTAGTAGCCTCTGTTTGGGCATTTTTAGAACAATTAAGGATTAAAGTCATGGAAAAACCAAGCAGGGAACAAAGCTGTTGCAGAGAACACAGGAAGACCACATGGAAAGGTCTCAGTGCTCTCCTGTCTCACACATGTTGTTGTAAGAAAAAATGCCAGTTTTCTTGGGGGTATTAAGAGCTGGATTGCAGGGACCTACCAGAAGCAAATTCTCAGTATTTATTGATTCAAGCTATTATTACCAAAACATATTTTTTTGAGTAGGGGTTCGCAAACTCCAGCCTCCGCCTACTGCTTGTTTTTCTAAATAAAGTTTTATTGAAACACACTGTACCTATTTATTTAGAGAGTGGCTATGGCTGCTTTCACAAAATAACAGCAGTCTTAAGTCATTGGCACTATTTCTTATGACCCACACGGCTGAAACTATTTATTATTTATCCTTTGGCAGAAAACGTTTGTAGAACCTTGTTTTAGCAGCAGGATGGTGGCTGTGTTCCTCTGCTAGAGCTGCCATAACAATGTACCAGAGACTGGGAGGTTAGAAGTCCAGAATCTAAGCGCCATAAGGATTAGTTTCTGCTGGTGTGTCTCTTCCTGGCTTTTATATGGTTACTTTCTTGGAGGGAGGGAGAGAAGGAGGGAGGATGGGAGGGAGGGAAGGAGGGAGGGAGGGAGGGAGGGAGGGAGGGAGAGAGAGAGAGAGAGAGAGAGAGAGAGAGAGAGAGAGAGAGAGAGAGAAGACTGACTCTGGTTTTATTAGATTAGGGCCTTATCCTTATAACCTCATTTAACCATAATTACCTACTTAGAGGCCCAATCTGAAAATGCAGTAACACTAGGGGTTTAAGGCTTCCACATATGTATTTTCAGGGAGCTAAATTCAGTTCATAGCAGTGGCTTTAACTTTGATTCAGGGAGCAAATGGAGGGGCATCTCTACTCGTGTGTTGCAGGTTGGGACCAGGCTAAACATACAAAAAGCTAAAACAATGAATTATGATAAATTACAGAAGGAACAAAGGAGGCAGGTCAAACGCATATGCTAAACTCTCTTTTCAGAATGAAATTATAGTATGTTTCTCTGACATCCTGAAAAGAAAGTTATTCAGGGATTATATAATTCATGCTTTTCTTCATTTACTTCTTTTTCAATAAGTATAGTACTGTCTTTGCTCTCAGTGCCTCCTAGGAATGAATAGAAGTTTACAAAAACTGTTTAAATGTCATGTGAAATTGGATATATATATTTTTAGTGAAAAATATTAGCTTTTAAAACTTTTAGAAAATTATTTTACTTATAGTATTTTTAATATAGTCTCCTACAAAACAATAAAATGAAAACAAAAACAATCTGTCTCAACAGATTTGTGTGATATTAAAATAATATGTTAAAGTACTTGAAAATTAAGTGCTTGTTCAAAAGAATACTTCCCTCTTTATTTCCAGAACAATCCACCTTATATTTCTCTGATTGGCTTTTTGCGAATCAACACATTTTAAAAGCTCTGCTTTAGCATAAATTATACTTTTTTTGATGTTTAAAGTGATTAGGAATATTGTTTTAAATAATGGCTATGTCCCTACCTTACCCACACCATCAAATTCTTTCTACTCTCTAGCAACCACTCGAGAACTTGGGAATGTTTTTATTTCTTCAATTGCTTCTTTCCAACACCTGGAATTTAACAAGAGCATTTAATTACTTTCAAATAAGTATGTGTATGTTTTCTCTTTTTTAAAAATATTTTTATTAATTTTTTTTAGAGTGAGCAGAAGGGAAAGGGATAGAGAGATAGAAATATTGATGAGAGAGGAACATCATGGATCAGCAGCCTCCTGCACACCCCCCACCGGGGATTGAGCCCTCAACCAGGGCATGTGCCCTGACTGGGAATTGAGCTAGAAACCTCTGGGTTCCTGAGTCGATGCTCAGCCTCCGAGCTGCACTGGCCAGGCTGCTTATGTTTGATCTTAACCCTTAATTAAAGTAATGCAACTCCAGCTACTCTCACTTCTCAATGCTTGTTATTTTTAGTCTTTCTTCCTTTGTCTTCAGGTATCGCTTTGGATCCAAAGAAAATTTTGTTCAAGCCCTTCCTCAAATATCTTTTGACAATAGGAAACATTGGTATTTATATTTTCTAATTCTTGCATAGACACAAGTATCTTTCTAATTACTTAATGAGATGAATCAGTTTGTGGGTGACTATAGGATTCTTAAAGCTTTTGAACCATTCTCTTATGGATCATTCTTTTACATTTTCTGTTGCTTCCTAGTTCCATATGTCGAGTTTGACTCTATTTTGACTGTAAGTGCAAAAGCATTTCTGTATGTTGTCTGTAGACCTGCAAAATATTTTCCTTTATTTTTGCAAATCTGGGATTTAACCAGAGGATGTTGACCTGTGTGAGCCTTGTCATTGTTTGTTACCCAGGGATCTCTTTTAGTCTGATAATGCAAACTATTCTACAGTTCAGGGAAGTGCCCAGCTATTACTATTCATCATTATGCTGTTCCTCTGGAATTCCCTTTGGAAATTCATTTTCTGTGCATCTTGGTATGAGATTTTCATCATGTTTTATAATTTTCCCCTCATGATTTCTCTCCCCCACTTCCCTAATTCACCACTGATTATGCTCTCAATAATGACATTCCTTTTTGAAGTTCATATATGGACATTTTATTTAAAATATTAAAAAATAATTTCTGTAAAATCTTTCATTTGTGCTCTGATCACATATTGCTGAGAGTTATTATATTTTTAGGTTTAATTCTGACTCTTCCTTCATTCTAAGTAAGAGGAAACTCCTTCTTGTAGACGTTCAGGTTAATTGTTAGCCTTTAGGTTTTTTATATTCTTAGATGTAGGGTTTTCTTTAGTTTCATTCACTTGTTTTGCCACCTGTGCCATTTTGCTAGTCTCTTGATGAGAATCTGGACAGCAGGTGGTCAAGGCTCAGCAGTTGCTTCTCTTGAGGATATCAGCAACAGACAGACTTCGCTAAGCTAGGATATCCTGTCAGAAACAGAAAGAAATCTGGCCTTACTGCGCAGTTCCCATTACAAGGTCCCTAGGGCTGGGGAGTCCTTTTAGAAGCACCAGCATTGACTTGTTGGAACTCTTTCCCAAGAGGATTTATTAGGTTCTGCCACCTGTGTCTGTGGGAGGAAGCCAGGAAGCATAACGCTGTTCTCCAATTTTACAACAGATTAAAATTACCCAGGGATCCTTTAAAATACCCAATGCTCAGGTCACACCCAAGACTTACTAAGTCAAAATTTCTAAGCTGGAAACCCCAGCATAAGTATTTCTTTTTTAAAAAAAAATATATTTTATTGATTTTTTACAGAGAAGAGGGGAGAGGGGTAGAGAGTTAGAAACATCAGTGAGAGAGAAACATTGACCAGCTGCCTCCTGCACGCCCCCCACTGGGGATGTGCCCGCAACTAAGGTGCATGCCCCCAACCAGAATCAAACCCGGGACCCCTGAGTCGGCAGGCCGACGTTCTATTCACTGAGCCAAACCGGTCAGGGCATAAGTATTTCTTATAGTTCGCCAGTGTTGCTAATGGGCAGCAAAATAATGAAAAACACTGGCCTAATGGCTCCAGAAAAAGCAGACCCTTTATTTTACCATTGATAACCTGGACTCTCTGGCAGCTTCAACACTCGTAGACTTCATCTGCTTGGCTCTTGTGTTATTCCAGTGAGAGATGGGAGGGAACTGTGCCTGAGTGGCTACCTTCCTAGATTCTGACATGTTGTAGACAGTTTCTCTCTTATTTAGTTACTAGAGGCACAGTGCATGAAATTCGTGCATGGGTAGCATCTCTAGGCCTGGCTGGTGATTAGGGCCCATCAGGGTCTTCCAGCTGCTGGCCAGGGTCTCCCTTCCTAGGTTGCCTGCTGGGGCCTTCCTTTGTTCCGTATTGCCCCCTGGTGGTCAGTGCACGTCATAGCGAGTGATCTGTCTCCCAGTGGAACTCCTGTAGGGATAATTTGCATATTAGACATATATATATATGTGTGTGTGTGTGTGTGTGTGTGTGTGTGTGTATAGCCTGTAAAGATCACACAGATAATCACTTTATTAAAATGTTTTTCAGTATTCATCAGCTCCACTGTTTTAAAAAATCATTTACTGTTTTCCTCCTTAAAACTACAAGATAGAGATCATCCCTCACATAGGTAATATCCTTTGATTCAGTGTTTTCATTCTCTAAATACTCAGATGGCCTTTTTGCTCTATGAGATGTTTTTCAACTTCACAAAAGTTAAGGAGAAAAAAGCATTTATAATTTTTAATCTATATGCTAGTATTAGAATTATTATTTAAGTTCTGGCCTAGGATTCATTTTACCTTAGTACATCTAATTTATAGACATATAAATAAGAAATTTTTCTCAAAATGACAATATGACATATTTCCACCAATTTTTATTTCTGAAAATATTTGTATGTCATTCACTTTGTCATGGAGCATATCAGAGTTATTCTCCATGCTCAAAAATAATCTAACACTGTTTCTAAATATTCTCCAATGTTTAATAAACCGTATGCTATACATGGTTTGAGAATCTGGGAATCTCATTGCTTAGTTTATTAAATTTAATTCTAGAACAGTGGTTCTAAACCTTCCTAATGCCGTGACCCTTTAATATGCAGGGTACTCGTATGTGGGCGTATCTGCATGTGGGCGGACCCGTCTGGAGACGGATAGAGGAGCGGTGTCTCGGTTCCTAAGACCATTGAAAATATGTGTTTTCCTATGGTCTTAGGCGACCCCTGTGAAAGGGTCATTCAACCCCCAAAGAGGTCGCGACCCACAGGTTGATTACCGCTGTTCTAGAAGTTTTCATTCTGTATACTATCAAGTGACCTAAAATATTTAACCTATAAGAATAGATCAAGTAAGATTTAAAGAGCTTCATGAGGAGCAATTCTCTCTTTTTTTATATATATAATTATATTGCTTTAAAACTAAGAAAAAAGGTCAATATTTCATTGAAAATCTGATAAAAATATGAGGTCACAATAGGCATTATGTTGTTTTACTTACAAGGTCCTGCTCAAAGAATTAGATAAGTCTTTATTAGGAGGAAATTTATAAGGTTAAAAACTTGGAAAGTGTAACAAAGCTAATTCATATTTTTCCCAATAATTGTCTATATTGTGAGTAAGTGGAAGCCCAGTGAAGCAGTTTTAAGCAGATTTCTTGAAACTCATATTGAAAAAGACAGTTATCATAGGCAGCATAAGGGCTAACACTAGGGGGGCAGGAAGCTTTATGCTACTATACATATGTATGATTTTCTCTTTGCATTCTCAGAACTCATTGCTGTACACATGTATTGCTGATTTGTCAGTGGATTTGTTCAACTATGGAATAATGCAATACACGAATATCTAAGTAAAAGTATCCATATTTATTCACTTATTTTTTTCTTGATTTTAAGTTGTTCTACTTTCAAAATTGTAAGAGATTAAAATTCTGGTTTTGTAACTTCACATAAGAAGTTGGTATTTGTAATATAAGAAAACAGCATAATAATTTCTATTGGGATTTTGAAGAGCCTAGAGGAATTATTTAATTTTTATTTTGAGAACTCCTTATTTGTGACACATTATCCTAAAAAACTAACATTCCCTAAGCACATTTTATCATATTTGTTTAAATTCTATGTCAGTTTGAAGATTAGTTCCCTAGCTATAATATGGTAAAAAAAACTAGTTAATTATAAAGTCAGGGAGCTGACAAAATCTTCCATTGTGGCATTTCCTATATTCTTTCTTAGTACTGATTTTGATGTATGACCCTCCGTTTGTCTGGGAGGAGCTATGAAAGTGTCCAGTACCCACTTAGCTTACAAAATACAGTGTGATAATGCAGCCAATCTTAACTCCCTCTCTAAATGTAGTCACACAAGATATTCAGTTCTCAAGTGGCTGAATAAAATAGGGCAGAAAGCTCGAGGTTCACTCTGTCTCCTCGATTTCCCTTTCGAACCATCACAGAAGTAAATAACAGTTGCCAACACACATTATCATAAAGAGAAAGGTAAGACCATTTTCTGCTCCAACTTCTACTGGGCTTAAAAACTATTGTAAAAGAGCATAATTATCATTTACATTTCATAGAAGTTTTTTCCAGCTTATATTTTTTCTCTAGATGACACCTAAGAAAAGTTATCTTGGTTATAGAGAGACAAATTTTCACTTGAGCAGTCATTTTCTGAAGGATTTTTCATACTGAAAAGTCTTTGAAATATCATTTTTCATCTACTCTCTAAACTATTGAAAAATGTCTCCACAGTACCTGAAAGATTTTCTCTGTTCTAATATATCATTTTACATTACTCAGATGTTCTGGAAATTCATAAAGTGGCAATCATAATTTATTGAAATTTATTTCTGCCAGTCAGAAATGAATACAACAATATAGTGCATTCAAGAGGAAAAAGAAAAGATAAATGAAAAGAGTAACATCAGAAACTTTGGTGTAGAAGTAATATAAAATTGTTCTGGGTAAATTATCTTGATTTCAGCAGTTCTAGATCATTCTTGTTACTTATCGCAGGTGTGGGGAAGACTGAGCCTAAAATTGTGTGGCAACCTTTATACTACAGATCTCTAATAAACTTATTACTTTATTTACATTAACAATTATTTAATATTTATCCACTGGATCCCAACACTTCTGCCTTGTTTCCTTTGTGCCTCAGCTATATTTGATTCCTTTTATTTAAATTGCAGTTGGGCTTTCCTGCTGTTTTTCCCAGTTGTTGATTCTAAGGCCTGGAGTGTCTCAAGGATTCTCCCTTATCTATGCTGTCAATTTGGGACATTTTTTCCTGTTCTTCCATCTGTTTATATTTTAAACTAGTAGCCCTGCGCACAAATCCATGCACCAGTAGCTCACCAGTAGCTCGCTGTTGCCCTCCAGTAGCTCTCCACCCACTGCCCCACCCTCCAGTAGCTTTCTGCCCATTGCCCCACCCTCCTGTAGCTCCCAGCGCCCCCCTCTCCCCATACCTCCTTCATAGCTTGCTGCCCTGCCCCCTCCTGTAGCTCTCTCTGCCACCCACTTGTAGCTCGCTGCCCCACCCTCCTGCTGATCCGTGATCTGCTCATTACATGGTTGGTCATTACGCTTCACAGCCTAATGACCATTTGCATATTACATCTTTATTATATAGGATTAATACAATTCTATCTGATTAATGCAAAAATTATACTGAATGCCCCCTTTTTTATGTCATAGGAAACTGGAGATTTAGATACTAACATCAGAGGATTAGTATAAGGACTTATGAATTAACTAGAGGCCTGGTGCACAAAAATTTGTGCACTGGGGGGGGGGGGGGGAGGGTCCCTCAGCCCGGTCTGTGACCTCTCTCAGTCGGGGACCCCTCAGGAAATAACGACCTGCTGGCTTAGGCCTGCTCCCGGGTGGCAAAGGGCAGGCCCAATCCCTAGGTGCAGCCCCTGGTCGGGCTCAGAGCAGGGCCGATTGGGGAGTTGGGGTGCCGCCCCCTGTCATGCACAGAGCAGGGCGGATCGGGAGGTTGCGATGCCACCCTCAGTCATGCTCAGGGTAGGGTCGATTGGGGGTTTGGGGCACCGCCCCCTGTCACACTCAAGGCAGGGTCGATGGGGAGGTTGCAGCACCACCCCCTGTCACGCACAGAGCAGGGCCGATCAGGGGGTTGGGGAGCTCCACCCTGTCACGCACAGAGCAGGGTCGATCAGGGGGTTTGGGAGCTCCCCCCTGTCATGCACAGAGCAGGGCCGATCAGGGGGTTGAGGAGCTCCCCCCTGTCACTCACAGAGTAGGGCCGATAGGAGAGTTGGGGCACCGCCCCCTGTCACACACAGAGCAGGGCGGATCAGGGGCGTCGGACCCTGTCACACTCAGGGCAGGGCCAATGGGGAGGTTATGGCTCTACCCCGTCACACACAGAGCAGGGCACGCTTGTGTGTGTGGGGGGGGTTGGGGCACCGCACCCTGTCACACACAGAGCTGCAGGGCAATCAGGGGGTTGGGGAACTCCCCCCTATCAGGCAAAGAGTAGGGCTGATCAGGGGGTGGGGTGCCTTCCCCTGTCACGAACAGAGCAGGGCGGATAGGGAGGTTGTGGCCCTGCCCCTGTCATACACAGAGCCACAGGGCGATAGGGGGTTTGGCGCTGCCCCCTGTCACGCTGATCCCAGTGCCGGGAGGCCTCTCGGCTCCACTGATCCCGGTGCTGGGAGGCATATTAGCCTTTTACTATATAGGATAGAGGCCTGGTGCATGGGTGGGGGCCAGCTGGTTGCCCTCTAGGGTGTCCTGGATCAGGGTGGGGGTCCCCACTGGGGTGCCTGGCCCACCTGGATGAAGGGATGATGGCTGTTTGCAGCTGGTCACACACCCTTCAGGGTGGGGGTCCCTACTGGGATGCCTGGCCAGTCTGGGTGAGGGGTTGAGGGCTGTTTTCAGGCTGGCAGGTGACTGAAGCTCCCAACTGCTCCTTTTTTCTTTCTTTTTTTTTTATTCTGGGCCAGCTTTAGCTCTGAGACTTGGCTCCTGCTCTTAGGCCTCGGCTGCTGAAAGGAGGTATCTGGTTTGTTTGGGTTCTATAATCGAAACACTGTTTCAACTCCAGCTCTGAGATCCCGGCTGGCTGAAAGCAGGTTTCTGGGGTTTTGTTTAGCTTCTATATTTGTAACAATGTTTCAAACTGCAAGCTCAGAGGCCGGCAGCAGCAGGCGGGGAACGTTGGAGTCCTCCGTCACTGAAGCAAGCAAGCCTCATGTTCGCTTCAAGCTGCCTGGCTGCCGACCGCCGTCTTGGCTGGCAGTTAATTTGCATATCGCCCTGATTAGCCAATGGGAAGGGTAGTGGAGGTAAGGCTAATTGCCATGTTTCTCTTTTATTAGATAGGATATAGAGTTGTGATGACTAGGTGAGCTAACAGAGCAAAGATTTCAAGCAGTGCCTCGTACACAGGCACAGTTCAAAGCCTGGCATGCAATTTCTTTTTCTGCAATATTTCTACAAACATCTTATAATATGTTGATCATCATATTACACACAATTAAGGTTATTTTTAAAACAATTATCGTATGTTTTGTCCTTTACATTTTATGATATTTTAAAAAATATGAATGTTCATGTACTCACATTCCATCAGTTTATTTTCTGTATGGCTTTCACTTGTGGGACTTTAAAAAAAAGTGAATATCTTATAAGCAAATGAAATAAAATGAGAAGAAAACATGAAATTTTATGGGGAGAAATTAAAATGAGAATAATAATATAGGTATGAAAATAAACAAAAATATTACTTATCCAAAATATAAAGGTACAAATATTAAGACCCTAGAAAATAAAAAAAATGAATGATAATTTTAAAATAAGGCAAGATAGGGGAAAGAAAAAAACAATGAAATGTTATTTTAATAACATTACATATAATTCAAAATGAAAAGTTAACAAAAAGGATGTTGTCCCTTCCTGGACATTAGAACCAATTTCTTTTTTCCAAATATGTAGCATTACTGTCAACAATGAACCATATAGACACCCCACTCTCTCAAATAGTTTACTGGGATCTTAATTGCTCCTCAACAAACCAGAAACGTATCCAGATTTCAGGTCCAAATTCAGAGTGACTAAATACAAGTCCTGACAACTGGGAAAATTCTTTGACACTGCTAAATCAGCACTGGAGACACTTATTTGAGAATTTTTCCAATTTAACTAAGAATGTTAATACTCAGATCTATATATTCATTAGACTTGAAAGTTTCATCCAGATCCATTCCCCCCAATCAGTAACATAATTATATGGTAAAGAATAATCAATTGCATTTTTCTTCCAAAATTCATTGTAATATTTTTAAGAATGAAAAAAAATACTACCTGGGACACAATTAGTATTTTACATATAAATATTACCAGTGGTATAGCTGTGGGCAAGATGCTTAATGTCTAAGAACCTCACTATTCTAATCTAGAGGCATGAGGAAAAAATAGAAATTAGATATTAAATACGTATTTAATATGCTTACTATGGTAAAAGCTAACAATGGCTATTATTGTTACACTATACACTTTATTGAATCAATACAGTCCCCATCATAATCCCAGAAAATTCTTTTTGTGGAGTTGGCAGTGCAATTGTAAAGTTAATTTGAAAAAGAAAAGGACCTTATAAAAAAAAAGCAACCTTGGGGAAAAAAGTTAAAACCTGGCAAACTATCAGATTTCAAGAGTTTTAAAATGAAAATAATCAAGACAATATGATATAGTGATACAGGGACACGGGTATACACACAGAACAATGGACACAATAAAACAAAATAGAGAATCCAGAAATAGACGCCCTCATATATGGAGACCTGATTTAGCACAAAAACATAGTAGCAATTTCATGAGAATAAGTGGCAATACATTTAATTATTGAATAAATAAAATTACTCAATAAATTCAGTAAGTGGTGTCATATTAACTGGATCTCTGTATACTAAAAATACTAAATCTTGACTCTTCCTACCTTACACAAAAATTCAAGATGTATTATGAACTGAGAGGTTAAAAGAAAAATTAAAAATCTTCCAGATGCAAATATAGGGCAATATTTTCATGATCTTGGGTAGAAAAAGTTATTTTCCCCCAAAAATATTATGAAAAAATGTGAAGCATATAGTAAAGTTTACATAAATTTACTGTAAATACCTGTATACACACACCCTAAATCAGTGGTTCTTAACCTTGTCTGCACATTAGAATCACCTGGGAATCTTTTTAAAATCCTGATTTCTGGGTTCATCCTCTGGAAATTCTGTGTTTTTTTTTTTGTTATGGGTTGAGGCCACAACATTTGTAACAAAGAGAATTTCCGTAGGATGAGGCCCAGAAATCAGGATTTTAAAAAGATTCCCAGGTGATTCTAATGTGCAGCCAAGGTTGAGAACCACTGCCCTAAATTGTCATATGAACAATTCACCCTACTGTTGTATCTTATTACATTCTATCAACTTTTCCTTTCTCTGTTTAGCTGTGGTCATGAGGTGTGGAGGAGGGAAGAATCTTACGCAGGCAGACTTGGCAGGTAATGTGCGTTGAGGTCCAAGCCACCTCAATACAGCAGGCATGGCAATAAAGCCAGCTGTAATCTCCTTGCTGGTGGAAGGTTTTCTCTTCAGTTTGTAAGAATCCCACAGTGTGATACAACAAGGTCTGTCTGTAGTTCTTTGATTTTTTAATTATTATTTCATTCTTTATTGATTAAGGTATTACATGTGTCCTTATCCCCCCCATTGTCTCCCCTCCCACCCCCCAGCTCATTTCCTCACCCCCCTGGTATCTGTGTCCATTGGTTAGGCTTATAAGCATGCATACAAGTCCTTTGGTTGATCTCTCCCTCTTCCTCCCACCCTCCCCTACCTTCCCTCTGATGTTTGAGTGTCTGATCGATGCTTCTCTGTCTCTGGATCTGTTTCTGTTCATCAGTTTATGTTGTTCATTATATTCCACAAATGAGTGCGATCATGTGGTATTTATCTTTCTCTGACTGGCTTATTTCGCTTAGCATAATGCTCTCCAGCTCCATCCATGCTGTTGCAAATGGTATCAGTAGTGTGGCCCAGGCCTGCGAACTTCACGAACTTCACAAGTGTTTCTCATTTTTTCTCTCCCCTCTCAGGTGGGACAGGTGGTGATATTTCCCTTCCTCCAAGGCACAGATTAGAGACAGCTGGGACGGGGCATGTCCCTCCAGGGTCATTTAGGCTCTGAGAAAACCCAGCAGGGCAGGCTCTGCTCAGTTTCTCAGCAGGACGGGTCTGGTTAAGAACAGAATGCTGCTGCGTTGTTCAAACTGGGCCCCCCTGGAGTTGCTGTCTCAGATTTGTCTACACTGAGCCTTCCAGAATTTGTCACTTGAAGAGGCTGCGTCCCTACCTCAGCCCTGGTCACGACAGACATCCTGCTCAGGTAAGTTATGCTTCTCTGTATTTGCTTGTTTCTTCAATTCTGGGGGAAGCCATTAACCCAGGGACCTCCATCTCTTCCAGCTCTGAGGAGAGTTGTTGGCGTTTCAATGTGCTCAGCGGTTTACTTGTTTGTACAGGGTGGCGACTTCCAAGTTGCTTACCCGCTGGGCCACAAACTGGAAATCCCTCCACTTTGTTTTTAGAATAAACAATAGACTATGCTGTGGTCTCCACAGCTGTGGAGTATAGAGATACTTTTCATTCCGTGTGAAGGCTGCAGAGTAATGATTTGTTTTAGTCTATTAATTATACATGCTATAAATTTATTCAGTAAATGCTCTATGGATGGATATGCAGGTTGCATCGCATCTTTGCTAGTATAGTCTGTAGTCTGTACATGTAACATTTCATGGATTTACAAGGGTATCTCTAAGACACATTTCTTGAAGTGGGACTTTTGGATCAAAGGGTGAATATGAGATCAGTTTTGCCAAATTCCTCTCTAGAGTTTGCATTATTTTGCAACCCCACCAGCAGTGGTTGAAAAGCCTGGTTTGCGACAGCTTATTGCAGTTTAATTGTGTGTACTGTTGAATTTATGGAGCTTCCTAATCTGATAGG
Source organism: Myotis myotis (assembly GCF_014108235.1). NCBI lineage: Eukaryota > Metazoa > Chordata > Mammalia > Chiroptera > Vespertilionidae > Myotis > Myotis myotis. Next base: position 49,882,973 of record NW_023416315.1, read on the forward strand.
TGATAATGGTCTCAGGGTGTTTTAATTATATTTCCCTTTTTGTAGCAAGGTTAACCATTTTATCATAAATGCAATGGCCATTTGAGTATTTATTTAATATGTGTTCATGTACTGTATATCTTCTGTTCGGAGGAGGTCATGTCAAGGTTCTCTTCCTGAAGCAGGTTTTTCCACCTGAATTTCTTTGGCAGGAAAGAGGGGAGGGTCGAAAGTTCGTTCTAAGTCTTTTGTTTCTTAATAACCAGCTTAAAATCAATATCCCCAAAGGCAAAACTTTTGGTTCCCTTCAGTTGCAAATAGACAAAGCTTTTAAACAGTGATTTTGTTCAAGTAGTAGCATGAAGTGTAATATATCTGTACTTTCTAAGTTTTGAAAATAAGGCAAAAATAAGAATTATTGTTGCATAAATGATGCGCTATTTCTCTTTAATAAGCATTCTCCTCCTCACTCTCATTCTTCACTTCACAGATTTTATTTCCTATGGAGTCTGAAATTTAGACTCTAATTTTCTTTAACTTTGTCTATTAAATTTTTCACTAACCAAGAATTCATAGTGAGAGTCGTAATTAAATTCCCGTGTATAGAAAGAGGCTTTGTCATTTTTTAAAATCCAGCATCCCTGCTTAACACATTAGTAATTGTAGTGCAGAAAAATGAACTTACATTCCCCAGGATGCGGGGGGTGGTGGTGGGGCAGGGGGGGAAGGTTCATTCATTCCCTCATTCATTCATTCAGGCAGGTGTGCGGGCTCAGTCCTACAGACATAGTCGTGTTGTGCTAGGTGATCTGAAGATAAGAACACTATGTATTTTCTTTTCTCATTTTGCTTAAAATAGAGTGGGAAGTAGGAATTCAGGTAAATATAACCACATCCTCAGGCTCCTATGGAGACTGTCCTTGAAGTTAATCTTACAAATGAGATGAACCTGGTTGTGGGTCCATTAACATGTGATGACAATCAGTTCAGAATCAGGAGTCCTATAACCCAACTCTACGAATTTAAATAGTTTTCAAACAAGTAAAACTTAGTTATTTTTTAACCACTACTAATAATACCGAGTATGAGGCAATCCCTTTAATTTCATAGTCGTTTTGTCTGTAGTTTTCAGATTAATTTAGCAAGAGTGCTTCCGAAGATACGTATGGGGAAGGAGATTATTTTTGCCATAACTAAGTAAAGAGAGATTTACAAAGACAAATTAAGCAAACGTTGCTGTTAGAAGTAGACTTTATTTGTGACTTCAATTATGATATGTTCCAGGGATAGAAAGGTTGTTTTTAACCTGAGAATGTTTCTGGGTATATAATGAAACTGTGACAGAATCATATTTCTCCTTGAAGTTACCCATTTAGTGCACTCATAGAGGAGAGACTATCTGATGTGACAGTCTTGTTCTATTTGCTCATGCATTTTAATAAGTTTTTGACATGTGCCCTACCAAAAAAGATACCTTGTAGTAAATGAGTAATGATAAACTGTATTTTGATGCAAATACACTTGTTATTTTTACTGGTGGTGCATTAGACTGTAAGGCCTTTCAATGCTAGCTGTCTTGTTTGTCTAACAAGTCCTTCCCCCCCACCCCCCTTTTAATGAAAATATCTTCTGTTGTTCTGGAAGGGCATTTCTTAAAATAAATATGAGGATTGTTCCTAATAAGCTTAATTAAAAATAAAATATGTGAGTCAACACTTTAAAATATGACACTCATTTAATTTCTGTGTTTTCCAGGGATATAACATGATACCTTAATTTTCCCTTTGTTAATTTAAGATTAGATTTAGTGAAAAGATTAGATGACAGACTTAGCCATATGTTTTAATTTAGAAAAGTTATTGTGGGTTTTATAAATTCGAATTTCAATTAAATTGAAGTTTCTCATACTGTATAATACAAATACTTTTTAAAAAAATATTTTTAAACATAGTTCTAGTTTTTCCTCCTCTCTCTCTTTGTCTTAGCTCTCTCCAGACTTCCTTTCTTGAAAGAATTTTCATCTCTATTTATATTTTAACTTCTGAATATATGCCTGGAGCTCAGACATCTCTCCTGTGCCCTAACTATCTATATTCAGCTTCCTATCAGGCTCTCCCAAATGAATGTGACCAAGAAATTTCAAACACCATATATACAACATTCAGTGTACAATGCATACATTTCCTGTCAAAACTTCCCCACCTGCTCTACTTCTGTTATTCACTGGCACAATCAATATGAAACTTCCACGCTGCTTCTCTCATTTATAAGAGCAACTGGTTAGTTTTTTCTTCCAACTTGTTTCTCAAGGTTTACTGTTATTGCTATAATAAAGAACGACACTTAGGCATCAACTCATAATGTGTTCTTTTTATTTTTTTGCATTTTAATATATTTTTTATTGATTAAGATATTACATATGTGTCCTTATTCCCACATTACCCTCTACCCTCCCCACCCCCCGCTCATGCCCTCACCCCCCCGTTGTGCCTGTCCATTGGTTAGGCCTATATGCTTGCATATAAGTCCTTTGGTTGATCTTCCCCCCGTATCCCCACCCTTCCCTACCTTCCCTCCAAGGCCCGACAGTCCAATCAATGCCTCTCCATCTCTGGATCAGTCCTTGTTCATCAGTTTATGTTGTTCATTATATTCCACAAATGAGTGAGATCCTGTGGTATTTATCCGCTCTCCAGTTCCATCCATGCTGTGGCAAATGGTAAGAGTTCCTTTTTCTTCTTCCTCTTCTTAAAGAATACCTTTCAGCATTTCATATAATGCTGGTTTGGTGGTGATGAACTCCTTTAGCTTTTTCTTATCCATGAAGCTCTTTCTCTGACCTTCTATTCTGAATGATAGCTTTGCTGGATAAAGTAATCTTGGTTGTAGGTTCTTGGCATTCATCACTTTGAATATTTCTTGCCACTCTCTTCTGGCTTGCATGGTTTCTGTTGAGAAATCAGCTGACAGTCGTGTGGGTACTCCCTTGTAGGTAACTGACTGTCTTTCTCTTGCTGCTTTTAAGATTCTCTCTTTGTCTTTTGCTTTTGGCATTTTAATTATGATGTGCCTTGGTGTGGTCCTCTTTGGGTTTCTTTTGTTTGGGGTTCTCTGCGCTTCCTGGACTTGTAAGTCTATTTCTTTGACCAGGTAGGGGAAGTTTTCTGTCATTATTTCTTCAAATAGGTTTTCAATATCTTGCCCTCTCTCTTCTTCTGGTACCCCTATAATTCTGATGTTGGTACGCTTGAAGTTGTCCCAGAGGCTCCTTACACTGTCTTCATATTTTTGGAATCTTTTTTCTTTTTCGGTTGGGTATTTTTTGTTTCTTCGTATTTCAAATCTTTGACTTGATTCTTGAGATCCTCTTGTCTGCTGTTGGATCTCTGTAAATTATTCTTTATTTCAGTCAGTGTATGCTTAATTTCTAGTTGGTCTTTTTTCATATCCTCCAGGGTCTCACTAAATTTATCGGCAGTTTCCATAAAATTCTTGAAAAACCTTATAAACGTGGCCTTGAACTCTATATCCAGTCATTTGCTTTCCTCCATTTCTGTCATTTGTGACCTGTTTCTTTGTCTCTGCATTTTTTTATGCTTCCCTGTGTTGGTAGAGTGGTTTTGTGTGCTAGGTGTCCTGTAGGGCCCAGTGGCTCAGCCTCCTCAGTTACCTGAGGTGGACACTCATGGTGTACCCCCTTGTGGGCTATTTGCACAGTCTTATTGTAGTTATGCCTTGATTGTTGTAGGATCACTGGGAGGAAATGACCTTCAGGCCAATTGGCAGTGAGAATCAGCTGTGTCTGCAGTGGGAGAACTTCTGTGCTGAAGACACCCTTCTGGGGCAAGACTTGCTTCAGTGGGGCTTTGGTGCTCACTGAGTCTGCACCCTGAGTGTGTCCCTTATGGATCTGAGGAGTTGTAATCTGTATGGTCCCCCTCTGACCACTGGGTACACTGGCTCTTGGATCTAAGGAAGTGCTAATTTAGCTTCTGCCTGAGGTTACACAGCAGGAGCTACGAAGAAAACTGCAGATTCCCCTTCCTTTTTGGAGTTTGGAGGTGCCCTAATGAGGCCCAGCTGTGAAGCAATGCAAGCTGCTGTGGGGCCTTGGGCCTTCTCTTGGAAGTTCTGGGTCTGTCTGGCCCAGCTGCAGTTAGGTAATTTTCAGGTTGCAAAGGGCCAGGGCATTCATATGCAAAAGCCTCTGCAGCAGCCTGGGTGGGGCAGGGTCTCAGGGAATCAAAGGGCGGCGCAAGCAGCTATGGCAGATTCTCAGCCCTGCCCTAAGGGGCCGTGCGTCTCAGCGTCTAGGTAATTGCTGCATACACCTCTGAGGGAGAGCCGCCCCCAAGATCCGAGTTCTGCCTGCTGCCAGACCATCCAGTTTCTCCCCGTATGAGTCCTGGGTCCCCAGAGACTTCCCGGAACCGGAGTTCAGAGCAGTCGGGAGCTTGTGACTCCCTCCCGATTCAAAAAGACAGCCGTGTCCTCAGGTGCCAGCCCCTTTCCATGCACGCCAGCCTCCGTACCTCTGCACTTTACTTCCGCAGCTCCTCTGGCTCTCAGTGTGCTTTTCTTTCCTTCTAGTTGTAGAATTTCCACTCAGCCAGCCTTCCTGTAGTTCTGGATGATGTCCATTTTGTCTTTTTGTTGTATTTTTGAAGTTGTTGTGGGAGGCAGCAATTTCCTGGTGGTTATCTATGCCGCCATCTTAGTTTCTCCCATAATGTGTTCTAATATGTCTTCAAACTGATTCCATTTGCTGTTATTAAAGCTTTATTTCTCCAATTATTTTCCACAACAGACTAAATTCATCTTTCAGTCTTGCAATAGAATATAAACAGATTGTTCAGATCTATTGCAGTATGTATGTTCCAGGATTCGTTAAGAAATAAAGGTCAAGCAATATCATATTTTTATAAGATCAGCTACCTTAAGCAGAAAGTAACCTAGCATGAGCTGACACAGAGGAAGGGTTTGTCCTTATTAACATCATATCTGTGCGTAGTACACACTGAGGCCAATGCTCATTTTTTCTTTCTTCCTCCCCATGCCCTGCTCCTTCTTCTCCTCCTCCCACTTCTCTTCACAAACATGTTTTCCAGTAATCTATAAAATAATGTTCAAATACTTATTTGATGTAACTACGTATCTTTATATTGCTATTACATAGTAACTGTGTACTACTTCTCCTTAAATATACATTTTCAACTCATTTGATATTAGTTTAATTGGCTAAGAATGTTCTTAGAATATTAGTATATAATTTGTAGGCATAAATTGCAATTATTAAAATTGTTAAGTAATTATAGATTCTGACATTTATTCAAGCATTACATTCATTCCCATATTTAAAATAGGTCTTGTTTTGTGTTTGAGAATAGTATTCTTTCTTAATTTTGTCAGTTTATTCTGTTATATACTTTGATTCTAGTGACTTAAAATAAATGGAATGTCTGTTTAAATGACTGAAAATAACTTATAGGGAACTCTTGAATAGAACTGTCCCAGTTGATTTCAATGAGAGAATATTTTCATAATAAATAGAAGAGTTTTAATAAAAAGTATTTAGGGAATATGTGTGTGAGTGTGTATATGCTTTGCCTTGTTTGATCTTTGCATATTTTGCAGTGATAATGAATATATTATTCTATATTTTGATATACATATGTTTATATAATCTGTTATTAATATTGGCAGGTACCCAGATCAAATTCAGGTTTTTTACTTTCTTTGAGAAGACAGGAAATTCTAAGAAAAAAAGTTGAAGGATGGTAAAGCTATTACCTGAAAATTCTTGTTATATTTTTCTTGAGGCAAAAAGTATTTGAATTATTAGCACGTAGAAAAAGACACTCAGAAAGAGTATCAGGAAGAATGGAGAATAAAAGATTAGTATCTTCTTAGAGAATCAGAAGTAAAGTTCCACTCTTTATGGCAAATAATTACACACACACATACACAGAGAATAAAAAAAACACACACCTAAGCGAAAGGAAATAAGACCTAACTTATTCCCATGTTATAAAAACATTTAGCCATATATACTTCTGGTGCTTGTATGGGTAACTTATAATAATACACACACACACACACACACACACTCACACACTCACACACTCACACTCACACACTCACACACTCAAACACACACACTGAATTATTCCTTAGAGATTTCAGTTACCAGAATATTCAGGTAAGAAATACAAAATAATTATTTTAATTATGTCTAAGTAAGGGGCAGAACAGTGAACAAAGCATGACAGATAAATAGAATTTAAAGCACTCAATCATTAAGTAAAGCAAGAAAAAAATTGACTCTTTTTGCTAACATTCCTACATTCATGTCATTTAAAATTAGTTAAGTGTTAAATCAATGTTATATTTGAAGGAATTAAATAAAAAATTTTGAAATTATATGACTGCAGGATATGGTAAAGATAACATCAACTAGAATATTGACATGAGAAAGAAGGTGAATAAGGAGAAAGAATGAGGAGGCAGAAGAATCTTACTGAACCACAATTCTAATGTCAAATAGGGTGTTCTGCAATATATAGTTAAGATAGAAAATTAAGATATTTCTACCAGCAAAATTCAACATGTTGATCTTTATCATGAGGAGAGAGAAGAAGGGAGGAGAAGGGAAGGGAGAGAGGGGAGAAAGAGAGGGAGGAAATTACTTACACAGAATATATTTATTTCATCATTTAGTCTTATTTCTAGTTGGTGATTTTTCTTTTCTTAGCTAAAGCTTGTTCTTTTTCTTATGGAGATATGTTATATATTTTAATCAAGATAGCACCAAAACTAAGTGGCTTGATAAAACCAAAGACTGACATCAGATAATAAACCAGAAATGAAGTATAAATCAAAAGAGTTCCTTTCCTACATAATTGAATTCATAACCCATGACTTCGAATTTCAAATTTTTATTCACTCATTTTATACTGGTTTTCTAAATTGTTTTTTTTTCTAACTGATATGCCAAAAACAACTTGATAGCCCAAATTTCCTCATTATAGAACTACTTTGATAAACTAATTTTGAAGTCAATAGGATGGTTACAGGCAAAAAAGAAATGCTACCACGATGCTTGCAAGTTTATCTCAGTATATAGAGTTCATCTTAAATAAGATTTTGTATATGCATGTAGACATTTCATGTCATGGTGCTAAGTATTAAGGAATATACACATAAAGTTACAAAGTCTACTCTTACTGTGTTTGAAATCTCATAAGGTAGAACAGAAATGTAATATGTAATTTATCTATTTGATCATCATTTCACAAATACTGACAAAATACATTCCATGGACTAGATACTTCAGGGCATTTGAGAAACATTAGTCAACAAAACAAACATTCTTGCCTTCGTGAAGCTTGTATTGCCAAAAGATAGACAATAAACAGTTCAGGAATGAAATAAGTAAATGAAACGATTTGCTAAAATGTAGTGTCACTATATATGAAATAAGAACAGGAAACGGAGTCATTTAGGTTTCAGAGGTGAAGAAGGGATGCTGTTTTTTGTTTGCTTTTATTGTTAGGTTTGTGCACATATCAAAGAAGGTTTGTTTAAATATCAAAGAAGGTATTAACAAATAGATTTCATTTAGTGAAAGAGTTAGCCAGGGAATAGAACATTTTAGACCAGTGGTTCTCAACCTGTGGGTCGCGACCCCTGTGGGGGTCAAATGGCACTTTCACAGGGGTCACCTAAGACCATCGGAAAACACATGTATAATTACATATTATTTTGTGATTAATCACTATGCTTTAATTATGTTCAATTTGTAGAAATGAAAATACATCCTGCATATCAGATATTTACATTACGATTCATAACAGTAGCAAACTTCTAGTTATGAAGTAACAACGAAAATAACTTTATGGTTGGGGGTCACCACAACATGAGGAACTGTATTAAAGGGTCGCGGCATTAGGAAAGTTGAGAACCACTGTTTTAGACAGAAGGATAGCAGATAGAAAAACCCTATAACAGGTTATGCTTGATGTGTTCAAGGAATCCGTGGGGGGCCATTTGTGACTGCTACAGGGTAGAGAGTGGGAGTAGAATAGGGGATGAGGAGAGGGGTGGATTAAGAGAGAGAGAATGAATGATGTGTTTGGCAGCTTGTACTTGGACCCAGTGATTCCCCACTGGCTGATGTTTATATCCCTAGTGTAACTGCTTCCCTTCAACGTGGGATGGACCTAGGTCCTTGCTTCTAGCCAATAGAATATGCCTAATGCGATGATGTGTCACTCTGTGATTAGGTGACAAAGGACCTTGATTGCTTGCTCTGATAAAAGCCAGATGCTCTATGGAGAGGTCTAATGGCAAGGAATTGTAAGAGGCCTGTGGCCAACAGCCCACGAGAAACTACCACACTCCACTATGAATTAAATCTACCAACAATCTTAGGAGTGATCTAGATTGAAAATAGTACCTTCCCTGTTGAACTTTCAGGTGGCTGAAGTCTTGTAGAGGTCACATAAAAGAATGCTCAGTTATCTTTGAAGTTCAGATAAACAATGGCATTTTTGTGTTTAAGTATAAAATATTTGGGACATACATGAAAAATTACTTGTTTATCTGAAATAAAATTTTAATTTGGCATCCTATATTTTATCTCAAAAATGTAGCAACCCCACTGAGGACTCAGGTCAACTTCTCCCTGATTCTTGACCTTCAGAATAATAAATATGTGTTTATTGCTGTTAGGTTCAGGAGCCATTTTTATGCAGAAATAGCTAACTAAAATAAGGAAGTTTTGATAAGTGTATAAGGAGATAACCCGGTTCTGAATGAAGGCCAGGGGAGTACTGAAGAAACTGGGGTTTGTACTATGTTTTAATGTATTGATAAAAATATTAAGATTGTCTAGAATAAACTTAGAAGTTTAAATTTCTTGTTTCTTCTTTTAATCAGCCATAGAGCTTATCATGATTCTTCTAGTTCCTAACTTACTCATCTGTAATAAAAATAAATATACATTGTATTTGACTATATTCCTAATGTAATTTCACTGTATTAACTTCGCAAAAAATTAAAATATCTTATAAAACGTCCGTGCTGTATTCCCGTTATACCAATAGCTAATACATATATATGTTATAATAATTAATAGTTAATATATAGAGAGTACTTCCTATGTGATAGTCACTATTATCAATGTTTTCTGTATATTTAATTCATCATAATAACTAAATTAAATAACATTATTTATAGATGGAGAAACTGTGACATTAGGTAAAGTAATTTTTCTAAGATTATAAGATTCTAAGAGATGGACCAATATACATTCAGAAAAGTCCTTGATTTTTCATTAACATAAACTCCTTTCTGTTGTGTATCATCTGCCACTGACTTTAAATGCATCCTTGACTACTTAGACTGCTACTATTTTTATCATAAAAATAAACATTTCATCTCGTAGAAGCTTCATTATTATTTTTTTCCATAATATCCATCCCTTGCAGATTCAAATAGTTACAGTCAGCTCCATGTGAAAAATAAGCCTTACTTTCATTGGACTTCATTATCCCCTCTGCCAGATATTCAATCTGGATTTAAATCCAGGTTCTGTTACAGATGAACTTCATAAATCTTTAGAAATTTCCTTACTTTATCTAGCCTCAGTCTTAACTATAAAATGGGAATAATGATAACTATTATTCTAGTATATAGAAAAGAATATAGAGTGCCTATACAGCATATAATCTAAGTGACGCATGTTAAATGCTAATTCCATGTCATCTATCTTTTTTTTTCTCATTGTGCCTTGTCTTCAATCATTTCCTCCTTAATCACCTGAAGTCCAGCCAGAATTCACAGCTGACACTGAAGTCTCCTCTTTGGAGACACCAAATCCAGAAGCATCTCCTCAGTCCAATTCCTCTTGTTTTCTTTTGAGTTTTTGACAATTTCATTGCCCCTTTCATTTTAAAATGCATCGCTTCCTGATTTCTGTTGCAGTCTTTTACAACAAAGGGTATCTTTGACCCTTTCTTTTCATGCCATTTAGTAGTACTATTTTTTTTTTTGCAACTACAGTTTACATTAAGTATTATTTTGTATTAGTTTCTGGTGTACAAAATAGTTGATTAGGCAATCATATAGTTTACATGTGGTCCCCCTATTTAAATGAATAAGTCACCAAATCTTATAAAGCATGTCTGTCCCATGTGATCATCAGGAGACTGACGCACTAAAAATGTATGTGCATCCACGTTGGCTTAGTTTGTTCTAATTATATTGGCTTATTTTTTAATTTCTAATGGTAAGCAACCTAATTCTTCCCTGTGTCAACTATTCATTTGTTGCCCTTAACTCCCACTTCACCCCTGTTGCCTTGATTTGTGATCCTGGAGCTAAACTCAGTACATGTCTCTCTTTGTTCAGTTGAGGTGCTGAGCTCGGTCAGTAAAGGCTACTGGAGGGAGGCTGCAGGAGAAAGGGGATTCTCCTCATTCTGGTGTGCAGCTGCCAGCAGTGTGCACACCAAGGGTGTGCTTGCCCTGTAGCAGATTGGCTTGCCAATCCTTCTGGTGGTTTCCTGCTCACCAGCCTCAGCCACCAGCCATCTGGCAGGAAGCTCCCTGCCCATCAGGCTTTATCTGCAATGTGGGCCAGCTCTAGCTTGAACACTATCTTCACCATCTAGTTGGTTTCTCACCTGCCAACCTTGCCCCCACAGCTGGGGCCTAACTGCCCTGGCCAGTCAATAACTTCCTCCAGGACCAGTGGGCTGTGGCCGCACGCTCTCCAGGAAGGCTCGAATCTCAGCCGTGGGAAGGGAGCCCCTTTCCTATAGGCTTGTCTATAAAATGCTATTTTATTCTCCTTAGCAGGTCGTTCATAATATGTGTTTATGTGAAATTTTTATATTCAAATTACTGGTGTGGTTTGTGTCCAATCTAGAGTCTAACTGCTAACAGGCTAGGTATGGGGATGGTCGCAGGACATAAACCCTAAAAGATGGTATGTTGCAATTAGTTTAATTATCTTAGTGGGCTAGGGCGTAGTGCTGGGCTCCTTTTCCCCAGGAAAGAGGAATGCTAATAAGCCATATGTACACATTCAACTTCATTTGTTATGCCACGTAATTCTCCAAAGCAGTTGTATAAATTACACTCTGACCAAAAGTGTGTTTGAGTTCCAGGTAGTTTGTATCCTTACAAATAAATACATGATTCTGTGTAGCTGGGCTTTAGACATCCTGGTAAATGTGGTTTTAATTGTTTAAAACCACATTATGGTTTTAAATTTAATTTTTATTTACATTAAGACTGATGAAGTTGAATACCTTTTCATATGCTTACTGGCCAGGTGGATATCATTTTTAAAATTTCCTGTTCAAATATCTTGCTTATTTTTTCCACTAGCTCTGTCACTTTTCTCCTCTTGATTCTCGGGAACTTTGATATAGTCCATAAAATAAAACCTTCAATAGTTGTATGTATTGCAAGTATTTTTTCTAACAGTCTCTGGAGATTACATTTAGAATAATATGAACATTTGAATGCTGAGGAATAAATCTTAACAGTTGAACACACACTGTAAAACTGTAAATTGAAGAAAATAATGCGATCTACATGAAATATGCTATGTTGGTGGGTTAGAAACCTACAAAATAATAAAGATATTGGTTCTTCCCAATATCTACAAATGTACTACAATTTCAGTAAAAATCTAACCTGGTCTTTTTGAAAATTGAAAAACTAATTCCAAAATTAATGTGGAAACATGTTAATCTTTTTTTTTTTTTTTTTTTTTTTTTTACTGTCTTTGACCTCCCCCTACTCCACTTTCCCTCTGGTAATTACCATGCTGTTGTCTATGAGTTGTTACTTTTTGTTTTCCCCCCCCCCTTTTTTTAATTTAATCATTCAGTTTTGCACCTAGCCAACCAACCACTTCCCCTCTGACAGACATCAGTCTGTTCTCTGTACTTATGTGTCTGTTTCTATGTTGTTTGTTAATTTGTTCATTAGATTCCATGTGTGAGTGAAATCATATGGTACTTGTCTTTCTCTGAGTGGCTTATTTTGATCTCCATGTCCATCCATGCTGTCACAAAAGGTAAGACTTCCTTCTTTTTAAGGCTGAGTAGTATTCCATTGTATACATGCACCACAGCTTTTACCCACTCATCTACTGATGGACACTTCTGCTGCGTCTGAACCTTGCCTATTGTAAGTAAGGCTGCAGTGAACATAGGGGTGCACATATTCTTTCAAATCAGTGCTTTGGGTTCCTTTGGGTCAATTCAAAGAAATACTAGTAGAAACCCTAGGTCATAAGGCAGTTCTTTTTTACATTTTTTGAGGTAACTCCATATTGTTTTCTACAGTGGCTACACCAGCCTGCATTCCCACCAACAGTGCATGAGGGTTCCCTTTTCTCTACATCCTCACCTATGACACTTTTTTGGTGATTTGTTGATGACAGCCCTTCTGGAAGGTGTGAGGTGAGATCACATTGCAGCTTTCATTTGTACCTCTCTGATGATTTGTGGTGTTGAACATCTTTTCACATGTCTGTATGTCCTCTTTGGCAATCTTGAAGATAGGTTCGCTCTACCACATATGAAAACCTACTCTAAAGCCTTGCTAATTATACAGTGTGATTTTGATATGAATATATACAAACAGATCCGTGAAAAATAAAAGTTTAGTAACAGAGCCAGAATCCTTTTTCTCAATGTAGCTTGTATGGTGCCTAGTGATCATTGATTTGTGACTCTTTGACTTCCATTTATATAAAAATGTTTGCTCTCCAAGCTTCTTCCAATCCTATTGTGTATTGGCATCTTATATCACTGCCTCTTCCATTCTATAATATTTTCTAAATAGGTTTCCAGAATGAAGTTTTGAACAGTTCTTTACATATAACCATGATTCACTGCAAGGAATTTCTTTTTGAAGCCTACAGCATCATATTTATTCCCACAGGAATGTTACCTATTTTATTTCTTAAATTGCTTCAAGATAGTATTTAACATGTCAGTGTCCAGAACACGACATATTTCTTTGGTTCCCTTGTAAGAAAATGAATTCCTTTTTCAGTGGTTACTGTGAGACTTTATCAGAGATTAAATTTAGCATTTCTCTACTAGTTTAGTGGCATGACTGTTGTGTTTGGGGGCAGTGGGGAGGCCATTTCATTTGATTAGCAGGATTCCTAATAAAAAGCCTAACATTGTGACAGACCTGTATGTTTTCAGTGAAAGATGTCTAATTTCCAAGGGCTAGTTTTACAGCGACTCCTAGTTTTACAGCCCATTCAGAGAAAACAGCAGGAGCCAGCTTTGGCAGCACGCTGGCCTTTGAAGAATTGTCCAGCTTTTGAGATTACTTGAAAAGACCATGCCCGTTTGGGATGGCATTCCCAGTAGGAAAAATGGAAAACTCGATTACAACCATCACTCACAAAAATGTCAATTTCGAGCACATTTTCTTCCCTCCTGACTAATGTAAAAATTTTAAATTAGTTTCATTTTTTTTTCTCTACAATCAAAGGCAAAGTATCGTTCAAATGATCTTAAAGGCATGGCTTTTTTATTTTTAATTTTTTAAAAATATATTTTATTGATTTCTTACAGAGAGGAAGGGAGAAGGATAGAGAGTTAGAAACATCGATGAGAGAGAAACATTGATCAGCTGCCTCCTGCACACTCCCTACTGGGGATGTGCCCGTAACCAAGGTACATGCCCTTAACCAGAATCGAACCTGGGACCCTCGAGTCCCCAGGCCGATGCTCTATCCATTGAGCCAAACCGGTTAGGGCTTATTTTTATTTTTCAGTGTGCTAGATAGGTGTTTTTTTTGTTTTGTTTTGTTTTTAGTCTTTTACCTCTTTCTTATTCATCTGAACCTAAAATGCTTAATTTTTAAAGAAATCATAGAAAACTTATTTTTCCAAAATACATCTCGTAACTAAAATTTAAAACTGAGCTATTCTGAATTACGTAAGAAAAGTGAAAATATTATTTTACTAATGTTATTGACATATGTAGTTTACAGATGTCTTTTTTTTGTTTGTAAATAAAAGGCTATGAAAGTATTCTATATTGATATTAAAACAGCTGTGAAAAGGCAGGGACTAGGGGCAGCCTACTGTTTTGCCTCAGCTATCACAAGCTGCAGTCTCACTCGCTTTGGCACTGCCAGGGACCCAGCAGGGCTGGGGGCGCTCAGCGTTTGTATTTCCTGGGGGGACTGCAGCCAGCATCTGAGCAAGGCGTTTAGAGAAGGTCCAGCCAAGTGTCCCTCCTGCGGGACTCCCTTATTGTGCAGTGTTACTCTGGAGCCCCCTGTGGGCTGAGCGAGACTTCGGTAGACCTCCCTCATGGCATGATGGTTGTCCTGCCCAATTCTGCCTCCCCTGTGCTTTCAGTGTTACTCCCGATTGCCCTTTAATGCCCCTCCCTCCACCTCGGTGTCTCCTTCGCAGAGAACGGGACCTGTGCAAAGAGGATTTTTAAAATATAATATAGAACTAGAACAGCATTGCAAATCAGAGACAAAAGGAGACAGAGACAAGAACAAAACGGAGGCTTTGAGTGGTGAACACACAATCCCATATACAGATGAGTGTACCTGAAACCTGTATAATTTTATTAACCAATGTCACCCTCATAAACTCAGTAAAATTTAAAAATGACAAAATAGAGACATAAAGTTGAAACCAAATAGTGTACACTTCGATCTGTTACAGTAAATTAGGCTAATACCTCATAGTTAAAGTGGTTACTATGGGTCCTGGTAAGCATCTTTGACATCCTTTGTGTAAGGAAAGTAACAACAAAAAAGGAAAATTCTACAAAGCAAAAACATGTACATGCTGACTATACAATTTGATATCAAACAACAATGACTGCTTTGATGATGACATAATGGAGACCATTGTTAAAAATTACTTTTAATGTAGTTACTTATTTTGAGCAAAAGCTCTTTCAGAGAAAAATGAGATTTATCTGAATACCAGTGGAAAAATAGACATTTTGATTAGTATGTTTTAGGAATGAGTGATGAACATTAACAGGGAAGAATACTTGTCAGACACTGATTATTAAAACTAAATAGTAATTTTACTTACATGTTTGCTTAGTAACAACTATTACTATGAAACTACATTTTCACTACAGAAGCGTATTTAAACTTATTGATCTTCATTTTAATGACAAGGATCCAAATTCCGAAATTACACATGTAAATCAATGCCCACTAAAGTACTGTAATTGAGTTACATGTAAGATGCTAATTACTGTAATTGCTTATTGCCCCCTTTAATAGGGATGTTATCCATAATTTGGCCTTTCGGAGATGGCATTTGCAGAGATCTTCAGATACACATAATAAGATGTGAGATGCACACTTATTTTTATGAAAACATTGCTAACATAAAGCTCTCCATTTCCTTTGTTTGGAGGGAGTTTGAGAGAGTCCCTGGTTAGATGCTGAGGTTATAATATCACTGTTTTCCTGCCTTTGTATGCTCTTAATTCTACAACACAGTAAGAGAAGTCATCCTCAGGAATGCTAGAAAGTTCATGCTTTTCATCAGGTTTCAAAAAGTTTGGGCTGTAGGAGAGGTTGATTTGCGCAGCTAAAACCAAAACAAAACAGAACACGTATTTACTCTTTCCTAGGTATGTAGGGCTCACAGGGCTGTCTCTATTTTTCAGCTTCTTTAATGCTCATCATAGTTCTACTCCTCCATCAGAGGTTGCCTCTTACAATACCAGGTAGCATTTGTCTCTCTTGCTCCAAGCAATCCTTAGGAGTTATTCATATGATGTATTCTAGCATTTGATAATATTCAATTTAGCACTTTCTTGCTGTGTTTTTGCGTTTTTCCTAAATTTTAAAAGTACCTAATATGTCATTCCCTCCTCCCCCAAATATTGTAGGTTCGTTTGGGGATGAACTGATGTCAAGTACTGGTTTGATATCCATTTTTTTGCCACAGTGTTATACCTTGTAGCATGAATGAACCATGTCAGGTATTTAAACATCCATGAGAATTTTTAAAGTTTAATACTTCTTTTGTTAAATTGAATTGACAGTAAGTCAACTGTGAGTAATATAGTTCTTAGAGTTACCTTCAGTTAATATGCGTGGATTAGTGGAGTGAGCCATTCATGGATATTGAACTTCATATGTACATGTTTTCCACGAATAAAATTCAGTGTTTATTATAGTCACCCTGTGGATGGATCTGACATTTAAACAAAAGAATAAAATGAAACATGTCTATTTTGGTAGTTGCAGAATAGTCACAGAGATGTAAATTACAGCATTGGGAATATAGTCAACAATATCATAACTATCTGTGGTGCCAGGTGGGTATTGGACATACTGGCAGAACCACCCTGTAAAGTGCGTGATTGTCTAAACACTATTCTGATACAGAATAAACTTATGAATAAAGTAGATCCAGAGATTATAGACGCATGGACTTGACTGACACATTTCAGAGGGAAAGTGGGCTTGAGGCGTGGGGATAAGAGATTAACTGGGCAACTTATATGCATATCAGCATAGCCATGGACACAGACAATAGTGTCATGAAGGCCTGGGATAGGCAGGTGTGGGGTAGAGGGGGTCAATGGGAAAAATCAAAGGGGACATCTGTAATACTTTCAACAACAAAGATAACTAACTTCAAAAAATATTGAATGTAAACTGTAATTGAAAATAAAAAAGCTTAGCCCAGCTGGTGTGGCCCATTGTTTGAGCATCGACCTTTGAACCAGGAGTTCACGATTCGATTCCCCATCAGGGTATATGCTCTGGTTGTAGGCTCCATCCCCAGTAGGGGACATGCAGAGGCAGCCTTTCAATTAGTCTCTCATCATTGATGTTTCTATTCTCTCTCCCTCTCCCATACTCTCTGAAATTAATCAATATGTATATATATTCATGAGAAAACATTACAATGCATAGTTTTCTGTAATTGAAATAAAATTTTGTTCCTTTGTCCTTGGTCCCTCTTCCTTTATCTCTCTAAATTTCATTGGTGACATAAACAGATGATACAAAGGCCACCTCAGTTTTTATCTCTAAGAGAGAAGAAGCCAGGCATACTTTGTGTGGCCTGAAGTGAATTAAACATGGGACAGGCTTGTATGGTTGCATCTGATCTTTGCAGAATTGACTTAGTGGATGTTAAAGACTTTGGAAACTGTTTTACAGGTTAATAAAGAGACCTAAGACTTAGGGGCATTAAAGATGAGTGGCAATTTACAAAGTCAATCAATTACATATTCAAATATGAATTATGAGTTGGCATTATTTAGAATCCCCTTCAATATTGTGTTTAGTGTATTTATTTTATGTGTGTGTGGGAGTAGTGTAATGTAGATATACATGTAATTTAATGATAAAAATAACTTTGACTTCCTACTTACTTTATCTTTGTATTTATTTATTCATTAGACAAATATTAAGTCCTCATCGTGTTCCAGGCATTGTTTCATACTCTTGGAATATGTTGGTAAACCAAAGAGAAAACAAATCCCTGTGTTGAGGGACTTAGATTATTGAGTTCTTCAGACCCCAAATTCTTTGACACTCATGCGTGATGAGCAGTTTTATTGTCATTGGTCTACTTTTACTGGAATTATCTGAACAATCTTGTTGCTCTACCACTAAAACATTGTTAGTCTTACATGTGAATTATTTATCATCCTGCAGACATGATATTTCATAGCTTAAAATCCACCTGCTAATAATCTGTGTCTTTAGCTCATGCCTGGTATTTGTGGGTATCACAGGTAAGAATATTTGCACATAGTAAAGAATACTGTACCATCCCACAAGAACACCCACCCATAGAGAAATTACAAGGTGTTAAAAGAAAACACAGGTTCCACATTCACAAACTCACAGACACATATGCACACATGCATCTGTGTAAGTCTCTGTGTGTCCCACAAGCTGATTGTACAGCTGCAGAAAGTAAAGGTTAAGAAACCATCAGTTTCTCCTGGGGTCCACTCCACTCAGCACCACACAAGGAAGCTGGTGCAAAGTGAAGGATTTCAAGAGAGATGTAATTCCATTCCTTGAGGCAGATATGTGACAGATGCAATGGAAAAAACAGATTTAATAAAAATATTTCAAGAAAATTGTCAGCTTTTCTTTTTGCTGAGCAGCCTCAGGGGGAAAGGAGAAATTACCAACTAATATGGGATTGTGGGAAACAACAGAAAGGAAACACAGAAGATTCTGCTAATACAATAAATAGCATTCTCAGCTAAGCAATAGCATTAAAGGAAAGTTGAGCACTGAATTTAAAGTGACAGTGAATTTTTTGAGATTTAGATTTTTGCATTTAGATTTTTAATTAGCTAAAGTGTTCAACTTGTGTGCCCTAAAAATAATAAAATAAGTGAACAACTGAAAAAAAAATTAAGGCATGTGAGGCAAGATATTAATTAGTCCCCTGTGGAAATAAATTTAACATTCTCTAGCTCTGTTGAAACAATGGATAAAAGAGCAATTAGCAACTTAAATACATTGGCCAATATATTAGTTTATTTTAAATTGTCTTAAGGTCAATTGCTATTCGGTTGTTTCTTTTTAACATTCATAATATTTTGTGTCCACCCACACTCGGACATTTCTTTGCTAATGTAATATTAGCAAAGCTTATTAATATTTGAAAACTGCAAAAAACAAAAGCTAGTGTAGGTTTGAGTGTCAGCCTGAGAAAAAAGCTCAGTATAAAATCCTAGATGGTAATGTATCCTCGGGAATCTGTTTTGAGCTCTAGAGCCTAGTGCAATGGAAATTGTTTCAGAGTTATTATCAGAATTGCGGAGCTCAGCCACATCTGTACTACATTTACTGGTGGTATGATGCTTTACAGTGCTATTGCAAAAGTTATAAAAATTGAAATTGTCATACCTACTTTGAAATACAGATGCTCCTCGACTTAACGATAGAGTTCTGGTAAACCCATTGTAAGTTGAAATCATCAGAAGCGGGGGACCTGCCAGAGTGGCTCAGTGGTTGAGTGTCAATCTATGAACCAGGAGGTCAAGGTTTGATTCCCAGTCAGAGCACATGCCCAGGTTGTGGGCTCCATCCCCAGTAGGGGGCATGCAGGAGGCAGTCGATTGATGATTCTCTCTCATCATTGATGTCTCTATTTCTCTTTCCCTCTCCCTTCCTCTCTGAAATCAGTATGTATTCGGAAGTCAAAAATGCATTTACTACACCTAACCTACAGAATACCATCGCTTAGCCTAGCCTATCTTCAGGTGCTCAGAACAAAATATGTATCTGACAAACACTGGCGACACAGTACACTCTCCTGACCTTCTCTTCTTCAGCTCTTCTGACAGCCATGCAAGATTGTCATTGCCTTTAAATCCTGTTTAATAAGAACTAATAGATAAACTTGGTCTGACTCAACCATTACTGATATATCCTTGTAATATCTCAAGACTTTTTTGTTTTTCACATGCAATATTTATCCAAAACTATGGGCCAATAATTTAATTTAAAAGATACAGGCTATTCTTAGGAGAGTGGCAATATGTCTAAGTTATGGGGGGTTTTCTATTTTATCTACAACAGGAATTTAATGGCTTAAAATACCTACATTAACAGGTATGGATATAACAGTATCTCTGCTTGAATGAGTTTTTAGATAGCTCAATTATGGAAATTAGAGAATGTCAATTCCTTTGAGAACACTAATGCCAGTGGCCCCTGAAATTAATGCACACTGAGTAGACTCACATTATTAAGAAAGAATTTAAGTTTTTCCTTACCAGATTTAAAATCTCCTTTCTTGGTTGGGAACAGAAAAGAAATTGAAAAATCAGAATGCTACCCATTAAGGAAACTCTGTTCATTTAGAACAGTCAGAGCCTTCAGAACTAGTAAAACCATAATAAAGGGCCAATACAGTCAGCTAAGTTTATCTTTTCCATCTTAGGTTATTTTATGTAATAAAACTTCCAACTCTTATGAAAATGTTACCTATATGAAGGAAAAAAGATAAGCCAGAAAGTAAAGAAAAATCAGGCTTACCTCATAGAGATGATAATGGTGAGACCAAAAGAAGGAGGAGGAGCTATAGCAAAAGTGTGGAGGATAATGATGTATATTGCCCATAATTGCTTCCTTCTCTTGGCACCTTCATCAAGAATCACATGCAAAGGATATAAATATGAAGGAAAAATAGTCACTCAACAGTGAGAGGGAGGTAGAGGGAGAATTTTAAGCAATTAGGATTGTGGGGGCTGAAGGTCTGAGATTAGTAGGGCCTGCCAGCAGGCTAGAAACTCAGGAAGGATTTCTATGTTACAGTCTTGAGACAGAATTCCTTTTTCCCCGGAAAACTCACATTGTTACTTTTAGGAACTTTCAACAGATTGGATGATGCTTACTTACATTATGGAGGGCAATCCTCCTTCCTTAAAGTCAACTGGATTGTAAATGTTAATCACATGTACACAATCCCTTCACACCAACATCTAGACTAGTGTTCAAACAAACACCTGGGCACCATAGCCTAGCCAACTTGTCACATGAAGTCAACCAGCACCTAGGTCCTAGGCCTAACGAAAACTCATCATAGATAGACAAATAACAATAGTCCTGGATGAGAAATAAAAGGTTATTGTAAAATCAAGATGACATATAAAACACAGCTTGGGGAAGTTTAAATATTAGAAGAAGGCTCTCTATTTGCTTGTCAACCTTTCACATCTTATATATCAATGACAGATGGATTGTGAGGCCACAGCTGGGTGATCAAATGCAAGTAATTAAACTTTGCTGTGCCTCAGTTTCCTCATAGATAAAAACTGATAATAGTGCATACCACCTATAGTTTTAAATGAAGATTAAATTATGAAAAATATATAAAGTACTTAGAAGAGTGTTGGCTTATGGTTTGTATGTCATAATTTTCATTAGAAATACAATTTTTAAATAAATAAAAAAGTTATTTATATAATGTCAGGCATTCTGGTTTTAATCATTTAACATAATTTCTACATGAAAAGTTGCTATTGTATTTTTGAAAATACCCTTACCCCTGGAAAAGACAGTTTTAAAAATAATAAAAGAGAAACCCTTAACTACACAAAAGAATTGTATCCAGTGTAATGTTTAGCCAGCATTTAAAATAAGCATTGGACAATTTAAATTGAGGAAAGGCTAGAAAATACAAGCCAAAAAAATTAAAATCCTGAAATATTACAGTACTGACCCATTTTCATATTTTTCAAATGGTTGCAATGTTGCTGAATCTGCTCCTAAAATAACTGCATGTGTTAACACTTAGGTATGAAAAAATCAAAAGAAACCTTTTGTTACTCGAAGGAAAGCTTTCTATTGCTTAAGTCACTGTGTACCCACAGTATACCAGGGTGGCACATGGTTTATTGGTACACAATAGATTCTACCCTACCCTCCTACATCAGCTTCCTTACTCTCCATCACTCACTCAGACATGGTTATAAGAAAAAAAACACACAACTGCTATCTGAACATTTCCCTTTTTCTTTATGTGATGAATGTTGTAAAGCATGCATAATATCTTTCAAGGCTTAGATAAGATATATGACACTGGATAAAAATATAAGACGTTAGATAAACTCTATAATGCAAAATTAAAGGCATGAGAACTGCAGCCTATTATTTTAAGTAATCTCATGGATTTAAATGTTGTATAAATGAGATTGAGAGTCATATCTTGGTAAGTCCCATGATATGAAATGTAAACCTTTCTAATACCATCAAATAAAATAGTATCATTAAGTTTAAACATTGCCTTTACTCAATTTATGGAAATACTATTATTTAAATAGCACTATGATTATTTAACTTATAAAACTAGACATCTTCACAGATGTAAGTAAAAGTAACAAGTTGTTTTATAGCTACCACTCTCTCCTGGGTTAAAAAGAGTTTATTGAATGGAATAAAATTTAACTTTAGCATAGAACAGAATCTGTGCTATAAATGCAAAAATGCCAAATATTTTTATTATATTGTTGATTTTATATAGTTATCTGATAATTTAAAAGTTATTTTTTAATTTATAAATTAAACTATCAGGTGCATATCTACATATAAAGAGGGAAACACTTAGATATTAACACTTTAGAGCTCTAAAGACCATAAATGCCAACTCCTCCACTTTGCAATGAAATTGAGGCTGTTGATACTTGCTTCTACTCTGAGATCCTGTATTGTCTCATAATGCCTCTGTTACCAAGCAATATCCACCTTATTCATTTGGTTATATACACATGCATTCAACACACACATAAAGCACTTAGTATATGCCAGACTTTGTTCCAGAACCAGGAAATCAAAGAATCCTAGACTTTAAAAGCTTATGTTTGAAAAAAACAGCTCTTAATCCATGTATAAATGAGTGTGACAAATTGTCCTAAGTATTTGATTATAAGTATGCAACCACAGAGTGTAGAGTTTTCAATTATATCGGAACTAGAGGGCTGGTGCATGAAATTCGTGCATGTGTGGGGTCCCTAGGCCTGGACGATGATCAGGGCCAACCGGGGCCTTCCTTCGTTTTGCGCCACCCCGGTTGTCAGCGCACGTCATAGTGAGTAAACCAACTCCCAGTCTCCCAGTTGAACTCCTGAGGAGATAGTTTGCATATTAGGCTTTTATATATATAGATGAGGAAGAGGAGGCAGAAATGAGTGTGAAACTTAAGCGGAGTGTAGAAAAGTGAATAGGTATTTGCTAAGCAATATATAAAATACTGTGAATAACCAAGGTGGTTGGAGCACAGGCTTTGAGTAGACCAGAAGAAGAGAATGGGAGAATGAAGTAAATGTATGAAAAGAGAAGAATAATTGGAATCACAGATGCCTTTTTTTTTTAAAGCAATGATAATTAAATGTTGATTCAACTTTGTTTTTTTATCTTAAAAACTCATGACACTATTCCCTCACTTCCAGTTGCAGCTAACTCAGACATTATCTGTGGTGGGGAAGATCATTCTGCATATTCCCCTGAAAAGCTCAAATCTTCATGTAATACTTCCCATCCCTATGTCTAGCTATGCCAATGCAGGCATACTCATCTCTCATTCAAATGATCAGAAACCTACCTCGTAGATGTGGATAATCATATTTGCTAGTCATCTGCATAACTTGCATTGTCTTGACTGCCTTGTGCTCTTTGGTGAAACATGGACCTTGGAGACACCTCTAGTCTTAGTCAGATCATAAGTCCCATGTCAACCTTTTATCCAGGTTAATAATAGACTTGGGTTTTATGAATTCTCATATCCTTTAACCACTCTATTCTGCTTCTACAATTAAACTTCTCCATACATATAAAACAGATCTCTAAAATATTGTTAGCTCTTTCTTTTCTTTAAATAAGTTCAGAGGAATCTTTAAACTTTGTCTACAACTTTGTCTTGAAGCAGAAAACATCGTATTGTCCTAATAAGCCTATGGTTGGGTCTTTTGTTTCCCTTTCATTTGTCCTGGATGATTGTTTCCAAAAGGCAAAAATGAACAAATAACTCTTAAAATCACGAGTCATCAGTGATATCTGTATATATAAAAGCCTAAGCGACCATGTGACTGGTAGCTATGATACACACTGACCACCGGGGGGCAGACGCTCAATGCAGGAGCTGCCGAGCTGCAGTGACTTAGCAGCTGCGGTACTCGGGTGACACACTCAGAACCAGAGAGGAGGGAGTCTGATTCCTGGGTGTGTCACCCAAGAACTGCCCTCTCACAATCTGGGACCCCTTGGGGGATGTGAGAGAGCCGGTTTTGGCCTGATCCCCGCAGGCCAGGCCGAGGGACCCCATTGGTGCACGAACCTGTGCCCTGGACCTCTACTGTTTAAATAAAACAGCTCCATCCAATATTTTGTTTCTGTTCCTCTTGGTGAATACAGTTAAGAAAAATACAGTGGCAGTGTTCCTGTCTTGCAGGACACGTTATTAAAGATAGCTGAAGAAGCCTTCCATATCTCACGTGAACACATTGCTGATGTCAACACAGCAGTTTAAAGTGACCTGGAATACAGGCGCTTCTTTCAGTTTTAGCTTTATTGTGGTTTCTGTGATGTTTTCTTCACATTCCACCAATTGCTCCATGAGAAAGATGTAGTACCATTTTTATAATCATTATCTCCACATGATAATTTTGATAAAATAGATTGAGAGAAACCTGTGCTTTTCTTTCAAACTAAAGCATTATTTTTTAGTAATTGCTAATGAACACATCTGTGGGTTGTTTATCTTTAACAGACATGAGTAGTATGTGTCACCCCCTACTCCCAATATGCAGGTGTGGCTTCCAAGGTTATATAATTCTGAGAGATTACACCTATTCCTCTAAGTAAGAATAGGTTCACATAATATTTACATGTTATATAGAGATGAAATACTGGAAAAATAGAAATTAAATATGATGAGAATTTATGTCTGAGTAAATGAGAGTATGAAATCTTCATGGGCAGAGAGATTTTTCTATATATTTATATATATGTTCTATCAATTACTGAGAGGGAGAGGTATTATAAGTGTAATTATAATTATTAATAGACCTATTTTTCCTTTCAGGTCTATCACATTTTACTACATTATATTGAAGCTCAATGACTACTTTGTATACATTTACAGTTTTTATGATTCTTGGAGAGCTGACCCCTTTATTATTGTATGATATCCCTTTTTATTCCTGGTAATTTTTTTGTTCTGATAGTTGCTTTGTCTGAAAATAATAGTTTTAGCTTTTTTTGATTCAGTTTGCACATTATGACTTTTCTATCAGTTTTATTTTAGCAAATCTATGCCTCTATTTTTATTAATTCATTTATTTTGAATGCTATTCTGGCCTCCCTAATACTATAGATAGATGATAGATAGATAGATAGATAGATAGATAGATAGATAGATAGATAGATAGATGTAGATATATAGATTGATTGATTTCAGAGAGGAAGAGAGAGAGAGAGAGAGAGAGAGAGAGAGAGAGAGAGAGAGAGAGAGAGAGAAACTTCAGTGATGAGAGAGAATCATTGATTGGCTGCCTCCTGCATACTTCATGGGGATTGAGCCTGCAACTCAGGCATGTGCCCTGACCAGGAATTGAACAGTGACCTCCTGGTTCATAGGTTGATGCTCAACCACTGAGCCATGCTTGCTGGGCCAGATATTCTTTTTTTCTTTTCTTTTTTTTTTTACTTTATTTTTATTGTCGATACTATTACAGATGTCCCCATTCCATCCCCCCTCCTTGGCCCACCTGCACCTGATACATCTGCTAAGGGGTTAATTTCCAAAACATGCTTTTATTTTTAAAGGGTTTTTGTAAACAGCCTAAGGTTGGGCCTTTTGTTTCCCTCACATTTGACAATCTCTGTATGTTAATTGGTACTAATGGATTGCTTATATTCAATATTATCCAGAAGTTAAAATACCATCCTGATTGCTGTTTCCTGTTTTTTTTCTATCTGTTCTTTGTTTCTTTTTTCCATTTTTTGTCATTTTTGGTTAATTTCCATATTTTTGTAGGCCCTTGTTTCTGCCAGGTATTATAATATATTTGCCTGAAGAATATCATTAACATTTCTTTCAGTGCAAATCTAGTTGCAATTAATTCTCAATTTTTGTCTGTCTGAAAAATGATTTCTCCTGCAATTTTGAAGGAAATGTCAGTAAGTGGCCAATGAACACTGGTACAGGAATGAGAAAAGGCACAAGAGCAAATGTCAGTTTTATTCTGTCATAAAAATTTGATTAGCCAACCATAATTATGTTGTATTAAACATGACTAATACAATGATTAATAAATATTGTCTCAGCCACTTAAAATTATGGAGTTAATGAGAATTAGGGAGCTATTTGTAATGACTTATACTTATGTGTAAGGAAGGCCATGGAAACATAAAGCCACATCCCTTATGTTAATAAACTTGGAGCAAAGGTAGCAGTGCAGGGTACACAGAGTCAAACAAGAATTTATTCTTGGTCTTGGAAGACTACAGTGGTATCACGACCAGCTTGCTTTTATAATGTATTTATTGAGCTAAAACTGAAGCCCTTCGATTCTGCCTCTGTCCAGACAACTGAAGATGGGAACCAAAAGGTGCAATATCTACTGCCCATCACCTCCATTAGAAAATTAAGTACTTGCCCTGGACTTAAGCATGGGAACCTAGAAGGAACAGATAGCCGGTGCCACTATTTTTTATTCTAATTCATCTAAAAATAAGTATTTTTCTCTGAGAGACAGGTGTTGAGTCACCATTTCCCACATGTTAAGATTAAGAAAAACTGGAATAAGTTTTGTTACCTTTTTTTAGTCAAATCAGAGAACAAATGAAGAAAAATAATTTCATGTTTGTCTACTTATGTGCAAATACAAAAAATGACTTTTATTCGTCCATGAGCACTGCAAATTTGATCATATTTTTATGTTCTTCCACATTTTTAAAGCAGATTTCTTATATCTGTGACTAATTTGCATGAGTAATATACTCCAAGATTTTCAAAAGTTAAGTAATTGCTATTTTGTGCTGAAGGACAGCAGCTTATAATGATCTATACGAGTGGTTCTCAATCTTGGCTGCACATTAGAATCACCTGGGAATCTTTTTAAAATCCTGATTTCTGGGCCCCATCCTCTGGAAATTCTGTTTCTTTGTTATGGGGTGGGGCCACAACATTAGTAACAAAGAAACAGAATTTCCGGAGGATGAGGCCCAGAAATCAGGATTTTAAAAATATTCCCAGGTGATTCTAATGTGCAGCCAAGGTTGAGAACCACTGATCTATACTAATAGAAGGGTAATATGCTAATTAGACCAGATAGACCAGAGGTCTTTTGGACGTCATTATGGATGTCCTTCCTGACAAAGCCGGGGCCCTGGCAAAGCCGCCCAGGGTCCCGGGTGCCTGCGGCCATCCCGGGCAACTGCAGCTGGCCAGAGGGAGGGAAGCCCGGGTCCCAGGTGCCTGCGGCCGGCCGGAGGGAGGGAAGCCCGGGTCCCAGGTGCCTGCGGCTGGCCGGAGGAGGAAAGCCTGTGTCACGGGTGTGGGGGCCTAGCCGAGGTGGTTCAGGGAGATCAGGCAGACAGGCGAGCACTTAGGGGCATCAGGCAGGTGAGCAGTTAGGAGCCAGTGGTCCCGGATTGTGAGAGGGATGTCCAACTGCTCCCAAGGGGTCTCAGATTGTGAGAGAGTACAGGCTGGGCTGAGGAACACCTCCACCTCCGTGCACTAATTTCGAGCACCAGGCCACTAGTACATATGTAATACGTGATTAAATAAGTTTAAAAAGAGAAAAGAAAAACAAGGGTATGAGTCTGTGTAATTTTAGAACTACTAAAAAGATATCATTGCACTGACTTCGCAATAGTCCTACAGCCTCTTAATAGACATATCAATACAGATCAATATAGGTCAGTATTCTGTAGAATCCTACCTGTGTCAGTTTCTTCTTGTGATCTTGTGGCTACAATCATCTTTTCTCTCCAGGTTCTCTTTTCTAGATTTGATTGCCTGGTGATTAACAGCCTTGTCCAAGCCTTTCTTCTTCCCTCACACCTGAGTTCCCTTCTCTGCCTTTGGCTCCTCAGCTGTTCTGCTGAGGAGGCAAACCACCCTCTGGGTGGTTGAATCCCCTTGCTCAGCTCAAAGAAATACAACCAAAGCCACATACTGTAACTGGGAACTTGCCAGTTTTCATGAAAGCACTTTCTTGTCAAAAGTCTGTTCTATGACTTTATAAGGAAAAACAAAATTTTTAAAAAAAATGCAAAACATATTTGAATACTTAAAGTCAGACTCAAAGTGATGACATAAATGATAATACTAATAACTACAATAATAACAGTGCATTTGCTTCTCTGTTTAATACCTGAGGAAACTGCATCTTAGAGCAATTTAGTAAATTGTTCTCATTTATGCATTTATACAAGAGCCGAACAACAATTTTATTCCATCAATAACAGTAATCCTATGTCCTTTCTTCTACAAAGAAGCTAGAGGCTGGTGGCAGCTTTCCCAGATTGTAAGAGGTCTGGCATATCTGTCCCACAGACAACTAGAGCACAGATATCTGGGGGAAAATCTTTCTGTGAAAAATCATAGACATATCTTACTATATGAAATACATATTACTGCTTTAAATCTTAAATAAAATGTCTATATTTTCAAAATAAAAAGAAAGTTCTTACATTTTAGTGTATCAATCTTTTATTATGAAACTATAAATTACAGTGGCTTTTGTCTATAGTTAAAATTAATATTTTCTCTTTCGTAAAATGCATTAATGATTTCTAAGGAGAAAAATAAAATGATATTATTATATCCGTAGATGCTGAAAAATATTTTAAAATACAGCATTCTTGATTTTAAAACAGTCCAATACACATAGATATTTACTTGTATTATTATTTAGTTTTGTATTATGTATTTTCCATACAAACAACTGTAAGCCTACTTTGTCCACCCAAGTATGTGCACTCATTATTTTAGAGAATGTTCCTGACCTTGTACTTGTCTGTTTCTTAGATTTGTTTCAAGCTGTGCCTCTTTGATTAGGAAAGCAACACCCTGTTTTCATCATTGCATTGCATCAGGGGGCCCATGATTGTGATTTGGTTCCTTACTGGTTATGGCGACTTATCCTTTATCAGACTTCTAATTGAGTTATCAGCCAATAAATACTTTGTGTGAAACTACATCTAAACCATGTAAATATCTTGTAACTTAAAAACTTTAAATGTGTTCAATTTAATATATTCAAATTGACCTTTGGTCTCCTATTTTTAAATTTTTTATTATAATTTATTTCTGCAAAGATTTATTTTTTATCTCAAATGGTTCACATTTGGCCAGGGAAAGTTCATGTCAGCTTCTGTGTCCTTTTAACATTTCCCTTCCTTCTTTGAGAACTTCTCTAACACAAGATGGTCCAGGCTCATCTTGTTATTTTTCTGTCTACGCCCTGGAGCCAGCCATTTCTTCAAGGAGCCGTATTTTCTTTTTAGTAGGAAATAACATTTTCTGGCCATGCCCTCTGAGCTGACAGAAACACACCAGGAATGTGCTCACCTTGCAGTGATGGCAAACCTATGACACGCGTGTCAGAGGTGACATGCGAACTCATTTTTTTGGTTGATTTTTCTTTGTTAAATGGCATTTAAATATATAAAATAAATATCAAAAATATCAGTCTTTGTTTTACTATGGTTGCAAATATCAAAAAATTTCTATATGTGACACGGCACCAGAGTTAAGTTAGGGTTTTTCAAAATGCTGACACGCCGAGCTCAAAAGGTTCGCCATCACTGCCTTAGGGACTTTGAACTTATGATTTTGCACTTTGCACTTGTTGCTCTTTTTGCCTGGAATCTTATTTCACCAGCCATTTGCCTAACTAACCACCTCACTTCTTTTCTGTCAGTAGTCAAATGTCTCCTTGTCAACACACCTAATGTAATCAACAATTTTAACATTTCAGTCTTCATATAAACAGTTTGCCATTAATGCTTTCCATCCAACTTCCCTTGCTCACCTATCTCAGGAACAAAATAAATTGAACAAGAAAGGACCATAGACATGGAAGCATGAAACAGACTGAGGGAAGGTAGGAAGGAACAGGAAGAGATTAACCAAAGAATTTATAAGCATATATGCATAGCCCATGGACACAGACAATAGGCAGTGAAGACCTAGCGGGGAGAGGGATGGAGGCAAAGCGGGGGATGGGGGACATCTGTAATACTCTCTTTAATACAAAAATAAAATAAATTTAAAAATATGTTCAATGGCATCCTTCTCATTATAACACAGTATCTAATTCACTGGTGCTTTGTATTTTACGTTTTTGAATGGAACATACATGTTGAAAATCCATACTTTGTAATGAAGTAGATAACTTCCTGCATCATCTCACCACTGCCTAGACCTCAGGCAGTTTCTCACTACCTCCACCTCTAATCTTACTTCTGGCGATACTGCAGAATATGTCATTTTCCCAGTTTAACACCACCACATTGTGTTTTCATCTTCTTATTTATCTTTCCAAGTTCGCTCTATGCTCCTCAGTCTTCTTCCAAATAGGTTAATGAGCACAAATTAATCTCCATAAATTAAACATTTGCAAAAATTAATTAATCTGCAAATTCTGAATCATGGTTGTTCATCCATTCTTGTGTATTAATTGCTATTTTCTAGTTGTTTTAATGTCCATTGCTTTATTAAAATGTTAATTAATTATTCATAAAGTAATCTCATCATTTTTGGAATTTAGATTAGACTTTTTAGTAGGAATTAGTACCAGGAACAAATGTGGATCAACAGTCGGCTTTAATTCAATCTTATTTTTACTTGTTAAATTTATTGAAGAAAATTATAATCTTTTGAAGCCTTGAACAAGTTTGTTTCTTATTAAGTTTGTACTTCCATAGCTACATGTGTTACAGATATGGGTAACCCTGTAAGTGAATATATTTTGTATCAGGTGGTTATGGATGTTTCCTTGCCTAATAACTGAGTTGTTTTCTTTTTTTATAAAAATAATGAATGCCAGAAAATGTACCCTAGCTGCTAGGCTAGCATATTAAATTAATGATATTCCCATGATGTATAGTAAAAAAAAAAATAGCAATTTATTTTAAGATTCCTTAATTAAAGATGCAATTCAGTTATGCACTCATCACATGATTATTTAGTGCCTTCTATGCAGCAGACATGGTTCCAGAGACTGATGATACATAGAAAATAAAGCAAGCCTGGCCTGCATGTTACTGACAGTGTATTCTAGAATACTGAGGATAAAAGTCATATGTTTATGAGCTTAAAAAATGAGCAATGTAATGCAGAGGTGCTTCGAAGGTATCAGAGCAGGTTATGTGGAAGCGGTCTGTAAGCGGGATTAAAGATAGTCCCACCCATGACTTTGATGCTCTGTCAATACAGTTTGGTTTTAGTTTTCCTCCTCTAAAATGTTGCATGTAACTGGGCAGAAAGATACATGTTCCCTTAAACTCTTGGATTCATCCTCACAACGTCCTCGTCAAGCTTAGTTTGGATAGAAGATATACGGAATCATTTTCCATTTATATTCTGTTGTTCTTAACCCCAAGAGAGCCCACCTAGTTTATGAAAATAAAACTGCTCTTTTTCCCCCATCTGATTGCATGGATAATTTATGTTGCCACCTAAAACGATTCAGAAATAGATACAGTTCCCATTACATCACAGTTTTTGCTTATAATTTATGAAGCAGACAGGATTTTGTTTGGTTTCCCTAAGCTTCACCGAACCTGTAGACTGGAGAATAAAATTTATTCTGACTGGAAAGCTGAATAAACATATTTATCAAATCCATTAAGTTAAAATAGTGAGATAATTCAGTGGAATAATAATGTGTTTTCTTCTTTTAATGTTAAATGTGTCAATAACATTTTAGGATATGGATTAGGCTACAGACATTAGACTACACAGAACAAAGTGTGATTATTCATTAATTCTAAGAGGTTTACGTTTGTTTAAATCTGTGCTGTTTACTTAGCAGGTTTGTGTTTCTCATCTCCATTCAATTTCGTTGACAGATTTGATTTTGGCATATCTTCTTGAATACGGTAGTTTATATTTTGGCCGAGCAGGTCAAAGGAATAACTTGGAAGATTATAATATAGGAGAAATCTATAAGCACTTGATGTTGTTGAGTTAAAATAAAATGTTAGTGTGTTTTCAGGGAATGTTTTTGTCTTCAAAACTGTTTTAAACTTCTTAACTTACAGATCTTAAAACTTGTGCCATTGAAATAAAAGCTACACTATCTGGTAAAATGGTGTTTAAAATATTACAATTAGATTTCAACCAACGCTCTAAACTGTAGGCAGTCCCTGAAAGGTAAGTCAGAATTCTTATTCCAGTGTCCTTGAAGCGTTGGTTTCTTTGAGATGAATAAAATGCAATGACTATTTTCTGATAAGGCAGAAATGCATGCTAACATATGAGGCAGTTTTGGAGTATTCATTGTTTCACTTTATTTTTAATCTTTGTATTCTGTTCATAGTGAGTTAATTTGGACACAGGTTAAAGTGAGTTCATTTGAAGCGAGGATAAAGTGAGCCAATTTGACACAGAGCAAAACGAGTTAATTTGAATACAGGAAAAGTTTGTTGTGGTGAACTCATTAACATATTCAAAAACTCCTAAAAGTTCACCTCAAATTTATACTTGTATTGAATATCATTGACAGTACCCTTTAGGAGCGGCAGTATGGTATTAGTTTGAGCCACTATACAGATCCAGTAGTATTTAAAAGGAAGAAGAACAAGGATTGTGTAAATTTAGGCCAGGTTGAAAAAACAGCATAAAAGATGGACATGGAAGTAGCTCAGTCTAAGGTCGACCCCAGAATATTAGTGAATACATGATTAAGAGTATGGAAAACATATCAACATGTGACATTAATATATTCATATTAATCACAAAGTACTTCCTATATGCTAAGTACTTGCCTAGAAACTGGCACACTCAGGTGAAATGCACAGATAAGGCTGGGAATCAAGAAACTGACATTTTATTAGAGTTTTCTCATCTCAGGAGAAGTTTATAATCAAGGTGCATGTCAAAGTCTGACCAAAGCAAACATCATGGCAAATATAAAGTTAGTTAAACACTCTTAAACAAATTCTCATATAGTATCTCACATTTATAAAATGGAAAAACAAATGAATAAAAAGTTTTTCCCTCAAAGGAGACATATGTAATACTCTTTGTAATACTTTAAGAAAATTATGACTCTTTTTCAGGAAAAAAAAAAAAGTTTTTCCCTCAATATGTTTATTATATTAATATATTTTCTTTTCATTTACTTCAGAAAGAGTCCTAATTCATTATTTTATTCCTCTTTCTCCATCTTCCTGGAATCCAAATTAGCAGCTTCTATTGATTCTGTGTGTTTACTATCATTCAGTATATTCTGTTTAGTTTCTTCAGTTAAATGCAACTGTAGACTCCCAGCTTCTAATCTTGACCATTCTAGTTGATTCTAAAAACTGAATTCAGATTTCAAACACACAAACCCAATCTGTAAAGACAAATCATAGACTGGGGGAAAAATGGCTAAAGACAAATATGAAAGAGTATGTGCACCCAGAATATACATGGCTCACTAAAAACTTAAGTAAACAGCCCAATAAACCATGTAAGTGGTGTGGAGACATTTCACCAGAGAGATATGTGGAGGACGTATAATTAGCAATGTTTAATATCCAAACTAAATGTGGAAGAAAAACAATAACAAATTTGGGTACTCAATATCATTAGTCATTAGGAAAATGTGAATTCAAATGACAATAAAATACCTTTACAAACGTATAGAATATCTCAAACCAAAGACATCCACATAGTAGCAATGCAACTAAACCCAATGATTACAGGCTTGAATGCAAAAATGGCTCAGAAACTTTGGAAAATATTTTGGCAATTGCTAGTAAAGGTGAACATATAATTAACATATGACCCAGCAATCCCAATTTTTGATGTCTAATTAAGAGACATGAAAACTTACGTTCATACATGTGTTTATAGTTATATTTGTTATATCACAAAAACTAGAAACAAGCTCATAAAACTGTACACTAAAAAGAGTGAATTTTGCTGTTTGTTAATTATATATCAATAAA
This sequence comes from Myotis myotis, assembly GCF_014108235.1. Classification (NCBI taxonomy): domain Eukaryota; kingdom Metazoa; phylum Chordata; class Mammalia; order Chiroptera; family Vespertilionidae; genus Myotis; species Myotis myotis. The sequence goes on from NW_023416315.1 coordinate 49,916,645, forward strand.
ATTGACTTAAGAAATAATGGGATTATTTCCCCATTTTTTATTTTTATTTTTTTATTAATATTTTTTTTAGAGAGAGAGAGAGAAAGGGAGTGGGAGAGAAACATCAATCGGTTGCCTCCTGCACGGAGCCTGACAAGGGATTGAACCTACAACCCTATATATGTGCCCTGACCAGGAATAGACCCAGTTACCTTTCATTTATTTTTATTGCTGAATAATATTCCATTGTGTGTTTGTGTGTATCATTCAGCTGACCCACACTGGGCAGAGCTATTTTCCTATTTAAAATTCTCAATCAATTTCCATTACCCAAAGAATGAAAGCCACATTCTACATCTAACATGTCTCCTATTTTATAATTTTCTCTGATTAGTTGTCTAAACTTCTTTCCCCATTTATTAATAAAATCAAATTCCCACTCTGTTAAACTGAAATAGCCAATGTACACAATAAATATTCCATTTTTACAGGAACCGCATGTTATAAAAGTATGTGCTACTACTGTGATGCATAGAAATACAATGTGTTTTTTCTTTTCTATAATTGTAATCAACTTGCCCCCTAACTCTTATTTCAAATCAGTAGAGGAAAATATATCATCTCTTTAAAGAAACTCTGTGCCGTTCAAGTTAAAGCAGTCTCTTAAGGTTAATTTCTCAATCAGTGTTGCATTTAAGATTGGTTAATTTAAAATTCAAACTTAATCTCAGGGATATTGTCCCATTTTAATGATCTTTCTTTTTATCCCTCTGAGCTGGAAGGAAAATATTTATCAACTTGTAGCATTAGAAGGGGTGTAGAGTCCTGAATTGTCATCAAGGCTAGTTGTGGCATCTCTAATGTATCTTGATCTGTCTGGTCTCTGGTTCGTCTTCTGACCCAGCATCCATTGTGACTTGCTGTGTCTGTCCCTTGAGAATGGGCATATATTGTTATCCTGCCAATAGCATTTGCTATGGCATTCAGCTGAAAGGTCCACATACCTGTGTTATTCGTGTCCAGACCACAGGCATTTTCTGGATAACTCAATGATGTATCTATGTCTCCCATTGTATCATGGCTTATAAAAATAACAATGAAAAATCTTCTGAGAATTAAATTTTGCTATTTGATTGAGCCCTTAAAAAAAACCCAAACACATATTTTCACTTTCAACTGCCTGGATTTTAGAATCTAAAAACCTAGTTATTAAAAGTTTCTTTTGAATTGGGCTTCACTAACCTCTTTTAGAATTTCAAAGTTAAAAAACAAAACAAAAACAAAAACTCCCTTTTATTTTAATCCTAAAATTCTAATCTTTCCTAATAAAATAATTGTCTCTGGATTTACAAAAAACATGAAATACAAATAAGAAAAAGTAAGCAATTATCTTACAATGTATTTTGCAACATTTGTCTTATAGATGGTCCACCCCTTTCCTGAACAGTTTCCACTCATCCCAAAGGATGTGTTATTTCTAAGAATCTTGTGATCTCTAAAGACTGTCCATTGCTGCTTCCACAGGTCCACAGGTTTCCTTTGTAAATGATATTCTCCTTGTTTAGAAGTTATTAGAAACACTCTTTTAATTACATTTTCAATTATGATTTAGTTTTGAATTTATGAGGTATTTAGATGTGTTTTTATTTTTTATTATTTAAAAGAATACTTTGAAGAAATACTCCCATCTCTTTGCCCCTCTCCTTTTTGGCAGTCATCTGATTGTTCTCTATATCCATGGGTATATTTCTATTTTGTTTTATTCATTCATTTATTTTGTTTGTTTTTTTTATAGATTCCATGTATGTATAAGTGGAAACATACAATGTTTTCTCTCTCTGACTTATTTTACTTAGCATAACTTCCTTGAGGTCCATCCATGCCATTGCAAATGGCAAGATTCCATTCATTTTTATTTATTTATTTATTTATTTATTTATTTATTTATTTATTTATTTATTTATATTGGCTTAAAAAACAGAAATTTATTCTCTCACAGTTCTAGAAGCCAGATGTCCAAAATGAAGGTGTTAACAGGGACATGAGCCCTCTGAGACTCTGGGTAGAATCTTCCCTTGCCTTTTTCTTGCTTCTAGCTGTGACCATGAATGATATTCCATTGTGTGTTTGTGTGTATCATTCAGTGTTTCTTTTCTAATTCATTTAATTGCACTGAATTAAGAGAACATAGTCTGACAATACTGATGAGTTGATGTTGTGATGAAATGTGTTGAAATTTGCTTGATGGTCTAATATATGTGATAATTTTTTAGATATTCCATATATTCATTACATAGATATATAATCTTTGCATATTGGGTACAGTATTCTGAGGAGGAATATACAAAATATTTGAAAACCAATGCTGTGTTGATTCAACCAATAGAAATGTATGTTTAATCAATCAGAGAAGCTGAGGGCACATACACCTCAATATACAGTTAGGAGATAAATCTTATTAGGTTGCTCAAGTCTTAGATATAATCAATATATTTTTTCATGATTAGCATCCTATCTAATAAAAGAGAAACATGGTAATTAGCATACGACCGCTACCCTTCCCATTGGCTAATCAGCGAGATATGCAAATTAACTGCCAGCCAAGATGGCGGCCGGCAGCCAGGCAGCTGGAAAGTAACATGAGGCTTGCTTGCTTCAGTGACGGAGGACTCCAATGTTCCCCGCCTGCCGCTGCAGGCCTCTAAGCTGCAACTCTAAGCAACTATGTTACAAATATAGAAGCTAAACAAACCCCCAGAAACCTGCTTTAGTCGGCCAGGCTTCAGCCAGCAGGACCGCAACATTGTTTCAAATACAGAAGGTAAACAAAGGCCAGAAACCTGCTTTCAGCAGCGGAGCCTAAGAGCTGGAGCCACGCCTCAAAGCTAAAGCTGGCCCAGAATAAAAAAAGAAGAAAAAAAAGAAAAAAAGGAGCGGGTGGGAGCTTCAGTCACCCGCCAGCCTGAAAACAGCCCTCAGCCCCTCACCCAAACTGGCCAGGCACCCCAGTGGGGACCCCCACCCTGAAGGGTGTGTGACTAGTTGCAAACAGCCATCATCCCCTCAGCCAGGCTGGCCAGGCACCCCAGTGGGGACCCCCACCCTGATCCGGGACACCCTTCAGGGCAAACCAGCCGGCCCCCACCCGTGCACCAGGCTTCTATCCTATATAGTAAAAGGGTAATATGCCTCCCAGCACCAGAATCAACGTGACAGGGGGAAGCGCCCAAACCCCCTGATCGCCCTGTGGCTCTGTGTGTGACAGGGGGCGGGGCCACAACGTCCCTATCAGCCCTGTTCTGTTCATGATAGGGGAAGGCGCCCCAACCCCCTGATCAGCCCTGCTCTGTGCCTGAAGTGGGGAGCTCGCCAACCCCCTGATTGCCCTGCGGCTCTGTGTGTGACAGGCTGTGGTGCCCCAAACCCCTGATCGGCCCAGCTCTGTGTGTGACAGGGTGCGGCGCCCCAATCCCCCACCCCCCATGGGCCCTGCTCTGTGTGTGACGGGGTAGAGCCATAACCTCCCCCTCGGCCCTGCCCTGAGTGTGACAGGGTGCGGCGACCCAACCCCCTGATCTGCCCTGCTCTGTGTGTGACAGGGGGCGGTGCCCCAACTACCCTATCGGCCCTACTCTGTGAGTGACAGGGGGGAGCTCCCCAACCCTCTGATTGGGCCCTGCTCTGTGCGTGACAGGGCAGAGCTCCCCAACCCCCTGATTGGCCCTGCTCTGTGCGTGACAGGGGGTGGCACCGCAACCTGCCCATCGACCCTGCCTTGAGTGTGACAGGGGCAGTAACCCAACCCCCCAATCGGCCCTACCCTGAGCATGACTGAGGGTGGCATCGCAACTCCCCAATCAGCCCTGCTCTGAGCCCAACCAGGGGCTGCACCTAGGGATTAGGCCTGCCCTCTGCCACCCGGGAGCGGGCCTAAGCCAGCAGGTTGTTATCTCCCGAGGGGTCCCAGACTGCGAGAGGGCACAGGCCAGGCTGAGGGACCCCCCCTTCCCACCGAGTGCACACATTGTTGTGCACCGGGCCTCTAGTATAATTATAATTGAAGAAATTGGTGTAGAAATCTCAGTGTGATGTTGAATTTGACAACTCAAAATGTTTAGATCAACTTTTGCTCTATATGTTGTGAAATTCTTTTAAATTTCATGCATATTTGAAATAATTATATTTTCCTCAAGAATGAGATATTTTAGTATGATTTGGCTCTGCTTTATCCTAAAGATGTGTCCTTAAGTCTATTTTTTCAGGAACTTACTGCTTATATGTTTTATACCTCTTTGCTGGATTTATGGGGGTATTACTCATTGGTTATTCCTAGGGATAAAAATTTTGTCAGAGATGTACTTATAGACAGCTAATACTTTATCATCAGTCCTACTATTCAGTTATTTTTATTCATATCATTCTTGCCTATTGCTTTTTAATTTTTCTTAGTTATTACACTTTTTGAAAAAAATGAAGATGCCTTTTATTTTATTTTTAAATTGAGTTCATTGGGTGGCGTTGGTTAATAAGATTATATAGTTCAAGTGAACATTTCTATGATACATGATCTGTATATTACATTGTATGCCCACCACCTCAATTATTTTATAATGCGTTAGAGATCTTGTTTTGATTATGGTTTCTAATGGATACTAGATTGTGTAGGGAAAAATGTATAAAATTTGCATGACTATTTTATTGATTTTAATATATTTTTATTTAATACTAGAAGCCCGGTGCACAAAAATTTGTGCACTCGGGGGGGAAGGGGGGGTCCCTCAGCCTGGCCTCTTGCAGTCTGGGACCCCTCGGGAGATAACGACCTGCTGGCTTAGGCCTGCTCCCGGGTGGCGGAGGCCAGGCCCAATCCCTAGGTGCAGCCCCTGGTTGGGCTCAGAGCAGGGCCAATTGGGGAGTTGGGGCGACGCCCCCTGTCATGCACAGAGCAGGGCGGATCAGGAGGTTGCGATGCCACCCTCAGTCACGCTCAGGGTAGGGCCGATTGGGGGGTTGGGTCACCGCCCCCTGTCACACTCAAGGCAGGGTCGATGGGGAGGTTGCAGCGCCACCCCCTGTCACGCACAGAGCAGGGCCCATCAGGGGGTTGGGGCGCTGCCCCCTGTCACGCACAGAGCAGGGCCAATCAGTGGGTTGGGGCGCCGCCACTCTCACACTCAGGGCAGGGCCGATGGGGAGGTTATGGCTCTACACTGTCACACACAGAGCAGGGCCCGTGGGGTGGGGGGTTGGGGCGCCGCACCCTGTCACACACAGAGCTGCAGGGCGATCAGGAGGTTGGGGAGCTCCCCCCTATCAGGCACAGAGCAGGGCTGATCAGGGGGTTGGGGTGCCTTCCCCTGTCAGGAACAGAGTAGGGCCGATAGGGAGGTTGTGGCCCCACCCCTGTCACACACAGAGCCACAGGGCGATCAGGGGGTTTGGGTGCTGCTCCCTGTCATGCTGATCCCGGTGCCGGGAGCCCTCAGGGCTCCGCTGATCCCGGTGCTGGGAGGCATATTACCCTTTTACTATATAGAATAGAGGCCTGGTGCATGGGTGGGGGCTGGCTGGTTTGCCCTGAAGGGTGTCCCGGATCAGGGTGGGGGTCCCCACTGGGGTGCCTGGCCAGCTTGGATGAGGGGCTGATGGCTGTTTGCAGCTGGTCACACACCCTTCAGGGTGAGGGTCCCCACTGGGGTGCTTGGCCACTCTGGGTGAGGGGCTGAGGGCTGTTTTCAGGCTGGGACTGAAGCTCCCAACTGCTCCTTTTTTTCTTTTTCTTTTTTTCATTCTGTGCCAGCTTTAGCTCTGAGGCTCCAGCTCTTAGGCTTCCGCGCCTGAAAGCAGGTATCTGGTTTGTTTAGGTTCTACAATCGAAACTCTGTATCAATTCCAGGTCTGAGATCCCCGCTAGCTGTAAGCTGGTTTCTGGGGTTTTGTTTAGCTTCTATTTTTGTAACTATGTTTCAAACTACCAGCTCAGAGGCCTGCAGCAGCAGGCGGGGAACGTTGGTTTCCTCCGTCACTGAAGCAAGCAAGCCTCATGTTAGTTTCAAGCTGCCTGGCTGCCGGCCGCCATCTTGGCTGGCAGTTAATTTGCATATATCACTGATTAGCCAATGGGAAGGCTAGCAGTCGTACGTCAATTACCATGTTTCTCTTTTATTAGATAGGATAATGATGTCACTATATACTTTTATAAATAATCACTTTTTTATATAAAATTTTACATTAAGTGTAGACCAGGATAGAGGGCAATATTTTTTTTTTTTTTGCTTTTACTGTCTTTTTAAAAAACCTTTAACATTAAAAAAATTTATCTACCATGTCCCAAATAGTACACAAATAATTTAAACTCAAAATTTGTCAATATTAGCAAACATTTGAAGACATTTCATAGGTGCACATTCATTGATGCATTTAACACTGATAACATGCCTGATAACTGGGTAGGTAATTGTTTTCTTATGTGCTGTAAATTGTTCAAGCAATTGAGGCCCAAAGGAATTGAAAGTCAGGCACAGTTATTTAAAAGGCATTTGTTTGTGTGTGTTGACCTGTAAGTATTGGGCACAATAGGATCCAACTAAATCAAATGAACAGGTTCCTCGGGTGAGTCAGCTTGGTCACCTAAAGAAAAAAGGGAAAACAAATTGAGTGTTTTATGTCAACAGGGTCTATCAACCAGGGTTACAAACATGCATGCCTAAGACACCTCAAGGTTATAAAACAAATTCCTAAAAGTTCAGGTTTATTGCTTCACACTGAGTCACTGTAAAACCTTCTGAATCCCATAGGGAACCTTTTATTTCAAAATCAATGTTGGAGTTTTTTGAAGAGAAGAGAACTCTGTCTGAACCAACGTTCATGTGGTTAGGAAGAAACACAGGTATTTGAAATAAACTTGTGAGGAGCTTTTTAAAGTTTGAAGAATGAGCATAACAGCTACCTTTTACATGACATCCACTGAATATTGAGTTTAGCTACATATTATACACACACACACACACACACACACACACACACGCCTAAGCGACCATCCGACCGGCCTACTGGCCGATCAGTAGCTATGACATGCACTGACCACCAGAGGGAAGACACTCAATGCAGGAGCTGCTGAGCTGCAGTGACTTGGCAGCTGCGGTTTTCAGGTCATGCACCTGGAACCAGAGAGGAGGGAGCCTGATTCTGGGGTGCATCACACGAGAACTTCCCTCTTGCAATCTGGGACCCCTTGGGGGATGTCAGAGAGCCAATTTTGGCCCAATCCCCACAGGCCAGGCCAAGGGACCCCACCAGTGTATAAATCCGTGCACAGGGCCTCTAGTATAAGATCTTTGGTTAATCTCTTCCCACCCTCTCCTCCTCCCCCCTCCCTCTGAGATTTATCAGTCTGTTCCATGTTTCCATGCCTGTGCATTGAGCGTCTGTCCCCTTGTGGTCATTGCACGTAATAGCTACTGGTCGGCAGGTCAGCCGGTTGCTTAGGCTTTTATATATACAGACAGTCCTTGGGTTATGTCGGACTTGACATATGTCGTTTTCGTGGTTACATCACCATCTCCCATTTATTTATAAAAAAAAAAGTTCTGTCATTTTGACGTATGTACATATGTGCCTTATGTTTTTTTTTTTTAATTATTTACCACAAGTAAAGGTCAGGAATTGTTATCTGTAAAAATTTTTTTACTGTTTGACTTCATTACTGCTGTGTATGTGCTCCATGTGAGTGACATAGGTGCTTATGTAGGTGGGTTCCGACTTACAGAGAAAATCATGTTAAGTCGTGCGCCATAGGAACAGATCTTCGATGTAACCCAAGGACCTACTATATAGATAAGCTAACGTTTTCCCACAGCCTGTGATGGCCAATTTACTTTGCTCACCTATCTCCTGCGCCTGATGATGAAATCATTGCTATGAGTCCTGCTGTAGCATTGCAGGTTCAGAATCATTCTGCCTTTTTTGGTCTACTCTGAACGCTGAGGTGGGATTTCCTTGAACCCAAGATGGAGGAATAGTTCATCTTAACTTTATTTTCTCCTCCTTTATACACTTACTTGAAAATATTCACTGAGATATTGAATATTTTAAAATAATATGTCCCACCTATATAGGTGTTAAATAGATTAACAATAATATAAGCAGTTATGTAAATGCATATGGGTTTTGTTTTATTTTTGGCTTGCACAACAGAAATGTATCATCTCACAATTCTGGAGGCCAGTGAAATGTGGGGTTTAGGGTGCAGACTTCTTCTCATGGGTTTTTGTCTGATGAAGATGAAGAATTAATCTGTGGATTAGTGATTTCTTTAATAAAAAATGTGGATGTTTATTGGAAGCATATAAAAACTCCATCTGAGCATGGGTGTCCCCAAAAACTACCTCCAATGCTTTCCTCATTGGTCATTCTATTACATAGCATCAGCTTCAAAGCTCAAAGTTCTCATGGTGGCCCCCTCTTATCTCTCCTTATCTTGCAACATTTCTTTATCCCCTGTGTAAATATGTTTCTTTATTCCCAATATCTGGTGACTTTTATTTATCCTCTGTGAATGTATGCCTTCCTCCCTCCTTATCCCATGGCTTTTCTCTATCCTTTGTACAAGTAAGATAAGCATTTTGTCATCTTGGAGTTATTTATGCCATTTACATATGCATTCCTCTCCCATGGACCTTCTTTATTCCCTAAACCTGCCTGTTTTGTCTCTAAAATTCCTTTCACCAGGAGTTTGAGATAAAAGGTGTCAGCAGGGCTGGTTCCTTCTGAGGGCTGTGAGGGAAGGATTTGTCCCAGGCCTGTCTCCTTGGGTTGTAGATGGCCATCTTCTCCATTTGTCTCTTCACATTGTCTTCCATCTGTATGAGTCTCTTAGTCCTAATGTCTCTCTGCCTTGCAATGTGTTTTTCTCTGTTTCTGTGGTCCAAGGGGGTGCTTCAGCCTCACCCCCATGTTCCAGGATTTTCACTCTGGTGTCTTGTGTATGGATATTGCTAGTTGGTCTTGTGAAGGGGCACTGAGGTCAGGAACAACTTATGTTGCCATCTTGATGACATCACTCAACAGTTGGTAAATAGCACATTGCCTATGTTCCTGCCCCATGACATTTCTCCTTGCTTCCCTTTATGGTACAAACACATGTAAATGTGAGACTGAAGAATACAGTGTTCAGATTCTCCTTGACTCAGTGTGAGTACAAATTATAAAACCGGAATACCTTTTGATATTTTTTTCTGAATAATTATTAAAGACTAGAGGCTTGGTGCACGAATTCATGCACAGATGAGGTTCAGCCAGCCTGCCCCAGTTGGAGCCAATCGGGCAAGGCTGGCAGGAGGAGGGGACACAGGAGGTTGGCTGCCCGGGGGGAGGGGTCGCAGATGGTTGGCAGGGTGGCCCCACCCCTGATTGGAGTAGGGGGGACCGATTAGGGGCAGTGCTGGCTGTGGGGAGGGGCTGTGGGTGGTTGGCTGGTCAAACTCCAGGTAGAACTCCCAGTCGAGGGGACAATTTGCATATTAGCCTTTTATTATATAGGATAAGCAGTAAAAGATAAATTGAAATGATCTTTTACAATATGGAGGAGGCTTTTGTTTTTGAATGAGTCCATATATGCCTGGATGATTATTACTTACTGCTAGGATGAACTTTTTCTAGTTTTCTTCATTTTAGATGTACTAGTAAATGATGAGAAAATGTGTGTGTTTAAGTGAAGAGATACAAACAAAAAGAACTTTGTAATAGCATTGTTTCTCAGTTCTTTAAATGCTTTTTAAATTATATTCCAAATAACATGGTGGTTTCAAATAAAACCTATTTTTAATGTTATATCAGCTGACAACTTGATTACTTCATCCTTCAGTTTTATTGATAGCAAGGAATTGGAAATGACCTAACTTTCAAAAAGATTTGTTACTTATTCATGTAAATCAATCACATACTAAGTTTCTAGCAATTATACCTAAAGGCTTTACTAAGATTTTTCAAAAGACCATTACTTACTCCTTTTAATTCATTCTCAACTTAAAGGCAGCCTGTTTAACCTGATATACTAAAATTTATTAGGATAAAATAAAATAATTAATTTCAGTGCGATATATCTATAATAATAAAAGCATAATATGCTAATTAGACCAGACAGCCAAACGACTTTCTGGACGTCATTCCGGACATCCTTCCAGACAATCTTCTGGATGAAGCCGCGGTGGCAGGGGCCGAAGCAGAGGTGGCTGCAATGGTGGGTGGGGGCTGAGGCAGAGGCAGTTAGAGTCAATCATGCATGCAGGCAGAGTGGTTAGGGGTGATCAGGCAGGCAGGCAAACAGTTAGGGGTGATCAGGCATGCAGAGTGGTTAGGGGTGATCAGGCAGACAGGTGAGCAGTTAGGAGCAATGAGGCAGGGAGGCAGAGGCAGTTGGGGTGATCAGGCAGGCAGGCAGGTGAGCAGTTAGGGGTGATCAGGCAGGCAGGCAGAGTGGTTAGGGGCGATCAGGCAAGCAGGCAGGTGAGTGGTTAGGAGCCTGCAGTCCTGGATTGCGAGAGGGATGTCCAACTGCCAGTTTTGGGATTGGGCCTACACCGGCAGTCAGACATCCCCCGAGGAGTCCAGGATTGCGAGAGGGTGCAGGCTGGGCTGAGCGTCCCCCCCCTTCCCCGTGCCTGAATTTGTGCACTGGGCCTTTAGTATTTTAATAATGCTATTATTTTATCTCATGTTCTAAATACATTTGAGTGAAAATCATGGCCATAGTTTAATTCATTTAGTTTATAGGAAAAGATGGGAATGTATCCTAATTAGCAAAGTCAATCCTTATACTGGTAAAACCAACTACATGAGGTTTACCTTCTGTGAGAAAGTAACATAAGCATGTTAATAAGCTTCCCCTTGGCAATCATTGAACTAGACTCTAATTCAAAGATATGTATATCCCTAGCATGATTTTATGATCTGGATAAAATAAAGGGCTACACCATCAGCATTGATTAAATAGTCATTCATTCTCAATCTCTCTCTCTCCTCCTCTTTATCTCCCCTTTGTACCACCTGATTTCCCCCCAGGAGTCATGCAAAAATCAAAACAAAACAAAAAAACAAAAACAAAAATATAAAGAGAGAAGACCATAAATGATACCTTTATCTCAAATGTATTCTCATGAATAAAATTTTAATGAAAAAATAGACATTTAATTTAATCTAGAATTTTTTTCTTTCAAACTATTTATGTTTGCATAAGACCTAAGCAATACTGGTACTTAAGCTCCTATTGTTTACATATGCCAAGTTGAAGGGGATATTGGTATATGGTGTGAGATAGGGATTTATTTATCTTTACTATATTATATTTACATGCAATTAAGCTATCAGCATATCAAATATATTTCTAGGTACTAGAAGTCTGCATTGGTAGCTGGGTATATAATTGTTCCCATTTGTTATGCAAGTGTATGCTTTGGGATTCTCTGCAGTGTTCTGATGTCTTTCCCTCCATCAATGATACTGTGTAATATGGCAAAGTAGTAGCTTCTATCCTCCTCCTGCTTTTCTCTTCGACTTTCAGGAGGAGCTATTTTCTCTTATTTAAACTTGCAATTAAATATTACCATTACTTGGTGAAGATCAACAAAAAACCCTTTGAGATTTTAGTGGAATATGATCAAATTGAATATTATTTGAGAACTTACATATTTACTAGAGGCCCAGTGCACAAAAATTTGTGCACTCAGGGGGGAGGTCCCTCAGCCTGGACTGTGCCCTCTCGCAGTCTGGGACCCCTCGGGGGATGACCACCTGCTGGCTTAGGACCGCTCCCTGCAGGATTGGGCCTAAGTGGCAGTCAGACACCCCTCTGGAAGCCCAGGAGCCCTCGGGGGATGTCCACTTGCCTGCGGAGAGCAGGCCTAAGCTGCAGTTAGACATCCTTAGCGCTGATGAGGAGGTGGGAGAGGCTCCCACCACCACTGCTGTACAGGCAGCTGTCAGACTGGCTTGTGGCTGAGCGGAGCTCCCCCTGTGGGAGCACACTGACCACCAGGGGGCAGCTCCTGCATTGAGCGTCTGCCTCCTGGTGGTCAGTGTGTGTCATAGTGACCAGTCATTCCCAGTCATTCTGCTGTTAGGGTCAATTTGCATATTATCCTTTTATTATATAGGATAGAGGCCTGGTGCATGGGTGGGGACCAGCTGGTTTGCCCTGAAGGGTATCCTGGATGAGGGTGGGATTCCCGCTGGGGTGCCTGGCCAGCCTGGGTGAGGGGCTGAGGGCTGTTTTCAGGCTGGCCACAACCCCTTCAGGGTGGGGGTTCCTGCTGGGGTGCCTGGCCAGCCTGGGTGAGGGGCTGATGGCTGTTTGAAGGCTGGCCAAGCCCCCCAGCAGACACCCTAACCCCATGAGGGTGTGGCCAGCCTGGGTGAGGGGCTGATGGCTGTTTGCAGGCTGGCCACAGCCCCCAGCCACCCAAGCTCCCAGTGGAGGCTGGCTGGAAGCAGGTATCTGGGATTTATTTATCTTCTATAATTGAAACTTTGTTTCCTTGAGCAGAGGCCTCAGCCAGCCAGGCAGGCAGGAGCTTGGCTTCCTCCATCACCAGGGCTACCAAGCCTCTTGCTTGCTTGAGCTCCGTGGCTGCCGGCCGCCATCTTGGTTGGGTTAATTTGCATATAGTTGCTCTGATTGGCTGGTGGGCGTGGCTGGGGGCATAGTGGAGGTGCAGTCAATTTGCATGTTTCCCTTTTATTAGATTAGATGATGTTGAATTATCTGTTTATTAACACACTGTCTCTCCATATTCTTAAGACATTATTCGTGTTTTACATTTATAATATTTTTTTCCATGAAGGATTACCCTAGTTTTCAGCATTATGACTAAGTACCAGGCATTTCTATTCCTATTTTATATACTTGTTTGTAAACACATATTAAACGTGAAATTATGTGCACAGCACCTTTTTTACATCTCAGCAAACCTGGAAGGTAAGTATCATCCTATCTAATAAAAGAGAAACATGGTAATTGGCGTACGACCGATACCCTTCCCATTGGCTAATCAGGGAAATATGCAAATTAACTGCCATCCAAGATGGCGGCCAGCAGCCAGGCAGCTTGAAACTAACATGAGGCTTGCTTGCTTCAGTGACGGAGGAAACCAACGTTCCCCGCCTGCCTTGCCGGCCTCTGAGCCTGCAGTTTCAAACATTGTAACAAATATAGAAGCTAAACAAAACCCCAGAAACCAGCTTTCAGCGAGCTGGGATCTCAGAGCTGGAGTTGATACAGAGTTTCAATTATAGAACCGAAACAAACCAGATACCTGCTTTCAGGTCTGGAGGCCTAAGAGCTGGAGCCTCAGAGCTAAAGCTGGCCCAGAATAAAAAAAAAAAAGAAAAAAAGGAGCAGTTGGGAGCTTCAGTCCCAGCCTGAAAACAGCCCTCAGCCCCTCACCCAGGCTGGCCAGGCACCCCAGTGGGGACCCCCACCCTGAAGGGTGTGTGACCAGCTGCAAACAGCCATCATCCTCTCACCCAGGCTGGCCAGGACCCCAGTGGGGACCCCCACCCTGATCCAGGACACCCTTCAGGGCAAACCAGCCAGCCCCCACCCATGCACCAGGCCTTTATTCTATATAGTAAAAGGGTAATATGCCTCCCAGCACCGGGATCAGCGGAGCTGAGAGGCCTTCCGGTACCAGGATCAGCGTGACAGGGGGCAGCGCCCAAACCCCCTGATCACCCTGCGGCTGTGTGTGTGACAGCGGGCGGGGCCACAACCTCCCTATCGGCCCTGCTCTGTTCCTGACAGGGGAAGGTGCCCCAACCCCCTGATCAGCCCTGCTCTGTGCCTGATAGGGGGGAGTTCCCCAACCCCCTGATCACCCTGCGGCTCTGTGTGTGACAGGGTGCAGTGCCCCAACCCTCCCCCCCACAACGGGCCCTGCTCTGTGTGCGACAGGGTAGAGCCATAACCTCCCCATCGGCCCTGCACTGAGTGTGACAGTGGCGGCGCCCCAACCATCTGATCGGCCCTGCTCTGTGGGTAATAGACCGCGACGCCCCAACCCCCCCCCCCCCCATGGGCCCTGCTCTGTGTGTGATGGGTAGAGCAGGAGTGGGCAAACTTTTTGACTCGAGGGCCACAATGGGTTCTTAAACTGGACCGGAGGGCCGGAACAAAAGCATGGATGGAGTGTTTGTGTGAACTAATATAAATTCAAAGTAAACATCATTACATAAAAGGGTACGGTCTTATTTTTTTTTAGTTTTATTCATTTCAAACGGGCTGGATCCGGCCCGTGGGCCGTAGTTTGCCCACGCCTGGGGTAGAGCCATAACCTCACCATCAGCCCTGCCCTGAGTGTGACAGTGGCGACGCCCCAACTCCCCTATCAGCCCTACTCTGTGAGTGACGGGGGAGCTCCTCAACCCCCTGATCGGCCCTGCTCTGTGCATGACAGCGGTGAGCTCCCCAACACCCTGATAGACCCTGCTCTGTGCGTGACAGGGTACGGAGCCCCAACCCCCCTGATGGGCCCTGCTCTGTGCATGACGAGGTGGTGACGCAACCTCCCCATCGACCCTGCCTTGAGTGTGATGGGGTGGTGCCCCAACCCCCCAATCGGCCCTACCCTGAGCGTGACTGAGGGTGGCATCGCAACCTCCCAATCTGCCCTGCTCTGTGCATGACAGGGGAAGGCGCCCCAACTCCCCAATTGGCCCTGCTCTGAGCCTGACCAGGGGCTGCACCTAGGGATTGGGCCTGCCCTCTGCCACCCGGCAGCAGGCCTAAGCCAGCAGGTTGTTATCTCCCAAGGGGTCGCAGACTGCGAGAGGGCACAGGCCGGGCTGTGGGACCTTCCCCTCCCCACCGAGTGCACAAATTTTTGTGCACTGGGCCTCTAGTATATAATAAGAGAGGGATATGCTAATTAGCCTGGATATGCTAATTAGTCATGATCAGTATGCAAATTGACCATCACTCCAATGCACAAGATGGCCAACAGAGGAGGGCAGTTGAGGGGACCAGGCCTGCAGGGGAGGGCAATTAGGGGTGACCAGGCCTGCAGGGGAGGACAGTTGGGGCGACCAGGCCAGCATGGGAGGGCCGTTGGGGGTGACCAGGCCAGCAGGGGAGGGCTTTTGGGGGTGACCAGGCTTGCAGGGGAGGGCTGTTGGGGATGACTGGACTGGCAGGGGAGGGCAGTTGGTGGCAATTGGGCCATCAGGGGAACAATTAGGCATCAATCAGGATGGCAGGGAGTGATTAGGGGGTGATCAGGCTGGCAAGCAGAAGCAGTTAGGGGCAATCAGGTAGGCAGGCAGGCAAGTGGTTGGGAACCAGCAGTCCTGGATTGTGGCCTAAATGGGCAGTCGGACATTCCTTGAGGGGTCCCAGATTGGAGAGGGTGTAGGCTGAGCTGAGGGACACCGCCCCCCCCACCCCCCCTCCCCCAGTGCTGGAATTTCATGCACCGGGCCTCTAGTAATCAATAAATTTGCTTCTGCCTCCCTGAGGTTCCATCAGCCTGTGAGAAATTTTGCTTCTCTCTTTAATGTACTAACATTGGCTTGTATGATTTATGAGGAAACTTGGAGGACATACCCACAGAAAAGTCCTAAGTTGCTTGTTACCATTCCCTTTTAACTTTATGACTTCAACTTATTCACCCGCTCACTCACTATGTGTGGGGGCAATAGTCATATTTTTCATTATTAGTAAAAATTTCTTGTGGGACTCTGATAATATTACCAAGTTGTTTGTTTAATCTCACAACTGCTCCAAGTATGTGTGAATGGGGCAATTGAACAACCAGTGCTTAGATGGCTCAGGGATCTTGCTGATTAATAATGGTAATCAGGTTTGAGCTATAAAGTCCAGGAGACTTTTTTTTTTTTAATATATTTTTTATTGATTTTTTACAGAGAGGAAGAGAGAGAGAGAATTAGAAACATTGATCAGCTGCCTCCTGCACACCCCCTACTGGGGATGTGCCCACAACCAA
Organism: Myotis myotis; assembly: GCF_014108235.1. Classification (NCBI taxonomy): domain Eukaryota; kingdom Metazoa; phylum Chordata; class Mammalia; order Chiroptera; family Vespertilionidae; genus Myotis; species Myotis myotis. The sequence goes on from NW_023416315.1 coordinate 49,932,619, forward strand.
GGTACATGCCCTTGACCGGAATCGAACCTGGGACCTTTCAGTCCACAGGCTGACGCTCTATCCACTGAGCCAAATCATCTAGGGCAAAGGAGATGGGGTTTTTAAGTAGCACTTTAGTGGGAGCATATCTGCTAAATTTCCTTCTAAGTGAACTTTTCCTTCTCTTTAGTTTTCTTGCTTTTTACTTTTCTGTTTTTATTTATCTATTTTTCTTTCTTACTTCAATAACTCTAATGTCTAAATTATGTTATCTCAATGATCCTTTGTGGAATTCTTAGCCATTATCGGTGCACTGTGCCAGGTACTGCTAAAGGTGAAAAATATGGGTCTCATATGGCCCTGCACCCCAGGAAGTTTTAGTCTGGTCTATTGTGAAATATACTTTACAAAAATGAGAATCAAAGTAGAAATCAGTGACAGAAACAAGAGGGAGAAACAGCCATGAGCAGTCAATCAGAAAGAGGTCACTTCCACATGTGATTATCAGGAGACTGGATCAGAAGATGGCTTTTCATCTTCCCCTTTCAGGATTTGGGTAGGGTGGGCAAGAAAGGGGAGGCAGAAATTTTCCCCACTTTGCCTGTGTTTTTTTTTGTTTTTGTTTTTTTTTTAAGTTGGCTCAGTTATGACAATTTCAAATTAGGTATGTCCTTGGGGAAGTGACTCCATAGCTTACATAAAGTGCAGACATGTACTTATATAATTTGGTCACTCATGATAAGAGAGCCCCGAGTCTTGGGCTTCTTGTGGTGGATTACATGAACAAGGAAAAAGGAGTGTGATGAAACTAGTTGTGATTAGTCTTAATCAGATTGTTAGTCTAATTGATTTTACATCCCTCCTCCCAGTTTTACACACCCAATATCTACTATAGAATACTTCAAACAAAACATCATTCAGCCCTAACTGGTTCACTCATTGGATAGAGCGTCGGCCTGCGGACTGAAGGGTCCCAGGTTCGATTCTGGTCAAGGGCATGTACCTTAGTTGCGGGCACATCCCCAGTAGGGAGTGTGCAGGAGGCAGCTGATCGATGTTTCTCTCTCATTGATGTTTCTAACTCTCTATCCCTCTCCCTTCCTCTCTGTAAAAAATCAATAAAATATATGTTTTAAAAAGCATCATTCAAAAACTAACATCTAAACCTGTGGGTCGCGAACAATGAAAATACATCCTGCATATCAGATATTTACATTATGAGTCATAACAGTAGCAAAATTACAGTTATGAAGTAGCAACAAAAATAATTTTATGGTTGGGGGTCACTACAAGATGAGGAACTGTATTAAAGGGTCGCGGCATTAGGAAGGTTGAGAACCACTGATATTTTCATGGCTGCATAGTACTCTGTGCAGTTACCTAAAAGAATCTGAACATAACAGACTTCTTTAAAACCCATGTAATAGAAACTCTCTTCTCCTCGGAGAAGCTCTAGCAATATTCAGCATATTCTCCTCATAAGTTATTTTTATCAAATTTAATAGTAACTTTATTTTCCTTTGCATTGTATTGATCATATTTTTAAAATCATCGATTTTTTTGCTGTCTTTTGGTTGAGCCATAATATTTCTTCTCTTGATGTCACACTACCTCATAACCAATTTCCTTCTCCAACAGGAAAAACAGGGTCATTTGTCTGGCCAGCTTAGTTCTCATCTTTTTTTTTTTTTTTTTTTTTTTTGGTTAAAGAAATATCTCATATACCAATCCATTTTTTCAAAGAAATGCTCAAAAGAAAAAGTTTTATTGGAATCTTTTACACACTTTCAATCTGTTCAAGAATTCATGTAAGAATTCATTGCTAACAAAGGAAAAACATAATTATAAAAATCATTCTGTAAACTCTATCACCCTTTCTTCCAAACTAAAACAAATAAGTAAACATCATTGTATTGGTATTTTATACTTTTTAAAATCTTGTTTAAACTTTATAAGACTGCAATTTAATTTCCCCTTCATCATTATGCTTTCATAAACCCAAAGCTTTATTTTTTTTCCAGAAAACGCTGTATTTGATAATAGAATGATATTTTGCATTCTTTTGTTTTTTGTTTTGTTTTTTTCATAGAGCAATGACATTTCTCCTTGGGGTAATATGAATTGTTTTCTTTATATTCTTGGTGTGAGGAGTGAATGGATGGGTTGGAAATGGATTATTAATAAAAATAGAGTAAGCATGAAACATCTGTGTTTGGAAATGTATTTCTGTGGAATATGGAATGTGTGCCTTGGAACATTTAAGTTACTCATGATCTTCATCTGTTCTTCGCTTAAGGTTACATTGTTATAAAAGTGTCTGCCCTTTGTTGTGGGCACATTTCTATTAAGGCATATAAGGAATAGAATTGTGAGAAATATTCACACCAAATCTACAATGAAGGTAATATTGAATAAAGTTTGTCATAGAAGCAACTTTTACAATATTTTTATCTTAGATGTTTTCCCTGATATTAATATAGTTCATCAAAAGTTCACACTGCAGTGGTGGTTTTTATGAAGCCACCTTTCCTAAGCCTATTTTCAAATAACCTAGATATTGTTGAAATTCATATTGCTATTGACCTGTAGAGTGTATTACTTAAGTAAGGTTACTGATCCTTTTAAAAATATTTTGTTTTTTATTAATTTCAGAAAGGAAGGGAGAGAGAGATAGAAACATCAGTGGTGACAGAGAATCACTGATGGGCTGTCTCCTACCCACCCCCTACTGGGGAACTGATCCCTTTTTAAAAAACAAACACAAGACTAAAAGTTGACTTATTTTCTATATCACTATAACATTTTTAAGATTCATTATATTACACTAGGCGCCCAGTGCACTAATTTGAGCACCTTGAACTCTGGGCTATGAGGCTGCGATAGGCACATGGGTGGGTCTCAGCCCATCCTCCACTCCCCGGCCAGGCCCCTCCCACTGTGGCCACTGGTCCCCTGTCTGCTGGCAGCTCCACTCCCACTGCCCCCACGTGCTGACGGCGCTAACCCCATTTGTACTTGCTGAAGGTGTGGAGCAATTGGGGCCAGCACCAGCAGCGGGTGCGAGTGGCAGTTCCAGCCCAGGCTGCAGGTGTGAGTGGGGCTGGCCCTGGCAGTGGGTGCCAGCAGGGCTGTTGCCGGCAGCAGGTGCGAGAGGCGGCTGCCAGCCCCAATCTCCCCTCAGGAGCAGGAGGAGGTAGAGAAGCCCTGAGGGGCAATTGGGGCCGGCAGCCGCCGCTTGCACCCGCTGATGGTGCTGAACGATTGGGGCCAGCACTGGACACTGGCAGCAGGTGTGAGTGGAGCCAGCGCCAGCAGCAGGTGCAAGCGCCAGGCGGGACCACCGCATGCAGGAGCAAAGAATTTTCAGTAACCACCAGAGGCTCACCCTGATGACAGCGACCAGCACCCCACCTTGGTCCGGTGCCCCTGCTCACCTGCTCCACCATCCTGCCACAACTGATGCCCGCCATGTTCCGCACATGCCCCCTGGTGGTCAGCACACATCATAGTGACTGGTTGTTCAGTTGTTCTGCCATTCGGTCTATTTGTATATTAGCCTTTTATTATATGAGATGATTCAAATTATAGATAATATCACAAAACGTTAAAGACATTTTATAGTTAAGGAAACAGATTTGTTGGGAGACAGTTACTGGGTCTCTTGCATTTGCGCATATTTTATGAGAGAGGAACCAGCGTTTTCTATTCTGGTTCATTTTTTCAAGGATGTTTGTATAGCACAAACTTTGGAAGACAGAGATGGCATTTTTCTTTGGAGAAGAGAGTTTTGTGTTCTCCCAGTGTAACAGAGATAGTGTCTTCTTTTAAGGTTGAGGTTGGGTAGGCTTTCTTGCAACACATTATAAAAAATTGGAATTTCCACAACTTGTGGTTCTTCAGCTGTGATAAAAATCCATTACAAATGCAGCATCCACCTGGACTGCTGTGCATCACAGAGAAACAATGCAAATGCAGGTAATCAAGTCCTTTGTCTCTGACCCAGGCGTATCATGCCATTATGAAACCGCTGAGGGCTTAATATTTTTTTAATATATTTTATTGATTTTTTACAGAGAGGAAGGGAGAGAGATAGAGAGTTAGAAACATCGATGAGAGAGAAACATCGATCAGCTGCCTCCTGCACATCTCCCACTGGGGATATGCCCGCAACCCAGGTACATGCCCTTGACCGGAATCGAACCTGGGATCTTTCAGTCCACAGGCCGATGCTCTATCCACTGAGCCAAAGGGAAAATCTCAAGTCCATTATAGTTAATAGAGATAGTATTCTACTTATACCTATTTTGTGAAAAATAAAAATAGGTGAAAGTAGAAATATGAGAAATGAATAATTCTACTATTCTTACCATTTCACTATAGTTAATTATTATTTACTTTCATAGAACTATTTTATCCTAAATATTATATATCCTGATACAATTAGCTTTGGCACTAAAAATACTGAATAGTACAAAAAGTCCTTATTTATTGACTTTAAAATACTCTGTTATCTTTAAATACTAATTTACTTATAGTTTTAAGGTTAAAGGAAATATTATAATTCCCTTACAATATTTGCTGATTAACTTTTTAGAAGAAAACTAAAATAGAAATAAACCTGATAACCTCTAATAGAGGTTTCCATATATGTTCATATAGTTTTTATTTTTTCATCTACTTTAGCTCATGCTTCAAATTTTATCAAAATTCATTTATGACAAAACTTGTTTCAGAAAATTTATAGAGTTTAATAGGAACTCCGTGTTAATTTTATGCTTTTCCCATTTAATTCCCATACAATAAACATTTTAATATGCTGTTAAAGTGGTTATTAAAAACTATTTAACTGGTGTGCATTCTATCAATTAGATACACAGTCATTTATTTAGCACTTCCTTTTTATTTGAAATTTATCTGTTCTATTTCCCACTATAAAAATAATGTGGTTAGAATCACTTTTGTGCATAAGTCTTTATTCACAAATACAGAAAAATGACAAATTTCCCAGAAGTAAAAATTGCTTGCTTAAAATTTGAATATAGTTAAGAACTCTGATTTTTATTATTTAACATTTATTCAGAAATCATGTGTCAATTGACTTTTAGTGTTAAAAGGATCTCAATAATATGGCAAATGAAAGGTAAAGGTTATAGTTGGTTTTATTTGGGTTTTTAGTTTGAGGTTAAATATGAAGAGTATGTTAGTCATTGTTTATATGTCCACTTTTTCAAATTGTCTATTTTTTCAGCTGTAATGCTATCCTTGCTGTCTTCACCATGATCACTTTCTCTCTCATCTGACTCCATAAATTATTAAAGAGGAAAGGGAATTGCATATTGAAGTAAAACCCATTTATTCATCCTTGTAACCATATGTCCCTGAATATTATGTATATTTTGTGTTCAGATGCTTTTACCCAGCAGGTCTATGAGAAACATTCATGCTATTGCACATGCCAGTATTTTGATACTATCGATGGTTGATTAGTCTACTGTATGTATATAGCACTATTTTTTCAGTATTAATGACCATAATAACATTAACATTATAATACTACCTAGCAATAGTGAATACTTTGAAGTTCATTGTGACAATTGTGTGGTTCCCCCAAAGGTAATTGTTGTTAGTTTTATAATTCTTCAATTCTGAAACTTGGTTTTACTCTTGAGGCTACATTTGTCACCGAGCAAAAATTTTTCTAACTCATGGTACACAGATTTCTACTTTTAAAATTCCTTTTCTGGAAATTGTCAATTCAGAATTCTTGGTGAATGTCTCTTCCCAAAGCTGAGGTTGAGCAGGTTCTCATCCAGCCCATTATAAAACATAGGGGTGTCCTAAGCTGGAGACTTCTCAACTAAGGGGAAACCCCACTGTCCCTGCAGCCTCCACCAGGGTGTCCTCATCACCAGGGGAAAATGGCACACATGTGAGTAATAAGGCCCATGGGTATCATTTGGTAGCATCTATGAGACTATTGAGGGCTTACATGGAATTCTGCACTGCTTGTTATAGACTAAATGTTTGTGGCCCTCTCCCTAAATTCACAGGTTGAAACCTAATCATCAATATGAGGTATTTAGAGGTGGAGCCTTTGGGCGGTGATTAGGAAGGAGATTAGTGTCCTTGTCTCCTCTGCTATATGAGGTTATTGGGGGGAGGAGGGGGAGAAGCTATCTATGGAAATGGGCTCTCACGACACAGTGAACCTGCCAGTACCATGATCTTGAACTTCCCAGTCTCCGAAACTATGAGCAATCAATTGTTTATTAGCCACCCAGTCTATGGTACTCTGTTCCAGCAGCCCAAGTGGACGAAGACACTGCTTCATCTTTACTGGCAATGAGGACTCGTGCAATTCTGAGTTTCCAATCAGTGTAGCCACTTAAAACTGGCAAAGGGCAGGCTTGGCAGATAACCCTATAAAAGATAAGCACAGTATGATGCTTTCACACATAGTAGCCATGCCAAATATACATTCAGGTAAAGGCTACTGAATCCTTGAACGGTCTCTCCAGTCACACTCTGCATTTTCTAACTTGATAATTGCTCTCTCCAGTATGGCATCTCTGAGCATATGTAGTTTCAAATTAGAACCTTTTAGTGTGGTTGCTATCTTGCATAATATTAACTTTGCATTGAACACCAGAATCTGCAGAGCACTTCACCCAAATCACTGCACATTTCCCAAGGGCCCCTGAGAGAGGCACTAATTTCTGCAATTCTGCAAGGATGAGATGTGCTTCTGGTTTCTTATATTAGAGTGAGGACATTCCCAAAGCTTCCACTTACGTATTCCTATTATATTGGTCATTTCTCCATGGGTCAGAGAGCCAATATGGAAACTCTGAAAATTATGAAATACATCTATCTGAACTATACATTCAGAAAATAACCACAGGATGGGTCATTACCCACCCCTACTGCAGGTTTAACTTGGACTGACTCTATCTGTCACGAGCCACCAAAAGTACACACTTTGCCCAAGGCTGCAGTAGCATTTTTGGTGTTCTGGAATTAGTGTAATTTCAGAGCTAATGCCTACTAATCTTTGAAAAGTCTCAGTATTCCTTTCTTCCCAGTGCACCATCATTGTAACAAATTGTCTTAAGTCCCTTAAAAGGAAGACTTAGAGGAAAATTTATGTTTTATACTGTGACAAATTTGCAAGCTCTTTCCCCAAATGGGCCGAGCTTCCCTTTTATTTTTTAAGACTATTTTTGAACAGTTTTATATTTACAGAAAATTATAGACATATCCTATAGACAAGAACCTATAGCTTTCCCCACCGCCGTTCTTGTTAACATATTTATTAGTGTGGTTCCTTTATTACAATTAATGAACCAGTATTGGTACATTATTATTAACTAAAGTTTAAAAATACTTTATTTATATTTCCTTAGTTTTTATTGATGCCCCTTTCTATTCCATGATCTCATCCAAGATAACACATTACATTTAGTTGTGCATATTTCTAAGTTCTTTTTGGCTATGATAGTTTCTCAGAATTTCTTTGTATTTGATGACCTTCATAGTTTCTGGGAGCAGGCATTATCTATATTATAAGATGCTCCTCTGTTGGAATTGTCTGATGTTTTCCATTGATTAGATTGGAGATATAGATTTGGGAGAAAGATCACAGAAAGAGCTCTGTTTCATCATTCATGAAAAAGTTTCATACATCAACATGATTTATTCATGCTGGTAGTGACTTTGATTACCTGATTGAGGTCGTGTTTGTTGGGTTTCTTTACTACAAAGCCCCAAATCCCTGTTTTATACTCTACGCATTGGAAGGAAGCACCTACGTATAGTCCACGCTTAAAGAATGGGGAGTTATGCTATACCTTCAGGATGAGATGAACTGTATATAGCGATTTGGGGAGATTTCTTCTCCAACTTACCCAAATATTTTCTTAATATAAACTCATACATATTTGTTTTATACTTTGAATTAGAATTCAGTGGGGCTTTATTAATTGTTGCTCATGTTATTTCAGCTTTAGTCACTGTAAATTGTCAGTTGGCTCCTGTGTGCCTTTGCAATACTCTCATCATTGAAAACTTTGGGACAATGTCTTACCTGATGGCACTACAAGATGCTCCAGACTCATCTTTTTAGTTTCCTACACTATTGTTATAGTCAGCCACTTCTCAAAGGAACCCTAGGTGTGTGGGTGGCTCCAGAAGTGCCTTGTTTCTGGGCCCTCTCAGCACACAGAGCAAAGAAATATATGTGTGTATACTAACTTGTGTATGCACACATATTTATAAATATTTCTGTATGAACCACATGTATCTTTATTAAGTTAAACATGAATTCTTACTATCTGCAGTTATAATCCATTACCACATGGATCATTCTAACACCTTCACTTGCTTATGGATAAATTCCCACTCCAACAGTGAGAAACATGGCTCTCACAATCTCCCATCCAGTTATTTCATGGTCAATGCCAACATATCCATTGGTCAATGTACAGCAGTATCAGAATTATTAACCTCTATCTCAATGGAAAACAATTTTATCAAGCAGAGGGCAGATATTATGTTAAGTCTTACATAATACATTCATTTCCAAAGTGACTTCGGTCAGCACTTTTCCCCAATGCCCTTGTTTACATTCATTTGTGATACAGTTAGATTCTCTTGTAACACTTGGCATTCTTTCTGGGGATCCTACAATATTCTAAATGACATATGTTTTTAAAATTTCATACCCAAAGGTTCTCTTTGCTTTTAAGTTTTAAAGGTTTTTATAAATGTACTAGAGGCCTGGTGCATAAAATTTGTGCATGTGTAGGTTCCCTAGGTCTGGCTGGTGATCAGGGCTGATCGGGGCCTTCCAGCTGCCAGCTGGGGCCTTCCTTCATTCCGTGCCACACCCTAGTGGTCAGTGCATGTTATAGAGAACAATTAAACTCCTGATATCCCAGTCAAACTCCCAAGGGGGCAATTTGCATATTAGCCTTTTATATATAGACTAGAGGCCTGGTACACGAAAATTTGTTCACTTGGGGGGGGGGGGTGGGGGGGGAGGGTCCTTCAGCCTGGACTGTGCCCTCTTGCAGTCTGGGACCCTCTGGGGGATATCCACTTGCTGGCTTAGGCCTGCTCCCTGGGGGGATTGGGCCTAAGCTGGCAGTCAGATATCCCTCTGGCAGCCCGGGAGCCCTCGGGGGATGTCCACTTGCCAGCGGGGAGCAGGCCTAAGCTGCAGTCAGACATCCTTAGCGCTGCTGAGGGGGCAGGAGAGGCTCTCACCACCATTGCTGTACTGGCAGCTGTCATCCTGGCTTGTGGCTGAGCAGAGCTCCCCCTGTGGGAGCGCACTTACCACCAGGGGGCAGCTCCTGCATTGAGCATCTGCCCCCTGGTGATCAGTGTGTGTCATAGTGTCCAGTCATTCCCAGTCGCTCTGCTGTTAGGGTCAATTTGCATATTACCCTTTTATTATATGCCTGGTGCATGGGTGGAGGCTGGCTGGTTTGCCCTGAAGGGTGTCCTGGATCAGGGTGGGGGTCCCGCTGGGGTGCCTGGCCAGCCTCAGTGAGGCTTGTTATTTCTGAATAATATTCCATTGTATGGTAATACCACAGTTTATTTGTACTTTTTTCTCTTGATTGACATCTTGGCTATTATAATTTGGGTGATTCCAAATAAAGCTGCCATAAGCATTCATGTACAAGTTTTGATGTTGATATGTTTTATAATTAGTTGGGTAAAGACCTAGGGGTATGATTTCTGGATCATATGATAACACGATGTTGAGATTTGTAAGAAACTGCCAAAATGTCTTTGAAAATGGTTGTACCATATTGAATGCCCACCAGTAAGGATTAAAAGTTCCTGTTGCTCTGCATCTTCACCACCAATTAGTGTCTTCAGTGTTCAGGATTTGGGCCATTCTAGTAGTTGTGTTATAGTATCTTATTGTTTAAATTTGCAATTCTCTTACAACAAATAATATTCTTCATCTTTTCATATGGTTATTTGCCTTTTGTATACCTTCATTAGTGAGGTGTTTTCTCAATTATTTGCTTATTTTCAATTGGTTTGTTTTTTATTATTGAGTTTAAGAGTTCTTTGTAAATTTTGGATAGATGTCCTTTATCAGACGTGTTTTGAAAATGCTTGTTTTTTCGTTCTATTAAAGATTCTTTTACAGAGTTGAAGTTTTTTAACTTTACTAAGTCCAATGTATAAACATTTTCTTTGTAGAATGTATTTTTGGTATTGTATGCAAAAATTATTGCAAAAGCCATGACCACCTAAATTTTATTATATGTTTTCTTTTAGTTTTGTTGTTGTTTTTATTTTACACTAGTGGCCCTGTGCATGATATTCATGCATGAGGGGAAGGTTGTCTCAGCCCAGCCTGCACCCTCTCCAATTGGGGACCCCTTCAGGGATGTCTTACTGCTGGGATTGGGCCGAAACCTGCAGTCGAACATCCCTCTTGTAATCTGGGACCGCTGGCTCCTAACTGCTCACCTGCCTGCCTGCCTGCCTGATCGCCCCTAACTGCTCCCCTGCTGGCCTGATTGCCCCTAATTGCCTCTACCTTGCACCGCACCCGGGACCTGGGCTTCCCTCCCTCTAGCCAGCCACAGGCATCCAGGACCACAGGGCATGTGGCTTGTCCCTCTCCTGGGCTGCAGGTGCAGCTGCTGGCGCCCAGGACTGCGGGGCGGGCAGCTTGTCCCTCTTCTGGGCCAGAGGCACAGGTGCAGTTGCTGGCTGGTCCCCATTTTTCTCTCCCCAGTGTTGAGGGTCTGAACCGTTATGGCATGAGGGTGTGATGACTGTTTGCATATTAGCTCTTTATTAGATAGGATTTTTACTTGTCATGGTCTGTCTTCAAGCAGATAGTATACCACTTCAGATCTTGTATAGAAACTTCACTGTAACAAAATTTCATTTTTCTTGGGCAATCTTTGTGCTATTGTTGTTATGTATTTTACTTTCGCAGATGTTATAAAACTGACATTACATTATTATTTGTTTAAATAGTTAATTATCTTTAAATATATTTAAATAATAGAAACTTCTATTATAGTTTTTCCTATGCATTTATTGTCTTTGATGTTTTCCATTTCTTAGCACAGATCATTATTTCTATCTGGCAAAATTTTATTTCTGCTTGCAGGACTTCTTTTAACATTTCTTACACTACAAATCTGCTGGTGGTAAAAAATTCAATCTTTTATATATGACAAATATATTTTAACTATTTTTAAAAATGTTTTCACTCAGTCGAGAATTATAAATTAAGAGAATTTCCCCCCCTTTTGAGTACTTTAATGATGTTGCTCTACTATCTTCTCCCCTACACTGTTTCTATTGAGAAATACTTTGTAATCTTTATGTTTATTCCTGTGTACAGTGTGTCTCTTCTGACTAGTTAAAAGATTTTTCTTTTCATCATTGGTGTTGAGCAATGTGATTTTTATGTGTCTTTATGTAGCTATCTTTATGTCCTGTGCTTGCTATTCACTGAGCTTCTTTGATCTGTGGGTTTATACTATAAGTTGCCAAATTTAGAAATTTTTGAATCATTTTTTCTTCAGATGATTATATATATAGAAATTCAGGTCTCTAGAGGGGGCTGTGGAGGAAGAGGAGTGAGCCAAACCATAGGGTCAGGACCTCGGCAGGCAATTGAGTGCAGTGATGGCCAGCAGGGCCATCCTTGCAGTGGCCAGTTCATGACCAGCTGCCTGAGACTGGCTCATTCCTGGGCTTGGGGTTTCATGCATCTGCTCCGTGCTGCCCAGCAGTGCGGTGCCCGTCGGGACTGTGCATAGCTTACAGGGAAGGCATGGCCTGGGGAGTCGGAGCCTTGATCCCCCGCAGTAACCAGACCTGGTCATTGGGAATGCAGCCAGTTCTCTGCACCCTGAGTCGCCCCACTGTTGCATCCCCTGAGCAGTCATGGTGCCTTCTTCTGTCACAGTCCGCTAAGCTCGCAATAATGGAAGTGTGTTGTCATAGGTTTGGGTGAACAGAACATGGAAGACCCCTGGGTGATAGCAGGCTCCGGGTGCTGGCTGGGGAGGCGGTCATGTGGGTTTGTGTGAAGCTCTCACAGTCACAGCTTTGGAAGCCTCTTTCTTAGTTTCTCACAGAGCTACGTGGTGAGGAAATGCAGGTCTCATCCAGCGTTGTGGTTTCCATGGGAAACCTCGTTGTTGGGGGTGTCAGAGGAGTTGGCCGGGAGTGCCTGCGGCAGAGAGACACCCTTCTCTAGTAACCTCTTTGCAGGCGGACTTGTTGCCGGATGCCCGGGAATTGCTCAGTGGACCCCTGCTGTTCCACAGAGTTCTCTGAGAGGCTGTCCATCTCCCGCAGGAAGGAAGGTGTGTGCTTGTGCACAGTCACTGCTCGGTCCCGGGCCGGCGGGGTCACCCTCTCCCCGGACGTGTTCTCCCACTGGGTTTGCAGAGGTCAGACAATCGTTGTCCAGAATTCCCTTGTTTAACCAGGAAAGTTAAGTTCCCAGTGAGGCCCATGGTTAGAAAGGAAGGGGATTAGGGAGAGGAGGAGGAGCCCAGCTGCCTCTTCCCCACCTGCCAGAAAGGCGGGAGCCCGAGGCATGACCTCCAGCCCACTCACTTGCCCTGGGAGGCTGCTTCCAGAGAGACCATGAAGGCCGGGCTCTGCTCCTGTGTCCTGCTGGGTCTGAAAAGCAGGAGGCAGAACCGTGCTCTCACCTGGGCCTCGGGGCAGCGGCCTCCTGGTTCTCGGCTGCTCCTCAGTGGTTGGAACCGCGTGTAGGCGGTTGTGAGATTTTTGTGTTTGTGTACCCCACCAGATGCTGGCACAGGCGCGCCCCTGGGAGGCAGATACAGCAGGCAAACCATCGACCTCGTTCCCCGGGTGACAACCCCAGTGTCCCACCCGGCCACTATGGGCACCGCCATCTTTGTCGCCGAGTGATGGTTAATTTGCATATTCCATCTTTATTAGATAGGATTGTGGTTTATGATGTTTGAATGAAATTTTGTGAGATTTTTGTGTTTGTGTATCCAATTTTTCTAGCACAATTTGTTGGAAAGACTATCCTTCTCTATTGAATTGCCTTTGGTCTTTTGTCAAAGACCAGTTAAATATACTTGTGTAGGTTTAAATATGGCCTCTTCATTCCATTCCATTCACCTGTGTGTCTATTCTTTCAGCTATGCTACACTGTGCTGACTTCTGAAGCTTAATAAGGAGTCTTATGGTTGGATGATATCAGTTGTGTCACTTTGTTATTATTCAGCATTATATTATATTTTTCTGGGTCTTTTGCCAGTCTCTATAAGCTTAGTTTCAGTTTATCAATATTGTAAAATAGATTGCTTGGATTTAGATTGACCTGCTATGAATCTTTGAATCAAGTTTGGAAGCACTCACATTTTAATAATATTGAGTCTTCCTATCCATAAATATGAAATAGCCTTCATTTTTAAGTATTTTAATGTATTTCATTAAAGTTTTATATTTTTCCACATATAGATTCTGTACATATTTTGTTAAATTTGTAACTAAGGTGTTGTGGGTTTTTGTTGTTTTTTTTTTTATATTGAGCGGATGAAACCACTGACTAGATCAAACTGATTGATTGATAGTGTTCACCATGAGGATCTAGCTGTTTACTGCAGTTCTGTCCTTTCTAATTGAGTTTCTTATAGAAACATAGAGTTGAATGTTGCTTTAATATACTCTGATAATCCCTTTTTAACATCCATACCTTTAGAGCATTCACATTTACAATGATTATTGATATATTCAGATTAATGTCTACCATGTTTGACACTCTTTTAAATTCATTTCACTTGTTTATTTTTTTATTTCTCTCCGATTTCAATGGTACCCCACCAGATGCCTTCTTCCTAGGTGTCAAGATCCCTGCATTTCTCAATCAAGCCCTAACTTTCCTATGAGAAACTGAGCAAGATTATTTCAATCAGCATTCTAATTATATAAACAGCACACTTAAATTTTATGTTTAATAGTCAAGAAGTTTCACACTGAGATAGCAAGCAATAAGAGATTATTGTAGTTCTGTCATGGACGTCATCTGGTTCTGGGCTCAGGACCTGAGCTAATAATTTAACAATGTAAGTTCCCAGGAATTATCCTCAGTTGCCACCTATCACAGATAGTAACTAGATTCCCTGTGATGTCAGTGTAAAACATAGATTATTACTATTTCATTTTCCATAACAAGATGTTCAGCAAGACCATGACTAAATCAACCACAAAACTCTGTACTTGAGGGACAGTATCCTAGGACCACTGTTGGCACAAAATCTGTATCAGTCATGGTCCTGTCACAGGCAGAAACCGTACTAATAATTTGAACAGGCAGAGATTTACTAAAATATTACTTCTCAGTCAAGCATTCTTTTAACACCCGATTTAAAATTGCAACCTCATGCACTGCCTAAATGTCAGGATTTGTTTTCCTCCAAAATTCTCACTGCCATTTATAAAATATATTTTATTTTTGTGTTGTATGTGCTTTATTACACTAAGCTGTAAACTCAAAATGTTAGAGATGTTTGTCTGTTTGGTCCATTGCATTATTCCTATCACTCTGAATGGTGCCTGGGATATGGTATATCTTAGTAAAACCTTGTCAAATAAATTAAGCCCCATTCCAAAGGAAGAAAGAATTCCTCCCATGTAAGGATGGGTTTGGATTTCCTCCTCAGAATTAGGGCACAATATAATCCAAATATTTTAAAATCCAAGGAAGAACCAACGTGTGTGTGTATATGTGCATGCATGTGTCTATCTATGTATATATATGTATGATGATATTTTTCATGATATTTCATTCTAGGAAAATATGTTGTCTTTACCAATGGTTTTCAGCTTTAAACATAAGTATTTTGTGGGGATGAAAAAGGTAAAGAGGCTTAAAAACACACACATTTTCAATAGAGGAGTAAAGACCTAGCAGGGTGGGTAGGGGCTGGAAGGAGGGGAGTAAAGGGGGCGAAATGGGAGAAATCTGTAATACTATCAACAATAACAAATATATTTTAAAAATAAAATAAAACATTTTAAAATTATTTATATTAATGATACAAATGAAATGTGGTGGTAAAGATCTGACGATACTGCAATGAAGTTGTACATTTAGTGAATGTTAATATGCTTTTAGCTTCACTAAACCAAATTAATATTTCTGACACTGAAAATTAATATGTTCTAACATCCTACTTTAGAAAAAGTATTTTATTTGAACATTGGTTATATTTGTCTTTTCCATTTATGTCCTGGCCTTCTTGCCCAGGGCAGAAGGAGTGAAAAAGAGCTAGTAATGGTATTTATTACAAAAAGCAATCAACCATAAAGACTGTAATTGAACACACAAGTTTAGTCATTACATGATTAATTACTTTGGTAAATCAAGCTCCTACATATATCATAAAAAACATTCAAAGAAGCTAGAACAAAGTGTTCAAAACCAGACTGTCTTCTGCATGATCACTGCCATTCATGGCTCCTTTTCAGTATATCTCAGTTTTCATTATTTTCCTCCCTGCTAATCCTCTACCTTAACTACATTTTAAGATAAATGTTTTCATGATTAAGTGATAGCAGTGTGGGCATTGGCTGAGGCAAATGTTTTCCTCAAGTTTTTGTCACACACACAAAATATTAAACTCAACGATTCATTTGTCATCTTATGCATCTATCGGTGATTGATATATTACTGCACTCATTTCTAATATTCCTATAATGCTTCAGTTTAGTAGGCTATATATCAATATCATTTTTTTCTCAAGCTAAAAGCAATGGCATATACAAGGCTCTGAAAAAATAGTGCAGAGAATAAAGTCAGATGTGAGGCAAACTGATGAATAAAAGGTGTTTTATTTTGCTCTGAATGTTCTTATATCTGGATATAAAACCCAGAATTGGTGCAGTCATCCTGTGACCTTGAGGGGAATCAGCCTAAGGACAAACTGCCATACTTCAGATGCCAAATTAGAGATGTAGGAAGGACCCAGGTCATGGATAACATCATTAAATTATTGAGGCAGATAAAGTTAAAATGTGCTTTGAATCTGGACTTTGACTCTCTTTAGGCTGCTTCTCTTGCTCAAAAAACTATAATGTCCCTCAATTAAACCTATACGACTAAAATCATTTCGTTTTACAATTTAAAAAAAAATAGGGAAGTACCTTGGACTTATTTCTCACAATCTAACACAGAGTAATTTATAACAATAAAAGCATAATATGCTAATGAGACCGGATGTCCTTCCGGACAACCTTCCGGACAAATCAGGGGGCTGCTAGGGAAGCCTGGGTCCTGTGTACCTACGAGTGGCCAGAGGGAAGCCTGGACCCCAGGTGCCAGAGGGAAGCCGGTGCTGGCTACTCTTGCACGAATTTCATGCATTCAGCCTCTAGTCTTTATATAATCTCATCCTTCTCAACTACTTATTTTCATCTAAAATTACATTGAAATTTCTAACATAGGTGCTTTGATCGAGACACCTGTTGGGTGGTATAATGTTCTCTTACCTATTTGATAAGAATGTGAGTAGCCACCTCTAGAACACTTGCTTGTCCTAGAACTGGGCATCTCCTACAAGTTGGGCTAGGTAAGTTCTTCCTTGGATTTTAAAAATGACTCTAAAAGATTGCATTCAGGGTATTGCTCTAATAAATCACAAAGATAGAACTCTGGAATGTTGGTACTCATAGTTTCTGTCAAAAATATTTAAGAAACTGTGGAGACTCATATTAGTTGGAAGAAAGATAAAAGTAGCAGAATTAGCCATGTAATAGGGAAATAATAGAGCAGTTGGAAAGAGAATGTTTATACATTACACATTGTGAAATGCTAACATCATGTTGCATATGGAAAAAAAGAGAAAACATAGGGCCCTATGGTTGAATATGAAACAGTGTTTTCTTTTGTTTTTTAAACTTTATTGAATAATTGATAATGTAATTGCATATATTTAAAGTGCTTTGAGAAGGTATATTACTTTGTAGAATGATTACCATGATCAAGATAATTAACACACCCTTCACCTCACTTACTTACATAGGTAATTCTTTGTGTGTATATGATGAGAAAGCTTAAGATCTGCTTGCAACAACTTTCAAAAATACAATACTGTGTCGTTAACTGTAGTCACCATACTATACATGAGGTCCTCTGAACTTCTTACAACTGAAAACTTGTGTCCTTTGACCTACAAAACCCTCTTTCCACCCCAAGCATCTGGTAACCACCATTATATTCTCTGTTTCTATGTAATGAGCTTTTAATCTTTTTTAAAGATTTCACATAGAAGCGATACTATGCAGTATTTGCTGTTCTCTTTCCATCTTGTGAATCTGTATGGCATAGTGCCCTACAGACTCATCCATTTGTTGCAAATGGCAGGATTTTCTTCTTTTTTATGGCTGGTAAATTTAGTTAAATTACATACAGGTATTTAAATAAGTGTCTGTCCATGATTCCCCCCCCCCCCCCCATTTTAGAATAAGCTTATATTGGATTCTGATTATTTTCAGCAAGTAATCTAAAAGAAACAAGTGAAAATATATCCAATCATGCTGTTATAATTTCCATTGAATGCTCATGTTTTCTTACAGTCATTTTTCATCCTGAAGATTTCCCTGTGATTACACTTGGGAGGAATGCACACTGAGAAATGATTAGTATTATAGTGCACATTTTGAATGATAAAAAATAGTGTGCATGTTACAATTTATTAATTAAACATAAAAATGGTCCTGTTCCAAGTATTTATGATCTGGAATTTGCCCCAGAAATTAATTAAATCCCTTTTTAGCATAACTAACAACATGATTCATGAATGCTTGTGAAGATTATTTCTAAATTGCGGTATTGTCAATGAGAAGACTATATGATGAAGTTAAAATGTAAATGACAAAAGAAGAATATCTAATTATTCTGAAATAATTATTTAGGTGTCACCATATTTGCTTTATGGTGCCTATAAATTATTTAATTCAGAAATTGAACACAGATGTTTTCATCAGAAACTGCTAACTATAACCTATTCAAAGATGAGAATGTTTCATTTATCCATAAGTTATTCATGCAACAAACTAACCTGCCTAAAAAGATAGCCAATAAAATTGAAATAAGCACACTGTTTCTGAAAAGCCATAGCAGATATAAATCAGCATATAAAATTGATACACACTTATTGAAAATGTGAACATATTTAAGATTCTATAATAATAGGTTTAACTGCAGTATTATAGTTTAAAATGTTATATAAGACGATATTATTTTTTTTCATGGACATTTCCTTTAGCAATATGTATCAGTTGTTTAGGATTAATTCAAAAGAAATTCTGATAAAAATGGACTTGTAGATAATACTCAGCAAATGTATTTACATGGGATGTTTCAACATGCAAGACTTTTGGCAACAGTAGAATTAGGTTTACATTTGCTAATATTCTAAGAATGCGAGTTTATATAGTATTTGGAGCAAATATGAATAATTTTCAATTATGTATTTGTTTTTCTTTCAGTCTGAGACTTTTTTCATTTACTTAAATACATGTTCCTTTCTAGAAAAGCAGAGATTTAAAATTTTTAGAAGGTCTAACCTATTCAAGTTTTCAAAGAAATCATGATTTTTTTGGTCATATCTAACACATCTTTACCTAAACCAAATACTTTTTTCTATATTTTTCATCTAAAAATTGAAAGACTTTTAGTAGTATATTTAGGTCTGTGATCCATTTTGAGTTAACTTGACTCTCCTTTCTCTATTAAATTATTTTTGAACTTTGTAGAAAAATCAATTTACATATATATATATATATATATATATATGTATATATATATGACTTTCTATTCTATTTTATTCATCTATGTGTCTGTACTTTCACATACCACATAATTCTGATTACTTTAACTTAAATGGTTAAATTATTTAACTATGAATTTTCTAACTTTGTACTTTTTGTATAAAGTTGTTTCTTGCTATTTTAGTTCCCATATTTTGCATATAAATTTTAGGGTTCATTTGTTGATACCTACTAAACCCACACACAGACTTTACCAAATACTTGTTGGATTTTTTATTGGGTCTTTGTTGATTCTACAGATTAGAGGAAACTTGACATTCTACAAATATTGATTCAACAGACTTACGATGCTAGAATATATTTTCAATTTTTTAGGTTTACTTTGACTTCAGTCATTATTGTGTGTGTTTTTGTTTTGTTTGCAAATAGATTTTGTGAAGTGAACATTTTTGTTCAATTTATTTGAAAGGTTTTTTTTTTTCATGATATTTTTATTAAGATATTGACAAATAGCATGTGAGTTTCAGGTATGCAAAAGCAATGACTCAATATTTGTATATATTGTGAAGTGATCACCACTAAGTTTAGTTAACCATCTCCTTATATAGTTACAACATTTTTTTCTATCAAGAGCACTTTTAAGATCTACTCTCTTAGCTACTTTAAGAAAAACAACATAGTAACACAGTATTATTAGCTACAGTCTCTGTTGTGTACATTGCATCCCATGACTTATTTTATAACTGGAAATTGTATCTTTGACCACCTTCACCTGTTTGCCCATTCTCCATCCCTCCACCTCTGGCAGCAACCAATTATACTCTGTATCTAGGAATTCATGTTTTCTTTGTTTGTTTTTAGATACCACATATAACTGAAATCATATGATATTTGTCTTTCTCTGTCTGACTTATTTCACTTAGCATAATTCTCTCCAGGTCCATCCATGTTGTCTCCAATGTCAGGATTCCCTTTCTTGTGTTTGAATAATATTCCATCTGTTATAATAAAAGCCTAATATGCTAACTGTCCAGTCGTCCAGTCGGCTGTTCAACCAATCAAAGCATAATATGCTAATGATATGCTAAGGCTGCTCAACCACTCGCTGTGACGTGCACTGACCACCAGGGGGCAGATAGTTGACTGGTCGACCAGTCGCTATGACATACACTGACCACCAGGGGACAGATGCTCCAACCAGTAGGTTAGCTTGCTGCTGGGGTCTGGACTACCGGGACTGACATGGGCCAGACATGACCTGGAGCCCTCCCACGGTCCCTCCACGGCGGGCCAACCTCCTGTGTCCCTCCTGGGCCCTGATCGTGCACCAGTAGGGTCCCTCAGTCTGGCTGTACCCTCTCACAATCTGGGACCCCTCGGGGGATGTTAGAAGCCAGTTTCGGCCCGGTCCTGCAGGCCAAGCTGAGGGACCCCACTGGTGGATGAATTTGTGCACTGGGCCTCTAGTCCTATCTAATAAAGAGGTAATATGCAAATTGACCATCATTCTGTCACAAAGATGGGAGCACCCACAGCAGAGGCGGGGTTTCTGTAACACAAGATGGCTGCACCCACAGCGGAGGCCGAGTTCCCTTAATGAGCCCTAAAGTGAAATCAGCAGGGACCTCAGGCTGTGCCCCCCCACCCAGCAGGGCTTGATGGGGGACCTCAGGCCATGCCCCCCACCTGGCGGGGCTTGACAGGGGACCTCAAGGTGTGCCCCTCGCCCTGATGCTGGGCTGGGGGACCTCAGACTGCTCCCCCCACCCCAGGCCAGGGGACCTGAGGCCATGCCCCCCACCCAGCGCCACACCAAGGGACTTCAGGCCACGCCCCACAACTGGCGGGGCTTGACGGGGGACCTCAAGGTGTTCCCCCCACCCCGATGCTGGGCCGGGGTACCTCAGACTGCTCCCCCACCCCAGGCCAGGGGACCTGAGGCTGCACCACCCGCCCGGTGGGGCTTGACCAGGGTGGGGCCGGCTGGGTCTGGATCTCCCGTGATTTTGAGGCATTGCAGGTGGACGGGGACTTGACTCTGGGTCCCGTGGTGCGCCCCAGACTCTGACAGGAGAAAGATTTTCGTATACATTTTACTAATTTTCTTTCATCTCTGACACTTCTATTATAGAGAAAGGGCAAATAGCAATATTAAAATATTTCCTCTAATTAATCCCCTTTTAATGTGCATGAATTTCATGCACTGGGCCACTAGTTAAATATAAAATCCTCTCTTCTCCTTCATTAATTGATGCACACTCAATTTGTTTTCATTACTTGGCTATTGTGAGTATTGCTGTAATTAAAAAGGGAGTTCATATATCCTTTTGAGTTAGCAGTTTTGTGTCCTTTGAATAAATACCTAGAAGTAGAAATGCTGGATCATATGATAGTTCTATCTTTAATTTTTTTTGTGGCAACATCATGCTATTTTCCTTAGAGATTATACTAATTTAGATTCCTACAGACAGTGCAAAAGGATTCTCTGTTCTCCATATCCTAACAATTCATGTTATTTATTGTCTTTTTGATAATAGCCATTCTAAAAGGTGTGAGGTGATATGTCATTGTGGTTTTAATTTGCATTTCCCTGGTGATTAGTAATCCTGAACACCTATTCATTTACTTATTTGCCATCTTTGTCTTTTCTGCCCATTTTAAATCAGATGTTTGTGTGTTGTTGTTGTTTTTTTACTATTGAGTTTTATTAGTTTTTATATATTTTTGATATTAGCCCCTTATAAATTATATGGTTTGCAAATATTTTCTCATTTGGCAGATTGTCTTTTCATTTTGTTGATGGTTTCTTTCCTATGGATAAACTTTAGATTTTGAAGTAGTCCAATTGGTTATTTTTTCTTGTGTTGCCTTTGGTTTTGGTGTAGAATACAAAAAATCATCACCAAGATCCATGCCAAGGAAAGTGTTGCCTATGTTTTCTTCAAGAAGTTTTATGGTTTCTGATATTATGTTCAAGTTTTTAATCCATTTTGAGTTAATTTTTAGGTACCATGTTTGAGATAATGAATGATTCTAACATTATCTGAAATAAATGGCTCTTTGTTCTACTTTTCTAAAGAAGAAAATCACTTTCCTCCCATAAATTCACACTCAGATTAGAAATAGGAGGTGCTCTGTATGGAGTATTGAAGTCAACCTTTCTGAACTTTGTAAGCTTATGATTACTCTTTTATTTGTTGTATGTTTATCTCTTTAAGCCTTCAGCTAAATTAATTTGTGAAGAATACTGTTTTACTTCAGATAACAAAATATTGACTTTGAGTCAAAATATTTTTATTGCGTTTTCTAGGATGTCTTCATTCAAATATTGTCAAATTACTGAACCATCTACCTGATCTTTCTTCTCATTTTGTAATTTGATAAAAGTTGTAAGCTCTAATAAATCAATTTTCTAGCCTCATTGTACTTTTCAATTTTAATGTTTCATTATCTATGATTTGGCACCTTCAATAGTCTGTTTCTAGAAGTTTATTTCTCTTTAAAAATGTAATTCATTTTTATACAATAAAAATGAAGAAGAAAAAAAGAACAAACCTGATGCAGACTCACTCATGCATGGCAAACTTATCTTAATTATGTAGCTTCCACAAGTGAGGGCACTGAATTAATTCTTGTCCTTCTTAACTCCTAAATAAGAGCTAGATTACCTTATAAAGATAGACATGCGTGGTAACCCTTCTTTAGTGCTTAATTACCTCTCAGATGTTATCTTCCTTAAGGGTAATGTATGAAATCACTTCTGCAATGTTCTCTGATAGCACACGTAGCAATTAGTTTAACATGATAAAGATTGTCACTTATTTGGCCTAGGACATTTATCTAATTTAAAACAGTTAGATGATTCTCCCCCTATGTTCTCATCTTTCAGGACCCATATTTCATTTTTACCATGTTATTTACGCCCATCAGAGTCTATGAAGGCAACACAGAGTAGTTTTTTATACTGCCAGCTCTTTACTAAATCTTTTTTGTTATTGTTATACAATCTGTTTTCATTCTTATTGTATTTCGTGCTAGGCATATGACGTAAGAAAATATTTATTTTGTTATATTCTATCTTTTCTATTATAAGTTGCTTATCAGAGATTTCCTTCGTCATTGAATATGTCATATTTCATTTTCTTAGAAGATTGTTCACAATCACATGATCAGAAATATAACTTTTAGAATCCCTCAGACTTTACAAACTTTATAATTTAATACAACCTATAGACATGAACATGTTTTTGAAACTCTAATCTTTATTAAAATTGGGGTTAAGTGTCCGCCTATGAAATATGCGATCTCATTCTGAGGTTTCTGAATATATGATTTCTTTAGTTAGACATCAGCTTCTTAAACTGGGGGAATATGATGGGCACTTTAATAAACTGTGGTGATAGCTGGGTAGCTATTTGCAGAAACATACAATTGAAGTCATACCTCACACTGTAAGTCAAGATAAGTTCCAAACATATATACTAAACGCACTAGCAGAAAACAAATTCTTTCAGAACTCTAACGCAGAAAACCTTCTTAGCTGCAACTTAAAAAACCAGTCATTTTAAAACTCATTAATTCAACTGCAAAGAACATAAACAGAGTAAAAATGATAAGCATGAAAAAATATTTGTATGAGTCAAAAAACAAGTTACAGATTAATGAAAGAAGACAATATACTTTAAAACACATATTGGTAAATATATATTGATATTCAAATTTATATTCAAATTCATATACATATTTAGAAATAAACATTCCTGAAGGATAAGCCAGTAATTAATGAAACTATAATCTATAGGTTGGGGGTAGGGGGAGAAGCAGATATAACATGGATGGTTGCATTAATTCTCAATACATGATTTTCATACTTTTAATTTTGAAATTGGTGATTTATATATTCAATAAAATAACATTACATAAAAAGCATAAACAAATGAAACTGAAAGAAATGGAAACAAATAAACTTAAGGTACATCTTTAGTGGGATATATACCACTGACAAAAGGTGCTGCAAATCAACCTTAAATTGCATGAGTTATTGCAAGCTGTATAATTTATATTCATATATTTAAATTATATTAACAAATTGTGATAATGTTAGAAACATTTATTTTTCAGTCCATGAAAGTTCTAAAATAACAGAACAGCAAGGAAGTAGGGAACACTATTAGCACTCTTGAAAGTTATTTCTAAGTATCTTTTCCCACTAAAAGCAATAATGAGTCTTAGAATAGCATCTGTGTGTGTTGTGTGTGTGTAAATGTGTATCTGTAGCTGTATATGTATATAAAAATATATGTACATAAAAAACAATATACATTATATTAATTATTTTAAATGTCATTAAAACATATCTTTGGGGCAACTTTGAATATGAAGCTTTGGATGTTAGATGAATCTGATATATTAGGATTAATTTTTAGTTGTTAAAATGACATTGGTTCAGAAGATAAGAAAGACCTTCCCTCTAGTTGTCTGGTTCAAGAGCAACCTGGGATCAGGGGCTGCCCACTTCTCTCAGGATGTATGTATTGATAAATCAACAATTACAATGGAATATTTTACAATTTCACACTCAATTATCCTTATCTGTGTTATGTTCTATAAAGTCACAGTGAGCACTGGATTGGTGAATATTGAAACACTGTTCCTTGGGTTAATACAGAGTTAGGTTCCTGGGAGCCCCTGGATTGGTTTCATCAACCAATCAATTTCTAACCTTGATTATGTGAATTTCTGTATAACAGCACATTATGTAGTATATAGTTGACTCATTAACATGGAACCCATGGCCAGCAACTCTACAGCTTATGCCTGAAGGAAACTTTGTGTAACACATACATGTTTTCCATAACTACATCATGGGCTTCTCACATTCACCAACAATAGATGGCACTACACTTAAGGGCCGTGTTAGGCAGCAGAATCAACAAAAAGCACAAAAATGAGAAAAATACGGCACTAAATAGACAAAAAAGGATACTTGTTGACATCATGAGAGCTGAAACAAAAAGAACATTTCCTTGTTGAGGAGGCAAATTGAAACAAAATCCACAAATAATGAAAATCTATTATATATTATTTTTATATTCCTATGAACATCAGCATTGTCTATTCAACATTAATAAAAGTGATGTTAACAGTTTTGTTAATTTTATATTAATATAATTTTTCTATAGACGCAAATGATGGAAATATTGTGAAAAATTAATGGGTGTAATAGGTCATATTGCTCCCCCTGTACTGAGCAATTAAAATATACATATGTACATTTCAAAAATTATTCACTTTTTGAAACAGAAATTTCAATGAATTAGTACTGCACATTAGCCTTAGTCTCTAAATGTAGGTCAATTAAGTTAAAAATCAGTATTTAACAGGTAATATTGAAAAAATCCAAATTATTAGACATTTAAAAATCCATTGTGGGTTCTAGATTCAAATTAGTATGTAGAAAAGTGGAAACAGCGTCACTTCCACTGTAACGACAAAAAAATCAGAAAACCCACAAATTCATAGTTGATCTAATCAGAGCTGTGGCTGCAGATAGTCACCCAGCCTGAAATCTAAGGGAAGATGGACACTTCCAAGGGGAGATGAGGTGTGAGCACTGCTTTGCTTGTGGCTGAGCACATACAGAAAGGTAACATTTTAAAAATTATTATAAATAATTGAATTGATAAAGAGCAAAGACACAACAAACTTAACATAGTTAGCCCGAGACTGCTATCCTTAGAAGGCATGCTATTAAGACTGGCTTTGGCTGGTGTTGGGGAGGTATCCCCCGATTCTGTCAAAAGAATGGATTTCTGTGTCGACCTTGTGGATCAGTATGGTTTGTGTAGAACAAGTGCTTTTCTCCTGGGAGCCTGGACTTAGTTAAATGCTGGGCAGAGGAGGCCTCTGTAACCATCCCCAATAAAAATATTGGGCTGTGAATCTCTAATTCGTTTCCCTGGTAAGTAACATTTCATATGAGTTGCTATTTCTTGTTGTTGGAGGGATTAAGTATATTTTAAAAATACACATTTCTCTGGGAAGGACTTTCTAAGCAAATGTAAAAATGTGTTAATAAAAATAAAACACTTGATATGTTAGATGACATCAAAATTAAGAACTTTTATTAATCAAAATATATTGAGTAATTAAAAGGAAAACTATCAAGGAGGTTCATATGACACCAACATATTGCAACAAAAGAATAATAGCAGAATACATAAAATTTTCTTTAAAACACAGAAAAAGATATTGTCCATTTTATAGTGTACAATTAGCAGAATAGGATCTTTTAAGAAATACCCACAGTTGTTATCACATAGACTCAAATTTAAAAACTAAGAGATACTGTTTTATCCCACCACGCTGGTAAACATCTAAGGCAGTGGTTCTCAACCTTGGCTGCACATTAGAATCACCTGGGAATCTTTTTAAAATCCTGATTTCTGGGCCTCATCCTCGGAAATTCTGTTTCTTTGTTATGGGGTGGGGCCACAACATTAGTAACAAAGAAAAAGAATTTCCGGAGGATGAGGCTCAGAAATCAGGATTTTAAAAAGATTCCCAGGTGATTCTAATGTGCAGCCAAGGTTGAGAACCACTGCTCTAAGGAGACCTGTGGATAATGTGGAACGCTGTGCTCTATGAAATCTAATGACATTTTCTAGTAAGCTTAAATATATATACACTTTTTCAGTGGTTCCATTTCTAGTCATCCTAAAATAACTCATGTGCATATGTATGGTCCCAGATATGTGTGGTCATATTAGCTTGTAAGCAAGAAAGGAGATGTGATACTAATGGCCATAAATAGTGGTACAGTCATACAGTGGAATATAAAGAACATATGTTCGATTAGAATAATTTTTAAATTGCTTTTCCTGAAAAGAACTAAAGTAAATGCCTACCCATTGTAGAATTAAAGTCTGTAAGTTTTTTCAGCTTTACCTAAAATTCACCACTTAGGATTATGTACTACTATTATTTCTTCCAGTTTAATTTCTGTCTGTAAGGACATAGCCTACTCTGTTAGCCAGCCTTAGCTCTTGCATTTACATGCCATTATATTTTGGCTTGGCTACTTAATTTCTTTAAAGCCCATTACCTAATAAATAAAAAGAATGTAATATTGTTAATTATTTCATAGGCATTTTGGATAGTTAATGAGATAAATAGATGATGCCTCTACATTGTCTCTGTCACTACCTCTTCCTCTCTCCTCTCTATACAGGGTGTTCCAAAAAATGAATACACACGTTGATTATAAAGTCAGTGTTTATCAACATTTCATTTTCAATATTTAAAAGAATGTATGGAAATTAATACTTTTTTCCTATCAATGCCTGTTTTCAAACTGGTGACATTCTGGTCCAAGCACTGATGATAATGCAAAGCAATAAAATCACAAATACCAAGATTAATTTTGTTCAGTATTTGTATGCTTTCAATTCGTCTGCTGTTGCTGGTTTTGTACCATAAACTTTATCTTTTATGTGTCCCCATAAAAAAGTCTAGTGGCACTTCAGGATAAATTTCTTTTGTTAAAAGTTTAGTCTAGCTTCACTCATTATTTCAAAGCAGTTAACCCTGAAAAGGAGTGAAAATTGAGTGAGTTGTCAGCTGTTAAAGTGTGTATGCATTTTTGGGGACACCCCATATTTATACACACAGAGTGTGGCTGACTCCCTGCCACGTTCTTTGTTCTCCTCCACAACCTTGTCTGACATGGGCATTGGGGGAGACCCTCTTTTAGGGGACTGCACACTTCTCCTGGGCAAGGGATTTTGGACTCTCTTTAAGGAATTTAAGGGTGATTTATTGTCTATGAAAGTGCTTACAAATATTAGCAATTGTCTGGCATATTTCCCTCAGTTGGTTTTATGTATAAATATCCATAACTGAAATTCACATCCAGATATAGTTGCTAAACTGAAGAATCTCACTTTTTACTTATTGAATTTTGCGTTCTTCACATTACCCATGCATTAAAGTAGCACTGACTATTTTGAATACACTTGAAAGAATAAGATCAGGCAGCAATGCCAGACCTCATCCTGACCTTCATCAGTGTGCTTACTATAACAAGAGAACAGTTCATCTCTGCTATTGCTGCCCTTTAAAAGGCGGAGTTGATAAATGCACCAGGTTGGAATACAGTAGAATTTATCTTTTTCATCCCAGCTTTCTTCCAAATTAATGAATTCTCAATGAAATTAGACTGTAAGCCATTATAGATGGATTCCTGAGCCTTGTATCTTTGATCTCTGCTTACTTTCCTCCTAGTTCTAATTTCAGTTTATCAACTGACGTGACAAAGATTGAGCACACGCTACACTTTTACTTTTTTCTATAATAGTACAAGAGGTTGTGATATTACAACCCAGGTTGGCATATTATCTACCTTTCAATATGCAGCAGGCAACAATTTGAACAAATATTTTGCTATCATACAACAAGAATTGTCAGCTCTCTAGCCTACACTATTGGAATGCTTAGTATTTTCCTTACCTTCTCCATTCAGTCTGTTCCAGGGGTTTACTCTGTTAATTACAATAGATACTTCGTTATCAAACTTTATATCATACTAGAGGCCCGGTGCACAAAAATTAGTGCACTTGAGCTGGGGGGAGGTAGGGGTCCCTCAGCCCGGCCTGTGCCCTCTTGCAGTGTGGGACCCCTCGGAGGATGTCCACCTTCTGGCTTAGGTCCGACCCCTGGGGGATCGGGCCCAAGCTGGCAGTCAGACATCCCTCTGGCAGCCCAGCAGCCCTCGGGGGATGTCCACTTACCAGTAAGGAGCAGACCTAAGCTGCAGTCGGACATCCTTAGTGCTGCTGAGGAGGCAGGAGAGGCTCCCGCCACCACCGCTGTGCTGGCAGCCATCAGCCTGGCTTGTAGCTGAGCAGAGCTCCCCCTGTGGGAGCACACTTACCACCAGGGGACAGCTCCTGCATTGAGCAGCTGCCCCCTGGTGGTCAGTGTGTGTCATAGTGACCAGTCATTCCCAGTCATTCTGCTGTTAGGGTCAATTTGCATATTACCCTTTTATTATATAGGATAGAGGCCTGGTGCACGGTGGGGGCCAGCTGGTTTGCCCTGAAGGATGTCCCAGATCAGGGTGGGGGTCCCGCTGGGGTGCCTGGCCAGCCTGGATGAGGGGCTGATGGGTGTTTGCAGGCTGTTCACACCCCTTTCAGGGTGGGGGTCCCCACTGGGGTACCTGGCCAGCCTGGTGAGGGACTGATGGCTGTTTGTAACTGGTCACACCCACTTCAGGGTGGGGGTCCCCATTGGGGTGCCTGGCCAGCCTGGGTAAGGGGCTGATGGCTGTTTTTAGGCTGGTCAAGCCCCCCCCTCCCCCAGTGGGGACCCTCACCCCATGGAGGTTTGGCCAGCCTGGGTGAGGGACTGATGGTTATTTTCAGGCTGGCCACACCCCCTTTAGGGTGGGGGGTCCCCGGCCAGTCTGGGTGAGGAGCTGAGAGCTGTTTTCAGGCTGGCCAAGCCCCCCGATGACAGAAGCTCCCAGCCTATCCTTTTTTTCTTTTTTTTTTTATTCTGGGATTTATTTACCTTCTATAATTGAAACTTTGTAGCCTTGAGTGGAGCTCAGAGCCAGCCAGGGCGGGCGGGGAAGCTTGGCTTCCTCCATCATTGGGGCATCCAAGCCTCCTGCTTGCTCTAGCTCCGTGGCTGCCAGCCACCATCTTGTTTGGGTTAATTTGCATATAGTCGCTCTGATTGGCTGGTGGGCTTGGCTTAAGACATAGCAAAGGTACGGTCAATTTGCATGTTTGTCTTTTATTAGTGTAGATATTAAATTTATTTCTGTTACATAGAAAACTTTAAAAAAGTTATTTAATGGAAGTAGTTTATTATTAGTTTTTTAATTTATTATTGACAGTATTTCAGATGTTCCCCATTTCCCCCCCTTTGTTCCCCTTCACCTAGTCCCCACCCCACCACAGGCCTTCCTCACACTACGGTCTGTCTCCATGGGTTATGCATATATGCTTATATGTTCTCTGGTTAATCTCTCCCTGTCGCTTCTACTCCCCTCCCTTCTGAAATCTGTCATTCTGCCCCATGCATTCATGGACCTATTCTGTTCATCAGTTTATTTTGCTCATTAGATTACACATATAAGTGAGATCATGTGATATCTGTCTTTCTCTAACTGGCTTATGTCGCTTAGCATGATAATCTCTAGGTCCATCCATTGTGTATATGTACCACAGTTTTATGGTCCACTCATCTACTCATGGGCACTTGGGCTGTTTCCAGATTTTAGCTATTGTAAAGGGTGTCCCAGAATTCATGCAAGAAGTAATTTTGATAGAAAACACAGGTTTATAATTAAAAATTGTAAATTTTTTATTGATTCATAAAGTATACAGTATAAGGTTATGTAAGGAATAGCATATCAGGTAAATGGCCTCCACAGCTTTGCTGGCACATACGCACTCTTTTGTTGAAATTTTCCATGATCGAAATGCGGCTGCTCAGGCAATAACAGTTAATGGTGCTCACTATCGCACATGATAATCCAGTTTTTTGTGCCTAAATTGCGAGATATGGATGTGGATGACATGTGGTTTCAACAAGATGGTGCCACATGCCATACAGCCCGAGAAACAATTCAATTACTGCATGAATCATTTCCTGGTCATGTAATTTCCCGTTTTGGTGATCAGAATTTGCCACCCAGATCATGTGATTTAACGCCGTTGGACTTTTTTCTTTGGGTTTTTTTGAAGTCTAAGGTTTATGCCAACAAGCCCATAACCACCCACGCCTCAAAGGAGGAACTTGAGCGCTGTGTCAACGAAATTCAGCCACATTTATGCAAAAACAGTCATGGAAAATTTCAACAAAAGAGTGCGTATGTGCCAGCAAAGCCATGGAGGCCATTTTCCTGATATGCTATTCCATACATAACCCTATACTGTATACTTTATGAATCAATAAAAAATTTACAATTTTTAATTATAAACCTGTATTTTTTATCAAAATTACTTCTTGCGTGAATTTTGGGACACCGTTTAAATAACACTGCTATGAAAATAGGGGTGCATATTTGAAAATAGGGTACATGTATTCTTTAATATTTTAATGTTTCTTATATGTAAAAGGATTCAAAACCTAGGCAGACCAGGGTTGATGTGGATGTTAAGACATCGCGTACCACTCAGTAGTTTTCTCGTGTTTCGCGCGCCATCTGTTAAGGACCGCTCACGAGTGTTCTCGGTTTTCACGCGCCATCTGTTATGGACCTTAGATGTCAACACACAGTCTTGTCCACTGTGGGGCGTGGTTACAGACTGACTCTTTTTTTTTTTGAGATAGACATTGTATCTTTAGTTATCAAATCCATAATCTACAAAGCAGTAAGAAGGAAGAAAGAAGCATCAAACAAAAAATATCCAGCAGAGTCATCCCCCTTTAAGGTGATTCCTTATTTCTAAACAGCAATGGTTGGATTCTACTTTAAAACTGTGTAACAGGGGTGGGCAAACTTTTTGACTCAAGGGCCACAATGGGTTCTTAAACTGGACCGGAGGGCCAGAACAAAAGCATGGATGGAGTGTTTGTGTGAACTAATATAAATTCAAAGTAAACATCATTAGATAAAAGGGTACAGTCTTTTATTTCAATAGTTTTATTCATTTCAAACGGGCCGGATCCGGCCCACGGGCCGTAGTTTGACCATGGCTGCTATATACCCTAAGACAAATTTACATCTTTAATTCATTTTCTAAAGGGAAAAAACTGGAGAATATACGCAGGCAGGTAACTAGCATTCTCTGCAGTCTAATCCTACATTATTTTTGTTTTATATATGGTTGGTATACTTTATGGGCTATCATTAGTAATGAGGATGGGTTGCTGTCAACTTTACACTCCTAAAACTTTTGAGAGTAGTGTTCAAGTGTCCTTTTGCAAATTCAGTAAGTGGCATATGTTTTAATATATTAATTTCCTGGTATGCCCACTTTAGTATTCCACTACATGGAGGCCACTTTTCATCTTTTACTTTCTGACAAGGAACAAGCACAGACCTGCCTTTAAAAGAAAATGCCCTACAGTAAATCTCAGATTAGACAGCGCTTTTTATACAGACACTACTGTTATTTTTTTAATGGAATTTTCTGAGACAATGAAACAACTCACAAGAGTAGTCTTTTTAAATGAAACCAATTTTATACACGGAAAATTAACATTTTAAAAGATAATGCTGCCTGTCACTGCTGGGAGAGTGCTCATTTTTGCCCCTATATCAAGGTGTGTCCTGCTAGAAATACCTGGGGAAACATGATATACAGCATGTTTTCACACCAGAATCAAATACAAAGCAGTACTTTAAACATGAAAAAAGGATGTAGATTTATTTAACTTGCATTTATTGTGGTCAAATGCACATATATCATTTCCCATTTTTGTGCTTCTGACATTGGAAGTCAATGTAATAGATACTTTCTAAATCCCTGAATTTTAAACAAGGGAAAATATTCTGTAAATTATAATCACAAAACTCACAATTGATCCATTCTTTCATGAGATCAATTAGTATGCAAGAGAGTCTGGATAGTTACTGTTATTTATACATGTCCTACTGCAGCTCATTCATTTATTCATCTGTGTGGTGTGGGAAGGGTATATACAGGCATAGAATTAACAAAAACAATGGAATACTTTCCTAAGGAGATTATACCTGTTTTTACATTTTTATTAATAGCCAAAAGTTGTTTATAATAGTACCTTATGATATTTTTTATTTATGTGGCATCATTTGTAATGTATTTTTTGAATTTATTGTCTTTTTTTCTTGGTTAGTATAGCTAAGGTTTTGTCAATTTTGTGTGTTTTTTATTTAAAAAACGCTCAGTTTTGTGAATTTTTTCTATTTTTACATTCTGTATTTCACTTCTCTAATCTTTATTATTTCCTCTTTATGATTCATAGCGGTTGTGTGTTTTTTAAATTATTTTTTAATGAATGTGTTTGTCACCATAACTTTCCCTGTTAGTATTGCTTTTACTATATTTCATAAATTTTGTTGTGTTTTCTTTTTGTGTCAATATTGTTTCTAATTAACCTTTTGATTTTTTCTTTGACCCAATGGCTATTCAAGTGTGTGATATGTAGTTTCTGTGTATTTGTAAGTTTCTCCATTGTCCTTTTTGTTACTGATTTCTAGAGAGTTTGACAGCGGATTGGTCAATTCACTATAAGAATAAGGGGAAGGGAGAAATAAAAAATGTACTTGTGATTTTCATTTTAGGCACTAGGAGAGGAATGCCACTAATCAAAATCCAAAAGTCAATTTGGTTTGCTGAAGGAAGGAAGACTTTATAATAAACTTGACTATAGGATGAATTCAGTTTGTAGGGTGCATACAACATTGAAATGAAAATCACCATAGAAATGGAAATGACACATAAAGGTGTAATTGCTTACTGAGTAAGAAACGTTTATGAAAATTACATTCTTTGGTGTAAGATAATCTCTCTCTCTTCATGTAAAGAAAGCCTATAAATTTGGGTTGATTGTAGAGAAGATCATACATAAAGATGTTTAAGTCTAGATTGTAAGTGGCAGCAAAATACTGTTCAGCAATGACCCTGGGTCTTATTATCAGAGCTACCATTCCTGACCTCAAGAGCTCACTGCAAAACAAGAGGGTCATCCTTTTTTTTTTTTTTTTTTTTTTTTAGAAACATTGTACCCTCTGCACCCTCTGCTCGGGGAGAATACATGGTGGGGCAAAAGTAGGTTTACATTTCATATGGAAAATAATACAGGAATAAACTCAATGTTTTTGCATACTCACAACTGTAAACCTACTGTGCCTGTCTCTGTACTATTACAATGAGAATCTTGTCCAGAGAACACCTTGCAATATAAGCTAATTATGCATTTCTATCTTAACTTGGGCAGGGGGTAGGTAAAATATATTACAACTTTATTTTAGTCCACAAGACCCAGAATTTATTGTCAGGCTATCCAGCTCATGTTTACGACCTTTGATTTATATGGCAGAGGAAATATCAGTGATCTATAGCTTAAAATAAATAGATCCATGTGCACGCTTGCATTCTGAACTTCCACTGTAACATGAATTTAGTTTGTACCATTTCAGAATTCTATAGAGTTGCCAAATAAAAATTTATTAGGTAGTGTCTCTATAGCCTGGGGACTGAGGCTACAGAACAAAGGAAGAGAATATTATTCAGGAAGATAAATGAAACTGCATTATAGCTCCTTAATTCCAAAGAAAATGAATCATTATTCATAATAAATTTATGTGGAAAATATTAACATAACAGTGTGTTTCAAAAGCCTGGTCTGTCTTATTTGACTGGGAAACAGTTTTCCTGCAGGCATAGTTTATCATTTAAATTATGGAAAAATATGATGAACATAATATTGAAATAATAGAACCTGAAATTTATCTTAAATGAGATTAGACTATGCCATTGTTCCTAAAGGTATATGCCTTTTTTAAACAGTGCTGGGAAATGAATTTATCATTTAAATATCAATTCTAAAACAACCACTATGTATCTTTTGAGATTAATAGGCTACTCAAAATTTTCATCTAGATATTAAAAAATAAACCAAAAAATGCACTCTTGTGTAGCTGGAGGTGTGTATCTGAGACAGCGAATATAGCTATGAAAGCACACATTCACAGCTGCCTGAGGAATATTTAATAATCTCTGTATATTTTTCATAAAATTTTAATTGGGTTTCCATGAGAGGTGATGGGGAAACCTTAACTAAATACAAAAAGCATCTCATTTATTTTATCTTTATCATATTAATATAGATCTTTAAAATAAAACATCCACAAAGGTGATTCCGAGTAAAGCAGAACCCAAGTTACACATTTAGTGTGTTAATATTCAAAGTGGGTCTCTGCTTTAGGAAAACAGATTTATTTTTTAGCTTCTGTTTGCTAACAGAATATTTTATAAGAGGCAGATAGAATTTGGTGATATGGAGTCAAGAAAATTGGGGAACCATGGAAAAGGAATTGTTGTCCCCCAGATAATCCCTAAGGAAGTAGGGATTTGTAATCTTCAGACAAAAATGTGGTTTAACTTTTTCTCCTGTTATTTATTCCATAGAAAGCAATTCATTAGAAATTATTTTATGAGTTTGTAGTCATAATTAATAATTGTATAGCATACTTATTGTAACTGTAAATAACTTGACAAAGCCTTAAACAAAGTACATAACTCATTTGTATTTCATTTTATATAATGTAATATTGAATCACATGTAATATTTCACTTAAACTATATGCAAGAAAATGTGTAACTAAAAACTGTCTTCCATTGTTGCCTATTTTCTCTGATTTTACTCTTTTCAATATGCTTTCTCTGGCTTACAAGTTTCTTTTCTGCACTTTTGAAGTGGTTGATGCCGCAGTGTAAAGTAAAGGAAGCTCTGATTGGAATCACAACACATGATACTAGAAGAGGAAAGAGTGAAAATTTGCAGGAGATAAGCAGTGGTAGGGGCAAGAGGTGATGAAAGGGGCTCAGAGCCCAATGCTACCTGCTTCACAGTTGCTCTTTGTGCTGTCTCCACTCAAAAAATATTAGAGCATCCCTGTTCCTATATTATAGATGAAGATGACTTCAAAGCAGGAGAGGACAAGTACTTCCTAATTATTACTTAGTTCTCATTCTGAAAAACCAAATTAAAGTGAAACCAAAAATAATAGATACTCAAAATTGCTATGTCTTTTCCTGGACAGTATGCTGTGTGGTTAGAGTGTCAGCCCGTGCACCTAAGAGTCACAGGTTTGATTCCCAGTCACAGGAGTGTACCTGGATTGCAGGTCCCATCCCTGGCCTGGTGGGGTGCGTGCAGAAGGCAACCAATCAATGGCGGTGTCTCTCTTGCATCCATGTTTTTCTCTCTCCCTAAAAATCAATTGAAAAAATATCCTACAGTGAGGATTAACAACAACAACAAAAATGCTGTGTCTTTAAAATTTCTAAACTAGAGCATCATGATCAGCTTTAAAAACACTTTAGCTTCATGTCAGTTTTATATAACCTACTGGCTTTGAAACAACATTAAAAAGAAGCAAGTTAAATATTAAAGATTTTTCATAAAGATAGAAAAATAAATAAATGTAGTCATATATTATTAAGGGCACTTCATTTTTATAATGACTTTACTTTTACCAACAGACAATATCCACTTGTCTGTTTTTTAACCTAGTCCATAAAATCCAAGTATAACCTAGAATATTTTTTTTCTGTTATAAGTTGAACATACACAGCTGTCTTATATTCTGTCATGGTTGGACTACAAAGTTAAAAATATATTAAACAGGAATTCCGACATGTAAAATAGTTTCTTTTCTACAAATCATTATTTTGAAGTGTGTCATATTCTGTGGGCTGCAGTATATTTTGAGATGGTGCATGTTCTTATTAATTACATTTAAATATTTTGAGTCTTCATAGGAATATTTTAAAGCCAAAAAGAAGTTTTTAAAAATAAATGAGCAAGGATAAAATAACAGACACTAGATTTACTCTACTACCTGAAGCAGCCAAATTATGAACTAAATTAATGCAAAAATAGACAGGAGAGCTCAGGCAATGAAGGACAGAGATAGATGAGAAGTAGTAAATAAACCAGTTGAACCCTATGCTTACCAAAATGTGCTGTTCTGAGTGGATTTCTGGGTTGTTACAGAGAGAGAACGAACACCCAGGCACAGCCCCGTTGTGTCCCTGAGCTGAAGAAATGAAACCCTGAGTACAGGTAGACCTGGTGCCTAGAACTCACCAGACAGGCTTCCAGTTGGAGCAGTTGCAGAAGGCAGAGCTGCGGGGATCTGCAGAATACAGATTAGCACATACCAGCAAATGGAAAGAAACTACTGGTGCCAGAGATTTTCCAGATAGAATTTATCTCTGAAAATAGGGAAGAGCCCACAGCACATCCTATCCTTTCCTTCTTCTACCCTTTGCTCTCTGCCCAGGTAAAGGCATCTTGAACCCTAGGTGAAATTTTTTGGCTGCAGGACTAAAATCATTTTTAACCTAGGAAATTGGACAGGACTGTGCGTCTAGAAGCCATTTTACTGGGGGCTTCATTTGAAGATGGAAAAGTCACTTTCTCTGAGCTTGCTTTCCTTACTCAATAGATGAGAAGGAACCAGGTGGGATCCAGAGAGGAGGACACAGGGCGTTCTTACCCGTTTTTCCTTATTTTGGCTGTGTGCTTTCCAGAAACAGAAGGAGGGACAACATTCCCACTTAAGTTTTCAGGCCCAACTTGGCATCATAAATTTGGTCCAGGAATGAAGTGTGTGTGTTTGACAGCAAATTGCAATGGGCTTGGTTTCTCAGGAAAATGAGCATGTCAGCTGGGTCACGGGTAAAAAAAAAAAAAAAAAAAAAAGACTGTTTCACTTTGGATATCTCAAAGTGTCCTGTGCCTTAGATCTGTATTTCTAGGAATTCATTTATTTTTATATCAAGAACTACTTCTTAAAAAATCTTGATGCTGCAACATTAGCTGTTTTAATGATTTAAGCTTTAATTGAGTTCATTCATGATTTATTATTTTTTAGCATAACTGCTAAATAATTTTATTTTTAAGAATATTGCAGCAGGTCATCTGGATTATACACAATTTAAAAGTGTGTAAGTGGCCCTGGCTGGGTAGCTCAGTTGGTTAGAGCATTGCCCATATACGCCAAGGTTGTGAGTTCTCTTCCCAGTCAGGGCACACACAGGAATCGACCAATCAAGGCATAAATAAAGGGAACAACAAATAAATGTTTTTCTCTCTCTCTAAAAATCAATTTTAAAAAGTGTGTAAGTTAACTAAGTATATTCAAACATTTATCATGATATATTAAAGTATACTTTCTTACCAAATACAGTTGTAAAAATTTAACTTGAAAAGTAACATAAAATACTATTATGAAAACATAACCAATGAGTATTTAAAAGCAATTAAAGAATTACCTAATGGAAATTAAAGCAAAATAAAAGATACATGGTTTAGCAGACTGTAAGTCTATGGTACTTCCATTGCGTTACCCATGTGAAATTTAAGAATTTATGTCCAGAAGACTTTGCTTTCATTACAATGACTCCTAACACCCATCAATGTATTTCATTGCCACATGGAACCTAATATTACTTTATTAAATATAAAGGTAATAATGGAATTATTAATATTCATAATATGTTAAATGGAATTTTAAATATTTATTTTGCTGTGAAAATACTAATTGAGTCTATAATTTAGTTTGTTATCTAGTTTGGAGTTTAGTAAATAAAATATATAATGTATATGATATGTGACATTAGGTATATTACTGAACCTACATAACTTTACCGGTATATGAAACAGATAGCAAAATATCTAAATATAGCAATTAATGTACAGACTGTTATACAAAATGTTTCCATACATTGTATTACATACCTCCAGGGTATTATATTTTTGGTAGAACACTATATGATTTCCTCATAAAATAGCGTGTTTTTAATACTCAAGCACCAAGCATTTGTGTCTGTCTTTATGGTTTCATTACTTTTTCATCCCTGTTTGATTTAAATTGCAGTATCCTCATATAAAAAATACATAACTTTTATAAACATATTTTATAAAATTAGATATATTAGCAATGAAATCCTTTCCTTGAGATATTTATAATACCAGTAAATCAGAAATATTATTTGCTATTTGCTGACATGATTTATTCTCACACTCAGGGATTTCCATAAATCAATTTGATGCATGCAAATCAAAATGATTGAATTAATATAAATTGTTAGATCTCACACAGAATATAACAATGCCAGAACTGGAATAGGAAATTAATTTTTCTCATTTAAATTCACAAAACTGTTAATTTATGATACATTGCTTTAAAATTTCTAGTCCTATTTTTAGTGTTAGTACTAAGTCAAAGTCCTTTATGAAGGACTATAAGGTATCCTAAGAACAAATTACATTTTTTTTAATAATTAGGGAAGATGGGAAAATTGGTTTGTAGATATTTAAAATTTAAATATTTAAAACCAAACCAAACTTTAAAATTATAATCTAATCATTATTTACAATCACAATAATCCTATTTAAATGTTGAGTATTGTGAATTTACTTGGGATTCTTTTGTTGTTTTTATTGTTTGAAATGTTTAAACATATTGTAGCAGAAATGGTCCATATGTTTTCTTTATATGAAGTTGCTTAAATTAATTCAATATGTTTAGTGGTTGACTATTCTATTTACAAAATGCTGTACTATAAAGATGAAAAGAGTATATTTATTTGCCCTTTATGAGCTCATGTATCATGGAGGAAATAAGATAAAGGTATCTTAATATTAATAAATGAGTACAGATAGAACGTGATTATTCATAAATAGGAAAGACACTTT
This sequence comes from Myotis myotis, assembly GCF_014108235.1. NCBI lineage: Eukaryota > Metazoa > Chordata > Mammalia > Chiroptera > Vespertilionidae > Myotis > Myotis myotis. The sequence continues at coordinate 49,971,841 of NW_023416315.1, forward strand.
TAGACAGATATTTTTTGTTATCATATAATCTGCTATCTAAAGAGCAAATATTGAAAAATCAATTGAATTTTAGAGAAGAGAAAAACCTCCCATATGCACAGGTTAATGGATGCCTATGCAATACTCTCAAATATTTGTCAATTTTTTTTTTAAATATACTTTATTGATTTTTTACAGAGAGGAAGGAAGAGGGATAGAGAGTTAGAAACATCGATCAGCTGCCTCCTGCACACCTCCTACTGGGGATGTGCCCGCAAACCAAGGTACATGCTCTTGACTGTAACGGAACCTCGGACCCTTCAGTCCGCATTCCAGTGCTCCATCCACTGAGCCAAACCGGTTAGGGCCAGTGGTTGGTCTTTGTCCACGATGAGACAGCAGAGGACACAGTGCTTGTCTGCACCTCTCTCTTGCAGCAGCATCACCAACACCAACATGAACAACAGAAGCAACAACAGCAAGAACCTTTTCAAAACTACAAGGTATGTGACCAGGGTTGTTGTGAATGCCGGTATAAGCAATGCTATTTTAATGCCCAAATAGCTTCTCCTTTTTGGATGGTTCTGATTTTTTTTCTAGTGGCTTAAAAGTATATTAAGAACACATTTTTAGCCAGGGGTCGTCTGGTTGGTTTATTTTTTAAAACAGCTTTGTGACCTATATATAATCTATACATGCCAAAAAAGTGATCCATCTTAAGTGTAGAATTCAAAGGTGGCATCATCACTAAAATATAATTTGAGACATTTTAGTCCCCTAAAAACAGATCTCGTTGCCTGCTCATTCGTTACACTGGCCTGCATGACTTCTCCAAATAATGTGCATGAGTGGAAATGTTTAAGATGTTTAGAAATGTATATAAAAGTGTATAGCTGCTTGTTAAGAGTCTGGAATTCTGTAAAATATCATATTTATTAGCTGATATACTAAAATATTTTCAATACATTTTCACTCCTGGAATATAAATACTATGGTTTATAAATATACAGTTTTCAGTAATAATTCTTTCTAACCATCTGAATGAATACTTTAGTGCCATTTGTTAGCCTCTGTCTAAATGTGATTTGGTATTTACCAGGAGAACACACCTAGTTAAGCACATTTTATTCAAAGTATGTTAAGATATTTGAGTAAAGACAAATTATTTATGACATAAGGTAGTCATTACTATTGACTAATAATTCAAAAACAATAATGCCTTGAATTATAGTAGCATTTAGATAGAGAACTATTATACTAATTAAATTAGCATATATAATATAGTGGTTGATATTTTTCCTCCTTTAAAACCAAACATCAATATTATGAACAAGTTCCATTTTATTTTACTACTTAACCCACAGTAATAGAAAAGTGCAGGTAATAATACTTTTTAGGCATAATATATATAATATAAAAATTTCACCCACATCATAATTTTTTCTGTAATGATTATTTGAAAATATTTCTAAATGTAATTTGAGTTAACATTCACAATCTGTCATTAAAATATCTTTATTACTGAAGTATAGATTAAATTTTTATGGATTACTTTAGAATTTTCTGAATTGTTTATATATATTTTTAACAAAGTATATATTTAAGGTCTACATGATTTGATATACATAATACATAGTAAAATGATTATTACAGTCTAGCTAATTAACATATCTTCTCACATAGCTACCATTTTTGTATATAATGAGTACCTATTTGAAATCTGTATTCTTAATCCATATCTAGTATTCAATATAATATTATTAACTGTTAGCATCATGCTGTTCATTGAATCTCTAGACTCATTCATCCTACATGAATGCAGTATAACTATACGCTACATTTTTATCTGGTCATTCATTGATAAACATTTAAGTTATTTCTATATTATCAATGTTGTGAATAATGCTGTAATGAATATGGGAGTCTAGATATCTCTTTGAGGTGTTGATTTTATTTCCTTTGGGTATACTAGTATACCACAGTGGGATTGATGGAGTATATGTATTTTAAATTTTTTTAGGAACTGCTATATTGTTTCTCATAATAGCTGTACCAATCTATATTCCCATCAGGAGTGTAAAAGTGTTCCAATACCTCCACATCTTTACCACACTTGTCTTTTATTATTTTTTAAAATAGCCATACTAACAGTTATGAGATGATAACCTCATTTTGGTTTTAATTTGCAATTTCCTGATGATAAATGATGTTGACCATCTTTTCATGTACCTGTTGGCCATTTGTATGTCTTCTGTGGAAAAATGTGTGTTCAGGTCTTTTGCCTATTTTTAAAAATCAGGTTGTTTGATTATTGCAATGGAATTTTATGGGTTCCTTATATATTTTGGATATCAACCTCTTCTTAGACATATGGTTTGCAAATATTTCCTCCCAATCCATAATGTTTTTTCATTTTGCTGTTTCCTTTGCTGTGCAGACACTTTTTACTTTGATATAGTCCCACTCATTTATTTTTGCTTTTGTTGCCTGAGCTTTTGGTGTCATATACAAAATTCATCATCAAGGCCAATTGTTTTCTTGATGCTTTCTCCTGAAAATTTTAGTTTTAGATCTTAGGTTTAAACTTGAATCTACTTAATTTTTTGTAAGATAAGGGTGCAGTTCTTTCTTTTGCATGTAGATATCCAGTTTTCACAGTACCATTTATTGAGGAGACTACCTTTCCCCACCTATATAGTGGGGCCTTGACTTACGAGTGTCCCGACTAACGAGTTTTTTGAGATACCAGCTGTCTCTCCGCTGATTTTTTGCATTGAGTTGATAGAGTAATTTGAGTTAACGAGCGCCTTAACGAGTTCCTTAACGAGCTCGGTCTCGGAACGAATTAAACTCTTAAGTCAAGGCCCCACTGTATTTATTTAACAATTCTGCTCCTTTATTTCTCAGTGTTTTCCTTGAAATGCTCTCCTGGGAGATATGCTGACAGGAACAGTTTCCAAAGCCAAATAAATTTGGGAAATTCTGCACATTTTTTTTGTAGATTTTAATTGTATATTTACATATTAAAACCCTCTGAATCCCTCCAATAAATAAACCTATGTTGTTATTTGTTTTTATTTTATTCCAGTCTCCCAAAGCTACTTGTTCATGGACTTGAAAAAATCTTGTTAGGATGTATTTGCATCCCACAGAGTATTGTTCTGTAGAGCATGTTTTGAGACTTACTGATTTAAACCAAGACTATAGCAATTGAGTAGGGTTGGTTGGTTTCTTTTAGTTATAACAGATCTATTTCTTGAATCTGTTCTCTGGATATTTTTCTGTTTTCTCATCCATCCACATTGTCTCAATTAGCTTAGCTTTATAGAAAATCTTGGCATGAAATTGTGTTGGTCTTACAATGATTTTTCTCCCTTAAAATACCATTTTAACTATTTGAGATCGTCCGAGTTTTCATTATAAATTTTAGATGCAGCCAGATAATTTCTTCAAAAAGTTCCTGAGGTTCCTGAGGTTTTGATTGAGATGACATTGAAATTATATATTAATTTAGAAAAATGAATATTAACAGTTATATTTTTTTTAGTAAAATTTGTACTTGGTATATAACTTTACCTCTATTGATCTCCTTAATTTATCTCAACAAGATTTTGTTGGTTTCAGGTATAGCTCTTCTAAATTTTTGATGGGTTTATTCAGAGGTAATTGATGTTTTTGATATTATTGTAAATGATATTATAACTGTTTTTTTAATTACTTGTTGTAAGCATTTAGAAATCAATTTTCAATTGCTTATATTGCATTTGTTGCCCACAACCTAAATTTACTTACTAGTTCTAGAAGCTATATTTGTATTTCTTTGCCTTAACAAAGTATCACAAACTGAGTGGCTTTAAAACTAAAAACATGTTGTCCACAGTTCTGGAGGCTAGAATTCCAAGATGAAGTTGTTGGCAGTGCCATGCTCCCTCTGAAGGGAAGGATCTGATCCAGGCCTTATCCCTAGCTTCTGAAAATTCTTTGGCTTGTGGCAGCATAACTTCAATTTCACATGATGTTCTCTTTGTTTTCATGTCTATATCCAAATTTTCATTTTTTATAAGATCATCAGTCATATAGAATTAGGAGTTAAGCTTAATCCAGTATGATCTCATCCTAACTAATTATATCGGCAATGACACTATTTCCAAATAAACTCACTTTCTGTGGTACTTGGGTTTAAAACTTCAACATATGTTTTTTTAAGGAACATAATTTAACTCATAACTATATATATATATATATATATATATATATATATATATATATATATACCAATTTCACACACACACACACACACACACACATACACATATATATATTCTCTAGGGTTATACATATTCACAATTATGTCATCCTCCAATAATGAGAGTCTGACTTCTTCACTTATAGTTCACTCAAGGCCCAGTGCACAAAATTTGTGCACTGGTAGTATCCCTAGTGGCTGCCAGCTCGCCAGCCTGCCCCCTGGTCAAACTCCTGAAAGAACTCTGGTTGAGGGGATAATTTGCATACTATGCTTTTATTATATAAGATGCCTTTTGTGACTTTTTATTTTACTGTCTCTGACTAGGATTTCCAGTAAAATATGGAATGAAAATCAAAGTGCATTATATAATTGCTTTCTTCTCTGCTTGAGGAGGGGAATTTCAGTATTTTACCAGTGAGTTCAATGTTAGCCAGTTTTTTCATAGATATCCTAGTGCAGCTGAATCCTATTCCAATAACAATTTTAAATGCTCATGCTTATTCTTTATGTATAAGAAAGATCATATAATATATTCCTACCTTACCCCATTACACTGTTAATTTTCAAGTGCTGAACCAACTTTGCATTCCTGGTAGAAGTACACTGGGTTTTATATATGGCATTTATAGAATGCTGAGTTTGATTTGCTCATTTGTTAAGGGTTTTTGTGCCTATGTTTAAAAAAATAATCAGCTCCTAACTTTCTTTCTCTGTAATGTCTTTAATGGGCATTATAATAGTAAGATAATAATGGGATGTGCAAAATGACTTTAAAGGGATTCTGCTTCTTTTGTTTTATTAAAGGTTTTGTGTTAAATTGGTATAATTTTTTCCTTTCATATTGATAGAATACACATTTGGGTCTGCAAATTTTTATTAGAGGGAAGATTTTAATTAAAGCATCCGTCTTTAATAGCTATAAGGATATTCAAATTTTATTTTTATTAATTAGGCAAATAGTCATTCAAGTTGGTATACTTATTGTTAGAAAGCTCTTCAAAATACTTTCTTATATTAGTAAATTTTGTATCTATTCTCAGTCGGTCTTAAGCATTTACAAACTTTATTAAAATACCAAAGACCAACTTTTGATATTGTTTTTTGTTATCTATTTTCTATTTTTTTATTTTACTCACTGTTATTTATGGTAATTATTTGTGTTTAATTTGCCTTCCTGTTTCTAGCTTACGAAGTGGAGGTATAGATAATCGTTTTTTAACCTTTATAAGTACACTCTTAACTTCAAATGTATGTCCTCCTAATCACTGCTTTAGCAACCGTCTGCAAGTTTTAATATAATGTTTTAATCTTTACCATGCTCAAATTATTTCTGTTTCTCTTTGTGATTCCCTCTTTGATCCACATTTATTTAGAAGTGCAATGTTTGATTTTCATAGATTTTAGAATTTTACAGATATATTTTTCTTACTGACTTATAATTTAATACTTTTATTTTTAGAAAACATATTCTGGATAATTTCAATACTTTGAAAATGTAAATATTTGTCTTTTGGCCCCCAAAATGGATTATATTGCTTAACATTCCATGTACACTTGAAAAGCATATGTATTCTGCAGTTGTTTCATGTAATGTTCTATAATATTAGTTTTGTGGAAACAACTTAATTGTCCATCCATGATTGAATGTAGAAATATGTGGTACGTGTATATACATATTATCTATACATAAGTGTATATGCACAATGTAATATTATTTAGCCATGAGAGAGAAGGAGATACTGCCATTTGTAATAACTTGATGATAGTATGCAAAATGAGATAAATTAGAGAAAGAAAAATACTGTATAATATCACTTATATGTGGAATCTAAAGAAGCCAAACTCAAAGTAAATTGTGGTTATCAGGGGATAACAGGGTAGAAAAATAGGAGGGATACTGTCTCAGAATACAAACTTGGAACTAGAAGGTAAATAGTCCTGGAGATCTAAGGCACAGTATAGTGAACATAGACTACAATATTGTATTATAATCAGACTACAATATTGTATTATAATCATCAAATTTGTTAATTATTCTTACCAGCAAAAAATAATTATAATTAGGTTAGTTTATAGAGGTGCTTACTATGCTACAATAGCAATCATATTACAATATATAAATGTACTAACAGGTTGTACACCTTAAATTTACATAATGTTGTATGTTAAATATATTTCAAATGTGATATCACTCTTTGCCATGAGAAACATTTAATAATATAAATGGATTTGCATCTCTGCTATCAATTATTTTTGTGTTTCTAAAAATGTCCTTAGTTTTTCATTTTGAAGAGAATTTCTACTGTATGTTGAATTTTTAGTTATTAGATTTTTTCTAGCAATCATATAAAGTATTTCAATCTCTTTTATCCTCTATTATATTGAAAAAGTAGTCATCCATGTGTCATATTGTATAATATGACCCTCCTCAATCTAGCTATTTTAAACATTTCTCTTTATCGCCTATTCACCCGTATAAATACAATATTCCTAATTGTGTTTTTCTCCTTGCATTTATACTGCTTGGGATTCTTTGGGTTTAGGGACCTATGGATTTATTTCTTTAATCAATTTTATAAAATTTCAGTAATTATACTCTCTGGCATTACAATTACATTTTATATTTCATTTAATACTGCCTGAAAGTCTCAGATGCTATGTTACATTTTCTTATTTTTTTATTTTTTGATAATTTCTACTGACCTTTCTTCTGCTGTATTTAGTCTACTGTTTGGATAATCAAATGAATTATTTCCAATTTAATATTTTTCAAGCTAGCATTTTTATTTGGTTGGTTGTTTTGAGAAGGTAGTAGTTTTCATTTCATTTAACATGTTTAATATTTATCAAATTTATTTTAAAGTTGCATTTGGTAATGTGTGAGTCTGCTTTTACTGACAGCATTTCCCTTGATCATGCATAACATTTTCTTCTTATTGTGACTTTGAAATTTTTTTAACTGCTTGACGTTGTGTGTGAAGGACTAATAGGAACTTAAGTCATATTTATCATCAGGAAAAGGAATATTGGAGTTGTCATGTCACAACTTTAGGCAGGGAGCTAAGTAAAGTCAACCTCCATTGATTTTGGGTTTACACTTTGCTGCTAGTTTTTAGTTAGAGTTATTTGATTACAAGATGTGAATATTTTGAAGTTATAAATAATCACATTTCCTTAGTGGGGCTTGTTATCCTATAACCAATCAGACTCTAGTGATCTCTTTTTGCTTTAAAGCTTAGGTGCCAGCTTTACAAAGCATGTATAAGTGAACCCCATGATAAGGGGGTAAGAACTCTGATTTACCACTTTATTATGGGGTCCACTTTAGTCCCCATCATTCATCTTCAAGTATCTTCACAATTTCTACTTCATGTTTGGACCTGTGGATCCTAAGAGTAACTATTTCTAATTTTACATTGCTCTCTATTTTGAATTTTTTAAAGCCCAAAGTAAGCTTTCCAAAAGTCATAGTCTGGACTTACCTCTACTATGAATACTTATGTGAAAAAGTGTACCCTCCCCAAGTCAGAGTGAGGAAATCAGAAGAGATCACCAATGTGAAAATAGGTATGTCCAGTAAAATAACAATATGCTGGGGAGGGAGCTCACCATCAAGGAGAGTCACTGGGACATCTAGAAGGCAGGTGAAACTTAAAGAAATGGAGGCCTGTCCAGGGTATAGGAATGAGGATTCACTTTGACTGGTGTTTGGTAGGACTGAGGGTATGCATTTCTCACAGGTTTCCAGGGAGCTTCTATGTCATAATAACCTATCTATAATAAAGCATAATATACTAATTAGACTGGACCTCCTTCCAGACAAAGCTGTGGCTACTAGGGAAGCCCAGGTCCTGGGTGCCAGAGGGAAGCCGGTGCCCGCAGCCAGGGAAAGGAAGGCCTACTCTTGCACGAATATCATGCATCGGGCCTCTAGTGTGTATATAAAAGAACTGTAATTTCATTTTTGTAAGCTGGTGAAAAATGGGTTAGGTAATTAAGAGAATTGAGGTAATAAAATAATAAGTGGAGAGCAAGGCAAGGTGTACAGAGTCCTTTCAAGTCCTTGCAACAACAGATGTGCCTTAAAAAAGGTAAGTGACTTGCCCAAGCTCAATATAGCTAGTGACTGGGGAAACTGGGATTTGAACTTTCTGATCTGTGCTCCAACTAAGTTCAGCACAAGAAGCATAAAACTAGAATACGCTCATTCTCTCTTCTGGGAACTGATTGTCTGTTTTATAGCAACCTCATGTCCAGGATCCCTGTTCTCACTCCACTCAGCTTTTCATCTTGAATGTGGTTGTAATTTGGAGACTAACTTTTAAGGGTAAGTCCTGTGCTCATTTAATCATTAAAACACTGCATTTTGGCAGATTGGCCAATGCATTGTAACTGTGAAATATACGTTTCCATCATTTTAATCTGGAGTGAGGACTTTCACTGCAATCAATATTCAATGAGAAGTTCTGGTTCAAGATCACAATTTCGATGGACTCTGAACTCACTTTTTCCCATGGACACAATGAATCTACAGCTACTTATGGAAGTTTCCTCTGGAAAGAAAATACTAGCTGAGCAATATCTTCACATTCAACGAACAAGAAAAAAACACCTTGAAGCAGGTATGAGAGGCTGAGACATGATCTCACATTACATCTTCTTTATCCACTCATATATCAATGGACACCTGGGTTGCTTCGATATCTTGGCTATGTGGTATCAAAAAATCCCCAGGCAAAATAGACCCATAGATACTAATGGTTGACAGAGGGGAGGGGGTGTAGAGGGATGGGTGAGAAAAGTGAATAACGAGAACAAACTTCCAGTAACAAAACAAATAAGCCACGCTGGTATAGTGTACAGTATAGGGAGTGTGTTGATAATATAACTTTTCATGGTGATCACATTGTAAGGTATATAAGTTTTGAAACACTATGTTGTACACCTGAAACTAATAGTAATGTAAGCCAATTATAGCAATCCTATTAAAATATTAAAGTATAAGTTATGGTCTGCAGACCATGTGAAAACTTTTTAATAAGTATCTGAACACTATCTTATTTTAAATGAATAAAAGAAATAACAGAGAACTATCACAGAGAACTTCCCTTCTCTCTTGGTATTCATAAGACATACGTAGTTAAAAATAGTGAAATTTAATGTACAAATACATCTTTACTTACAATTAACAGAGATTAACTCTCACAATTTCTAGATGACCACAGAGGTACTCTGCATCAGAGATCTTCTTTTTAAATCCTCACCTGAGAATATGCTTATTGATTTTAGAGAAAAGAAAAGGAGGATAGAGAAACATCGATGTGAGAGACATCTTTTATTGGTTGCCCTCAGTACTTGCCCCAAGCAGGGATCAAACCCACAACCTTCTGGTTTACAGGATGATGCTCCAACCACCTGAGCTACACTAGCCAGGCCTGCATCTGAGATCTTTGCTCAAACCAAACGATAAAAATCTCTGGTGAAACAAAGGTAAGTAAGTAAAGTATAAATTTTACTTTTTCCATATACTTGCGTGAAAATATAGGTTTTTATAAAAGCTCAATTGTAATAGTACATCTATGGTGAGTTTGTAGAAGTTTGACTGATAAGCTGTTGAAATTGTTCATATGTAAAAATTAGATGCTTCTAGATCCAAATTTCACAGTTTTAATTATTTGAATTTGTCCTCGATATGAACAAAATTGCTTGAATAATCTCTAGAGTAACATTCTTAACAGCCAATTAATGAACTCATAGACTTACAAAAATCGTAAGAAATGGAATTGAGTCATTAAAGTCCTAAGAAGGGGATTAACAATGCAAAATTACAAAGGAAGTTGCTAAAATGTTAATATGCATGATAATAAAGTAAGATGACAATGTTGAGGTTAATATTGGCAAGAAGAGATCACCTGGTAATTTTGAATTCTCAGTTAACACCTTTTGTACCGCATAGAAATCTCTAAGACATACGCCAAGGACCGCACGTTTTCAGGCAAACTGCACATTATTTAAATCATCATAATGCACTTTAGGTGTCGTTTTTCAATAATTATAACATTTTTATTTACAAAAACAATTAAACAATTAAAGTATGGTATTGCGTAAAACATTTTCCTCTATGAAGAGGGACCAAACAAAATTTACATAAGCATCTAGATTCGCTCCTTTTTCCATGGGCGTGAAAAACGAGAACACTCGTGAGCGGTCCTTAACAGATGTCGCGCGAAACCCGAGAAAACTCCTGAGCGGTACGAAAGGTGTTAAATGAAAAGATAGCTGCAATAGGCAAAATAAAATCAATTGAAATTTTGTATTTTTCTATAATGATGGTCACAAAAGATGTCTATAGTAATTGACCATATATTTCCATCAAACATGGACTCAATTATCTTTTGTCATTTCATATAGGAATTTATTGTGTTCATGTTAATCTTAGTTGAATAAGTTTTCATAAACAAAATATAGTATTGAATCCACAACACTATAAAAACAGCATAGTCTACAAATGATACTTGAAATATAAAGATTCAATAAGTTGAAAGTAAAGGGATTGAGAGAACTATACCATGATAACACTAATAAACCAAAGGTTGGAGTAACTACATTATTTCCAGACCAAATTTTAGAAATATAATTATCAGAGATAAAGAAAGACAAAGTAACAATAAAAGAATAAATTCTCCAAGAAAATCCTAAACATCTATATACCAAAAGAGAATTATCTAAATGCAGAAATAAAAATAGAATTGAAAAGAGACATAGACAAAAACATCATTTTAATTGTATATTTTACCATCTCTTCTTCAGTAATTGGTAGACAAAGCAGGCAGAAAAAGCAGTTAGGATAAAATTGACCTAAAAGCACTATCAATCGTCTTGATCTAATTGACATTTATAGACTCCTCTATCCATCAATAGTATAATACACATTTTTCTAAAATGCGTATGAAGTATTGAATAGAACAGATCACATTCTGGCCATAAAACAAACTTTGTATGATCTATGTTCTTTTAAATAATTTAAAGTATGTCCTCAGACCATAATGCAATCAATAATTAATAAACTTCCTAAATAGAAACCATAGTGCCAGTTGATTTCACTTATGAATACTGTCAAACAATTAATAAAGAAAGGATAACAATTCTCCACAATCTCATCCGGAATAAAGAAGCAGAGGGAACAATGCTTATGAAACCAACATTATCCTAATAGCATAACCAGATAAAGATAAAATAAAGGGAAAATGAAGATCACATCTTGCAACAACATACATACAAAATTTCCCAACAATGCATAAAGTTGTATAATCATATGACAGTATAACCATGTTATATTTACTTCAGGTTGTCAACCTATCACATCAAGAAGCTAATGAGAGAATTTATATGATCAAATCAACTCACACAGAAGATGAATTTCCCAAAATCTGACACCCATTCATGAGAAACCTCTCAGCAAAATAGGAATAGAGGAGAACGGTCTTAACCTAATGAAGACCATCACTTCATGATGGTACAAAAGTTGGAGCTACAGGGCAAGGACAATACAAGGGGGAGAAGGATCCATTTTGCCCTTCTCCTTGCTTACTGTCTGGTGGTTTTTGGAGGGTGTATGTTCAATTATTTAAATTGATATTCAACTAATTTTCTGTCCCATCGCTTCTGAGTATTATGAAGCACTTTCATTAGGAGGTGTGATATTTAACATTTATTGAGGATTTATATGTCAAACACTGTTCTAAGCAATTTACATGGATTCTGTTATTTCAACCTCAAAATAATTCTGACTTTATTATTATTATTGATCTCAGAGAGGAAGGGAGAGGGAGAGAGAGGGAAACATCAATGATGAGAGAGAATCATGGAACAGCCCCCTCCCGCACGCCCCACACCAGGCATTGAGCCGGCAACCCGAGCACGTCCCCTGACCAGGAATCAACTGCGACCTCCCAGTTCATAGGTCGATGCCCAACCACCGCACCACACAGGCCGGCTCTATGACTTACTTTTGATTTGCGTTTAGAGCTGAAGATCAGGGAAGTAAGCACTATGACCTTAGTGGCAGAGTCAGTACTCAAGTCTAAATAATCAGGCTCCGAAGGCACCTCTCCTTTTCCATGTTGAACTATCTCTGGACAGGACAGGTGGGTATAGTTGCAAAAAGAAAACTTCCCAGTTAATTCTGGTGGAACCCACGGCCTACTTTCCTCATTGAACATTCCTAGTGTAGGCCTTAAATCTTTGCATCAAAGAACAATTATAGAAGTTTAGCCGAAACCGGTTTGGCTCAGTGGATAGAGCGTCGGCCTGCGGACTGAAGGGTCCCAGGTTCGATTCCGGTCAAGGGCATGTACCTGGGTTGCGGGCATATCCCCGCTGGGAGATGTGCGGGAGGCAGCTGATCGATGTTTCTCTCTCATCGATGTTTCTGGCTTTCTATCTCTCTCCCTTCCTCTCTGTAAAAAATCAATAAAATATATATAAAAAAAAAAGTAGTTTAGGAACTTCTGCCTATTCAGGTTGCCTATTATCCAAAAACAGAGGCAGAATTTACCACAATTGAAACCTTTTGTTTTCCTCAATCGAACTAGAGTTTGATAGATCTCACTTTTTATCCTTGTGAACTTTTGCATGTCCTGGCCAAATTAGCTTTTGTTTTGTTTTTATTTCACCATTATGGTAAAACAGAAATATTTCTGTCTAGGAGATTAAAACTAATTTTTAATTAAGAGAATATATTTGTTTCAAACCAAAAGTCTGCCTGGGATTTTAGTTTCCTGATTTAATAATTCTAATACTTCTTAAACAAAAGATTAACATCTCTGAAATAAAAATATTTAATAACACTAACTAAATTAATGTGAAATGGAATGCTTTTGTTTTCTTGGTCTTATCTATGAAAATATTCTATATTGAGATGTTTATAAAGATAAATTGACTGTTTATTGTGCCAAATAGAATTCCAAATTATTTTTCTTTAGAAATATATGACTTGCTAAGGCACAATATTTTTCTGCAAATTTTATAAAACAGACATCCAGAATATAAAAAAAGAAAATAGTGAAAATAAATAAGAATACATTGAAATTTGACAATTTCAGTGTGGGAGCAAGCATATTTAGCAATAAACTTGCATGTGAAGTCTTTCTTTTAATGACTTACCTTTAAAAACAATCATGGCTTAACTTTATCCATCTCCCTTGATTAGTCTCCTCCATAAAATGCTTGCCAAACGCATTCTTTAGTCATTCCATGTATATGATTCCAAATCTATTGTATTTATAAGGATATATACTAATATTTATTACACTAAAGTACTACTTTGCTGACTTTGAATAACTGGTCTATAAGTTTATAAAAACTATGGAAAAACAATATTAGAATTGTATTCAAGTTAAATGGGCTTATTAGAGTTCTTTTCCATACATACATCTGTATTTAACAGTAAGGGCACAATAAATTCCAACAGTGATTCTTAGGATTTATCTACTTGTAATTTTGAAAAAAAAAAACACCTATAAAAACTGCTTATGAGCAAGATAGAGTAACTGCATCTGAATTTACAGCCCCCCCCCCCACCCCCCTCCAACCAACCAACTAAAAATCTGGACACTATAAAACAATACTTTTCAGGGCATTGGAGATGGTGCAATTAAGGGTAGTTAGTATTCCCTAAAAGATAATAAACAGGATGAGTGCTATTACTGCCACAGTATCCTGTCCAGAGAGAAGCTGGAGACTGCATCACAATGAGGTGAACCTGGGTAGGGGACGGTGCTGTCACTGAGTTGAGAGGAAGTCGAGTGAATGGGTAGGACAAGAGGCTGGAGTTGACAGGGCAGAATCCTGAGAGCAGAAAGCTACACACAGAATGCAATGTGGGATTGTGCAGTGGGTCCTTTTTCAGTCTTCAGCTGAGTACTGATCAGTTTTCAAGGCGAGGAAACAACCATGTAAAATAAACAGAGGGAAGCAACCTCAGAGCTCACACAGAGACAAATACAGTTCCTATTCCCACAGCGGAAAGCCTCATATTTCAGAGGCTATTGGGTAGATGACTCAGAAGGGATATGCCTTAGTAATGGGTAAAAATTTGACTTAGACTAAGACTAAACTCTGTCTGGTTATGCTTAAAAAAAAAACACCTTAAAAGCAAGACAGGTAGATATCACATTATTTTCAAGTACCATAACTATATCCATTAATGAAACTCAACACTATTTATAGGAATGCAAAATATACATATACACCAAGGCGTCCATTCAAAACTATAAACTATACAATAAAGCAGGAAAATTACCCATGATGTGGAGAAAAATCAATCAAAATTAACCCCAAAACACTGCTTATACAAGTAAAAATAACACTGAAACATATACTAAGTGCATTTTCGATATATGTAACAAGCTAGAGGAAAAGAGAGAGCATGTTAAGTAAAACATGGAAATATAAAAAGATGCAAATTTAATTCTACAGATAAAAACTGCAATATCTGATATGCAATGTATTGGGTACATTAGACACTAAAAGATCAATGAAATTGAAGACATAGCCTTAGCCCGTTTGGCTCAGTAGATAGAGCATCAGCTTGTGAACTAAAGGGTGCCAGGTTCTATTCCTGTAAAGGGTATGTACCTCGATTGCATACTCGGTTCCCCACTCTGGTTGAGGTGCGTGTGGGCAGCAACCAATCAATGTGTATCTCCTCCTCCCTTTCACTCTCTCTAAAAATCAATGGAAAAATATCCTCAGATGAGGATTAAAAAAATACTTAAAGACATAACCATAGAAACTATACCAAATAAAAACAAAGAATGGAATATAAATATAAATTGGGCATTACTGCATTGTGGGACAAATTTGAGCAGCTTACTATAAACATAATTAGAGTTTCAAAAAAGAGAGGGAAATGGGGGGATTCAAACAGAAATAATATTAGAAAAAGTCCAAATTTAATGGAAACAAAAACCACAGATCCAAGATGCTAAATGGACTCCAAACACAATGACATGACAGAAATTATACAAGAGTACATTATAGTTCATTTGCTTAAAACCAGTGATAAAGAAACATATCAAAGTGTAGTTAGAAGAAAAGCAAACAGTGTATACAAAATTAAATAATTAATAGGCAAAGATAAAAATAACCTAGACTTCTCATTGAATATAAGTCAAGCCAGCAAGTCAGTAGAGAATGTCATTAAAATACAGAAGAAAAAAACAACCAAATAAAAAGCTCATGCAGAATAATATGCCTGATAGAAGAGTCTTCAAAATAAAGGTGAAATAAAAAACAGTTTCATACTTTCAATGGCTAAAAGAATTAACCACCTATAAACATTAAATACAAGAAATCTATAAGGAACATGTTCCAATAAAAGTCAAATGACACCAAATTTAAATCTGGATATACACAATGGAATGAAGAGTACCCAAGTGTTAACTATTGGAGTAGTTAGGTTATTATTATATAAAATATCCAAATGATAACGGTTCAAATAAAACAATAATACTGTGGACTTTATAACATGTGTATGACAAAAATAATACAACGGCAAGTAGTGGCAAAATGGAAGTACATTTTTCTAAGGTTCTTATACTATGCATGAAGTAGTATGGTATCATTTGAAAGTAGACTGTGATAGATTAAAATGCATAATGTAAATGTAACCAAATACTAGAACAAGCAAACAATGTTATAGCTAATAATTCAACAAAGGACTAAAACTGAATCATAAAAAATACTAAATTAACCCAAAATAATGTAATACAGTGGAAATAGAATAGAACCAAATGTGACCTAGCATTAGGCTATAATTTCTTAAAAACATAATTAAAACAATTGATAAATTACATTTAATAAAAAGTAAAAATATTAGTCTTTGTAAGTCACTATTAATAGAATATAAAAATAAGATACTAGTGAAATAAATTACCAAATATTTGACAAAGAACTATTCTAAATATATAAAGAAATCTCAAAACTCGATAAGAACATCAACTCAATTAGAAGACAAAATATTTGAACAGAAATATGTTTATTCATTAAGAAATAAATATAAATTGGAAATAAGTATTTGAAATGTTTTCAACATCATTAATTATTTAAAAAATTGCAAATTAAAATGTAATACTACTTCGCATTTTTTGCATATCTAGCATGAAAAAAAGACTAACCAAAGAAATCATTGGCAAAATTGTAGAGCATTAGTAAATCACATTTACTTCTTGTAAGAATGTGAAATCATAAACATATTTTGGAAAACAGCTTGGCTTTTCCTTAAAAATTAAATACATATACCTGGGCATATGTCCATGCAAATACTTGCACACACAACAAATAGAAGGTGGCATAGTGGAGAAATCAAGGGAAATATCTTAAGGCATTTAAAACCCTTACTTACCTCCTCCACATCTCAAAAGGGGTAAAGAAACCTCTAGACTTTCTAAACTCTGTGTGAGAAAGAAAATATATGTGAGAAATTTGAATCATATAAGTGAAAAATCATATAAGTAAAATAAAATACAGTAGGTTGAGGATGAATATTTACAAGCATATTATATATGAAGAAATGATACCTCAAATATATATTAAAAATAAAGGTCTACTGGTAATAAGTCTCAATAAGAAAACCATAACAACTAAAAGAAAACTTGTAAAATACACCAATATGTTTACATTATTTTAAATTTCAAACACACACACACACACACATATATACATATATATCTATATATATACATATACGTATATATCTATATATATGTGTGTGTGTGTTCAATTTCAATATTAAGAAAATCTAAAAGTAACAACTAGCTAGCCTGAATAATGTATTTGCTGATAACAGATATTACAAGTGGTAACCCCTGCTTGTGTAGCACATACAAGGAAAGGGGCTTGCTTTTGAGGACTCA
Organism: Myotis myotis; assembly: GCF_014108235.1. Lineage (NCBI taxonomy): Eukaryota > Metazoa > Chordata > Mammalia > Chiroptera > Vespertilionidae > Myotis > Myotis myotis. Next base: position 49,988,986 of record NW_023416315.1, read on the forward strand.
TGAATAATATTTATTGCATTTCATTACCTTGGAAAAGAAATCTCAAAACTAGCTACTGAAATTTAAAACATATTGATATTGAAATAAAATATAAAAATGCTATTGCAGCATCTCTTGTATAGGCAAAATATCTGGAAATAAATCTTGGGAATGATTATTGAAGTATAGTATATGAAAAATAAAAAAATGACATGTCACTAATTGAAAGAATTTCTCAGATACTATTATGTGAGAAGTGTAAGATGAAGAGGACACTATATAATGGCTCATAATTGTTAAACAAAAATGGCAAAAATCCATTTTTTTTGTATGCTTTGTATATCAATAATGATATTATATAAACACGGAGAAAAGTACAAATCAGTTTGTTAACATTAGTAATATGGTAGGTAAAGAAAAAGAGAAGGTGAGCATGATGTAAATATAAATCATACCAAAATCTTATAAAAATCAGAATGTGCACTTTCCAATAAAAAACAATTGCTTCAAGCTGGAAAGAGGCAAACCTAGAGGAAATAAATAAATGTCATTTTCCATGATACAAAACAAACAAACAAACAAACAAACAAAAACCAGTCTTAGCATAAGTCATAAAATATATGGGTGGGTAGGAGACCAGGGTGTATCTAGAAAAACATATAAAACAACATTATAAAAATATTAGTGGTGCTTCTTTCAGGAAATTTTTTTGCTTCCTCCTTTACATTTTTATGTATTGCTTGATATTTTAAAATGACACTGTACTGTAAATTTAATGAAAAAATATTACATATATGAAAGTAAAGGAGATTTTTAAAAATATTCGGGTGGAAATGAGTGGGGAGGAGGAGGTAAGTCAGGGAAAAGGGGGACAAATGCAATAATTTCAATAACAAAAATAAACGTAAAAAAAGTCTTATTTTAAAACCCAAATTATATGAACTCTATTCAAACTTGCATTTAAAAATGTAACAGTTTAAGAATTCAACATAACTGAAAAGCCGAAGGGTAGTCCCAGCTATGGGCACTGTTGGTACCAGTACCCATGTAGTTTCATCAGGAATGTGTTTGTCTATATCTTTCTGTGTTGCTTTGTGTGTGTGTGTGTGTGTGTGTTGGAGTTATTTTCAGGCAAGGTCTACTAAAGGTTGACAAGATGGCCATAAAAAAGTCTAAGTGTATATACATCTACTAGTAGATGACAGTGTCATTTAGTTAATAATTTATTTTCTTTATCCAATGTAACAGCAAAAAACCTCAAGTTGGCCTACGCTTGCTCTTACATGGCTTGTGTCATGTGTTCTAATTCTGTGAGTCTTGGAATACAGTTCACTCATTGGCCAATTCTTGGAGACAGAGGAGAGTTTATAGTACCTGATCAAGAGTTTCAGAATATCTTCATGAAAATAGAGATGTCAGCATCAAATGCACAGGAGTTGGGCAATAGTCCAAAGGGCAAAAGACTGCCACTACTTTATGTTCTTCCTAAATGAGACAAAGTTTAAAAGGTATAAAGAAAAATATAACCACCTAAATTTATTACCATCTCCACAGGATTATCATTATAAACATGATTAAAGATAAGAGGCAGATTGAAAAACACATATTGCAATAAAATATTTAGTATTTATATGTAAAGTCCCTATAATTCATATGAAGAAAAGATATTAATAGAAGACAGAAAAAGATGAACAAAAGCAGGAATTCTCAGTTGAAAAATGCTCATGTCCAATTAGTGTATAAAAATACTTCATTAATCATCAGTAATGCAAATGAATGTGATAAAAAGTTTTCAATTTTATTCAGTATATTATGAAACTGGAAATATAATTTATTATGGTAAAACAGTCTACTAAAACTAGTGCTCTCAAAGTTGATGGAAGTATAAATTGATACAGCCTTTTTGTCTGGTACAACTTAAGGTTGACAAGAAGACAGTAATCTGTCAAAATTGAAAATGTGCATAATAATATCTACCCTACAAAAATATTCACAAATACACTCAAATGTGTATTTATATAAGAATGTTATTGCAACATCATTTTTAATAGCAAAAATAAGAAAATATCTATCAGTTGAATAACGATTAACAAATTATGGATGCACATATTTAAAGATATCAAAGTCCATAAGAGTATGAAATAGCTCTATATAAATGGAACCACTAGACATTGTATGACTGATTTTATTGAAAGTAAATCTGCATTTATGTGCAAATACACATTTCCCCCACTATCCCTATCTGTGTGTGTGTGTGTGTGTATTCATACAGAAAGAGTAGGAGAATGGGCATAAACTGTTGATAGAGGTTACTTACGTGGAAAAGCAGGAGCATAATGAGGGAAGAGAGACACATTTCTAAATGTTAGAGTTTTGGTGACATTTTTAAAATAAATTTTCAACTTCTGTTAGTGAAGGAAAAGTACTGCAAACGCTGGAATATATGAAAATATAAACATGCCATGGTTGCAGAAATTATAAAAATAATCTTTCTGAAGCCTGTTGTTCAAAGAAACAGCAACTATTGCTTTTGTTCTTACCTTCATTCATAGGCAAGCATATCCTTTATACTCTTACATCCTGACCCCATCTCCTCTCTCCACCCCTAAGCATCCTAGCACTGGGAACACATATGGAGATGAAAATACTAACAGAAGCAGATCTATACGAGGCCATGTTAGCATGGTCTCTATGAAGATTATCTCACACTGGGCAATTAATTCCCTATGATCAACACACCATTAGGGATTTATTGGCTATTATTCCTTATGTCTTCTGAAATTGTGAGACCTGCCCTAATAGTAGAAGGAGCTGAGCCTAGCAGACAATACACTTTCTCTTGACACTCACCATTCCTAGCGTTCCTTTTCCACTTCAAGGCAAGTTAACTATTTTAATGGTTTTTAAATTTTTATTATTATATGAATCAATAGATAGTGACCAAAAAGTGGGCTACAGATTGCCAAGATTTCTCTTTGGTGTTTCTGGTGCATGCAGGGCTGAGCCAATGCAGGCTGGTTTGCTGGTGCTCAAGAGCAACAGGTTGGGCTGCTTGTGGGCCATGGCCAATAGGAGGGCAGGGCAGCTCTGCCTGGATCAGCACAGAACAAGGATGTTCGGCACAGCCCCTCCAGAAAGCTATTGAATTTAAACAGGCTTATTAATGCATCATGGCGAACTTATTAATTTATTTCAAATATATACTTTTGCAAAAACTCACTTTTCTCAATCATTATTTCATTTCATACTGAAGCCAAAAGATTGTTTGTGAATACATATCACAAAGTATAGACCAAGGTAGTATTATGAGTTGATTTATCAAAAGGAGTTTTTGCAAGAAATTTTAAGTAAATATTCAGCATAAATAGTATTTTTGCATCTTAATTCTAAGATATATGGCTCAGTTTAATTTTTTTCTATAATCTAGCATATGGGTTCAGAGTTATTGAATTTGATTACTTAAAAAATACTGTCAGCTTGATCATTCTTTTTGTAGTTTTTGTCACCTCCCATTCATTCTTGTTTTCCTGTGTTTGTTCATAGTCCTGTTATTGTGCTTTCCATTTTTTGAGTAATTTTCAAAATTATGTTGCTAATTCTGTGATGATAGGAAAGTTGAGTCTACACGTGCCTTGAGGGAAGTTTTTGATATCCAAACCTTGGAGTATTTCAGATTTTGGATGAAGGAAAACTAAGTTCCTTAATGTAATTTTAATGTATCATTTAATGACTACAATAAATCCTGATGTATTTTTTTTCTTTCTATAAAAGAGAAAATATCATTACCTAATATTTAATGTGATTCCTCAATTTGCAATTGAGATTTCAAGTATGCATTTTTCTGTTCTTGGTACATAAACTGCTTTATTGTACAAAATATATAGCTGTGAAGGAATTTTCTTTTTTCACTAATGAACAAAATAAATAAAATTGCTATGTCTAAAGTTCTAAGTCAAAATTATTTTTTTCATAATGATCTATTTTTTTTTACATTTATGCACACTAAAGCAAATGCATAAACTTTCTAGCTTTTTTACCTCACATGTTTTAAGCTCATTTCTATATTGGGAAACCATGCTTTTTAAGCTAGTAGAGTTATGTGAGGGAATAAGAATTATATGTTACAAGAAGATACTATAAAAATGTTATTTGTGTTTTAGAAAGTCTTAATAGGAGTCCACAAAGGAAAGGTCATTGCATGGTAATTTATGACATGATGAGAAAAAATGAAAATATTGTCCTATTATTTAAAAACTAGAGGCCCGGTGGATGAGATTTGTGCACTCCAGGGGCATCCCTCAGCCTGGCCAGAGCCCTCTCGCAGTCCCGGAGCCCCTGGGGGATGTTCGAAAGTTGGACATCCTTAATGCTGCTGCGGAGGTGGGAGTGGCTCCCACCACTGTCACTGCACTCGCCAGCCGTGAGCCCGGCTTCTGGCTGAGCAGCACTCCCCCTGTGGGAGCACACTGACAACCAAGGGGCAGCTCCTGCATTGAGCATCTGCCCCCTGGTGGTCAGTACGCATCATAGCGACCTGTTGTTTCACTGTTTGGTCAATTTGCATATTAGCCTTTTATTATATACTAGAGGCCCAATGCATGAAATTCATGCAAGAGTAGGCCTTCACAGCCCCAGCTACCCCAGCCCTCGCAGCCCCCAGCCCTTACAGCCCTGGCTTCATCTGGAAGGTCATCTGAATGGTCGTTCCACTGTTCAGCTGTTCAGTTGATTTGCGTATTATGCTTTTATTATTATAGATGCCTGTGGGATCAGGCTGAAACCGGCTGACATCATCCGAGGGGTCCCAGATTGCACGAGGGTGCAGGCCAGGCCGAGAGACCCCACGGGTGCATGATTGGGGTTGGGGAGAGATGCGGGAGGTTGGCCAGCTGGTGAGGGGCCACGGGAGGGCTCCAGGGAATGTCCGGCCTATCTCACTCAGTCCTGACTGGTCAGACCCCAGCAGCAAGATAACCTACTGGTCAGAGCTTCTGCCCCTTAGTGGTCAGTGCATGTCATAGCGAGCAGTTGAGCAGCCTTAACATATCATTAGCATATTATACTTTGATTGGTTGAACGGCCGACCAGTCGACCAGACACTTAGCATATTAGGCTTTTATTATATAGGATGACTAGAGGCCCAGTGCACAGATTCATGTACTGGTGGGGTCCCTCAGCCTGGCCTGTGAGGATGGGGCAAAACCAGCTCTCCAACATCCCCCGAGGTGTCCTGGATTGCGAGAGGGCAGTTCTCAGGTGACACACCCTGGAATCAGGCTCCCTCCTCTCTGGTTTTGGGTGTGTCACCTAAGAACCACAGCTGCCAAGTCACCGCAGCTTGGCAGCTCCTGCATTGAGCATCTGCCCCCCCCGCCCCCCCCAATGTGGTCAGTGCGTGTCATAGCTACCAGTCGGTGTGTCTGCCCTCTGGTGGTCTGGTTGCTTAGGCTTTTATATAGAGAGATAATAAATTGAGTCACCTTAAAATGGAGCTGGAGAAACTGCCTTGCACTTCTTATGCCTCAAATCTCTGGCATAGTAAAGCAGGGCAAAATAACTTTTGTACTAGGACTAAAGCAACATTGTGCCTTAAAGAATTGTTTGCAAAGACAATAAGTAAGCAGTTATGTCTACTGAACTAAAAATTGAAAACATTGTTTAGAATTAACATCACTATGTTATCTGCACCAATAAAAGAACCTTCTATTAATGTAATTATTCCCTGTCTCTTTCTCAGAAATGCCCTTTGCTTTTGTCTCCTAATCGAAACTACTTGTGCTTTTGCCTGAATCAGTGAGTCCCAAATGACTACTTTTATTGATCTTAACTAAATGCATGTTACATCTTACTTTGAAAAACCTTTTATTTTTACGTTAGCACTATTTTTGGAAATAGCATATATATTAAACAACCAGAATAAATAAGCATTACTGAGAGAAAAAGGCCAACCTAAATAGCAGTGTTTCACTTTTTTTTGCAAAATGTATGGAAACAGGGAGCATAGGAAAATGTTTTAGTTGTCCCATGCTCTTTAGAAAAAAAAAAAAAATCACCAATGTCCTTTTATTTTTTACTTTAATTATACTTTTCTATTTTTTTAAATTTTTTCAGTTATAGTTGACATTCTATATTAGGTTTCAGGTGTACAGCATAGTGTTTAACAAATGGTGTTGGAAAATCTGGTAGATACAGGGGAAAAAATGAAACCAGAGCATTTTCTTACACTATCTGCAAAATGGGTTAATGAGTTCCATGTAAGACCTGAAACCATTAAAGTCATGGTAGAAAACATAGGCAGTAATTTCCTTGATGTTCTCTTATTTTTTCTTGATATGTCTCCTTGGGCAAGAAAACAAAGAAAAATAAGCAAATGGGACTACATGAAACTAAAAAGCTTTTGCACAGCAAAGGAGATCACCAACAAAACAAAAGATCAGCCTACTGAATGGAAGATAATATTCACCAATAATACATCTGATAAAGAGTAAATGGGCAGAGGGCCTGAATAAACATTCCTCCAAGTAGGACTTACAAATGGTCAAAAGACATTTGAAAGGATGCTTAACGTCACTAATCTTACGGAAATGCAGTTTTGGAGACTGGGTAGGAAAACATAGATAGCAAACTCCTTGACATTGCTTTGATTAATCATTTTTTTGAATCTTTCTTCTCAGACAAGGAAACAAAAGAAAAGAGAAACAAATTGGACTACAAACTGAAGTTTTTGCACTGCAAAGGAAACCATTAACAAAACGAAAAGACACCCAAATGAATGAGAGGAGATAATTTCCAGTGATACATCTGATAAGGGGATAAAATTCAAACTATATAAAGAACTCATACAACTTAATACTAGAAAAAAGAATCAAATTAAAAAATGGACAGAGGTCCTACATAGGCATTTATCTAAAGAGGACATACAGATGGCCAAGAGACTTATGAAAAGCTGCTCAAGATCAGTAATCATCAGAAAAATGCAAATTAAAAACACAATAAGATATGTACATATATGCTGTGGAATATTACTTGGCCATAACAATGAATAAATATTTCCATTTTTGACAATCTAGATAGACCTAGAAGTTATAATGCCAAGTGAGATAAGTCAGAGAAAGCCAAATACTATATGATTTCACTTGTATGTGCAATCTAAAAAACAAAGTAAATGAACAAGCAAACAAAGAGATAGCTGGAGGGAGGTTGGGATGGGGAGGGGAGGTATGAAAATGGTGAAGGAATTAAGAAGTACAAATTGGCAGTTATAGAAACAGTCATGCAGATGTAAAGTAAATGGCAATAACTATGTATGGTGACAGGTAGATATTAGACTCACTGGGTGGATCACTTATGAAGTGATATAAATGTATAACCACTATGCCGAAACAAATATAATTTGAATCAAATGTAATTGAGCAAATTTTTAAAATTTAGAAAACAAAAATGAATAGAATGATACCAACTTCCTGCAAAAGAACCCTCCCGTCCCCTCCTGTTGCACCTGGATAACAGGTAGAGCCCTTTCATAGGTTTACCAGGTGTACAAGTTACTTGTGACTACTGTCACAAATTACCACAATGAGGTGGCTTGAAACAACAGAAATTTGGAGTCCAGAAATCCAAAATCAAAGTGTTGACAGGGCCTTGATCCCTGCAGACAATCTAGAGGAAAATATGTTCCATGCCTCTTCAGATTTCTTTCAGCTAACAGCACCCCTTGGTTTGTGGCAACACTCCAGTGGTCAAGGCCACGATCATCCATCCTCTCTGCTCCATGTTCACATTGCCTTCTCTGTACCTCAGCCTTTCTCTTATAAAGACACTTGTGATGGCCTCTAGATCCCACCCATCCTTTTAAGTTCTCACCTCAAGATCTTAAGGTAATCACATTTGCAAAGACTTTACCACAGAAGGTAACTTTTATAGATTCCAAGGATTAAGACCTAGTATTTTTGAGATCCAACATTCAGCCACAACACCTAATTTCTGCCCAACTCCAGCCGCGTTTAGAACCACTTTCTCTCATTGTCTTAGTACACTGGAAATCTTTCAAAATGTTAAATTTTCTCTCCCCACAATGGCCTTACTGATTTTATTCAATCTCTGGGGTAGTCTTTCAAGTGCTCTGCTGACCTAATGTCTACTCCTTCCTAGGACACATGCTAAATGCCATTTTCTTGCAGATACTGTCTGGTATCTCACAGTGTAACTAGGTCCTGTTATGCTCCTCACAGTATCCTGTTCTTTTCATTTGCATGGGTTGTCGCATCATTTGTGTTAATCATTTGTGTTATTATTTGTATACGTTCTGTGTTCTCCACAATGCTTTATAAGGACAGAAGAGATTATCTGCTTGCTCACCGGTGTAGGTCTAGTATCATTCACAGTGCAGAAGCTCAATGAATATACATTCTTGATTTGGATATAATCTTTGTAATAGTTATGCATTTATTCAACAAATATAGATGAAGGCCAAATGGTGTACCAGAGAGAGTTCTAATAAAGACGTTTGTCTCATTTAATAAGGGGTGTGCTATTGATCTAGTAACTTTTTGTATAATGAAAACATTATAGTTGACAATTACAGATTTTTAATATATCATTTTCAGCCCTGGTCCAGTAGTTCAATTGGTTAGAATATAGTCCCAATAAGCCAAGCTTATGAATCAACCAATGAATACATAAATAAGTGGGACAACAAATAGATTTTCTCTCTTTCCCTTCCTCTCTCTCTAAAATCAATAAATAAAATATTTTAAAAAATGAAAATTTAAAAGTAAATAAAATGGTAGTTTTCCATGCAATGTATATTTTGGACTCTAAATTTATCATAGAATATACATGATTAAATTAACATTATGTCAGGCTATCGGATAAAAGTAAAAACAGCTTTTACTTTGAATCTAACACTAAAAAATAAATTGGCTTATTTTTATGTTATGTCTTCTAATTGGAAAGATAAGGGAAGGTCTCAAGATATTTGAAATTACATCTCTGGAAATAACACACATAAAGTGTGAATAATATTTATTCTCAGTTAATGAAAAAAAATACACCAAGTGTGATCATCACTTTTTCTTTAACCTTTGCTTTTAACACCATAGTCTTTCTGATGTGCTACATAAAATCTTTGATCAGCAGAATACAATTAGTAGTTGTGATGAACATCTTAAAATAAATTTAATGAGTTTATGCTCCTAACAAACTCATTCTATTTTAACATCTGTGTACCTTATACTTTCTGCCTTTAACCAATGGTACGTTATAGATTTATAACAATAATTTACTAGAAAAAATAACAAACTTTATAATTATCAAAGTCATTCGTGATGGCTAGTGGCAGATAACGAATCTGACACATGATAGAACTCTGACAACTTATTGTGTTGTTCCTTCTTAAAGGGCAAAAAGGCTCAAATGGTCTTTATCTATAGATTTTTTTAAATAAAAAAAAATTGAAACCTATAATCCTGATCTCTTATGATGCTTCAGGTCTCAGGGTATTAAGAACAGCTTCTCTTGTGAGTTCCTTGGTATTGCACTATCTCCATAGAGGGGAGAATCATTCAGAAGTGAGTTAACGGATATGCAGCTGCTTTATAGAATATATATTTATATTTGCCAAATTGGGGCGTAAACTTACAATTGGAGAATGGACCATTGCTAGAAAAAGGCAAAGCAGCAAAGCTTTAATTGATGTGAGGGACTGGGTGACAAAATGTGAAGATTTTTGAGGACTAATAAGTAATCTTGGTTTCCCTAGCTTATCCTTGGCTGGAATGTTGCCCTGAACGCTGGTCTAAGGAATTGGGCAGAAAACTGTGAAAAGGAAAGTGATATCTCCCATAGACATTCAGTGCTTAGGAGATAAAAAAAAAAATAAATTGAATCTAAGCAGATGCAAAATAGGTCAGAGATGAAGCTGCTGGAATGAGAGGTAAATTTACAGTGAGAATCCGCAGCCAATATAATGTAGGAGCACTGATTGAGGGCTCAGATGGAGGTCATGAGTCCAGTGTCAGAAGGTAGCTGCCAGAGGACATAGAAACTGAAGTTTGACATTGTGTGTGCTGATATATTAAGGTCAGAGGATGGAACAGCCCTCTAAACCAAGGAGGAAATTTCTCTTAAGAAGACACTTGCCAAATATTGAAACATTACTGGACAAAAACTAAGGAGGATACCTTTAAAAATTATTTCAGGAAGAATTAAACTCTTATAGTCTTCAATATTGACAAAGAACCACAGATACTCTATTAAAAGAACTGAAGGATGATAAAGTTGTGGTGTAATGGTGGTTAACCAAAAGTAGCTAAATTTTCTGAAGCTTCCATTCTGCTTTAAATAAACTTAATCCTAGATTAGATGGAGAGGACCAGCCCCCAAATTAACTGAGGAAATGGGGAATCCTCTCTGGATAAATGTGTCACCATTTTAAGCCTTTACTCTTTTTGTAATACACAGTATCTGCCAAATGATTAATAACTAAGGAAACAGTGAATGCAAATTCCACACTACTAAGATAAAAATATATAAAGAGCTATGGCTTTCTGATAAATTACCTATTACCTAGAGAATAAAATAGACAATAGAAATAGATAGATGATCAAATACTGATGTTAGTAGATGAGGAGTTTACAATAATTATTATTGATATGTTAAATATAGAGGAAAGAATGGTCAACCAGAGGAAAGGATGGACATTTTTAATGGCTAATGAGATCTAATAATAATCATGATCTTTAAATACTAGAAATGAAATATGAAATATCTGAAATGAGCAACTCAATGGATGGTTCTAATAGCACACTGTTTTTAGCATGATTGAACTAGTCCAATGCAAAACACAATAAAAGATGTCCAGCCCAGCTGATGTGACTCAGTGGTTGAGCATAGACCTATGAACCAGGAGGTAATGGTTCAATTCCTAGTCTGGGCACATGCCCGGGTTGTGGGCTCGATCCCCAGTGTGGGGCATGCTGGAGGCAGCAGATCAGTGGTTCTCTCTTATCATTGATATTTCTCTCTCTCTCTCCCTCTCCCTTCCTCTCTGAAATTAATAGGGATATGTTTGGGGGGTGGGGGGGGGAAGATGTCCATACTGAGGCAAAGAAAGCAAAAAGGACAAGAAGGAACAGAGCTTAAGTGACTTAGACCATGGTCATATAGCCTAACACACAGGTTATTAGAGCTCACTCATAAAATTATGGATATTTGACCTGTGGTATATTAATTTCTTCCTTTCATATTCTTGGGTAATTTTAAAGGAATTTCAGACAACTCTATTATTTTTCAACCCATTTTGAAATAAAGTATTTAATTAAAAAATAAAGTGTTTGTAATATTTAGTGCCACATCTAAGAACAGAATGTTGACTCTCCTATAAACTAGAGGCCCAGTGCAGGAAGATTCCTGCAAGAATAGGGCTCCCAGCGGCTGGAGCGAAGCAGAGAGGGGAGCAAAACCCGCTGAGGTGGGCTTCGCTCCCACTCCGAGCCTCTGCAGCTGGGTTTCCCCTCCTGCTCCCAGCCACTCCTGCTGGGTTTCCCTTCCTTCTCCCAGCCACTCCTGCTGGGTTTCCCCACACCCTCCCAGGCTCTGTGGCCAGTTTCCCCTCCTGCTCCCAGCCACTCCTGTGGCATTTCCCCTCCCGCTCCCAGGCTCTCCTGCTGGGTTTCCCCTCCCTCTCCCAGGCACTCCTGCTGGGTTTCCCCTCCCGCTCCCTGGCTCTCCTGCTGGGTTTCCCTTCCCTCTCCCAGGCACTCCTGCTGGGTTTCCCCTCCCGCTCCCAGGCGCTGTGGCAGGTTTCCCCTCCTGCTCCCAGCCACTCCTGCTGGGTTTCTCCTCCTGCTCCCAGCCACTCCTGCTGGGTTTCCCCTCCTGCTCCCAGGCACTGTGGCTGGTTTCCCCTCCCGCTCCCAGGTGCTGCCCCTTCACCTCCAAGCCGCTGCCCCTCAGGCTCGCAGCCGCTGTGGCTGGGCTTGCCCTCCCACCTCCCGCTTCCCACCTCCGCAGCCTTGGCTCTGTTTCTGTCCTCGAGGCCTCTACTTAGCTCCCTTCTGAACCGCTCGGCCTCCATGTTGTCCTCAGTCTTCCCTCGCAACTGGTATATGCAAATTAACCGCCATCTTTTAGCTTCTATAATTGAAACATTGTATCTTGTGGAGGTGTTGCTTCAGGAGCTTAGAGCCGGGCGGCAGCAGACGGGGAATGTTGGAGTCCTCCGTCACTGAAGCAAGCAAACCCCATATTCACTTCAAGCTGCCTGACTGCCAGCCGCTATCTTGGCTGCAGTTAATTTGCATATCTTGCTGATTAGCCAATGGGAAGGGTAGCGGACGTATGGCTAATTGCCATGTTTCTCTTTTATTAGATAGGATTTTTGTGTGTTGTTTTATCTATGAAGTTACTATAAAGTTATTCCTATTATTTATATTTTATCATTAATTTTTGTTTGTAGAATATTTTCTTATATTATCTAAATTGGTTTTTATGGCATATAGCAAATATATTTATTAGATATTTTTATTTCATACAAGCTAACTATGTGCCTTCTTTATAGCTGATTTATTTAGACTTTTGATTTTTCTCATACAATAACCCACAAATAATTATAATATACATTTTACTCAAGTTTTATATTTTAATTAATTTAGTAAAGCTCCAGAATAAGATACATATAGTAAACTAGTAGCCCTGTGCATGAATCCGTGCGCCAGTAGCTCTCTGTTATGCCTGGCTGCTCTGCGCCCACTGCCCAGAGGCTCTCACAGCCCAGAGGCCCATCTGTGGCTGGGCACAGAACGCTTGCCTCACTGGGGCAACGACGTAAGCATTCAATTCAGTGCCCTGGCCTGACCAGAGGCCCATCTGCGGCTGGGAAATGCAAACAACTTCCCTCCCTGTTCTCGGGAACTCCGATAAAGGGCTTCCTTCCTCTTTCTCAGCCAGCTTTCACCCTTGTGCCTCCGCCACCAGCCCCTTCTATCACACTATTCCCCACCCCCTCCACCCTCTGGCCACCCAGACTTGACCTTGCCTGAGAGTCAGGGGCCACTCGACTCTGCTCAGCTCGCTGGTTCCTTCTCTTCTTATGCAAGTGTTCCACACCCCAGACTGGCCAGAGGCCCATCCGCGGCCAGGCGCAGAACACCTGCCTCGTCACCACGGCGACAAAGCAAGCATTCCGCTAGACCGCTCATGCTGCCCACTCTCAGCGGCCCCCCGCACCCACCGCTCCCCCTGCGCCCCCCTGCACCCACCAGGACTGGGGGACTCCGGTGGGGCTGAGAGGACTGGGTGCCACCATCCTTGTGATGGAGTGATGGTTAATTTGTATATTACCCTTTTATTAGGATAAGTAAATGCAGTTTTTTAAAAAATTAAATTTTATGCCAAGTTTTATCCCTCAGAGATAATAGATATTTCCAGTGAAAGTATTTTAATATTCATTTTGTATTTGATCTGGAACTGTTTAGAGCCAAGAATAACAATTTCGTAGGCACCTGATGAAAGAAAGCTTTAATTTTCCTGGCTGTTAAAGCATGCTTTAAGTTTACACTTTATGCTCAGGGATATTCTGAATGCATTTGTTAGATAATTTCAAAGTCTATAAATAAAATTATAAATATGTATTGTCATCAATATGTCCCTACTATAAATGAATAAAAACAGACAAAAGAAAGCATGGAAAATAACAGAATAAAAAATAATCTTGGAACTTATTCAAAAGGCCCCATTTTACAATAATCCATGAGGTTTAGGAAAATCATTTGTTTAGTTCACTCAAGATCTGTCTTCCCATTTATGATCTAATAGAATGACATCTTAGCCTATTTATGCATAGTTAATAATGTATATATTAAAATCCATTTTGATTAATATCATGGGCAAGATAATAAAGCACTTATATATTATCAATAATTATACACTACATATTGTTTTATTCTACTATAATTATGTGTCATTTTCTGAATACTGGCTAAGGGAAATATCTTTGTTCTCACTACCCTCTAATTTATCTGTATCGTGGGTCCTTATTTATGAAAAACATTTCTTGAATAACTTCCATATACATATTTGCACTGTTCAATACAGTTACCATTGGCAACATGTGATTAGTAAACACTTAAGATGTGGCCATTCCAGATTGAGATGTGCTGTGGGTGAAATATATGTAATTGATCACAGAGCCTGATATACATAAAAAAGAATGCAAAATATATTATTAATTATTTTTCTACTGATTGCATGTTGCAATGAGCTTTGGATATACTGGGTTGCAGAGCATTATTATATTAATTCTACTTAAAATCTTTTTTAATTTGACGAATGGAAAATTTTAAATTGCCTGTGTGACTTACATTGTATTACTGTTACACACAGACGGGACACATAGTATAAATATCAAAATGCATGTACTTTTCACTCAGAGTGACAACTATTTATTATTTCTGATGCTTTTCTGTTTATTGAAAATTCACAATTGCATAATCAATTAATAATTTATATTCATTTTACACTCTAGGTAGGTGAGGCTTGAAGAGCTTCAGTAACTTTGTTCTAACTTTGTTCTAGAAAGTAGAATGTAAACCTAACTGATGTAGCATTCAAAGGCATTTTTTCCTCTTTCTATCTCTACAGGGGACATAGGTCCAAAATAGTATCATCAATATAATGTAATCAAAATATAAGACAACAGATTTTGGCAGATAAACATGTTCAAAGTTGCTTCCTGGGGAAATGTTTAACTCTCCCTATAGTCCACTTCCAGCAGAGTTGAAAGGCTAACTAGTTGGGCAATGATGATAAATATTGAGCAAGAGATTTGTAACAAAAAGTCAACTTTTCTCCTCCATATCTGTCTTTTAATAAAAGACTCCTGTTCTCTCCAGCAAAATCGCACTACTGAATTGATTCCTTTCCTGTGCTTCTGAGTTAAATGATATGAGAGAGAGAGAGATGCTAAGCTTTTATTCTTTTAGAATCTGAAAGCAAAGCCTTTGCATCTAATAAGAACACCACAATGCTATATACTTTCATGATGATAATTCTATTTCTCTTGGAATAGCTTTCAACATTTAGAAATATGCTCTTGGGTTTTTTTATCCTAAACTGATGTAATAAATAGTCCAAAAAAGAGAAAGAGTAAAAAAGAGACAGCACACCCACATTTCCATTAGCAGTATGATTCAGAAGTTACATCAATTCTGACCACATTTCATTTCCCTGGACTTTCTGGCATTGAATGCAGGCTGGGATGCAACCCTGAATGGATATCTGTGTGACCAGAGGCTAGTACTAAATGGAAGAAGAGAACTTATAAGGTTCACAGTTAGTAATGCCTACCATACATATTTGCCTAATGCATTAAAAAAAAAAAGTTATGTTAAAAAGGTACAGTCTCTATTCTCAGATTCTTTTCTCTATTCTCTTATCTTTTTTTGTAACTGTAGTCAAACGGGGGCATTCTCTAAACTTCCAGTTCTTTTTAATATGTGAAGTAAAGATATTGGTCAAATGATGTTAATATTCCAGAGTTATTGATGGCCTTAAAGATTATCACATGTAAAGATACACTACGAACTGTAAACTCTAAATTGAATCAAAATAAGATATTATTTTAATTGTGAAGGAAGAATTATTATTTTAAGTACTTTTATTCAAAAGCTATCAATTATGACTCAGGGCAACTAAAAATGATGTAAATGTCATATTCATCAAATTACCAAAAAGGTAATTCAGAATGCAAATAATTACAAGTGGAAAAATAAAATCTTTCAGAGGAAATACCTACAAGACATCACAATTGAGCAGACAATATGATTTATACACATAAATATACCCATACACAAACACAAGATACACATGTATATATTCAATTTAGCACTGGCAAAATTCTTTAAGGCAAGCTTTCCATTTCCCAAATGAAGACAAGTGAGGTTCTGAGGGAATATGTAAATAAACTGGTAGAAACAGAATTGATATTATAATCCGCATCTGATTCCAATGCCAGAGCTACAACTGAAACATTTATTCACCCTTTATTTTGATTAATCTAAATATTTTATTAATGAATCTTAGCGTTTGTTTTTGCTGTTTTTTAAATAGCAGTAACATTACCAAAAGTAATCTTACTACATTGACTTTAATTCTGCATTGATCTTGTTGCTTTTGAGCAAAGATTTCGGAAGTTTCAATTATATTACTAATAACTAAATAGGAAAAATGTGTGTTTTTACTACTACCTGCTTAATTCATAATAAGATTTTATAAGTTAAAATATATCATAAATAATTTATATCCTAGTAATAGGGGTTATATAATTGTACGCGTTTTGTTAATTTTGCTAAATATGAGATGCCTGAAATTGGAAACACATCTTCATGTTGTTATTGAATAAAGTACAGATGTTTGATCCTTGACAAAATGTCACATTTGGTTCAGTTCAATGGAAATCAACATTGATTCATCATCTTTAGCCCACTGGCTTTAACATCCAAGTGTCAAACTACAAGCTTATCAGCTGCATCGACAATTAAATTTCCTTTAAAACAGAGATGTGGGGAATTGAATTTGCTCATTGTAAATGGAAAAAAGATTGGATTGCAGCCTGGTTGCCAGAATGATTGAATCTTCCTGGGTAAAGCTGTATTAAATAAAATGATTAACAAGAGGCTGCATATTTTTCTTTTATAATGTGAATGAATCAGCTTTCAGGGTGAGTGCCAGAAGTATACATACAGCTATTCAATAAGTTGGAAAAGTGAGTGATGGAAACCATATGAAAAATTAACATTTTAAAATATCCAGATTAACACAGACACAGCCTGCTCCAACTTCCATTTATATAGCAGCAGAGAAACAATACTAAAAACAATTTTCAAGCCTAGTTACAGTTAGTGGGAAGAAGGAAGGGGAAATATGCTACTGAGAAGGTTTCTGAATAATGCTTGCCCCTCCCTGCAAATCCATCAAAATAATGAGCAAATCATTCCTGAAATAGGTCATTACTGCCTTTGTGAAGCACTTAAAGATATTATGAGCTTTTTTTGAACACTGAGAAATATAAACATCAAGCTGATCTCATCTGAAATCATTGAATTCTTAAGTTTCTTTGACAAGTATATACAGTAAATAGATGAGTACAATAGAAAAGATATGACAAAGAAAGGCTGAATCATTTTTATGAAGTGTCTCTGTATATAATGTAAGAAAATAAGTGTGGATGGCTTCTCTGGAGACTCTCTCAATGCTGCATAAAACCACTGCTTCTTATTTATCAACTATATATATGGCTTTGACATAAAATTGAAAGAAGCACTCTTCATCTACCTTTATACTTCATTATTTCATCATGAGTCCCATAACCTACAACTCTTTCCCCACATCTACTTTTAAAATATGTTAGAATTTATGTCTATTAACAGCTTTAAAATACATAGGAAGAGTTATTTATACCATGACACTTCATTACCCACAATTAATCCAATATTAGGATGGCCAGTGTTATCAATAATCCCTATCCTACTATTTGAATGCCCAAATGTCCCTTGCTAGGAAAAGACTCAAAACTTAACATTCTCTATTATATAATATTCAAATGTTAATCAAATGAATTTTTTGCTATTATTTTCTTAAAAATTTTTTCAGTATCAGGTCATGGATATTTATTTTATACTTTGGATTATAACTCTATACTACATTGGCCTTTCACCATCAGGTTAATTTTTTATTTCAATGATTATAAATTTAATATCAAGAATTTCCTGTTGGTTCTCCTTCATGGTTTCCAATTATTCTTTACAGATGGTCCTTAAGACCATATTTTTAAATATATTTTCTATGTATTTGAATATTTTATAATAGATGCAATTTGATAAATCCAACATTTGTGCCATCACTGGGTTGGCTTCTTTTGGCTATATTTATTTTTAGTATGGAAACCATTTTCATGTTTGAGTGACTAGTAATTTTTTAATTTTATATTGCACGTTATAGACTATATATTATGAAGTTTCTAGGTTCTTTTACTGTCTTCTAAAAGCACTGATTTTTATTTTAGTGGGCACTTAAATTATTGACTGATCTCCTTGAAATTAGATAGGCTTGATGCTATGCCATTTATACCTGAGTAAAGTTCAGTGTGTTTCTCAAACTTCTCAAAATTAGCAATAATTAATCTCCAAACTCTATCTCCTCTGTAGATATTGAGGCCCAGTTTCAGAATGGGTTTAAATGGGTTATGGTGAGTCTATAGGAGGTTTGTTCTAGAATGAGGACATAACTAAAGCTTGGCATCAATGGAGTCTCTGTTAGATGCCCAGTTTACTAGGGATGTGTCAGAACCCCAAAGTCCCCAGCACATCTCAGCCTCTAGTATCTATGCTTCATTCACCACCTCATAGTTGCCAACTTCTGGTACTAATGTGTAGCCTCATTCTGTGTGTAGACAGCCCAATCCTTAACCAACTACTTCAGGGGAACTTCCTCTTAACTTCTTTAGACTCCTCTCCTCTATATTGCTTTCATTTACAAATTAGACCTGCTGCATCTGCCCTAAACTCTGATTTTTGCCTTCTACATCAGCAGGAGTATGTCATTTGTTTGGATTCTACCAGCAAGAATTTGTCCCCAGAGAGAGAACAGCAATGAATGGGGGGGCTTCCTTTGTGCATATCCATGTTCTCAAGGATAAAGTTCTTGCATTGGCTGTTGTCCAATGCTGTAAAACAGTTGATACATTTATATGTATATGTGTACACACACACACACACACACACACACACACACACACTTGTTTGATTTTCTTATTTACAGGGAGAGGGCTAGTCTGGTACCAGATAGAAAAAATGTTGATAGAAAGTGAAATCAGAAACGCCAATCAGAAAGGATATACACACCCCTATGTTCATAGCAGCACAATTTACAATAGCTAAGATCTGGAAACAGCCTAAGTGCCCATCAGCAGATGAATGGATTAAAAAACTGGAGTACATCTACACAATGGAATACGAATTGGCTGTAGAAAAGAAAGAACTCTTACCATTCACATCAGCATGGATGGACATGGAGAACATTATGCTAAGTGAAATAAGCCAGTAGGAGAAAGATAAATGTCACATGATCTCACTCATTTGTGGAATATAATGAACAACATAAACTGATGAACAAAAATAGATCCAGAGACAGAGAAGCATGGAACAGACTGTCCAACCTATGAAGATAGGTGCAGAGTGAGAGGGTAAGAGATCAAACAAAGGACTTGTATGCATGCATATGAGCATAACCAATGGACAGACAGTAGTGGGGTGAGAGCATGTGCTGGAGGGTGGGAGTGGCCAGGGAGATGTCAATGGGGATAAAAGGAGACATATGTAATACTTTAAACAATAAAGAATTTAAATTAAAAATAAAGAAGCCAAGAAAGAAAGTGAATTGAATTTATTTTTAAATATATATATATATATATAATGCTTATTATAAATAGTGTTGACATTCACTGTTGCACTTAAAAACTTTACTGTATATTAAATATTATTTTTCTTACATGTAAAATGAGAGTTTTCTTAGAGTGCTGGGGATTATCTATTGATACATTTCCCCCATTTCTGTAGATTTTCAAAGTATTTCTATAATATTTACAAGTTGATTTCTAGACAAATATTCAGAAAAGAAACACAAAGTGGTTGTTTCCAGTGGTTTGCACTAAACTGTATAACATGATCTTGGAACCACAATCAGAGTTTTTCTTTTTATTTTTTAATATATTGTTATTGATTTCAGAGAGGGAGGGAGGGAGGGAGGGAGGGAGGGAGGGAGGGAGGGAGGGAGAGAGAGAGAGAGAGAGAGAGAGAGAGAGAGAGAGAGAGAGAGAGAGAGAGAGAGAAACATCAATGATAAGAATCATTGATCGGCTGCCTATGCATGCTCCCTACTGGGTATTGAGTCTGCAACCTGGGTCTGTGTCCTTGACCAGAAGTTAACCTGGGACCCTTCAGTCTGCGGGCCAATGCTCTATCCATTGAGCAAAACCAGCTAGAGCTACAGTCAGAGTTTCTAAAGCATAACATTCAATTAAAAGGGGATGAACTTGAAGTAAATGAAAACAATTATGTTCATTTCCACAGTTTTCATTGCAAAATTCCAAGATTAATACTCTCTCTCGAATTCAAATTTTCTCTGTAGCTATCTTTATAACTCCATCCATCTTTAAATGCCTTTTTTTTCTGTCTAGCATTGCAGTCTCTTCTGCTAAGTTTATTCACTAAATGTTTTAAAAAGCCCAATTTTCATGATTTGGGGCAATATGAAGAGCAGTTTTCATTAACGTAATATTTTTATTAATGTGTTTTAAGTGGTTGCAATCTACTGGCAGGACACAGCCTTTATCCTTTGTCCTCTATGAGCATCTTCCATTAATAAGCTTGTCTGATGTGTGGAGTTTCTACTAGGATGTGTATATGGATTCTTATACAGTGTGCTAATTAACTAAATATCTAGACACTTCTTATTTGATCTTTTACTTCTTATTTTACTTATTTTATCTTTTAAAGATTATAACTAATAAAAGTATTCCCACAGTTACCTCACTGCCGTGTAGTGGAGCAGATTTCAGCGCAGGTGCTTTAGAGCCTCTATTATCAGTTGCAACCTGCCAGCATTGGCTCTTGAAGCTAAATGGTAAGGAAATAATTGTTTCCCTCCTGTAATTCTACCTTAATCACTAGTAATTCTTTATCCTATGGAACAGGACTTTTCTTCCAAGTGATCTTGGCAGTAATGGGAAATTTGAGAACCACCAAGACATAGCAGAAATGTAGAATATGTGTAAGAGAGTAGTATAATATAAAGATTAAAATGTAACCAGGTAGACCATAAAGGAAATCATTAGAAATAGATTGTCATACAATGAACCTAGAGAGGAAAATTTCACTACAGTTTAACTGTATCTGTTGCTCATCTGACATTTTCCTTTGAAGGGTTTTAAGGAAGCATGTAACAAGGTCAAGTCTTCATTTAGGTATGCCAGAGACACATCAACACCCACATGCTAAGTGACTTTCCAATTGTAGTTGGCTGTGGTAACTATGTCCTTTATATCCTTTAATCCTGTCTACTACTCTTTATTGCCAGGCACATTTATCCCTGGGGCCATACATTCAGAGTTATCCTTCTCTCTTTGAAGGAGGAGAATGTCTAGAGGATTGTACTTAGTTCATGTGAGGATAAGCAGTTTGAGTAACTTAGCACTCCTCCAGAAGATGGATTTCAAAACCTCTTCTGTGTTAACAATGGCATGTCATTTATTATTTTAATAGTTTCAAATAAATGCCTTAATGTATGCTAGTGGGAACATTTGGAAATTTCTAATGGTATGAAAAGTACAAAGAAAAGTTCATTGGGAATATGAAAATCTCTTGACTATGAGACAGATCCTGAACAAGGGGAAGAGTTTGGAAGATTACAAACAATAGAATTCACTTGGTGCCAGTCTTATTTAAGGGTATAAGGTTAAGAAATTCCATAATGTAAGATATTTAGTATATGCTAAAGCTATACATATCATCCATTGTTGATTAGCAATTTTGTTGTTGCCTCAATTTTAATTTCAGTTGCTCAGGTATTTAATGAGCAGTATGGATCCTGACATTGTGCCACAAAATTACAGAATTTTATATTTGAAATATTGTTCATCCCAACATTTTTACATTTATTCTCTTCACTGAAACATTCTCAATCTCTACATTTTCTTAAATGTCAAGATTTTCTAAATTTTCCCAATATTCACAATTCCTCCTTAGATAACCAATTTTTAATTTCCTGTCCTTTCAAAATATTTCAATGGAAAATATATCTATTTACATAAAAACCCTGGGTGTAACACCCATCATGACCAAGGCTCGACCAACTGGAAGGAAGTCAGTCCTGCAGGGGTCGCCTTGGCAACAGCTGTGCCCTCCCCAGCTGTTTGCCCCGAGGGCGAGGTTTGAGGCAGGAACCTGCCCTCAGAACTTGAAGGCATAACTTATAAAGTTTTAATACATTATATTAGAGGTCGTGGTGGTACTGTTTTACCCACAGCATCTACAGGAATTGCTCTAAGTTTACTTCTCGGTGGAAGAACTTTTCATTCCTAATATAAATTACCAATTCCATTAAATGAAACTTCAATTTCTAGACTCAATATAAACAGTGAAGTTGCTAAAACTATTAAAAAGGCCCAACTTCTCATCATTGATGCATGCACTATGGCATCCAGTCATTCTATAAACGCCTTAGACAGATTACTAAGAGAAATTATGAATTTGAATGTATTTGGTGGGAAAGTCCTCCTTAGAGGGGATTTTTGACAATGTCTCAGTATTGTACTGCATGCTATGTGATCGACCATAGTACAAACGAGTTTAAAGTACTGTAATGTTTGGGGATGTTTCAGAAAGTTGTCTCTTAAAACAAATATGAGATCAGAGGATTCTGCTTATAGTGAATGGTTAGTAAAACTTGAAGATGGCAAACTTGATAGCAGTTTTTATTTAGAAATGGATATTATTGAAATCCCCTGTGAAATTATTTGTAATGGATCTATTATTGAAGCTCCTTTGGAAGTAGTATATCTATAGATAATATTAGAAATATATCTAAACATGCAATTCTTAGTCCAAAAGATGAGCATGTTCAAAAATTAAATGAAGAAATTTTGGATATACTTGATGGAGATTTTCACACATATCTGAGTGAGGATTCCATTGATTCAGCAGATGATGCTGAAAAGAAAATTTTGCCATCAAATTTCTTAATAGTATCACTCCTTCAGGAATGCTGTGTCATAAATTCAAATTGAAAGTGGGTGCAATCATCATGCTATTGAGAAATCTTAACAGTAAATGGGGTATTTGTAATGGTACTAGATTTATTATCAAAAGATTATGACCTAACATTATTGAAGCTGAAGTATTAACAGGATATGCAGAGGGAGAGGTTTTTCTGATTCCAAGAACTGATTTGTCCCCATCTGACACTGGCCTTCCATTAAATTAATTCGACAACAGTTTCCCATGATGCCAGCATTTGCGATGACTATTAATAAATCACAAGGACAAACTCTAGACAGAATAGGCATATTCCTACCTGATCCTATTTTCGCACATGGTCAGTTATATGTTGCTTTCTCTCGAGTTTGAAGAGCATGTGACATTAAAGTTAAAGTTCTAAATACTTCATCATAAGGGAAATTAGTCAAGAATTCTGAAAGTGTTTTCACTCTTAATGTGGTGTACAGGGAGATATTAGAATAAGTTTAATCACTTTATCAGTCATTGTTTGCATCACTGTTTTTATATCATGTTTTTGTGGTTTTCATATAATGTTTTTGTTGTTTTTATATCATGCCTCTGTTGTTGTTATATCCTTTTGTTACTATCTATTTATTAATAAATTTATATATTATTTTCATATAAATTTTACTAATTTCCTTTCATCTCTCACACTTCTATTATAGAGAAAGGGCAAATAGCAATATTAAAGTATTTCCTCTAATTAATTCCCTTTTAATGTGCCACTAGTTATGTTAAGAAAAGAGGGGCTGCCCTAGCCGGTTTGGCTCATTGGATAGAGCATTGGCCTGCGGACTGAAAGGTCCTGGGTTCGATTCCGGTCAAGGGCATGTACCTGGGTTGCGGGCACATCCCCAGTAAGAGGTGTGCAGGAGGCGGCTGATCGATGTTTCTCTCTCATCAGTGTTTCTAACTCTCTATCCCTCTCCCTTTCTCTCTGTAAAAAATCAATAAAATATATTTTTAAAAAAGAAAAGAGGAGCTAAGATATGAGAGGTAAGGCCCCTCTGAAGAAATTATATAAAATAATGGACTTACTCTCTTTAAATTTTCTGATCCAGTCATATCTGAGGTAAAGATTCTGGGCAAAAGAGGGTTATAAGTTAGGTTCTGGTGAACCTTGCATAGAATTCAATCTTGTTGTCCTGATAGCACATCTCATTAAAGTCTTCTATTAATCAAAATTGGCAAAATTTAGATGACATTTTATTATCTTTGTCCTTATAAGTAACAGGATGCATTTTAGGTAGATATTTATTTTCCTTTAGCCAGGTCTTGTCTTTTGGAGCTCACAATGTCCACATTGATGATGATGATGATGATGATGATGATGATGATGATGATGATGATGATTTCACTTAACTTAAGCCCTTAACCTAGAAAATGTTCAGGGGATAGAAGCTGGGGAGGGAGGGAATACTTTCTAACCCCACCCAGGTTTAGCATCTTCAGAAACTCTACAAAGTATGGATATTGCTCTCAGTCCTCTATTATGAACAGATTTTGGAACTTTAAAGGCACAAATAGTTTCCCTAATTTCTGTTATCATGTGATCACAGTTCTCCTCTGAAGCAATGAAAAACCATAATGACTGAGTACTTTAGCATAAGGTCAGACAAAAAATGTAGAGAGGTATTAGATTTTATTTTTAATCTAAACATCTTGTTATGCATATCTTTGCTCTTCCTGTGATGCCCTTCATGAAAACATCCTAAGTAAACATTTGGTGAATAAATTACTGACCTGGAATGAACTATGTAAGTATCATAAAATCTGAGGTGACCAGGACACCTTCCAATTTCAGAAAATAATATTAGGCAGCTGTGACCCTTGAGAGACTATGGCTTCAGCTGGAGCTCATACAAATTCAGCATGTTAAAGAATGGTAATCTTGTGTCACTGAATATTCAAAAGCATAGCAAATGTTTAAAATTGCTTGACAATTGTTTATATTTATAAAAGTGCCTGTAGCTTTAAAATGAGTGACTCCTAAAATTAGCTGAGCTTTGTATTTAGTCCCTCAATCAAAACTTGGTTCCTAGACCTGGCCAGTGTGTTCAGTGGTTAGATCATTGGTTTGGGCACCAAAGGGTCTTGGGTTGGATTCCTGGTCAAGGGCATGTACCTGGGTTGCAGTTGTAAGATGTTTTCTTTTAATCTTTCTGTTGGATTTATTGAGTGTTTTTTGAGCACCTATTATGTGTTTAGAACTACATACAAAAAATAAAGTCTTTATATCTGTGTTCATCAAGGTAAAAGAAAATATGTGACAAAGGAAGCATGTATAGGCAGCCAAGTAGCATAAGAAAAAATAAAATGAAATAGGTTACTAGGGTTTTTGGAGGAAGATTAATGGTGATGACAACAAACTAGAAAGACAAACTGCATGATGAGAAGCAAGTGCTCTGAGTAAGTAGAATTTGATTATGCTGAAGGTAGGAAAGGAGCTATAGAAGTTGACAATTCACTCCTGCAAATAAATCTTTTTGTTACTGATGTTCGCAAAAAGACATGTGCCCCCCTATGTTTAATGCAGCATTATTTACAATGACCAACTTATGGAAGGAATCCAAATGCCCATCAGTAGACAAGTAGATAGAGAAGATGTGGTATATATATAATGGAATATTACTTAGCCATAAAAAGAATGAAATCTTGCCATTTGTGACAACATGGGATGGACCTAGAAGGTATTATATAAAGTGAAATAAGCCAAAAGCAAATACTATATTATTTCACTTACAGGTGGAATCTAAAGAACAAAATAAATGATAATAATTTAAAAAACCACAAAACAGATTCATATAGATACAGAGAATAAACTGATGGTTGCCAGATGGGATGAGGTTGGATGGCTGGGTGTAAAGGTGAAGAAATTACCCAGGCTGGGTGGCTCAGTTGGTCATAGTGTCCTCCTATACACCAAAAGGCTTTGGGTTCAATTCCCAGTCAGGGCACATGCCCAGGTTGTGGATTGGTTCCCATCAGCAAAGAACATATGGAAGGCAACTGATTGATGTTCCTCTCTCACATCCATGTCTCTCTCTCTCTCTCTCTCTCTCTCTCTCTCTCTCTCTCTCTCTCTTTCTCTCTCTCTCTCTCAAAATGATAAAACATATCCTTGGGTGAGGATTTTTAAAAAAGTGAATAAATTAAGAAATACCAATAGGTAGTTACAAAATAGACATGAGGATGTAAAGTGCAGCTTAGGGAATATAGTCAATAATATTGTAATAACTATGTATGCTGCCAGGTGAGTAACTAGAATTATTAGGGAAATCATTCCATAAATTATAAATTTGTCTATTCACTATACTATATACCTGAAACTAATTTAAAATAATATTTCATGGCAACTGTAATTGAAAAATATAAAAATAAATAAAAAAAAAAGACTTTTAATTTATTGAAAGAAAACCTCACCATATCAGTCACATGCCCTACCACCACCACTTTCACAATCCTGTACCATCCAGATGTTGTATCTTATTGGTCCTCCTCTGTCCCCCAGTTTTCTCTGTTATACAAAAATCTATGTAGTCTTTCTATATATATCTTCAGTCATTTTCTACATAGTTCTTTGATCAAAATTATTCAATGTTTTTGTTTGCTTCTATGACCATTTTTTAGCTTTTGACATAATTCTTGAACTTTTTAGATTTTTTTAGTATAATCTTAGTCTTTGAGGGAGTTTCGAGTACTTTTTTCTGTAATAACTACATTTAATCATCATGTCCTTTCTGAAAAGTACAAAAATGAATGACAAATTGTTTTTATTTCCTTTCTCTGCCAGCCCTAAAGTTTAGTCAAATTGGCATTATTATGCTTTAGCAGTTCATCCAAGTACACTCTTCATTCTGGTTCTTATACTCTCTTCAAAACATCTATTTATATAAAAAGCTAAGACCAGCCAGTAGATATGACACACACTGACCACCGGGGGCAGATGCTCAATGCAGGAGCTGTCGAGTGACAGCAACTTTGCAGAGTGCCCTCTTCTACTCCAGGACCCCATGGGAGATGTCAGACTGCCAGTTTCAGCCCAATCCGCAGGCTAGGACAAAGGACCCTACCTGCTGGAAGAACCCCACTTATGCTGCAGATGCCCTTTGAGCCCCAGCACTGTCCCAGGTGTGGCCGGCCTGGGAGGGACCACAGGAAGTTGGGTCCAGGGCTTGTCCAGCTCATCTTGCCCAGTCCCACCCCACCAGCACCTTCTAATTAATATCCTTTCAATGTGAACTAATCTGTGCACTGGGCCTCTGGCTAAACTATATTTTATTACAATTTTGAAACTGTAAGTTTTAAGTAATTGCATATTCTCCCTTAAAACTCTTCTACAATTTCTACCTTTTCTCCCACAACTGCTGATCAAATGTGTTTTTATGAAATTCCTATCTTGATGAATGCCACAATTTCTCTATCCTAAGTTTAGTGTCAATATGCAATATTTATATGTAGATACATTTTTTCACTTAAACATGGTTTATACTTGTAACAGATAAATCTTATAAATTCATATTTTTCAGTATCAGCAGAACAATTGTCCTTTGGATGTTTCTGTAATGTGAAGTAAATATTGATACAGAGAAGTTCCCCAGATAGGGTTGCCTGATAAAATATTAGATACCTAATTAAATTTGACTTTCAAATAAGTAATGAATAACTATTAATGTCATTATGCATGTATGGGTCATAACTGTATTAAAACTATATCAATCATTTCTTTTGAATTCAAATTTAACTGGGCCTCCTCTATTTTTATTTGGCAACCCTACCCAGAAATGGTTCCCAAGACTCCATTAGGCTTCCCCAGAGACATCTGCTTCATAATTTTCTTCTTTACCAACTTTCTTTCTTCTCTGCTTTGCTTAGTCCCTTCAATGAGTGCTGTCACTCCTGCACAGCCTTTGGTACATACACTCCCTTCCTCTGTTTTCTCATCTGACATATTTGTGTCTGAAACTGTTTGACCATGTCCTTAATATCTGCTCTAAAATCACCCATTGCTCTATAATCTACTCATGATTAAGTCAAGTTTCTCAGCTAATTTTCAGCCTCTTTTTTAACTGGGTGCATGTTTCCATTCAACTGCTGTCCACAAAATCCCCAAATTTATCTCACTGCAAATGCCTTTACAATAGCACTTTTTTTTTTGGTATACTTCTGTTATATTTGCCATGCAGCTTCCATGCCTTAGATATCTTCTTTTTTTTTCTCATCTGATTATCCTGTTGAGGTCTCATACAACTTCCAATTATTGGATGTTTTCCTATGCTTTTTAATCCCCTTTGCAATTACTCTTCTATTGAAGTTACATATAATAATTACTTAACCCATGATCCTATACTGCATTTTTTAATACAATGCTACTTCTCACTTGATGAAAGACTAATATTTTTGAGGTCAATAAATATGTACTTTCTTAAAACACTAATCAAATAGAAGGCACTTAAAAATTTGTTTTAATTGATTGGAAGATTATAATGACATCCTACTATAAAGGACATGAATTTCCACTGAAATGGAAATGACTGAAATCGTGTAGGAGGACATGGACACAATCATGTCCTCTGCTCTGGAATCTGCTGTGCTGGATGCAAGTTGCATTTAGTAACTATCAAAGGGGAGCGTAAAGTGAGAAAGCATTAGGCTTTAATCATGCTTCTCAGGGTGAAAGGGACAGGGCCCTAAGATTCTCTAAAATAGAGTATTTTTGCAGACTTCATTTTAGTGCTCGGAAGTCTCAATGTAAACCTTCTTTTTATGATTGCTCATCTTTGCAGCTCCAGTCTGATCCTCTACTTCAAGTTCAGATTCCTACAAAGGGTTGTTTCCTGGCCATTGCAAAGAGTCATTGCATTATATTTGAACTAGATAAGTGGAGGTCAAAGTGCAGGATACTTGACTGAAGGAATGACATTAGGAAAAGGGGGCATTTCAGTAGTCATTCTGAACTTGATGTGAATACAAATAATAAGACATAGACACCTTTGATCTACTGACTGAGTCCCAGACATGGCCTAGTATTTTTTGCTAGTACTATATATATCTAGAGTTCATATAAATCAATTTACAGGAACATTATTTATTCCTCTCTCGAAGACGATTTGCCAGAATGAGGTCAGAAAGAAAGATTAATATGACAGCTAACACCACAGCAAGAAGAAAACTGTTTTACAAGTAGGGTCAAGTCTTAAAGAGGCAGGTGTTTTTGCTATGCCAGAAAATATTAAATTCACAGTCTCCTGTTAAGGAGCCTGGTAGGTCCTAGTCAAGGGTGTCTGAAGGCAGAGCAGCCATGACACAGGGCAACAAAGCCTTGGGTTTGAAATCCTAGGTTGACAATCCCTTTAACCTCTCTGAGCCTTGGTTTTGTCATCTAAAATTGAGAAATGGGGTTTTGTGAGGACTAAAAATGAACATTGGTGTTTAATAGAACCTCTTTGTTTATAGTAGCCACTTGATAAACGGGGATATTTGACTCCACCCCTTACATCTTTCCTTGCTATGGAATCAAAGCTTGAGTCTAGGAAGGAATTTGTAAAGTACTTTTATATTGTAAAGCTCTTTCAGGTGTCATGTCTCATGTATTAAAAAATACTCCATTGATAAGCAAAGCTTATATTATCATCCTTATAGTGGTATGCAGAGAGAGAAACTGAATTGCGGGAAAACTGTGTAAAAGAGCATTTCTAAACAAGAATCAGAAAGTTGGGTAAATTTTCAACTTATCCACAAACTACTTTATGGCCATGAGCACTTTTAGCCTTTTTTGTGTCAAGTGAAAAATCTCTCCTAGATGTTCACCATGGTCTGGCAGAACATGGAAAGTCTGTAATGCAGCCCAGACAGGGACAGAATTATCAACAGAATTTGGTTTTTCTGGTTAATAAGTGGTATGGCTTTCCTCACTTGATTACATGGCTTCTTTTGCAGTTATTTGCAGTATTGATTCTACATTTCCATGAAGAAATATAAATTTCTTTGCCCTTTAAAATCCAACTGCTAACTGTGTGTCTTACAGTAAATGTTGCTCAACCATCAATGATTTGTTGTAACTGCATGGGGTACACACATAAATCAAAAATGCATTTAAAACTCTGTCCCAATTATAAATTCAATAACTTAGTCCACATTATAAATCAAATAACTGACTACTGTGCAACTGTCAATCAATTGAAATAGATTAACAATCTCAACGGAAGGGACTTGAACTATAGAAGTTATGGGAACTGCAAGGTTTCAGCTCTAATTTGAACAACTCTTCATAGTGTTGACAGGATATTTCTGTTCACTGGATAACAAAACTCTGTTCACTGGAATATGGATATTTATATAACACACATTATGGCCTTTACTCAGACTGCCTTTTGGTTGTCACAACTGCCATATGCAGATGAGGGGCTGAGGATCAGAGAGGGGGCATGGCTTGCCCTGTCACATGTTACTAGAACATAGAGTAGGACTCCAACTGCCTGCATAGTCTTTCCCTAGACCAGGGGTCCTCAAACTACGGCCTGCGGGCCACATGCAAATACAAATATTGTATTTGTTCCCGTATTGTTTTTTTACTTCAAAATAAGATATGTGCAGTGTGCATAGGAATTTGTTCATAGTTTTTTTAAAAAACTATAGCCTAGCCCTCCAACGGTCTGAGGGACAGTGAACTGGACCCCTGTTTAAAAAGTTTGAGGACCCCTTCCCTAGACTCTGATCTCTTAACAATTACATTACACCGCTTCCAGTACAAGTATAAGTAGAGGAGGTTGACTGGTGGGTGGAATTCCATAGGCTAATTATCTTCCACCTTTATGGCCTGAAAAAGGAAATGTCCCCAGAAATCCAAAGTGTGTTGGATGTATCACCTTTAATGTTGAGAAAGTTTAATTTTTCTTGCTCAAGTGCATTATTTCTGCTTATTAGAGTGTTCATTCCACCTGTGCTGTTTCCATATCTACTAGAACTACAAGATCACCAGTTTGTGGAATTAGATGCTTCAGTTTTTCTGATTTGTATAATGACTTGCCTGAGCCACCGAGCCACTACCTGCAGCTTCCTCCCTCTCCAGACACAAGAAATGTTTGGCCATGCCATGGGATTTTGTGAGAATTAAAAATAAAAAGAATAATTTTATACCAATACCTTCATATTTTGTTTCTCACAGATCACATTAGGTTCGGATAATTGATTTCATTTATAACTTAATATAACACTGCAAGACAGGCTCTGTGCTTGCTGTCTTCACATGTACTATCTAATTCTCCAAACAACACTGAGAGGAAGTTCTTAGTATCATCAAGCAATGCAAAATCTCAGACTCTGTGACAAAAATAAAAGGAGAGTTTCTTCAATAAATGGTATTTTGAAAACTGGTTATTCACATGCAGAATAATGAAATTAGACCCTTAATTCATAAAACATACAAAAATCAACACAAGATGGATTAAAACAATTGTTAAGACCAGAAACTTTAAAATTATTAGACAGCATAGGGAAAAGCCTCCTTGACATTGGTCTGGGCAATGATTTTCTTATAGATGACACCAAAGACACAGACAACAAAAGAAAACTGGAAAAGTGGGATCACATCAAACTATGGAATGAGATAAAATATTTGCAAATCATCTATCTGATAAAGAGTTAACATCCAAAATATATTTAAAAAAATCTCATACAACTCAGCAAATAAAAGTGGCTGAAAATGGGCAAATAACCTAAATACACATTTCTCAAAAGAAGATATACAAATGGCAAATAGGTATAAGAAAATGTACTCAACATCACTAATCATTAGGGAAATGCAAATCAAAACCACAATGAAGTATCACCCCACACCTGTCAGAATAGCTATTATCAAAAAGACAAAAGGTCAGTGCTGGCAAGGATGTGGAGAAAAGGGAACTATTGACACTGTTTGCAGGAATGTAAATTGGTAAAACCATAATGGTTAAGAGTATGGAGGTTCCTTATAAAAGTAAAAACAGAATTAAACATATTTTCTTTTAATCACACTTTTGGGTATATATCCACAGGAAATGAAATCAGATCTCAAAAAATATCTGCACACCCATATTCTTTGCAGTATTATTCCAATAGCCAAAACCATCATCAGACAATTTAATGAAGAAAATATATATAATATATATTATATTATATTATATTATATTATATTATATTATATTATATTATATTATATATTATATTATACATATTTACATATATGTTATATATAATAATAAAATATTATTCATGGGATAATGGAATATTCAGCCTTGAGAAAGAAGGATATCCTGCCATTTGCAACAACATGGATAACCTTGTGGGACACTGCAGTACCTGAAATAAGTCAGACACAGAAAGACAAAGACTGTGTGGTCTCACTTCTATGTTAAATCTAAAATAAACTCATAGAAGCAGGAAGTAAAATGGTGGTTGTCAGGGGCTTGAGGGAGCAAAAAATGAGATATTAGTCAAGGGGTACAAAGTTTCAATTATATAAGAAAATAATTTCTGGAGATCTAATGTAAGGTGATGTGACTACAGTTAACACTATATTATATACCTGAAATTTACTAAAGAAATATTTATACTTTAAATACCTACTGTACTTCAACTTATTATTTTACATATAGATGAAAAAGGACACTGTGTTTTTCAGAATGAGGAAATCAGTCCTCTGGATTTCTAGATCCACAAGCCAGGCCATCACTGTACCTGCCTAGGTTTCAGTATCATTAACTGTAGAATGAGTCACAAGAAGGTTTTCTAGACCTCTATTTAGCACAAAATATTTATCTTTTCCATACTCCAACCTCAGTATTCATAAATTTCTTTGTTAGTCATAAAGTAATCACCATTACTTCTAGCTTTGGCACTGGTCCAAATTTTTAACAAATGCCATATAGCAGACCCTTCACCAAGACACTTTCTCCTAGTGGAGAAAGTCCCCATTTTTATTTATGCTTATCTAGAATGTTGCTCATTTCCTCACCAAGTGGAGAGAGTCCCAATACAGTGAGGCCTTCTTGTATTCTTCCTCTAGTCTCAACCTGTGGGTCGTGAACAATGAAAATACATCCTGCATAGCAGATATTTACATTATGATTCGTAACAGTATCAAGTTACAGTTATGAAGTAGCAACGAAGATAATTTTATGGTTGGGGTCACCACAACATGAGGAACTGTATTAAAGGATCATGGCATTAGGAAGGTTGAGAACCACTGTGTCTAGTGAGAGCAACTGAGAGATGCAATTTGGCCATATATTATACTAGAGGCCCGATGCACAAAATTCATGCAAGGGGCTCAGCCCTCGCAGCCCCGGGTGCCTCAGCCGGCCCTTGCAGCCCCCACTGACCCTTGCAGCCCCTCATCACAGCCCCAGCCAGCCCTCACAGCACCGGCTTCATCGGGAAGGTTAACAGGACAGTCGTCCAGAATGTCATCCTGATGGTCATTCGTCTGTTTGGTCTAATTAGCATATTAGCTCTTTATTACATAGGATACAATTCTATATTTGTCGCCCTCTTAATCAGGCTATTTATATAGTGTTCTTTTTATCAATGGTTTATTGGATCAATAGTGCTTTGGCCTCAAAAGCATATAAATTAGAGAATTATTAATACATTGTTATACATTTATTTTTCTATTGAGTTTTTCCACACTCAATATTCACCTGGAGAAGACATATTATACACTACTAGAAATCTTTTTTCATCAAGCTCTCTTTCCTCTCTCATCTCCCTCTGAATTGTTAGAGTGCATAAGAAAAGTGTACAATCAGAAAAACTATTAATATTTCCACAAAGAGCAATAATTTACCTAAACTTATTCCCTAGAAGAACAGCTTGCAGCTGCCCTTCTGGGACATCTGTTTTCCTTATTTATTAGTAGTTATTAACATACTTCAACATTTCCCCATTGAGTATTTTATCCTAAAAGATACAAATGCTAGCTATAGAAATAAAAACTATATAGAGAACACTTCATGATCCATATAAATATATTTGTCACTTGTATAGAAGCTGTAATTAAAACACACACACACACACACACACATACACACACAAGTTCCTCAAATGTTAGTTCTTCATAGGTAAGTGCTCAAATGTGAAGGCTATTTTTAAATGTTCTGTGACCAGCAAAGCTTCAGTCTACTTGGCTTCTCTCACAGCAAACGAAATGGTGGCAAAGAAAAGGAGAAAAAGAGCATTTGCATAACTTGGGCAAACTAAGAAATGGAATAATATGCTTATACAATACATATGTAATTATGGATTGACTGTTATTCCTATAAATTAGATAGCGATTCAATGGTCATTATCTAGAGATTACCCCCACCCCCCTTTTCTGTGTCAATTTCTACCAGAATAAATCTATGGCTGCTAAAGTGCTACTTGGGATTCTGTGTGTATATGTATGTGCTTGTACATTTGTTATCAAGAGAAAGAGAGAATTGGTAAGTTAGTTTTCACATTCTGTGTCTAGATGGTATCACATGTCACGGACAAGTTTTAGAAACCATGTATTATAATATCTCTGCCTTTGAAAAATCCACAGACTCTTAGAAAATCAGGACTGTTAAAGGACAGCAAACTAATAAGTAGCATAGATTTTATACATATCATATTAATAAGTCGCTAACGCTTATAATCACAGAATCATCTACACTAATAAAAGAGAAAAAATGGTAATTGGCGTACAGCGCTACCCTTTTCATTGGCTAATCGCGGGGCCGCTGCAGCTGCGGGTCCCCGCTGCCTGAGCCCGAAGCCTCAGCCAGAGGCATCCTGCAGGGGCAGGGGTGGAGCCCGCACGATCGCAGCAACCCCCGCTGCCACTTCGGGTCCCGCTGCCCGGGCCTGACGCCTAGGCCAGAGGCGTTAGGCCTGGGAAGGGGCGGAGCCTGCAACCGCGGGGAGCTGGGAGTCCCCTGCCCAGGCCTAATGCCTTGGCCAGAGGCGTTAGGCCTGGGCAGGGGCAGAGCCTGCAACCGCGGGGAGCTGGGGGTCCCCTGCCCAGGCCTAACGCCTCGGCCAGAGGTGTTAGGCCTGGGCAGGGGCGGAGCCTGCAACCGCGGGGAGCTGGGAGTCCCCTGCCCAGGCCTAATGCCTTGGCCAGAGGCGTTAGGCCTGGGCAGGGGCGGAGCCTGCAACCGCGGGGAGCTGGGGGTCCCCTGCCCAGGCCTGACACCTCTGCTGGAGGCCTCAGGCCTGGTCAAGGGGCCAATCCGATGATTGGTGATCGGAGGGTGATGAGGGTCAACTCCTCTGGCTGAGGCATCAGGCCTGGGCGGGGGTCTGGGGGTACCCTGCCCAGGCCTAATGCCTGGGCCAGAGGCATCAGGCCTGGGTGGGGGGCGGAGCCGGGGATTGGAGGGATGTGATGGTCCCCTTGCCCAGGCCTGAAGCCTGGGTCAGAGGCATCAGGCTTGGGCGGGGGGTGGAGCAAGTGATCAGAGGGAGATGGGGGTCCCCTGCCCAGGCATGATTCCTGGGCCAGAGGCCTCAGGCCTGGGCGGGGGTCAGAGCCAGTGATCGGGGGGAGATGGGATTCCCCTGTCTAAGCCTGACACCTCTGGCAGAGGCGTCAGGCCTGGGCAAGGGGCAGAGCCAGCAATCGGAGGGGTCTGGGGGTCCCCTGCCCAGGCCTGACGCCTGGGCCAGAGGCGTCAGGCCTGGGCAAGGGGCCGATCCTGTGATTGGAGGGTGATGGGGGTCAACGCCTGAGGGCTCCCAGTATGTGAGAGGGGGCAGGCTGGGCTGAGGGACACTCCCCCCCCCACCCAGTGCACGAATTTCCTGCACCGGGCCCCTAGTTATAATATGATAGCCACTGTGTATGTGGTAGCAGCTCAAATAAGAGAGGTGGTTTATAGCAGGCATGATCAGCAAAGTTTAATAGAGAAGCTGAGGTTCAGTTGACTTTGAAGGCAGATAGGATTTAGAGCAGTGGTTCTCAACCTTGGCAGCACATTAGAATCACCTGGGAATCTTGTTAAAATCCTGATTTCTGGGCCTCATCATTAGTAACAAAGAAACGGAATTTCCGGAGGATGAGGCCCAGAAATCAGGATTTTAACAAGATTCCCAGGTGATTCTAATGTGCAGTCAATGTTGAGAACCACTGATTTAGAGAATCCAAAAATGCAGGTGATGAGGCAATCAATAAGTATTTATTAAGTGAATTTATATGTGATTAATTAATGAATGGATGAGTGGAGAGAAAATATGGTAGAAAAGAATAAAGGAATAATCACATATGAATCATTTTATGTAATAAATATTTACTCGAAAGTATTGTAGAGACTTATCAATTAAAATATGCTTATCTTCCATATTATCATGGAGCTTATATTATAGTGGGGAAGGAATGGGTAAGTCTGTGCAGGGAATAGTAGACAAAGTAGGTTAATTACATTTAAGGATGCAAAACCCAGGGATACAGAGGGCTGACTCTACATTTATAGAAAAAAATATGCATATAAATGGAGCATTATTTGGACATAAAAAAAGAGAAGAAATCCTGTCATTCCTGACAATATGGATGGACCGTGAGGGTACTATGTTAAGTGAAATAAGTCAGTCAGAGAAATACAAATACTATATTATCTCACTTATATGTGGAATCTAAAAAAAGTAAAAGTTGTAGAAACAGATAATAAATTGATGGTTGCCAGAGGCAGGGGAGTGGTTAGGGAATAAGTGAAATGGTGAAGGTGGTCAAAAAGTTCAAACCTCCAGTAATAAAGTAAATAAGTATTTGGAATGTAATATACAGAATGATGACTGTAGTTAATAATCTGTGGTGATTATTTGAAAGTTACTAACTATGTGTGGTGGTGGATGCTAGCTAAACTTACGTGGTGATCATTTTGCATTCTGTCCATATATCATATCATTATTTTGTATACCTGAAACTGATACATCAGTTATATCTCAATTTTCAAAAGTTACTGGGAGAAAAAAGGAATGTTAAATGAGTCCTTAGCTTTGTGTGGGTATAAAAGAATGTAATTTATATGTGATTATACTTATTTAAGTCTTATGACTCAAATGTGGCTTATTAAGGAAGAACCAACTCATTGTTGTTTCAATGGGTCCACCAACTTATCCAGCCTTTACTTTCCCAATTCTTGCATATTTAATTTTAAAAGATATATTGGGGCACCTAGAATGTCCCAATATTGGCTCTCTCATTCATGAGTTATTTGGTGGAAAAGTCCAAATGGAAGCCTCTGAAATGATCTCCCCCTAGCAATGCAGTAATGCAAAAACAATGTTGCACTTCTTTGAGAATTTCAAACCAAAGTGCTACCATAAAAATTTTGATATTGGGACCAGTGTCCAGTCAATATAGCAAGGGTATGTAGGAGCAGAAGATTTCTATTTCTGGCCACGGAACTCTGGTTGATAAAATACTTAACCAAGATGAACCTGACATAAGACAAGTGGCCAGGGATGGCTTAGTCAAGAAAGTATTTAAATGAGATGATCATTGATGGAAATTGTGGAATTCTCAATTACATACAGAGTTAAAATATGGAGACATATAGTCAAGGAGAGGTTCAGCTATAGCAGGATATACTTATTAGTACAAGAAGGGCAATGTTGCTGAAGTTCAGAGAATGGGACAAAGACCTGGCTATCAAACTGCAATAGGAGGAAGCAGAGGCTACTTTAATGTGAGAAACAGCAGCCAACAGTGTTCCTAAGAGAACAGGATGTTCTCATGAAGACTTGCTGCCAAGTGCTGTCTTTAAGCAGGCTTTGTCTTGATGGAGGCAGGTCCCTCTAGCATCCTGGTGATTAAAAGTCACATCTTTCTAATTGGACTCCTCTAGTTCCATGAAGGAGAGAATGCTGTGTGCTTGTTATGCTCAGAAGATACTGATGAAAGTTAAGTAGAAAATTTAAAAAATGTTTGAATTTGTGGCGTCTGACTTCACAGAGCTACTTAATCAGGATCCTGATCATTGTTACCAGGCAAGGTAGGCAAATTATTTAGACACTCATAGAAGAAAAAAATATATTCCTATTGTTTTTATTTATTTCAGAGAGAGGAAGGGAGAAAGGGAGAGAAACAGAAACATCAATGATGAGAGAGAATCATTGATGGCCTGCCTCCTGCACACTTTCTACTGGGGATCAAGCCCACAACCAGGACATGTGCCCTGACCAGGAATTGAACTGTGACTTCCTGGTTCCTGGTTCGATGCTCCACCACTGAGCCACACCAGGTGGGCAATATTTTGTAACAATCAGAAAAGATTTCATAGAGAAAATGCACTTGATCTGAGGCTTGAAGTATTGGGAGTGATTTGAGTGACAGATATGGGAAAATAGCCAATGTCAAAATAGTTACAAATAAATTTTAAAAAGAATGAAAGAACAAGTAAAGGGTCAAAGGTTGTATACTACTATCTTCTTCCCTTCTAGGAAAGCAGAGTATGGGGATTTAATTTCAAATTCTGATGTAATATCTTACTTCCTGTCTGACTTACTTGTCCTACCTCTCAGTCTACTCATTTTTGACAAATAGCCCTAATGATATGGTAGAAAAGTTTAAATAAAAGAGCATAAGAGAAATGCTTAGCATTCAATATGTTTTTTAAATGCTTTCTACAACTTTGAAACTATTTTTCTTTTATAAGAAGACTTTTAGTTTTCAAAGAAAGACATTATAAATAAAAATACACTTGAGGGATATTGAGAAGGGCTTCTCAGCTACAATTTAGGTTGAGAAACATTGATTTCCTACAGAATAGGCCAGAGGTGAGCTATCCAGGAGAATAACTGTCAGCATTAGGAAATGCACATTTCTTCCTGCACCCCCCTCCCACCAGGATGCCTCTTTCTAGTAAACTCTTAAACAACTTTCCAGTGCTGCCCATAAATTATCAATACTTAAAAATAATTTCCTGATACTTCCAAGCAGGTAAGTGCTTCATAGTAATGATAAACTTACAGCTTATTTGTATCTCTATTTGGACACATCATCTTTTGACATGTATGTCCCAGCCCTACTATGAGAGATCATTGAATGCAAGGACCATGTTCTAATATGTTTTGTGTCTGCAGCAACTATAAAGTATCTGGAACATAGTAAGAGCATAATAAATGCTTGCCATAGAATAAACCAGAAAAGAAAATGATAGATGCTATTAGGGAAGCAGAAAGCCTAGTGCCAACCACAAATTTGTGCTTAGAATTTTTGTGTAAATCTTACTTTTCTTTAATGGTGTTGTTTGGTTGTTTGGTTTTTGCTTGATATAACATGTAAAACAAAAAGGAAGGGAGGGAGGGCAAAATGAATTACCCCCAAATCAAGCAAACAAAAATGAAATTCTATACTAGAGCCATTATGATGAGCAGGAACCAAATACACACACACACACACACACACACACACACACACACACACACACATACACATACATACGTGTGTGTGTGTGTGTGTGTGTGTGTGTGTGTGTGTGTGTGTTGTTAAAGACTTTGAAGCTTCATAAACTAGATTTTAAACATTTTTCTATGAGCCACCTGCTAGGTTTCTGACATTACTTTTTTTCACAGATTGTCTTCCCCTATGTGAAGACCCTCATAATAAGATATTATTTGGTTAAAAATATTTCATGAAATTTGGTCTACCTTGTTTCAACATCTATAGAATAGAGGGTTGGGTAGACATTTGTGACTTTCAAATAGAAATATTTATCATTAAAGCCACATATGGGAGTGGCAGGTGGTTGTCTCCCTCAGTAATGGCTATGATATGAGTTAATTTAGATGCTAAAGTGAAAAGCAAAGAGTTCCACAACGCATACTCCATGCTAGGAAAATAGTCCATTGAGGCCTAGGCCCATCAGTTATTAAATGATGAGAAAGAATGGACCCTTCAAAACACCCAATGCTTTGTTAAGCAAATTCCATGATACATCCAGTATCCAAAGCACAATAACTCTGTTATCTACCAACTTTGTAATAAGCAACTAGAGGCTGGTGGAGAAGAAAGTTATTTTTGTGAAATGCTTAAAAAGTTATTATGAGTCATTTATCTCTGATGACAGGATATGCCCTCCTCCCCAGCCTATTAGCCATGGGTTACTTTAAAAATGGGATTACATTTTTTCAAGCAAAACCAGGAAATTGTATTGGCCTTATGCCATTCACGGTGCCAAGGAAATAAAGAGGTGGCTCTGCCTAAACCTGATTCAAGTAAGAAAGCATTCACAAAGTTATAAGAAAAATCTCTAAATTACGTATGCCTCCCACTGTCAGTACTACCAAGGAATGATGAAGTCATGTATCTAAAGCTTCCTATGTCCTGAAAAGATAGTACAAGTTTTGCTTTTCCATGTTAACACAACTGAATAATCCACATTTAGAAAACAAAGGAATAAAAATAAACACATTTTGAAAATATATAAACATTTATGGTGATTCTATCTTGAAGACATACTGTCCTTTGCTGGAAGAGAATGTTGAGAAGGAAGAAACAATAGTTCTCTCTTTTTTTCCTCACTCTACTTCTTTTTTTAAAAAATATTTTATTGATTTTTTACAGAGAGGAAGGGAGAGGGATAGAGAGTTAGAAACATTGATGAGAGAGAAACATCCATCAGCCGCCTCCTGCACACCCCCCACTGGGGATGTGCCTGCAACCAAGGTACATGCCCCTGACTGGAATCAAACCTGGGACCCTTCAGGCGCAGGCTGACGCTCTATCCACTGAGCCAAACTAGTTAGGGCTACTTCTTTTTAAATATTAACATATTTTATAAATGGCATGCATTTTTCTATTTATTAGTTCTTATTTAAATATTAATATTAATATTCAGTGTCTCAGTATGAGATTATAATCATATAAGCACCTCACTTTCCATTTAAAGTCAATGAAAGGTATAGAAAAATAATCTGCTATCCATGAAGATTTTAACCATCGATATTCCCAGATGGAATCTAGATGGAAGCCAAATAAAAAAAAATTAAAAAAAGAGTTGTCAGTTGCCAAGAAACAACAAATGGATCAATATAATTAGCATGTGTTTCTGTTGCCTAGTATATCTGTACCTATACGATGATGCCTTAGTTCTATAGACTTATAGGATATACATATTTGCATTGCCACATAAGAGACTAATAGCTCCAAATGAGTTAGACTAAGGTTTTGGTTCTTGTTCTGTCAATAGCAAATTCCATACAACTGAAGTTACATTTCTGAGCATTAGTGTTTTTATCTGCATTACATTTGGCCTGATGCTCTATGACTACAAACTTCCTAACAAGCTTCTTCAAACCAACAGAATTGCATTAATAGCTATATGTGTTGCAGGTATCATATTTATGTTTACACAAGCACCCACAAATAGAGCCTAGAATTTTATGTTGGGACCAAAGCCTGAAGGGTATTAAATGCTGGATCATAGATATGTTCTGTAACTGATGTAGAAACATATAAAAGCTTTTTAAGCACAGGGATAAGGTGATCATATACAGAGAGTAGATTAAAAGAATAAATTAATAATGGCCAGGGTATCTGACAGGAAGATATCTTACAGTGGGGAAAATTCATAGTATAGTATAGTATAGTATAGTATAGTATAGTATAGTATAGTATAGTATAGTACAGTACAGTATAGAACAGAAAAATCACAGGTAAAATATTTTGGAAACAGAATCAATAAGTAAGAAACTGAAAAGTAAGCTTTATTAGCTTCATGCTAACCCTGACTAAAACCAAAGGACTTTTAAGTTATATTCCAGAAGATGAGGTATGTTTTGAATTTTCATAAAATTTACAATATTATCACAATTTGCTAACCCGCATTTTCATGTATCCCTGCATTAAAATTCCATTGCTAAAATTAGCTGAAACATTTATGAATATCTATTTCTTGTGCTTTGATTGATTTTTTTACCCTAGATCAGTGGTCGGCAAACTGCGGCTCGTGAGCCACATGCGGCTCTTTGGCCCCTTGAGTGTGGCTCTTCCACAAAATACCAAGTGTGGGCGCGCATGTACAGTGCGATTGAAACTTCGTGGCCCATGCGCAGAAGTTGGTATTTTGTGGAAGAGCCACACTCAAGGGGCCAAAGAGCCGCAGTTTGCCGACCACTGCCCTAGATTATATTTTAGGGTTCATCTTTGATATGCCTCTCCAAATTCAAGCATTCACTTATTAATACTAAATTTGCTTTCATTTTTCTCTTTTGGCTTTGTCCTTCTCTTTACATTTTTATTACCATTGGTTTTAAATATTTACTTAATTTCCTCTCTAAGCTTTCTGCTGAAGTCCTTCATTTTGAGCTGCTACCCATTGACGCCATAATTTGCAATAGATTAAACTTCCTAAAACTGTTTTATAGGCATTGCATTTTTGTCCCAAAAACCTTCAGTGGTTCCTTAATACATATAAAATAATATCCAGCCCTAGCTGGTTTGGTTCAGTGGATAGAGTGTTGGCCTGCTGACTGAAGGGTCTCAGGTTCGAATTCAGTCAAAGGCACATGTCCAGGGTTGTTGGCTCAATCCCCAGTAGGGGGCATGCAAGAGGCAGCTGATCAATGATTCTCTCTCATCATTGATGTTTCTATATCTCTCTCCCTCTCCCTTCTTCCCTGAAAATAAAAATATATTTAAAAAAATAAAATAATATCCAAATAAACTGGCAACCAAGGTCTACCCAACCCAAGTCTCACATTTACCCTATTTACTCTGATTTACTACTGAACTCCTCTAGGACACTACAACTCAGACAAACAGGTTTATCAGTAGCTCCACATTAATTTAATGCATATTCCTTTATGTACGCCTTTCCCAGTGTGGAATAGTCTCAGTACTTTTTACCCCATCTATTAAGTCATTATCCATTCTACATAAACAATTTCAAACGTTACACAAACCTTTTTTTAAAAAATTTTAGTCTCCATTTCATTTTTTTATTGCACAATTACTCTGATGATGCTCAGTAGCTTCTTACTGCCATATTCATCTTTTCTAATTTACTTCCTATTGGTTCACAAAGACCATGAATCCTTTGAAGCTAGAAGGCATTTAGTCAACTGCTTTATTTCTCTGAATACTTAGCATATTGCTCCGTGTTTAGAAGAACATAAATATGGATTTCCATTTTGTAAAAGTAGCAGAGCTAGATACAATGGCAATGGGAAGCTGGTGTATTATCAAGTATAACTGCTCATTGTACTTTAAAATTATTACTAAGAAATAGTACGTAAACCTCACCTTTATTCTTTTCTAATGTGACCTGCAGAAAAAAGATACAATTGGCAAGCAACACAAGCAGCTTCTTATTTGAAGGTAGAAAATGACAAATGGATTTCCATACACATCTTTACAGATGGGCTCTAGAAAATAGGAGACTAACTGGGGTTATAACAACCTATTTTAAAAACTATTTAAATTGAGAAGTAATATGTAGAACCCCTTGGATCCCCAACCACACAGGAGATGAAATATTATCAGGGCTCAGCCCGCTCCACTGTCTTCCCCTCTGTTCAGTGTCATTCTTATTTATAACTTCCTCTTAGCATATTCAAAGGCAGCCATCAAATTCTTAGACAACTTCCCTGTGCAAGAGCTATTATGAAATACATTCACTTAAAAACTGCGCTAGCAATCTATCCAGTTAGTCTTCTTCTATTTTCAGTTGATCAATATCAATTCTTCTGGCCAATGCCTAATACAATTTGCTGACTCCATTTCATTGAACACCATGATTGAAAATTTAAATTCAATAAAATTAACAAATTTTCATCAATTTCTAAACTTTGGATTGCTCTTTATCACAAGATCTTAATAGTCAAAGCATTCTAAAACCAATGGCATTCTTATACACAAGTAAATAGCTTTTCCATATTATAGTGAGCATCTCATAATATTCCACCATTGTTAAAGCTATAGTAAAATTATCAAAACAACCTTTCAGCACAATATTTTGTTTTTTAACAATAACATCACTATGAATATATTATGCATTTTCCTATAATTCTTAAGTCTAGCCTTATTGTTGTCTATAAATACTCCAAAATGCTCTGCATAATAAGTTAATCTTTTCCTGGTACTTCATAAGAACTCCAGAATCATGTAGAAATTATTTAATGCATAAAAGCAAACTAAAATATCTCTGACAATGTTCTAAGCATCTATCCACAAAGCAGGTTCTATGTATTTTCACAGCTTCGCTGAGGACTCCCAAAAATATTTCTCCAGCTGGTATCCTCTCCTTGGTTTCCAATTTCATGTATCTGATCGCCTCTATCGTCTTAAAAGCATCTCAAAGGTAACATCTGTAAACTGAACTCATCAACTGCTCCCTCTGCACATATTCTCTATTTCAGCAATCTCATTCTCCCAATTGCTCAGCCTAAAATCTTAGTCATCGTAGATTCCTCTTGCTTTTAGATCACATATCTAAAGTCTTCAGCAAAGCCTTCCCCTACTATTTCAAACTATACTCAGTACCTTACAACTTCTCACACTTCTGCCACTCACTCTCTGTCCCCAGCCATCCTCTGAGGGTACATATGATGGCATAGATTTTGCTAAGTTGAATTTTCATGAGTGCAGTTCTGTATTACACATTAGGGTGATTTTATTTATAAAGTGCTTCCATGATTAGTAATCTTGTTATAAGACATAGACCATAATAATAATAATAAAGAAGAAAAATCAATGAATAAGCAAGCATCTATTTGGTTGTTGTGCAATTTTTTCTGCTGCCCCTGTACACCAGCTATTTCCTGTTGTGACATTCATCTGTGTTAGCTTTCCCCCTATATGTTTGCATATATACATTTACTGGCACTAGTAAAACTTTGTAGATATAGGTAATTATTTTTATAGTTTTGTGAGCACACTGTGGATACCTTTCTCTGCTGAGCTCATTCATTATTGTGAATGGCAAAATCTACAGCTATGTTATACAAACAGCCTGGTATTCAAGTCAAAACATGCTACCTACCATAAGCATGGATATTTGCTGCTCCCACAGGTCATAATACATGGCCACAAAAATGTATAGTCAAAGGGGGAGATTTCCAAAGTCGTGCCAGCACGATCCTTCAATGAGCCTTTCCTCCACTCATGCCAC
Source organism: Myotis myotis (assembly GCF_014108235.1). Taxonomy (NCBI): domain Eukaryota; kingdom Metazoa; phylum Chordata; class Mammalia; order Chiroptera; family Vespertilionidae; genus Myotis; species Myotis myotis. The sequence goes on from NW_023416315.1 coordinate 50,033,909, forward strand.
AGCCATGCCCTCTGCAACACAGTCTGGTATCTGCCCTGTAGGGGGCTTTAATTTGGGTTCTCCATTGCTATTCTCTGGGTTATAGTTCCTTAGTATATAGACAATTTCCATATTCCTTAAATTTCTCTTAGTATTAATTATTTTCCAATCCCAATTACTCAAATCTCCTGTTATTAGTTCTGTATTGAACTTTGTGTAAATTACTGTGTGATATTTGTCCACTGCATGGACTTTGACCAATACACATGAACATGTGGCCTCACGATTTCAGACAGAGCTGGCACTCACATCAGTGAAGAAAAGTTCAGTCAATGAATGAAGAGAATGAATATCCAGTTGGAAAAGGAAGAGAGAAAAATGGATGGATGATAGATGGGTGGGAGGAAAAAAGGAAGGAAGGAAGGAAGGAAGGAAGGAAGGAAGGAAGGAAGGAAGGAAGGAAGGAAGGAAGGAAGGAAGGAAAGGAGGGAGGGAGAGAGGGAGGGAGGGAGGGAGGGAGGGAGGAAGGAAGGAAGGAAGGAAGGAAGGAAGGAAGGAAGGAAGGAAGGAAGGAAGGAAGGAAGGGTGTTGATTTTAGACCACTATTTTAAATTAAACCTAAAATTAATTATAGATGTATTAAAAATGAAATGTAAAGTACAAAACTACAGAATTTAAAAATAAAATGTAAGAGAATAACTTTATGACTTTGGGTAGAAATTTACTTAAATGATTCCAAAAAAGCACTAATCTTAAGGAGTACTGATAAGTTTAAGTATGTAAATAGGAAACCTCTGTATACATCATGAAGAAAGTAAAAAGACAGCAATAAACCTGGAGAAATTTTGTATTTCAGAAAAGAGACAAAACCAATTTAAAAATGAATCAAAAACTTGAAAGAAGCACTTCCTCCACCAAGAAAGGAAATTCAATTGGTCAACAGCCAAAGGATAATGTACTGAACATTAATCAGAAATATCAAATTATAACTGCAAAAGTGTATTACAAATCTTCCATTTTGGCAAAAAATTAAAAGTGTGTTACACCAACTGTTGTCAAAGTGAAAGAAAAATTCTCAGTCGTATACACATTTGGAGAGAATGTATATGAATGCTCATTTGGAGACAATGTTTATAGGACCAGATTAGTTTATCATTATATGGATCATCTATTCATTCACAGTTAGATTAAATTTGACTGTGAAGCCATAACTGGTTTGGCTCAATGGATAGAGCATTGGCCTGCGGACAGGGTCCCAGGTTTGATTCCAGTCAAGGGCATGTACCTTGGTTGCGGGCACATCCCAGTAGGGGGTGTGCAGGAGGCAGCTGATCGATGTTTCTCTCTCATTGATGTTTCTGACTCTCTATTCTTCTCCCTTCCTCTCTGTAAAAAAATCAATAAAACATACTTTTTTAAAAAATTTGACTGTGAATTCACCTGGTTTGATGAAGTTATAATACATTATTAATTTGCTACAAAACCTTGAAGACACAACGTATACTAGTAGACTTTTTACATATAGAATTTCCCTTCCTTGTCTATACAGTCTGTGCCCGATAGCCAAAGATAAGTAAGCAAATCTCATTTCACCCTTGTCAGCATGGAATTTGTTGATTTTCCATTGCTTTGATGAGAAACAATGTTTGGTTATTTAATTGGCATTATTTTCTGAATACTGAGTTTCACCAAATTGCTATTTGATGGAAGGAAAAAAATATCCCCCACAGACAAGAAAGCATTTTTTATTTCCTTACTCTCTCCCACATAAATATTTAAGTTAGCGAGGTGTGCATCTTTTCATTTATATATGTAAGCTTCCTAAACCTATGCACAAAATTTCCCTCATTTGGTAATTTTTTTCTTGGTATAGAAACATATATCTGCTCAAACTTTAAGGTATTACATTTGGAAATTACAAAGGATTTTTTTATTCAAGGAATTCCAGTTTGTGCCATATGTGATTATAAAATATGATATGCATGTGTGCATATTTATATGCATGTGTGTATATATATACATGAAGTGTATATATGTTTGTATGCATATTAATTAACTTAATTAACTCATTTCTAAAAGGTATTTTAACTGTCCTCTAGGACCCAGATTTTGTTGTCAGTCAACTATAATCATTTTACTTGCCCCTTCTCTGGGCCTTTCCATGTATGTGGTGGTTGTATATTGTGCACTCTTTAGAGCTCAAATCCATGCTAACACATCTTAAATACCAGTAGCCCAAGATATATGAGACAATAGTTTGGCAGAAGACAAATCACATACTAAATGAAATCATAGTAAATGGTATCCTGGAAAAAAAAGATTTTATAATAAAACTAATCACAACAAAGTTGAAAACTATAATATATAAATAACTCCAATTATTTCTTTTAAAAAACACAACCAAGGGGAAGGTGACTGAATATGTGAATAAGCAATTTGTAGAAGAGTAAATACAAATAAATAAAAATTAAAATAAATACATTACTGACAAACTGTAAATTAAATAAGTTACATTTCATACTGATCAAGCTGGCAAAAATTGTATTTTTAAAATGAACTTAATATTGTTGGGGAAACGGAAAAAAGAATAGTCATACATTTTGTTATCTGTACATTAAGACTAATAGTATGTCCTATATGTCTTATGTCTAACAGCCATACATGAGTGAGCAAGTCTCATTTCACCCTTGCGAGCATTACTTTTTATAATTTGCTATTGCTTTAATGAGAAACATTTCATTTTAATTGGCATTCACTTGTTGAATATATTGCTTTATCAAGTCTATAATAATAAAAATGTAATATGCTAATTAGGCTGGACAGCCAAACGACCTTCGAGACATCCTTCCGGACAACCTTCTGGATGAAGCTGGGGCTGCGAGGGCCGAGCCCCTTGCATGAATTTCATGCATCAGGCCTCTAGTTACTATATAACTGATGAAAAGGGAAAACCAACTATTGACAGACATTGAGCTAAGCCAATTCATTTCCTATGAATTAGGATAATACATTTTTGAAATGTAATGATCTTTTATTTAGCTTAACCAAAAGGATATTTTCTATGAAAACTATCTTTACCCATAACTACCATTCTATAGTAAGATGTGTGTGTGTGTGTGTGTGTGTGTATATGTGTGTGTGTGTATATATATATATATATATATATATATATAAATTCTAACAAAAAAGTAGAGTAGGTTTATTTTTTAAATTAAGACCAAAAACAAAACTCAAAATGACTGGCCCAGACAGAGAAAGAGTAATGGCAAAGAGAATGAAAAAAAGAAATGGAGGATGAAGGTAGGAACCCAAGCAACTTAGCAGTTTTGTTACAGCACCGATGAATGAATGAAACATCGAAAACAATTTTCTATCCAAGGTGTGCCTGAGGTGCATTTAGAATAGTAATATTAACATTTAATATAACTTTTTGCTTTATTGTCCAAAAAGAAAGAAGCCTTCCACCACAAGGGATAAATATAAGGGATTTTTCTGGAGATTTCCCCTTAACTCTCAGACAATATTATAATGCGACTCAATAGACCAAGTAATAAGGTCATTTAAATAATGGATGGTGACAAAACATATATTACTAAGGCTGCTATATATTTTATTTTTTAAATATTTTTATTGATTAATAAAGAGGAGGAAAGGAGAAGGAGAGAAACATTGAAGTGAGAGAATAACTTTGATTGCCTATCTCCTGCACACCCCCTACAACAACCCTGGCACATGCTCTGACTGGACATCAAGCCAACCTTTTGGTGCACCGGATGATGCCCAACCAACTGAGCCACACAGGCCAGGACTGCATGACTTATCTTTAAAACATGAAACAGTTATAGCTAATAACAATTAATTGATAACATGTTATAATGCTATGATTTGTTTTTGTTTATAGTTCCCTATTTCTTCATTCTATCTTCTTTTTCCTCTCTTCACTATTATTCTCTCTCTACAATCAATCATTCTCTTTCCTAGATATTATTAATAGTTAATCTTTAGAGTCACACAACCAAAGGTACAATCTTTTCATGTGATACATTTAGGAGCTTTTCTTTCCTGAATTATAAGAACCTGAATAAAGCAATCTAACAAACAGTACCACCCTACCCACATACCCCCTAAAAAAAACAAAACAACAGAAAACTTTACTGTCACTGTCTCAAAGATGGTGCTTGCATGGATTACAAGGCTAAATTAACTTCCTCTCCATTTTTCTACCCTCCTATATTCTCAACTTTTCCATTGTGTATTGCTCAATTTTATTTTTGTCATACAAACAAAAAACTTGGAGTTTAGTCATCCCATGAATTTCCAAGTAATCATCAAATGCATTTGGTATAAAAAAATCCTGGTAAAATTTTAAAAATTTTAAATTATTACACTTTAATGAACATTTAACTAATCTTCATATTTAATTCATGAAAATTCTTTAGATTTTATGACCACATAATTTGAAATGCAAAACAATTTAATGTTTTCTCTCTTCTGATTCAAGGTGTCTTTTTGCCAATAAAAATAATCACTCTCTTGTTGTGGCTGGTATTGTCCAGTGGTTAGAATGGTGGCCTGCACACCGAAGGTTCACAGGTTCAATACCCCAGTGAAGGGCACATACCTGGTTGCAGGTTCCATCCTGGGCCCCTGTTGGGGCATATGTGGGACACAACCAATTGATGTGTCTCTCTTACATCAATGTCTCTCTCTCTGTCTCTCTCTCTCTCTCTCTCTCATTCTCTCTCTCCCTTTCCCCCTCTCCCTCCATTCCTTCCACTCTCTTATAAAAATCAATGTAAAAAATGTCCTCAGGTGAGGATTAACAAATAATAATAATCACTCTCATTTTCTCACATATAGTAATCTATGTACCTGCACATTTCTAAGTACTCTGTGTTCATGTTACACTAAGCATGAGAACAATCATGCAAAATAGGTATTATTTTCTCCATTTTCCATGGAAAAGTCAGAAAAATTATATTATTTGCTTAAAGCCACAAAAGTAAAAACTAGCTGGCTAAAGTAAAAACCTATAGTCTTGCCCTAGCCGGTTTGGCTCGGTGGATAGAGCGTCAGCCTGCGGACTGAAGGGTCCCAGGTTCGATTCCGGTCAAGGGCACATGCCTGGGTTATGGGCTTGGTCCAACCTGCAGGAGGCAGCCAATCAACGATTCCCTCTCATCATTGATGTTTCTATCTCTCTCTTCCTCTCCCTTCCTCTCTGAAATCAATAAAAAATATATTAAAAAAAACCTATAGTCTTTTGTGTGGTTATTTCCACTTATCATAATGTTTAGAGATTTATTCACACCCTTGTGACTATTAATATGTTCTTTTTTCTTCTTTCTTTTTCTTTCTTTAATCCTCACCGAATAACATTCTTTAAAAGGAGGGAAAGAGAGAGAGAGAAACATCAACCGGTTGCCTACTGTATGTGTCCAGGCTGGGGATCAAACCCACAACCTTTCCGTGCACAGGTCAGTGCTCAACCAACTGAGTCACTCTGGCTGGGCTGTTCTCTTTTCTTTCTGAATAGTATTCCATAAGAACAATATGGCACTATTTGCTTAACTTTTCACTAGTTAATGGACATTTGGATTCTCATTTTTCTTTTTATTATTATGAATAGTGCTGCTGAGAATACACAGAAATTGTTAGGTGGGCCAATATTTTCACATCCTTGTGGAAAAGATCAGAGTAGGATTGCTGATTGGTACCATAAGTGTGTGTTCCACTGCATGAAGATACTGCTAAACAATGTGTTTCTGACAGTATTTCCACTAGCATTGTATGAGTCTGGTTACTCCATATTCTTAACCAAAACTGGATATTGTCAGTCTTTTTTATTTTAGCTATTCTAGTGAGTATATAGTGGAATTTCATTGTGGTTTATCTTATAATTCTCTGATGACAATGTTAATTATCTTTTTTATATGCTTATTGGTCATCTAAATGTCTTTTGGCAATGTCCCTTCAAATCTTTTTTCCAGTTTTATTCAATTGTCTTCCTATTAATAATTTGTAAGATTTATTTATATATACTATTACTGATAAAAATGGTGCTGTTATCTTTTGTACTGCCACAAAATAGGTTTTGAATTAACTTTAACATCTTCTGAAATAGACTTATTTTCCAACCTTGATGGCCTTAATTAATACTGAGGCTCTAATTACAGATATACTTGGGGATCCCATTAAATTTAAACAAGCTGCCACCTATAATCTTATCAAATAATAAACAGGAAAAAATAGGTATGCCTCACCTTAACCATCAGACTATTGCCTTGCCAAATTCCCCATAATCACTGCACTCATTGTCCTACAGTATCTCATAGTGGACATGGATGCCAAGACCCAATGAGTAATACAATTCAATTGTCTTTAGAATTCATGATTTGCTTTGCCAAACAGAACCCTATGAATGTCTCCCCCCGCCCCCCCACACACACAAACACACCAGTTTAAACCATTAATATTTAAAAAAGAGTCTTCAGAATGGAAATCTATTACACAAGACCTATGTAGAGAAAGGGTGATCATAATAAGCTTTCAACTACTTGACTTATATATGACCCCCCTCTTTTCCTGAAAGCCCTTTTCCTCCATACTGGAATTCTTTTCCCTACTGTACATTTACACTCAAATATTTTCTTGATTCACATTTATAGCATGTGTTTGTCCCCGATAGAGCTGTAATCCTCCTCTGCTCTGTGAATCATACCTGGCAGGTGGTTAACTCCATCCCCTACGTGCCAGAATTCTCTTTCCCATGTATAATCTCCATTTCAGATCTCAAACCCTTCTGTCTTTTCCCTGCAGTATCAGAATATCACCCTTTTTTCAGAGCCCTATATGAATGTCATCTACAGCAACTAGTTCATGCTAAAGAATTGAATAGAACATCAGGGTATTGCCCTCAAATGGAAGCAGCACAAAGTTCCCTCAGGAAAAGTTATGGTATCTTACATGCACATCGTATTTATCATAGATTACAAAGGACTTTCAATACATCACTTGATTATTTAGGAGTTTTTGCCTCTAAAGGGCACATAAAGCATTATTCCATTGTTCACATGGCAAGGCTGAGAGGTTCAGTGAGATTAAGATGCTCACCCAAAATAAGTAACACCTGCAAGGTAGAACTGATGAATTCCTGTTTTTTACCCCTCTGTTCTGTGCCATATCCCAAGATTCACAGTTTTGCCCTTTTTTATCCTGATACCATCTTTATCTTCTACCACCTTAATTTATGTGGTATCCATAAGCCTACTTAGATATCTTAATTCCTACTGATTTTGGATTTAATAAGGACATTACTAACACAGAAAAAACTTAAGATTTGCAGAAACCAAACTTGAACTAAACTCTGCAAAATAAGTGAATAATCAGATTTAGTTTCTAAAGTCTATAAATATACATTACGATTGAAATCTTTTTAAAATATTAATTCTAGTTAAGACAGACAGATAACCCAATAATATATACTTAAAGCTTATAAGCCATTTAAACATTTCCCTAACTCAATTTAATATGATTAGCCCAGCTGGCATGGCTCAGTGGTTGAGCATCAACCTATGAACCAGGAGGTCACGGTTTAATTCCCGGTCAGGGCACATGCCCAGGTTGTGGGCTCAATCCCCTGTGAAAGGTGTGCAGGAGGCAGCCGATTGAGATTCTCTCGCATCACTGTTGTTTCTATCTCTCTCTCCCTCTCCATTCCTCTCTGAAATCAATAAAAATATATATTTTACAAAATTGTAATGATTCTATGTGATTTCAATAGAGAGGCAAATAATTTTTCTTTCAAGAGAATATAGTTATTACAAATATCTCTCTTTTACTTCAGTTTATTATGATCAAAGACACTACACTATGGTTCTTCAGAAAACTGGTTTCAGACTGTTGGATGCTCACCAATATTGCCGATTTTTTTATTTTTTTCTCCTTCTATAGTCAATCATTTATGAAGTAACAAAATTCTTTTATTTGCTCATAATTCTCTCCATTTCTTTTTTTCTCCATCCTGACTTAATTTTTTCTCTTCTATTTTTCTTCCTTTTAGGTTGATATTTCCTGCTGATGGGTAATAGATTGCATCTTAATTATTGTTCTGAAAATTTTCCTCCCACCATGTTCTCCACTCTTTGAATAATATCTACCACAAGTCTATTTGTTGAAACTGCAATAATACCTCAATAGGGATGTAATCCTTCTCTGATTACAAGCATGCTATTACTGTTTCTATGGCTATATCCTCATTCCAAGATTCATCACTCACTCATATTTTTTAAAAAGTTCACTTGATTCTCCTAAAAATCTTATTGAAATGGAATAATATTATTTTACTCATTTTCCAAATGAGGTAGCAGGATAGAAACATTTATTACTGTTCCCAAAAATTTTAAAGGAGGTTGTAACCCAGGTTTCCTAATTCTTATTGCCTATAACTATTTATTTGCAATCTGATTACTATAACTTTTAAGCATCTCTACATAATGTCAGAATAAATTTATCAACAAATTGAGAATTAAATCATTATGTTTCATAATTTTTTCTTAATTTGTATGTAATAAATATTATTAGTATTGAAGAAATCAAAATCAACCTGAACAAGTGAATACCAGAGTTTTTATTTCAATTTTAAAGGTTTTGTTCTCTCTGAAATGTAATTAAACACCTAGGATCTCTTTTTATCTTAACATTAATTAACATATATACTCTTTGCCCTGTCTCAGGTTTATAGTAATTTACTTGAAGTAATGTTATTTGGAGACAATATTTTTTTCTCCTGCAGTTTGTTGTTATATAAATTATATGGTATTATATATTATTTATTTGGGGTCATATATAATACTTATTTGGTGAGATATCTATATATATATATATATATATATATATATATGTATATATATATATATATAATTTATATAGTGCTATATAGGATGGATAGATGATAGATAGATAGATAGATAGATAGATAGATAGATAGATAGATAGATAATGTGTCCTATGCATGGAGTAACACACTTTTTTGATAAACCAGACCAGGCAAAATAAACAAAAACTCTTTAAAACTTCAAAGAAAAATCACATCAACTTCAGTCCAATTCTGATTTACTTTTTTTTCTGATTATGCTGATTATATGACTATAGGATTATGGCTTTTTATGAGCCCAAGAAGTCAATTGAAAGACAGTTTTAACTTTCATTTTTCTTGCTAAATTTATCAAATAACAGAAGTTATCATTAATCTATTACCATCTTTATGATGATTACTCTTTTTTTTTTTTTTTTTTTTTTTTTTTTTTTTTTTATTGCTTAAAGTATTACAAAGGGTACCACACATGTGTCCATTTTATCCCCCCGCCCCAGACAGTCCCCTAGCCTCCCCCATCCCCCCATGTCTTATGTCCACTGGTTATGCTTCTATGCATGCATACAAGTCCTTTAGTTGATCTCTTACCCCCCTACCTCCTGCCCCGCAACCCTCCCCGGCCTTCCTGCTGCAGTTTGACAATCTGTTTTAGGGAGCTCTGCCTCTGTATCTATTATTGTTCAAAAGTTTATAATGGTCTCTATTATCCATGAATGAGTGAGATCATGTGGTATTTTTCCTTCATTGACTGGCTTATTTCACTTAGCATAATGCTCTCCAGTTCCATCCATGACGTTGCAAATGGTAAGAGTTCCTTCCTTTTTAGAGCAGCATAGTATTCCATCGTGTAGATGTACCACAGTTTTCTAATCCATTCATCTACTGATGGGCACTTAGGCTGTTTCCAGATCTTAGCTATGGTGAATTGTGCTGCTATGAACATAGGGGTGCATATATCCTTTCTGATTGGTGTTTCTGGTTTCTTGGGATATATTCCTAGAAGTGGGATCACAGGGTCAAATGGGAGTTCCATTTTCAGTTTTTTAAGGAAACTCCATACTGTCTTCCATAGTGGCTGCACCAGTCTGCATTCCCACCAGCAGTGCACAAGTGTTCCTTTTTCTCCACATCCTCTCCAGCACTTGTCGTTTGTTGATTTGTTGATGATAGCCAGTCTGACAGGTGTGAGATGGTACCTCATTGTTGTTTTGATTTGCATCTCTCGGATGATTAGTGACTTTGAGCATGTTTTCATATGTCTCTTGGCTTTCTGAATGTCCTCTTTTGAAAGGTGTCTATTTAGGTCCTTTGCCCATTTTTTGATTGGATTGTTTATCTTCCTTTTGTTAAGTTGTATGAGTTCCCTATAAATTTTGGAGATTAGGCCCTTATCGGATATGACATTGGCAAATATGTTTTCCCACAGAGTGGGTTTTCTCGTTGTTTTGTTGATGGTTTCTTTTGCTGTGCAGAAGCTTTTTATTTTGATGTAGTCCCATTTGTTCATTTTCTCTTTAGTTTCAAGTGCCCTAGGAGCTGTATCAGTGAAGAAATTGCTTCGGCATATGTCTGAGATTTTGTTGCCTTTGGATTCTTCTAGAATTTTTATAGTTTCCTGTCGTACATTTAAGTCCTTTATCCATTTTGAGTTTATTTTTGTGTATGGTGTAAGTTGGTGGTCTAGTTTCATTTTCTTGCATATATCTGTCCAATTTTCCCAGCACCATTTATTGAAGAGACTATCTTGGCTCCATTGTATGTTCTTGCCTCCTTTGTCAAATATTAATTGAGCATATTGGTTCGGGCCGATTTCTGGGCTCTCTATTCTATTCCATTGATCTATATGCCTATTCTTGTGCCAGTACCAGGCAGTTTTGAGAACAGTGGCTTTGTAATACATCTTGATATCTGGTATTGAGATCCCACCTACTTTGGTCTTTTTCAGGATTGCTGCAGCTATTCGAGGTCTTTTTTTATTCCAGATGAATTTTTGGAGAGTTCGTTCTAGATCTCTGAAGTATGCCGTTGGTATTTTAATGGGAAGTGCGTTGAATTTATAGATTGCTTTGGGTAGTATGGACATTTTAATGATGTTGATTCTACCAATCCATGAACACGGTATGTTCTTCCATCTGTTTATGTCTTCCTCTATATCTTTTTTCAACGTCCTGTAGTTTTCTGAGTAGAGGTCTTTTACCTCTTTAGTTAAGTTTATTCCTAGGTAGCTTAATTTTTTTGGTGCGATGGTAAACGGGATTGTTTTTATAATCTCTCTTTCTGAAAGTTCACTATTGGTGTATAGAAATGCCTCGGATTTCTTGGGGTTAATTTTGTATCCTGCTACATTGCCAAATTCATGTATTAAGTCCAGTAGCTTTTTGATGGAGTCTCTAGGGTTTTGTATGTATAATATCATGTCGTCTGCAAATAAGGACAGTTTTACTTCCTCTTTTCCAATTTGGATGCCTTTTATTTCTTCTTCTTGCCGAATTGCAATGGCTAACACTTCCAGTACTATGTTGAACAGGAGTGGTGAGAGGGGGCATCCCTGTCTTGTTCCTGTTCTTAGGGGAAATGGTGTTAGTTTTTGTCCATTGAGTATGATGTTGGCTGTGGGCCTGTCATATATGGCTTTTATTATGTTGAGGTATGATCCTTCTACTCCCACCTTGCTGAGAGCTTTTATCAAAAATGGGTGTTGAATTTTGTCAAATGCTTTTTCTGCATCAATTGATATGACCATGTGGTTTTTTTCTTTCAATTTGTTTATGTGATGTATCACGTTTATTGATTTGCGGATATTGTACCATCCTTGCATCCCTGGGATAAATCCTACTTGGTCATGGTGTATGATCTTTCTGATGTACTGCTGGATCCGATTTGCTAAGATTTTGTTGAGGATTTTGGCATCTATGTTCATGAGGGATATTGGCCTGTAATTCTCTTTCATTGTGTTGTCTTTACCTGGTTTTGGTATTAGGGTGATGCTGGCTTCATAGAATGAGCTTGGAAGTGTTCCTTCCTCTTGAATTTTTTGTAGTAGTCTGAGGAGGATAGGTTTTAGTTCTTCCTTGAATGTTTGGTAAAACTCCCCTGTGAAGCCGTCTGGTCCTGGGCTTTTGTTTGCTGGAAGCTTTTTGATGACTGCTTCAATTTCTTCCATAGTTATTGGCCTGTTGAGATTTTTAGATTCTTCCTGATTGAGTTTTGGAATGTTGTATTTTTCTAGGAATTTGTCCATTTCCTCCAGGTTGTCTAGTTTGTTGGAGTAGAGCTGTCCATAGTATTTTTTAACAATCATTTGTATTTCTGTGGGGTCTGTTGTTATTTCGCCTCTATCGTTTCTGATTTTGTTTATTTGGGTCCTCTCTCTTTGCTTCTTGGTGAGTCTGGCTAGAGGTTTGTCAATCTTGTTTATCCTTTCAAAGAACCAGCTCTTGGTTTCATTGATTTTCTGTATTGTTTTTTTGGTCTCTATGTCATTTATTTCTGCTCTAATCTTTATTATCTCCTTCCTTCTGCTCACTCTGGGGTTTTCTTGTTGCTCTCTTTCTAATTCTTTGAGTTGTAGAGTTAGATGATTTACTACCATTTTTTCTTGTTTGTTGAGATAGGCCTGTAGAGCTATAAACTTCCCTCTCAGGACTGCTTTCATTGTGTCCCATAGGTTTTGGATTGTTGTGTTTTCATTGTCATTAGTTTCCAGGATGTTTCGAATTTCTTCTTTGATTTCATTGGTAACCCAATCAATATTTAATAGCATGCTATTCAGCTTCCAGGTGTTTGAGTATTTTGGGTTGTTTTTATTGTAGTTTATTTCTAATATTATGCCATCGTGGTCTGCGAAGACGCTTTTTATGATTTCAATTTTCTTGAATTTGGGGATACTTTGCTTGTGACCCAATATATGGTCTATTTTTGAATATGTCCTATGAGCATTTGAGTAGAATGTATATTCCCTGGCTTTCGGGTGAAGTGTTCTGAAGATGTCTATTAAGTCCATCTGATCTAGTGAGTCATTTAGGATTGCTGTATCTTTGCTGATTATTTGTCTAGAGGACTTATCCAGTGCTGTCAGTGGTGTATTAAAGTCCCCTACTATGATTGTATTGTTGTCGATGTCTCCTTTGATATCTTCCAGGAGTTTTTTTATGAATTTGGGTGCTCCTGCATTGGGTGCATATATGTTTACCAGGATTATATCTTCTTGTTGTATTGATCCCTTTAGTATTATGAAGTGGCCTTCCTTATCTCTTGTTATGGCCTTCACTTTGAGGTCTATTTTGTCCGATATAAGTATTGCTACCCCAGCTTTCTTTTCCTTTCCATTTGCCTGAAAGATATTTTTCCATCCTTTCACTTTCAGTCTGTGTGAGTCCCTTCTAATGAGGTGGGTTTCTTGTAGACAGCAGATGTATGGGTCATGTTTTTTTATCCATTCAGCCACTCGATGTCTTTTGTTTGGAGCATTTAGTCCGTTTACGTTTAAAGTTATTATTGAAAGGTAGTTGTTTGTAGGCATTTCTGTTTTTGTGTGGCTGTTTTCTTTCTGAGCTTTTTATGTCTTATTTTTATACCAGTCCCTTTAGCATTCCTTGCATTGCTGGCTTGGTGGTGATAAACTCCCTTAGCCTTTTTTTGTCTGTGAAGCTTCTTATTTCCCCTTCAAGTTTGAATGATAGCCTTGCTGGATAGAGTATTCTTGGATTCAGTCCTTTGCTTTGCATCACTTTGTAAATTTCCGTCCATTCTTTTCTGGCCTGATGTGTTTCTGTTGAGAAATCATTTGACAATCTAATGGGAGATCCCTTGTATGTAACTTTCCGTCTCTCTCTTGCAGCCTGTAAGATTCTCTCTTTGTCCTGAACATTTGCCATGGTAATTATGATGTGTCTTGGTGTGGGTCTTTTTGGGTTCACCTTGTTTGGGACTCTCTGGGCTTGTGTGACTTTTTTCTTCCCCACCTCAGGGAAGTTTTCTGATATTATTTCTTCTAATAGGTTTTCTAATCCTTGTTCATCCTTCTGTTGTTCTGGTACCCCTATTATTCGTATGTTGTTTCGTTTCATGTTGTCCCAAAGCTCCCTTAGGCTCTCCTCCTGTCTTTTCATTTTTTTCTCCAATTGCAGTACATTTTGGGTGTGTTTTGCTTCCTTGTCTTCTAAATCACTAATTCGGTCCTCCGCTTCTCCTAGTCTACTGTTGATACTTTCAATGGAGTTTTTCATTGCAGCTATATCGCTCTTCATATCTTCTTGGGTCTTACTTAAGTTGTTGATTTTTTCATCTGTTTCTTCTAGCTTCTTCCATATGTTATCAATTTTTTCATCTGTTTCTTCTAGCTTCTTCCATATGTTATCGATTTTTTCATCTGTTTCTTCTTGCTTCTTGCTGAGGTTGTCGATTTTTTCCTCCATCCGGTTTATGCACTCTAGGACCCTTATTCTGAATTCTTTTTCTGTCATGTTGCATGCCTCTGTATTACTTAGCTGCTTTTCTGGAGAGTCCTCCTTCTCTTTCCTTTGGGGTTTCTTTGTCTACCCATGTTTGATCTCACTGACATATCTAGACGTTGAGTCGTTCAGTGGCTGCTCCCTTGGTGGCAGTGACTCCTTGGTCTGCGGTTCCTCTTCGGGCGGTTGCGGTAGCAGCTGCTCTTCAGTTGGCAGCAACTCCTCTGGTGGGTGCTGTTCACAGCTGTGGTGGCTCTTCTGGCTGGTGGGGCGAGGTTTCACGTACAGCTGCTGTTCCTCAGCAGAGGGTGTGGTGCTCAGGAGGTTGCTGTTGCTTGGATCTGCTGTGTTGATTTAAAGGCACAAAATACAACACAACAAGGCACCACGTACCAGGCACTATACACAAATATATTCACGATATTAATAACCCCAAATAAAGGTGACCACCTGAATTAAGAATTAGGGGATAAGGAAGAAGGAAGAGAAAAAGAGAAAAGAGAAAAAAGAAAAGAAAATTAGGGACCAAAAAAAGGAGTGCAAAAATGAAAGTGGGAAAAAGGAGGGGGGAAAGTAAAAGCGAGAAAAGAAAGGAAAAGAAAAAAAAAGAGCGAAAAGAGAGAATGAAGTGGAAGAGGGGAAGAGACTTTTTATATGAGGAGAATGCTCCTATAGAACAGCCATTAATCCCAACAAATTCCAGCAACAGCTCCCTGGAGATAAATGCAAACTAGAAACAACCAATAATATAACGATGAAAATAGAATGGAGAACACTAATCCCAAAATAAAATAAAGAGAAAATAAAATGGCACTTTAAAAAAAAATGGTAAAATGGTAGCAGTAATAATACTGGTTAAAAATAAGAAGGTAGTAATTAAAAGGGTAAAATCAGGTGATGGAAAAAAGAAGAAAAAAAAAAGAAGAAGAGGAAAAGAAAAAAAAAAGAAAAAAAAAAAGAAAAAAAATTGGTTTCTTAGTTAAAAGGTAAAAAAAGAAAAAAAAAAAAAATATTGCAGTAGTGAAGGTCCTTCGGTTCTTCTATTCTTCAGTGTGGCTCGCCTTAGACCTGCCCGGTATTCAGGAGAGTGTTGAGTTTCCCTGCGATATACTGTTCCTCTGTGTTGTAAACCACAGTCCTTATTTTAAAGCAAGCCGCATTTGTTTCCCAGACTGCCTTATTTTGTGTTTAGCAAAGAGTCAGTTTGTGGGTCAGCCTCTGGGTGGCAGTGTTCTGGGGTTGGCCTCTGAGGCTACAGGGCCTCTCTGTCCAGTGGAAGTTCACTGCCCAGAGCTGGCTGCGTAAGAGTTACCAGTGCTGTGTTGTTGCTGGGATTCGATTACTCTTAAGTTTAAATTTAAAAAACAACATTTTAAATGGATGCAGGATAACAATAGGTAGAAATATTACCTTTTGTTTTGTTTGCTCTTCTAAGCATCTTCATGACATTAATCTCAGCAAACTGCCCTCATGTATAAACTACTGGTTCCTCATAATGGTGTATGGCATTTCAATTTCAAACTTGCCCTCGATAAACAGAATGAAGAATTACTGTGCTCATGCATAAACGTCTTTGTGACTCAATGTTTTTCTACCATAATCAGTAACAACCTTATTTTTTTAAAAAAATCAAAGTGCATGAAAAGTAAAACAATCTTATTCCATATGCAAAGAAAATTCTTTGTTCTTCCCTGAAGTAGAAAAGATTAATAAAATAGTAAATGTCACTAAGTAAACTTCATCATTCAAAAACTATCATGTAAATTAAGCAATAAAGTGTTCAACAAATCTGCTTAGTTTCCAAAGATGATATTGTTTATGTACTTATTGATTTCTTCAGACGTATAATCTAGTGTAGCTCATCCATTCAACTAACCTGTCCTCTACAAACTCCTAAATAATAAATATTACCTAGGAAAATAAATTATGCTCCAAAGAAGTATCTTCCTGTGCAAAGAAATTCTAAGAGAGAGAGAGAGAGAGAGAGAATTTCTAAATAGTCTTCAGAGTGCCACAAGTTAACCAAATTGAAAAATAAGTTTGTTGAAACAAAAACTTTGTTTTTTTTTCAATTCTAAGTAAAATTTTAATTTTTGTGTAATATAATTTTAAAATACAGGTTTTCTATTCACTAAGCCTGAATTCTGGTATTCCCTTTTTTTTTCCAGTCCTTAAAGCCAATCTTTCTTAAATATTTACCAATTATCATTTTTAAAGAAATATAATGTGAAATATTCATTAAAACTTCGCTTTATTTATGACTTTCACAACAATAAGAAAAAGTCAAGATGTCAGGATCTGCCTTACACTGCTCTCTGAGGAAAATGCTATTCCTGAGGAAAATACTCTCTGCTAATTAATCAACACTTCAAGACCACACAATATGCAAATCCTCACCTGCTCTTATTTGGATGGAATATAAAGAAAAAGAATTTTGGAACTAAGGCTCTTGTTATTTGTTAGCTATGTGACTCTCCTCTTGTTTATTTATTTATCCAATAAGTTTTTATTGAGCAGCTACTATGTGCTAGGTACCCATCTAGACTCTGGGGCTATAATGCGAAACAAGCAAAACAATGTGCCTTTCCTGTGGAACATACATTCAAGTGGATGTTACAGAAATTATACGAGTAGCTAGATGGAGAGATGTAAATAGGGAAAAATTGTGATAAAACATGATGGAAGTACAATTTTCAATAGAATAGGCAGAATGATCCACTCTGAAGAGGTAACATTTGAACAGAAGCATGATTGAGGAGTGGGATAAAAAATTATGTGCCCTGACCGGTTTGGCTCAGTGGATAGATTGTCGGCCTGCGGACTCAGGGGTCCCGGGTTCGATTCCGGTCAAGGGTATGTACCTTGGTTGCGGGCACATCCCCAGTAGGGAGTGTGCAGGAGGCAGCTAATCGATGCTTCTCTCTCATCGATGTTTCTCTCTATCCCTCCCCCTTCCTCTCTGTCAAAAATCAATAAAATATAGTTTTTTAAAAAAGAAAGAAATTACGGTGATTCCTGGTAGAAAATAGGTGCAAAGGCTTTGGAATGGAAGTGAACTTTGAGCAATTGGAAAGAAGAGAAGGAAGGCCCAAGAGGCTGAAGCAGAGGGCACCATAAAAAAGATGAGTTCAGACCAATACCTAGAAGTGAGGTAGGGTGGACCTTGTAAGCCAGAGCACATTGGTTTTGTTATGTGTAGGATGCAGAATCATTGGAGGTCTTGAGTAGAAAATTAATGTGGATATAATGTTGCTGTAAATGGCACCCATATTCTGCTGATGGAGAATATACAGGTTAAACTCCCAAGTCTCAATTTATCATTTTTGAAAAGGGAATAATAATGTTTGCCTAGTGGTCCCAGGAACATTGAATGAATTAGCATGCATTAATTTCTGACACATACTAAGATCTCAATAATATTTTTTTTACTGTGTTTTATTTCCTGTTGAGTTAGATAAAACAGTATCCCTATTCCTTTCAAGGCAAATTCCACCCATCACCCCTCTTCCCTTAATTCAATATTTTTCTAACTCTGACTTCTTCTCTGTCAATATTTTCCTTTCTATCCTCTAGCTTTCTTCCAAATAATTTATTCATCCAGTGTAGTCTAGAGTCATATATATCTTCTTACCTCAAACAGAATAATTTTTTAATCCTGTTACTTCATACATCCAATCAAAATGCATCAGTCTCTATTTTTATAACAAATTACAAAAAAAGTATATTTCTCCAGAAAAACTGGTATGTTTTCAATTAGCAGGTTTATCGCTGACTCTGTGCTAAGGTTATCCTTACTTTATAGATGTTAATATTTTTGTTAATTAATCTTAAATTATTGACATTTCATTATAACATAATAGTGCTCTTGTTTATATTAAAATGCACTTCAAATCGTTTTTGAAAATAGGCAGACCATAAATCAGGGTATTCGTTTCCTGTGTCTGACACAAATTACCATTAGCTTAGCACCTTAAAAGAACATGCATTTATTATCTCACAGGTCTATAAGTCAGGAGTCTGGGTTGGCTAAGCTGGTTTTTCCCTTCTAGGTCACGGAAACCACTACCTGATCCACTACTGGGCTGGGATCAAGAGTCTCTGGGAAAATCTCCTTGGAAGCCCAGGCATGCTGCGAGCAGAATCGCATTTCCTTGCCACACTTAATCTCTGGAGGCCGTGCTGTGGCCCTGGCCTGTGTCCCAAAGCCAGAAAAGGTGTTTCCACGATTGAAATCTGAATTCTGCCAATCTTTCTTCTACCTTAAGCCAGAGAAAATTCTTTACTTTAAAAGGCTTATGTGATTAGATTGTACCCATCCAGATACTCAGGATAATATGCTATATAAAAGTCTCTAGTGTTAATAACATCTGAAAAGTCCTTCTTGCCATATAATGCAACATCCTCACGGGTTCCATTGGTTAGTGTGTAGACATTTTGGGGGAGTGGGGGCACACAGATAACAAATGCCACAATAAATAGCTCATAAGCTAAAACACGTGGCTATTTTTCATATTTACCCCCACAACCTGAACACCCATAAGTTGTTATAGCCGTTCATTGCTTAATTTAATACTCACAGAATACATTACTAGTGTAATTTTAAAGATTTTTTATGTATTTTTGTAATAAGCAAAATAGGTGGAAAACAAATACATGTTTACCAAAAAAAAAAAAAAATGGAAATGTTAGAAAAAGAAGATAATTTTTTGAAAACAATTTGTTTGCACTGGGGAGAGAAAATAAAACCCTTACTTTATTCTTGTTTTATATTCTAGAATCTGAAATATGTTTTAAAAGTTTGCCCTATTTGTCAATCTGTCAGGAAATGTATTTCAGCATCAAGCTTCATGCTCCCGGGGAAATCATGAAACATCTTATTCAGCTGAAGAGGCTGAAGCTCAAAGCAGTGCAATTAATATCTCCCATTTTTGCCATCGGCACGGAAAGCCGCTCCGTGGAATCAGAATCGCTAATTGTGTGTAATAGCTTACATCTGGCCTGTGCACGTTCAGCACATTAGGCTTGCTGTCTGTGTCCTGATCGCTGGGCACGGAGTGGACGTGCTCTGACCGGAGCTGCCACACTCCAAGCTTCTCAGGAGAGAGAATATTCATTAACACCTGAAATCTGGCTTCAGGAAATGGGTGGTAGACACTTATCACCAAATGCAGTCTTATTATTACTAGTAGTCTTGAATAAGCTGATAGGAACATCCTCAAAGCAAACAAAATAACACTTCCCTGAGTGTGTCATATAAAGTTTTGTTTAAAATTATGAGATGAACAGGGTTGTTATACTGATTCACTTAATTCTGTCTTCATGCTATAAAAACCCAAGACTCTTGCATATATTCATTTTAATAGCTACCTCAGAACACCACTCATCTAAGAGGACAATCCACAACATACAAAAAAACTACCGTTATCTTGCGTCACTGAAACTTTATACTCATTGAACACCATTTTCATATTTTCTCCTCCCTCTAAACCCTGGAAACCACATTCTCGTATCTGCTTCTCTGAGACTATTTTAGAAATCCGGTAGAGAAATCATGCAGCCTCTGTCCTTCTGTAACCGGCTTATTTCACTTAGCACAATGTCCTTAAGAGTCATCCATTATTTGCATGTAGTTGGATTTCCTCATTTTATTCAAGGCAGAATAATATTCCATGGTATGTAGATAACAGTTTATGTATTCATTTATTTATTGATGGACAGTTGGATTATTTCCAAATTTTGACAACAGTGAATAATATTTTAACATTGGAATGAAGATACAGTGCCTATAGTTAACAGTACTGTATTGAATGCTTTAATCCTTTGCGGTCCAATGTTATTTTTGGAATTCTAACAGTCTGGTCCAAATTAATTGACGGGATTGAATGTTGAACTTTTTAATGTTCTTAGTGCTCGACGTTGGACCTGCTCCTAGCGCCTGGTCTGTCGAGTCAGCCTCGAGGTTGTACCAAAAAGGGTTAAAATGTATTGAGGCAAGAAATCCTATTGTGTCTTACCATAAAAACAAAACCAAACAAAAACAAAGGAACAGAAGGAAACTTTTGGATGTGATGGATATATGCATTATCTTGATTGTGGTTTAAGTTTCACAGATTAATGCATATATCAAAACTCATTGAATGATATAACTATGTACAGTTTATATCAATTATCTGTATATATAAAAGCCAAACAACAAGAACAACTGGAACAACCAGTCGCTATGACAAGCACTGCTGCCAGCCAACCAGCCCAATGGGGGCAGGGCCAGTCAGCCAACCTCCCACGGCTCCTCCCCTTGGCTGGCCCAGCCCCTGATCAGGCCCGATTGGGGCAGGCCAGCCAGACCACACCTGTGCACAAATTCGTGTACTGAGCCTCTAGTCTATGATAATAAAAGCATAATATGCAAATCGACCAAACGGCTGAACAGTGGAATGACCGTTCAGACATCTTTCCAGACGCATCCTTCTGGACAAAGCTAGGGCTGTGAGGGCTGAGGCAGCTGCTTCAGCTGTGAGGGGCAAGGAAGCCGGGGCTGCAAAGGCCTACTCTTGCACAATTTCATGCATAGGGCCTCTAGTAACCTAATAAAGCTGCTTGAAAAAAATATGTAAGTTAGAGCCTCAGCCCTGCCAAATTCCTCCTTCTAGCTCAGGGAAAAAATTCCTGACATTCCCTGTAAAGTGTGCCCAGCCTAGTCCATCATGGTTTCAGCTCCTGGTCCCTTAAAAACAACCTTCCCCTAAGTGATGAGTATTACCATTGGGGCAGCACCCATGCCCATAGCAAGGCCATGTCACACATGAGTCTCCTCCCATCTGGGAAGAAGCTCAGAAAACAATGACCTGGCACAATCATTGATAAAGGTCAAGAAGATGGACTTTTTCTGGGTTTTTCTTGTCTACACCTCACACATGCTGACTGGGAATACGTCTTCCTCAGGGAATTTTCCCTTTGGCTCCTGGACTCAGAGCTCCCTGCTTCCCATTAGCATGACTGTTCTTGAAAGAGGAGGATGACTCTTAAGTACTGTCACCTTACACAAAACATACATGCTCTCCTACTTATCAATACCTTCAACTATCTGGTCCTTAATTACTTGGAAAATGCGGAGGCGGGGGGTGGGGACGAGTGCTAAAAGCTTTATATAGATAAATTCCCTATTACTTTTAGGGAAATATGTGGAATTTAAATAAACGGTAGATCAAAAAGGCACCCTGGCACCAGAATTTTAAAGGAAGAAAAAAAGTGAAGAAAACTTCTATATTGCCTTTAATATTGGGTATAACAAACACAACAAAATGTAATGCTTATCCTGGTAAATAATTGGAAACTCTTTTAACAGCCTTGCACTTAGATGGCTTTTTAAAACAATTTCCGATTTTATAGGTGGAGGGAAACATAGTATTTTCTTTTTCAGAGCTACTAAATTTATCCCTGTGTGTGATTTGTATGTGTGCTTATGTTTGATTTTAGTGGATTTTTCCTTAAAGGTAAGATAAACGCAATGATTATAATAATTAAATCAATACCTAGAATTTTAACACTATGTATATGCACACATAGGAACACTTTATGTGACTTTTAATTATTCATTCTTTAAAAAGAAAATAAACAATAAGCCCTGGCCAGGTAACTCAGTTGGTTGGAGCATCAAAAGGTTGTGGGTTTGATTCCTAGTCCAGGCACATACCTAGGTTGCAGGTTCAATCCCTGATTGGGGCTCATATGGGAGGCAACCAATCTCTTTCTTTCTCTCTTTTTCTCTCTCCCTCTCCCTCTCCCTCTCCCTCTCCCTCTCCCTCTCCCTCTCCCTCTCCCTCTCCCTCTCCCTCTCCCCCTTCCCCTCTGTAAAAATCAATTAAAGCATATCCTCCAGTGAGGGGAAAAAACAGTGAGATAGATTTTATTAGCATCCACATTTTTCCTCTGAAGAAAACTGAAATGCAGAATGATGATGTCACTAGCCTGTGTCATCTATCTGAGAGATGGGTTCAACATATGTTGGCGACACAAAAGATGGAGAAATAAAAAACCCTTGCTTAAGACATGTTCATAAAGGGTCTCAAAGAAGATGGAAAAGAAAGTGCTATTGAATAATAGGTGAGCAGGTCTTGGCAAAAAGGACCAAAGGTAAAGGGCTTTCCAAGCAGAAGAACAGCATAAACTCCAGAATGAAGCTACCAAACAGCTTTGGCAATGGAATATGGGATGAATTTGAAGGAATTTGGAGACTGGAGAAAGAATGTCATGCAAACAGTATATATTAGAAACAACAACATGGACCTTCAGTTAGTGGCAAGGGTACAAAAGGACTTCGCAGATGGGAGTCCCAGATGGTTAGGAATGGAATCCCACAAGAAAGGATGAAGGTTGACCCTTCTCTGAGAGTCGAGATGGAAATTGAAAAGCAAAGTGCCAAGCAAAGAGACTGCCTATCATATGAAATGGTCCAGGTAAGAGTAATAATATGTATATAGAGAGGTTAAAGAAGGGAAGATACATCCAATAATACTTAGCAATAATATTTAGCTATATGGTTTCAATGATTCTTGCATCTTGTTTATTTTCCTCTTATTCTTCCTTAGCATTGAAATCTACTGAAAAGTACATTTGCAATTCTCAGTTGTTCCAACAAATCTAATGTAGGAGATTTGTTTTCACCCTGAGGTCAGACTTTTTTAAAAAGAATGAGCAAGCCCCTGGGTACCAGTGTGATTAAAGCAGCAGTAATCAGAGTGGAGAATCTCAAGGGGAGATGGAATGCAAGATGACAAAATAGAGGTGATTCTGGTGCAAAAGTTTTGTTTTCTTTTAAATCAGCAGCTAATTACATAAGCAAGAAGATAGATTCTACTATGTAAGTCTACAATGAGTTGTTTTTCTTATATTGTATGCATTGTTCCAAACGAATCTTATAATTAGCCAAAATTTTGAATGCATGAAATTATGAAAAAGTTTTCTCATTTGAAAAGTCATGAGATAGTCAATTCATACCCTCAGCTGAACAAACTTTGAGCTGTACTATTACATCATAAAACGCTGTATTTATTGCCCTGGCCAGTGTGGCCCAGTTGGCTGGGCGTTGTCCCATACACCAAAATCCCATACACCAAAAGGTTGCCAGTTCAATTACCTGTCAAGGCACGTGCCCAGGTGGTAGGCTGAATCCCCATTAGGGGGCATGCAGGAGACAGCAGATGGATGTTGTGCTCTCACATCAATGTTTCTCTTTCCCTCCCTTCCTTTCTCTCTAAAAATCAATAAAATATTTAAATATATATATAATATTTGTTAAAAATAAACTCTTACTTAATACATTTCCATCCTAGAGAATTTCTATAAAACATAGTGCCTATAGTTCACAATATTTTTTATTATATGCTTAAAAATTAAGAGTGTGGAGATCTCATAGTAAGTTTCTTATTACAATGAAAGAACAATAAGATTAAAAATATAAATTTTTGTTGACTAAAACAGATGCAAAATAGCATGCAATGAGATTTTGGTAACAATATTATAGAATACAGATACAGAGTATAAAATATAAGAAAATAGCCTGGCTGGCATAGCTCAGTGGTTGAGCACTGACCTACGAACCAGGAGGTCATGGTTTGATTCCCAGTCAGGAATATACAGTATATATAATGCAGATACTATGCTGATTCTTGAAAAGGTACAAAGCAACCTGGTGTGGTATTCTGTTAATCAATGTGGTTAAGGATTTACAGGACAATAATCAACTTTTCTGACAGATGGTTAGGTAAGTAGAAAAATAAATTTTTATTAAAAATGGATTTCTATGAGATGTATAACGCTAATAAAATCAAAGTAAACATTTATTCTTTTATGAGCACAATTGAATGCCCCTTAAATTATAAACAGAAGCCAGTTACTGCAGGCCAACCAATTCACTAAGTCACAAAAAGGGGAAACAAAGGATGTGATATCACTCTATGGCTCACTGAAACATACACACGGGATCCAGATGTCACAGTATTCAGCTCTGAAAGGCAGTCATTGTCCAAGAGGCGGTGACCTTTTCCCTAGGATCTAATTTCTATAGCATAACTAATCCTTGAAAATGAATTCATCCTCAAGGAGAAACACGGGGGCAATATCTTGGCTTTCTGACAGTCTAGATTATTCTTGTCCTGTGTTCCTTGGTTGTATCTGATTGTGTTCCCATACTCCCATTTATCTTGTTCAATTTTTTTCCTCCTATCAACAATGGCTATCTTAAAGTTCTTTTTAATATTTTTATAGGACTCAAAGTTTCTTAAGTGAAATAAAGATCACCAAAATATCCTGTAAGAAAGTGTAGGCTATAGAGCTTTGGCTGACAAGTTAAAGTATTTTTAATAAAAGTGTATGAGCATGTTTATGCTAGTCAGGATGATTGAGTGTGATCAACATTGAATCCAAGAATACGCAATGTGAGGACACTGCTTTTATGTGCACTCTCATAAAAATAAGTTATATCTTTCCAGGTCATCATTAATATCTCTATTCTTTAAGTACAGTCATGGTGCTATAGTTCCAGTAAATAAAGAAATATGATAATCTTCTGGTTTTCGGGGAGGGGAAAATTGAAATTCAATGTGTGTGTTTGTGTGTGTGCCTATGTGTGTGTTTGTCTTTATGTCCTTCAGGGACAAAATCAGCAATTTTATCTCTGAATGTTAATGAGTTTCTGTCTATTCACTCACATTCAAAACACTGAAAAGTATCTAGTACACAGTATTGCAAAAAAATGTACAATATCCCCAATTTTACTAAATTACCAGGCACTGTAATAATTATTGGAGTACAAATAAGAGACAGGGCTTTTATCAATGAAGAAATAAAAACAAAAACATAAGATGTTTTCTCTCTTTTAAAACAATATCAAAATATGATGATAAATCTAATGCCCAAGTGATTTTTTTTCAAGGTATTTTTTGAATCTTACTTGGCTTCAGAAACAGATGTTACCAAATATATAAGAAAAATCAAGCTTGTGTCCCACTGAAACCACTGGGATATACAGATTGGGATAAAGGTAGGTTTACAGTTGCTCATATCGAAAATAATACAATAATAAATAATAATACACGAATTAACTCTGCTGTTTGCATACTCACAACTGTAAACATACTTTTGCTCCATCCTGCATACTGAACACTAGTGTGAGGGAGGGAGGCACTTATATATAAGAACCACATTTCTCTATAGAATTTCCTTAAGCTACTTCATGTAGGGTTTCCTTTGAAGGTACACAAACTTCTACAAAGTCATTGACTTCAAGCATTGCATAGAGAACATGACCTGGATTTCCTCCACCAAGGTCTGTATCACCCCGCTTACCCCACCACAGGAGATCCAGGTGGCTATTTTAATTGCCATATACTTGATACTTATATATATTAGGACTGTGGATCAATACATGGAAGATCAAATTGATAAATAGGTATTTTTAAAAAAGAAACATGTCCAGCTGGTTTTGCTCAGTTGTTGAGGGTAAACCCAGGAACCAAGAGATCACCCATTCTATTCCTGGTCAGGGCACATGCCCAGGTTGCAGGCTTGATCACCAGTAGGGGGCATGCAGGAGGCGGCCAATCCATGGATCAATGTCTCTATCTCTCTATCCTCTCCCTTCCCCTCTCTCTAAAATCAATGAAAAAGTATATTTTTAAAAATAAACAGTATTAATTGGAGAAAGAATGGATTAATTCAACTGAATACACACTCCCCAAATATTTTTATGATTGTGTGTGTGTGTGTGTGTGTGTGTGTGTGTGTGTGTGTGTGTAGACAGAAAGCGAGAAGGAAATAAGAGGGAGAGGGATAGAGAAATATAAGTAGAGGGTAGCTCAATAAGCAGGCAGGTGGGAAAATATATAGCTATAGATCAGAATATATACATGCATTACTGAGCTCTGAGTGCCAGAAGGTTCAGGCAATGACAACCTATTAGCAATGACCATTCCCAGAGCCCAGATCTTAGTGTCTAATTTCTAGTTTCTAACCTCAAATAGAAGGAATGAGAATTCTTAGAGAAATGTCTGATTCTAGGGCTGGAGCTGGGAAAATATAAAATGAGCCTGGAGCATCATACTGTATCAGAAAGTAAAGATAGGCTAAAGAAACAGGCCATAAAAGGGGGTATTTCAAAGAAAAAGAGAAACAGACCTTACAAAGCTCCCAATATCCAAAGCTGGAACAATTTTATAAACAGAATAAATGAGATAGCATAGGATCATAATTCAAATTATAAAATAAATATCCCTAAATTTGCATTGATGTAAATAGTGACTAATGACTGAATAAACAAAGATACCAATAAATAAACAAAGGGAAAAATAAAGAGCTTTCTTACAGAAGAATCCCAAATTATTTATATATTCCAAGAGCTGGAGTTTGCATCCTGGTCCTTCCCTTTCCTTGTGGATGGGCTAGACTCAGTGACTCACCTCTAAAGAATAGAGTAAGAAAATGGGAAAAATACTAATTTGACAGTGGAAATACCTGGCAAAAACTGCCTTCATCAAATGATCAAAATCAACATCTATACTGTTATATGGAGATCACGTATTCTCTGATATCCTGTGAGGGGAAGAGCATTTCATGGCTGTGATACATACCCTTTCAAAACCCCATAACCCCAGTCTAATCCTGATACATATAAGACACATCTAATGTGGGCCTGATATTCATTAAGATAATCAAAATTATAAATAATAATTACAACAACTAGGAAACTGCCACAGACCAGAGGACACTGGAGTGACATGGAAATTAAATTAAATGTGTTACTCTGAATTGGATCCTGCAACAGAATGAGGACATTAATAGATGATCCAAATTAAGTCTGGAGTGTAGTTAATAGTAATACACAAAAGTCAATTTCTTAATTTTGACAGAGGCACTTGGGTAATACGATGTTAACAATGACAGAAATCGGGTGAGTGTTTTATACTAGAACTTTGTACTATCTTTGCAAATTTCTGTAAACCTAATATTATTTCAAAATGAAAGAACTTTTCAAAATAAAAAATGTTATTCTACATTTAATTTCAAATATTTGTGAAGCAAAATATATCACTGAACAAAAAGACAAGCCAGATACTGAGAAGAGACATTTGCAACCTCCATTACAGATGAAGAATTAGTATCCATAATTTGAGAGAGGGAAAGAAGTATTAAGAAAAAGTAAAACTACCTACAAATTATGAGGAAACAAGACACAGACTAGGAGAAAATATTCACAACCCATGTAACAGATGAAGGACAAATATTCATGTTTTCAGAGAGATAAATATTAATAAGAAAATAAGAAAAAATGAGAAAAGTTAATAAACAAAAGAAGCAACTTGAAAATCCAATAAAATATATCTTAAAGCTATTTTAAGTAATAATCCAGGTGTGCCAGTTATTAACATTGCTTTTCAGCTCCAAACTAACCTTCTTTGTCCTACTTAAGGATACTAAAAGGTGATTCTGCAGACTGTATCTCCTTTGTTGGAAGGCTTAATACTTAGCACCACCAGTAGCAAGGGCTGGAGAGACTCCAAAGAGATGAAAAAGGATGAGGGAGTGCTTCCTCTGGTGTAGGATATTGGCACCATAAACTTCAGTTTAGTCATTGGTATCCCTGTAGCTAGTTTATTCACATTATTGGCCATGATTCTTGAGTCTCGTGGCTCAGAATTGCCAAATTCTTCATCACTAGTATAACATTCAATGTGTTCATGGTTGCCATCTCTTCAGAGATGCCCAGCACTGAAGGACCCTGTTCTCTTGTTTTCTAAATTCTTGGTTCTACAAGGTATGCAGGGACCATTTGAAAGGGGACAGTTATGGCATTACTTCCCCACTCAGGGGTAGCCCAGAAATACTAAAATAAAGCAAATCCTCTCTATAAGCAGAATTTCACGTGGTACATTTTGTAGTCAGTTTTTTCTGGAATAATGATGACAGAAATATGAATTTTAACTTATTCACGTGTGGTTGATATTGTTTTGGTGGATGGAGCTAAATTGAAAGAACATAATTAGGGCCCTAACAGGTTTGGCTCAGTGCATAGAGCGTCGGTCTGTGGACTCAAGGGTCCCAGGTTCGATTCCGGTCAAGGGCATGTACCTTGGTTGCGGGCATATCCCCAATGGGGAGTGTGCAGGAGGCAGCTGATCGATGTTTCTCTTGCATCGATGTTTCTAACTCTCTACCCCTCTCCCTTTCTCTCTGTAAAAATTCAATAAAATATATTTTTTAAAAAAAGAAAGAAAGAACATAATTAGGGAATTGGTGACAAGGACAGGTAGGGAATAACGTTGTTGATATACTGCTCAGAATGAGCAGACAGTGAAGATATCTATGTCCTATTTCAATGTTCATTTAAGAACATCTCCTGCAGTGGACAATATGACTTTATTTGTGCATTTCAATCAGCCTCTTACCCAAGCCAGTTCTCTCCAGTGATTGCTCGAGTTAATGAACAAAGTGGCCACCGTGGCAGCTTATTGCATGGTCATGAAACTCCAATGGTTACATAAAGGATAAGGCATTCCGTGAGTCCATGGCTGGTGACAGAACATTACAGACAGAAAAGGAAAATTCATATCCCACACCATATTCAGTGATGATGCCATGGTCTTGGACAGCATTTCTTCTGATAAAGGAACTAATTTCAATGCAAAGGAAGTGTAGCTATGGGCTCTTGCCTATGTAATTAAGTGGCCTTGCTATATACCTTATCACATAGAAACCCAGTTCTAATTGAAAAATGGAATTGGTTTAATGAAGACAACGTTATGGTGACAGTTAAGAGCCTACATCCGTTAAAAAATAGGATAAGACAGATGTTTTATAGTATGAAGTATATGCTTCATATCAGGGACCATTATAAGGTGCTAGATCTTCCCTTTCACAAAAATAATGAATATAAGGATAAGGAATGGAAATGGAAATAGTTACTCTCACTATTTTACTTGATGATTCATTCATAAAATTTTTGTTTCTAGTCCTAGCAGCTACGAACTCTGCTGGTTTAGAGATGATAGTTACCAAGGGGAGGATGCTTTCATCAAGGGATAAACCAATGTTTCCATAAAACTATGAGATAAAACTGTTACTTGGACATTCTGGGGTTTTTTCCCCAATGAACCAACTAGAAAACAGGACTACTTTACTAGTGGAGTAACTGATCCCAATCACCAAGAGGAAATTTGCTTGCTGCGAACACTAGGGACAAAAGACTATGTCTAGAACCCAGAGAACTCACTGGGTGATTCTTAGTATTTCCTTCCCATTAATAAAGTGTCACAAAAAAAACTACAGCAGCCATAACCAGGAAAATGCATAAAAATTCAATTAAAGAAGAAACTATTATCTTGTGCGACAGCATAAATGGACCTGGAGATTATAATGCTAAGTGAAATAAGCAAGTCAGAGAAAGACAAACACCATATCATCTCACTTATATATAGAATCTAATGAGCAAAGTAAACTTACAAACAAAATAGAGCCAGAGACATGGATATAAGGGACAGACCGACACATGCCAGAGAGGAGAGATTTGGGGGGACTGGATGAACGAGGAAGAGATTAGTCAAAGAAGGTTATGCATAGCCCTTGGATACAGGCAACAAGGTGGTGATGGCCAGAGGGATGCAGGGTGGAGGCTGGGTGGAGGTGGGCAAAGCGGGAGGGGAGTAGGGGACATCTGTAATAGTGTCAACAATAAAAATAAAGAAAAAAAGAAGACCAGCCCTAGCCGGGTTTGGCTCAGTGGATAGAGCGTCAGCCTGCAGACTGAAGGGGTCCCAGGTTTGATTCCGGTCAAGGGCATGTACCTTGGTTGCAGGCTCCTCCCCAGTAGGAGGTGTGTAGGAGGCAGCTGATTGATGTTTCTAACTCTCTATCCCTCTCCCTTCCTCTCTGTGAAAAATCAATAATATATATATATATATTTTAAAAAAAGACCAATGCTATACTGATTCATACATAGCTGGCTCTTAAAATTTTTAAACTCTTAAAATATAAGTTGTTGGCAAGAATATGAAGATAGTAGCAATTATTAGTGAGCATTGAAATTGCAGCAACACATTTGGAAAGCAAATTGTTAATGTCTGGAAACTTGAACATATTCATATCCTGGCTCTCATTCATTCTGAGATTAGTCATATTTTCTAAAACTAATGCCTGCCCATGTGCACAGAAAACATACACATAGAAGCATTATATATAAAAGAATAAAATTGAAAAAAAACCTAAAATTTCATCATATTAAGTCAATTATATTGTATTCATTTAATGGTATAATATATAGCAATAGAACTAAATAAACAAGTACACTTAATGAAGACCAATAAATTTCATAAATATAACCCTGAAAGAAAATAAAAAGATAAATATAGAATGATGTACAATGCTAAAATATGCAAAACAATGTTTAAAATATATACATATATAATTTGTGTATACTATATATGCATATATTGTTAATATACACAAACATTTATAATTTGAAAATAGGCATGGGAATGAAAATATTTCTAGGGAGGATAAGGAAAGAATGGCATTGTAGAAAGGAAAAATAGGAAGCTTTCAATAGAAAAATTATTTGTTAAATCTATTAATTTGAAACAAAATCTAAACCATCTTAAAATTTTGTCACATCTCTTGCCTAGAACCCAATGAAAGCATCTTATTTAAGAACATTTATAAGAATGCCTCCATGCTGTTGCACAGTAAGTATTCCCTTTGGAAGATCTCATTCCCCTCCTTTATTCCTTTAAACTTAGCTCAGATATCACCTCCTCCCAGAAGCCTTTCATGACTTCTTTAAGTTCAATGCTTTCTCTTTATGGGAGTCTCTTTGCTTTATATTTGTTTGTCCCTTTGATAATCTAGACATCTATTCACATATAGCTCTGTTTTGTTTTAGTTATGATGCAATGCCTGACAGAGAAATTACTAAGAAACATTTAGGCAAGCTAAGGTTATTTTTAATAATCTGAAACCTACAAACACCTAACTAGGACCAAGTTCTGAGAAACTAAAAATAAACTATGTACATTGACTGCAAGCACCTTAGTCTAAAATCAAAGGATAGAAATCTACATTTACAGGAATTCTCAGTTTCTATTTGCCAGAATTACAGGAAGGTTAAAAGGTTCAT
Source organism: Myotis myotis (assembly GCF_014108235.1). Taxonomy (NCBI): domain Eukaryota; kingdom Metazoa; phylum Chordata; class Mammalia; order Chiroptera; family Vespertilionidae; genus Myotis; species Myotis myotis. The sequence goes on from NW_023416315.1 coordinate 50,065,380, forward strand.
TTATTCATTCAACAAATATGTATTTAATTCCTGCTATATGCCTGACATTGTACTAGTCACGGTAGATTCAAGGATGAGGCAGATGAAAAGGATCTCTTTCTTTAAATGTATTATCTAGTAAGCAAAATAGCCAACTGCCCCACAAATATATAAAACAATTATCATACATAATCATCATATTATCATCATCAAAGGGAAGATTTATCCTATTGTCTTTGTTAAATCACAGAATTATGAAACCCTGAAGCAATCTACTTCTAAATTATTGGTAGGTGAATTAAATGTTCATATTCAGTACCACATTTTGGAATTAGTTTTCTGCTACTTGCCATATTTTTTTTAATTGATAGCCTTTAAATATTTGCATGACTACAATTAAGTAATGAAAGAATCCTGGACAATACTTGGCGAATATCCTGAGAAAGTTCATCAATTAGCAATTTTCAATGAGGAATTAAAGAAAGGTAATGGGTACAAAGAGGAGGCACAAATATTTGTCTGTAGTTTTGTTTTTATTCTTAAAACATATTTTCAGTAACTCAAAAAAGAATAGCCTATTATTTACCCAGTGTGGTAAGCTGACAATAAGCTTTCACAATCTCTGCTCACTGGTTTTCCTCGTAGGATGTTATGAACATGGCAAAGGGATTTGCAGATATAATTAAGGTTAGTAAACAATTGTAAACAGGGATTATTCAGGTAAGCCCAATGTAATCATGAGTCCTGCAAAGGAAAATTCTTTTTCTGGTGGCAGAAAGAGAAGGTAGAGAAATCTGAAACACAAGAAGAACTCCACACACTGTTGACTTGAGAGGTGACATGGAAAGAGTGAGCAAGAAATGAGTTCTGTCAATAACCAGTGAGCTTAGAAGAGAAGGATTTATAGCCTGGTGCAACTCGGAGCAGAGAATCAAGTCATGCTGTGCCAGACTTCTGCCCTACAGAAAATGATCCCTTGGTAATCAGCTAGCTATTAATAATAGGAAAGAAGTAAAGGGACATCATAGTACAGTTGGGATGACATAAGGAAGATACCTGTCAGTCACACCTGGGAACAAAGGTCATTGGCCAGAATGGGCATGGCCACTACAAGCCTGAAAAGGTTTGGAATACTTAATCCCCTGAAGTTCACTCCCTTGGTTCCTTTTGGCACTTGGCTCATGGCTCACACTTGGCTTCCTAGCATTCTCTCAGGCGGCCCAAGGCCATGTGGATCCCACACAATGGGCTGATGGACTGCAGCTAGCCTAATGCTGTATTGGACCTGGTTGCAACATGGAATGAAAACCCTGGACACTGGCTCTAATTTTAGCCCCACTGAATCCCCAGCTACACTTCTTTTACTGGACTCAGGGGAATGGGAGTTTGGAAGCCCAGGATGTAATTCCACAGAAATAAAGCTTTCTAGCATAGCCCATCCGCGTGTGCAAATCTCAGAAAAGTGTTTGCAGTGCTTTTTGGGCATGTTCTGTTCCAAATCATTGGCATGAGATCTTAGATTAGCTTACAGATGATCCCAGACATTCACAAACTAATCCTGGCATCATTTATTGCTCTCTGTGATATTTCAAATATATTACAAGTGCCTGGGACTCCTATTTCTGTTCTCTGACAAAAAAAAAAAAGTGCTTTTGTACTTCTTAATCCCTTCATCTTTTTCACCTAGTTCCCTCTCTGGCAACCAGTCTGTTCTCTGTATCTAGGAGTCTGTTTCAATTTTGTTTGTTTATTTATTTTGTTCTTTAGATTCAACATATAAGTGAAATCACATGCTATTGTCTTTCTCTGACTGACTTGTTTCACTTAGCATAATACACTGTAGGTCCATCCATGCTGTGCCAAATGGTAAGCTTTCATTCTTTTTTTTTTAATCTTTATTGTTGAAAGTCGTTCTTTTTCCCCCATTAACCTCTTCCAGCCCGCTCCCATCCCCACTCCCCCAGGCCCTCACTACTGCATGGTTTGTGTCCACGGGTTATGCATATATGCATACAAGTTAATCACTTTCATTCTTTTTTACGGCTAAGTAATATTCCATTGTATATATGTCCCATGGCTTTGTCAACTACTTGTCTATTGATGGGCACTTTGGTCCTAGAAATATCAGAGGGAATACTTTGTAAAGTATATGATTATCTAACCACTGTGCCACACACCTGAAACTAATATAAAATAACATTGAATGTAAACAGTAATTGAAAAATAGCATCTTAAAAAAATAACAAGAAAGCGGTACTTTTATTTATGCTACTGTGTACTTCCTGAAAATGCTCTCACATCTAAGCCAAGCAGGACAGAAGGAGAGTCAAAGCAATGGATGTTTGATCCACTCTCTTGAGAACCCAGCTTCTCAGCTCAGAGTGGACGACCGCCCCCCACCTCAGAATTTTAGGTGACCACAGGTCCCTTCTGCTACAACTGCTGCTACCACCACAACCCCCATGGCAGAACTCCCTTAGGATTGGTGTGCACGTGGAAGGAGAAGAAACATGGGGAAATATCCCCATTTTTTTTCTGAGCTTCAGGAAACATGGTTTTTCCTAAAACTCACTCTATACTGCCAGTGCCAACTTTCTGATTTGGGGTGGGCTTTAGTATAGGACAGAGTATACTGGAGAAAAAGCAATAGCCCACAGCCAGTGAGGTGGTTCTGCATCCTCAAATAGCCACCCGATACATTTTCAAGGTTCTATAGTGCATTCAGTGGGAGAGGGAGAGTGGAAGGTACTGATTCCATTTATCTAGGAATGAAACTCCTGTGCCCATAATTCTTAAACTTAAAAATAATTTAATTTATGGTCTTCCAAAATTCCACAGAAAATATCTATTTAATAGGAGTGGTTTCCTTATGATTTATTGTGTTGTCTTACAGGTAGAAGGAGTCATCAAGAACTGGCTGGTGGAATTCAGTTCGCAGTAAATGTAGCATGATCAATGACAGGGAGTCAGATATCAAGTCAAAGTGAATAAAAAGAAAAATATTTTAAGAAAAGACAGAAAATGGTGAAGAATCCAAAATATCTTAATAATATTCAGCTTAACACCAATATTTTTGCAATAAATTATTTACAGACCCGAGGAAAGATACAATAAAACTAGAACTATGCAAAAGGAAATTATCATTACAAACAGAAATAACTTTTTTTTAATGGGTACAAAAGTAAACATTATTACATTTTATTTAAGGCATGTTTTTTGAGTTCATCTTCAGAAATAATAATATTTCAGGTCCTTATTCTAACCTAGGAGTATATCTTTCCATGCCCAACAGACAAAGGTTATGTACATATAAGTAGTCCAAGAATAAAGTAGCATGTTTGGGTTGATTATCTAACAGTGGATGTGAGACACCTGGACTGGAGGCTCTATCCTTCACCCACAATTACTGACATATAAACCTTGCTCTTAAAATCCCTAAGTCATCCATTTTACTCCCTGGTCCTTTCTCCCTGTTTTGCTAAATATTTCATTCTATTACTCTCTTCTCTTTGTTGTGTTGCACACCACTAATGCTATAGAGACAAGATTTCTCTGTAACCTAGTCAAGTTTCCACCTCTATCCCTTAGTGTCAATGTACCTTGAAGACACCTAAGCTCCTCTCTGACAGGAAAGATTTGACATCTGCCACTCCTCACACTCAATGGGGGGAGATGATCTCCAATCACCTTTGTTGCTCAGAACACATTTCAACATGACCAAAACATTTGATCCATAATTTTCTCCACTCACTTTTAACTAGGGAAGTTTTTAGGATCTATGTTATCACTGCATTTTACAGTCTGCTTCACAATCCGTTAAATTCTGCAGCACTACATAATTTTATGTTCATTGTGCAACAACCATTCACCATCCCGGACCATATGGTACCATACCATGTTCCCAGAGTTCAGATATTGTCTTAAATTAGGCATAACTTCCAAAGTTTCACAACACATGTTTTTCTGATGGAGAATAGCACTCCACTTCTAATATCCTGAAGTTGCTTCTCAGATATCTTGACTTCTTAGTTGTGATCAAGATAAAGTTTCTGCCTGAAGTTTGTTCAGTTCTAGTTTGTATTCTTATAATTACCAGCATCTTGACACTACACAGAGCTTCACACTTCAGAGAGATCCCACAAAGTACTTATAAAGAAATGACATACCTAGTTATCAACCTAGACTTCTGAAAATATCTGCCCAATAAATAAGATATTTAGAACCTGGGTATGGAGCAATATATAAAAAGTATGTTTTTAATACTTAAAGAACAAGATGGGATAGACACACTTTCGCCTTGTCCTGTTTGGTTCAGCTAAAAATCCTGGACAATATGTCCAAAACAAACCTAAGAAGACTACAAAGTGATGACAAAAAGGCAGTCTGGCTAGTGACTTCACCTGAAGAACAATGTGCTGGTATATTCTTTTTGCCTCACGTAACCCATAAGTGCCAATGGAGCAAACAAAAGAGGCCTGAGAAAAGCTTTCTGTTTCTAGATAAAGACAGGGAGAGAAGGGCAACCTCATAAGACACAAAACAACCCCCACAAATGTTTAGCCAAGAAAAACTACCCCAAAAAATAGCATGGAGAAAGCGGCAGTCTCACCACCAACCCTGTCATCAAAGTCAGGTAGGGACATGAGAAACAGTCTTGTCTGGCTATGGCGAACTGCTCCCACTCCCTCATCCCCATGGCAGTAGTATCAGAGAAGACAGAGAGGAGCTAGGAGGTTCATCTTTGCCTGGCAGTAATGGCCATGGTGTCAGTGGGGACATGCAAGAATCCTGGATTTCCATCTCACCTAGCAGTAATGCGGCATATCTGATCTTCCCCACCAGTGTCAGAGGAGGCAAATGGGAAACTGCAAATCTCACCACTCTCCAGTGGAAATAAGCCTGCTACCGTAGAGGTTAAATAGGGTGCAGTAGAGGTTAAATAGGGTGCAAGAACAGGGTGGAGTTAGCAGAGGACTAGTGGGGAGTCTGAAATCCCATCTCTGCTCAAGGCATCCCAGGAGTGGGAGAAAGAAAGGACATCAGGTGTGCCCAGACTAAAGGTGGTTGGCGTAAGAAGCTGGAGGCACACTAACTTCAAGCAGGGCAGCCTATGTGAATGGTCAGGGGATCATATCTGGCTCCTCTCATTGGATCTAAGCTAGAAGCAGGGGCACAAATTAGGAAAGCCAGCAGCTATTAGCCAAGTCCTGGTAATTTGGAGCTCACTGCTAGAGATTGTGGTTTGGCTTCTGGGCTGGTTGTGAGTTAGAGTTCTATTGTAATAAATGGTTCTGGCCATTGTCTCTCTATGTATTCCATCTCTAACTGGTCACATCTAAGTCCATTGTTCCTTTCCAGAGCTAATTCAATAATTACCCTTTTAGTTAGATTAGTGCTTCCATTCACCTGCTAACATCCCAGGTCCACATGTTATTTTGTTCCAGCTATTACCCTTTTCCATAATACATTCCACCACCCTCCATGACTATCCTATCTAACTCTTTGAAACCAGTTCAAGAACCATAAAATGTATAAGCATCTCCTCTTCACCCTCTTGTCCATTAAACATCAAAGTCCCTCTTCTCTACTCCTGGAGTTCTGATTGCTTATCCAACTACCATTGTACCACATAACATAGAACCTTGCCTTGTTTGATTTTTCCTGTATTCGTTTCTTAGGGGGCAGGATTCAAATCAAACTTCTTTTGTTTTCTTTTGTGACAGAATAGAGTGATGAAAATATGGAATTTCAATCAAGAGGATCAGAATTTGAATGCTAGCTCTGTCACTTATTACTTCTGCAATCTTAGACCTTGAATGTTATTTCCCTAATGCAGTGGTTCTCAACCTTCTGTTAAATACAGTTCCTCATGTTGTGACCCAACCATAAAATTATTTTCGTTGCTACTTCATAACTGTAATGTTGCTACTGTTGTGAATCGTAATGTAAATATCTGATATGCAGGATGGTCTTAGGTGACCCCTGTGAAAGGGTCGTTCGACCGCCAAAGCGGTCGCGACCCACAGGTTGAGAAACGCTGCCCTAATGTATAAAAGTGGGAAATAGTAATGGAATCTTAACCAGGTAGCGAGAACTTAAAAATATACACTTTAATGGTACTGTCAACAAAGAAGCATTCTACTTTCCTTCTGTATCCACTTCATTATGTAATATTAAAATAATGCCTGGATAGTAGGTAAGACTAAGCCTGATGTTATTATCTTAGATTTAATGCCTAGGATCCAGGATAACAGGCAATAATTGGCATTTTCCTTGCCTTTCTCAATTAAGTAGGCATTTGATATAGACTCAAATAGAGAGAAACATTGTTGAAGAAAGTGTTCTTTAATTGTTAGATGTAATCACAATTTGAAACAACTTTGGTTTTTATAACCACTGAAGCAAATGCAAATATCTCTTTTATTGTGAAAAAAGAAAAAGTGTGATTAAAAGAAATCCAAATGGTTTCTTTCTAGGGAAAAATGCTGCCTTCCATTCAGAATAAGAGCATTTTTTAAATGTGCTTCCTATCTCCAGCTGTAGAATTATTGTGAGAATGAATTTATCTCCAAAGAAAATCTATTTTTAAGTACAATGGAAATAAAGAATATAGTCTCAATAAGATAATGTATAAGAAAACTGCCACTTACTGAAGCTAGGATAAGATTCATGCATTCTTTTTATACTGTTCTAACTTTACAATCTAGGGTTTTTAAGTTTTAGTGTCAGTGAAAAATATCATTTTGAAATCTTTGAAAACTGGCTTTCTTTTCTCAAACAAAAAAAGATTTCGAGTTTTTACATTTTTCATAGAAGTTGATCTGATTTGCATTCCCAAATACTCATTGGTAAGGCTAAGACAGTGTCTACAAATAAGACAACAATATTCTCTATGAAACAGTGACAAACTTGTTGTCACAAACACACACACACACACACAAAGATGGTACTTATAAGCAATCTAACTGCTAGAATTAAACAAATTCTCCAGGTATTTTTGAAGATTAAGACAGTATCTAGACATCAGACAACAATATTCTCCATGAAAACAGTGACAACATTGTTGTTACAACAAACAACATGGCACTTATAAGCAATGTAAATTACTAGAAGAGAATATATTTTCCAGATCTTTTTGAAGTAAAGATAAGGAGAAAAGTATTTTATTTTTAACTGCATGTGTTAGGTTAGTAACAACATGTACTATTTTCAGAGGAGCTTAAATAATTAATCTCATTAATATTATTTATTTTCCAGGTTATCACCCATTTTCATGACCTTCCCCAATTTAAAAAAAAATCTGAATGTTAAATGTGTGTTAGTATGTATCAGAATAAATGATAGTAATTCACTAATATGTCTCAGGAAAAAATAGTTCTGAGATTTTTCATAAGACTCGAAATGAAAGAGGAAATTTGCTATTGTGTTTAGCATTGATGGTATTATTTAATTTCCATCTCCAATTTAATTAAAAATTAAATCTAAACATGGTATCTTATAGACATTTAATTAGATTCATTTTTCAAATTTGGTAAGTTAATGAGAAAAGCCAAATACATCATGATTCCTATTTTCTAGGGTACACCTATTTCTTCATCTCCTTTATAACCAAGCTGTGTATAAATATAGTTATCTTGTTATCAGGGATTTAAACAGCAATAATCATCAACACCATCCTATATAATAAAGAGCTAATATGCTAATTAGACCGAACAGCAGAACAACTGTCCAGGCGAGGGGCCGCGAGGGCCGAGGCAGTCAGGGCTGCAAGGGCTGAGCCCCTTGCACAAGTTTTGTGCATCAGGCCTCTAGTACATGATAAAAACAAAAAAAGGCATTTTCTGATGAATCATTTATATCATGTCATTGTGGGGGAATGAATGATGGTCCCCCAAAGAAGCTCACATCCTAATCTCTAGACCTGTGAACATGGTACCTAAAATGTAAAACAACTTTTCAGATGTGGTTACATCAATTATCTTGAGATAAGGGATTATCCTGGGTTATCCAAATGGGCCCATGTAATTACAAGCGTTCTTCTAGGAAGAACGCAGGAGGACAGAGAAGATAGAAGATGCTATGCCATTGGTTTGGAAGGTGAAAAAAGAGGTCGCAAGCCAAAGAATATGTATGTCCTCTAGAACCTGGAGAAAATAAGGAAATAGATTTTCTTGGAAGCCTCAAGAAGAATGCAGCCCTGCCAACACCTTTTAAGGGTTAAATTAAGTAACACTATAAACTCTTTTAAAAAATGCTTGCCATATGACTAGGAGCTCAATAAATAACAAGGATGATAATGCTGATGATGAGAATATTAAAAACAAGACAATAGGCCCTAAATGGAGTCAGTTATGCTAAGCCCCATGTCACCAAACCTAATTACAGTTTGGCTCTCCCAGATATGGAACTTTAAACCAGTCGATCAGGAAACACCTGATCAGCATTTGTAGGCAATGCTTATAACTGTAAGGGCTACAAGGAATATCAAGGAGATGGTGAGGCCAACTCCCAAAGGATTTATGGCTTGGAAACCAAAGATAAGCTTATTGACTGATTTTGCTTAATGTTAACTCCTAGTTTCATTATATGCTCATTTTAATACATTAGCATCCCACAGGACACACCCCGTGACACCATGATTAGAAATGAAAAGTCGATATAAAGATACAACATGGCCAACTGTGCTCTTCTGAAAAGTCTCCACCCTTTTCCTAGAAAAAATCCTGAATATTTCTTTCCCTTATGGAATGCCTTACCCCCCAATTAAATGAACCTCAATAAAGAAAGAAAATTTTGCTAAAAGGGGGGCTTTTCTGCCTGTGGAGTAGCCACTCTCTGACTCACTGCTTCACTAATAAACTCTCTTTCACTTTAAACTCTATGCTGGCTTGTGTTTGAATTCTTTCCTGCATGAAGCCAAGATCCCACAGTGGATCATAGATCTTGGATCCCCAGGTCCCCAGAAGGCCTGCATCAATGCCATCCCCAATAAGGAAAGTAACCTTGCAATAACCAAACCCCTCTTCTGCCTAGGCCAACTTCCATGTTGCTGCTCACTTCTACCTACACAATCTGTTTTAAATGGCTCCTTGGTTCTTCTTTCTAACTGCTAGATTTAATGACATCCAACTTATGAATCATTTAAAGAAGCCAATAATATCTTAAAATTTCCTCATTTGAATTTTGTTTTTTAACATGTTGAGGAGGTGGATGATAAAGGTGGTGATGATTTCCTGCTGTTAATACTGACAGGAAGCCTAACATTGACATTTTTCAAAGGTTGTGAAATAGGAATTTTGGGGGGTGAAAAAGACAGGTTTTAGGAAATTTTAGAAATTTTGGAAATTAAGGGGACCATGAAGGAAGCACAGGGCTGCAGAGCAGCAGAAGGTATATTTCCATAGAATAGGGAAGCTGAAAGCTGCAATAGGTACATTTCCATAGAATGAGGGAGCTGGGAACAGCAAAAGGTTTATATTTACAAAATAAAGAGAAGGAACCCCTTCATCTAGGAGAAGAAGAAAGCCCAAAGGGAATAGGAAAACAATAAGGAAAGAGGAGGGAGAACCTCACATGTCCCATATGAGGTTGACCTTTGAGCCTAGGATTTACTATAGTAACCCTAAAGGAATAGTGACTAATCAGAGGGGATATTAAGGGACCAGGATCTGCAGCTTTTATAAGCCATAGGGAAAAGGAACTCTGTGGGACCCTTTTCCGCTCCCCATGTGGTGTGAGAACCCCGCAGAGGGATCCCACTCCGTCCCACCGACCGACGGCGACCCCAATCAACCGCAGGAGACGTCCCTTGATGCAAACTGCAAGAGGTTTTATTCCAGCGCGCGCTGGGGCTCAGCTCATACTCACGCAGGAGCAGAGGAGATGGGCGCCCAGTCAGGGGTTTTTCATCTTTTTATATGCAAAAATCACACATCAGGGAGGGGTGGCATGCAGGAGGGTAAGAGGAGAACAAAGGAATTCCAAAGGGGTCTGGTTTGTGTCTTGATAGGGATAAGGCACTCCCGCTTGGTGTTTTTACAACCTGTTTATCTCAATGGTTGATTGAAGCCTGCCCTTTGTTGGGGCTATCTCCTGGAACCTCCTCAGGGAGGGCGTCTTTCCCTCTGCTCCTATCTCTAGTGGGGGGGGAGCCTGGGGAGTTGAGCTAAAACAGGCAATTAGGCCTGGCAGCTGGGCCTGTGCATTTTGTAACATTCTTTTATTCTTTCAGTGGGAGTCTGTACTTGTTCTTCAATAAATCTCCACCTTTGCTCTACTACCCTCTGTCTGTGGATTCATTCTTTGACTCTGCCGACAAAGAATCCGGGTTCCAGTCCAAAAATTCCATTTCAGTTGCATTTAAAGATTTGTGGAATCTAATGTGTAAAGACAACATTTTCAAAATATCAGTAATGCCAGTATATAAGTGGCAAAGTTTGTGTGTACAGTGGCAGTGACAGAAGGTGGGTGGTGAGGGAGGTAGAGACCAGAAGCAGAGGTGAAATAAAGGTAAGCCATTTGACCAGTTAACTGGGAGGCAGCACTGGATTCAAATGAAGGATTAATGAGCTAATATCTACCAAAGGTAAAAATAAAAACTATTAAATGGGAAAAAATTTAGTCCATAAATTCAGAAATTTTTTAAATGTATCTCATTTTTGTGGGGGGGGGGGGGATGCAACTTTGGTAATTTTTATGTAAAGTAATTCCCAATAAAGATCAGCTTACTAAAATGCAAATTTGGGTTTTTTTAACCAGACTTTTAATATTTTCCCAATAAGCACTAGTGTTGCAGCAGCTCTTTATGTTGTTAAAATGTAAAAAACAAACAAACAAAAAAACCAATTAGGCATACATTTTCATTCTTCTTTTACACAGCCACAAAACCTACCAATATTATCAATACACACTTAACCTTAAATCATTAAAGTTTCCAATAAATACTTTTTATTTTAATATTTTCTGAAGTGTTTTGTAAAATGTTTTGCTGTAGCAAACTCTAAAAATTCTATTTCAGCTCTAGTCACTGATCCATCAAAACACTTAAAGCTCAAATTCTGTTAAGCATCTATGCCTGACATTTTCTTTCAAGAGGAAATTAGAAGTAATCAGTTGTGCTGGCCTAAGGGAATTTCCAGTGAGAAGTGCTATCCCAATATCTGACTTCTAGGCTTTAACCTCTTAATTTATTATGAATATGCATTTCTCTTTTTATAAAATAAAATGAGTATTTAAAAAAACACTGTGGGTATAATCCTTTAATACAATCTATTTCCAAAAGAGCTATGTTCTATTTTGGCCTCATGTTTAGGAAAACAATAAGCAAGATGCATATTAGTTACTTTACATCATTCGTTATTTTTCCTGTTTTATTCTTTTATTTATACTACTAGTACTATTATAAGTCTAAACTATTAAAGTAGTAATTGAGTTTAAGTTTTAATCTAACATAGTTGTATAAGATGTCTTACCTAAAGAAAATCTAAGGGCATATGAAATAATACCTTTAATTCTAATTGAATTGATTTGTTAAACTGACCCAAGTGAGGAATATTAACATAAAACCTCTAAAATATTTTTATTGGATTGCTGCCCTGAAAGATAGCATAGCAAAACTCATTTTCTCATGGGGGAATACAACTAATGACAATATAGACAAATGCCATAATATCTGGAACACATTTAATTATTGACAATCTAATAGAGTTTAAAACTTCCATTGTCTTATCTGATGACTGTAACTTCCAATCACCTGTGCCCTAAGAGCAGCGTTACAAAGATGGGCAAGATTATACTATAGGCCAACATGTTCTAGGATTAAACTTCTCTAGCATGTTGGGGTGATTAGCAATTTTTATTATATTATATTATGTTAATTTATATACTTTAGTTCTATTATATTTTCAATGTATGAAAACTAAAAGTTTTTTAATAGATAACAGATATACAATACTTTGTGTAAATATAAAACGAAGAGTTAAATCATCTAGTAGAAAAAGAGGAATAGACAAAGAGGAGAAAAACTGAGTAGAGAGGGAAAGAAATCTCAAAAATATCAGTGCCTTGAAGAAGTAATACTTATACTAATGTCTACTGTGAATTTTCAATGCTTATTATTTAATGACCATTGTTGGGTTGAATGAGATAAAATAAAGCCTTTTTTAGGGTCCAAATATGGATCTGATTAAGAGACATACAAAGGAGTCAGGAAGATGAAAATCAATGTTAGCTAAAAATTCACTGATCCATTAGATGGACCAACTCACCCCCCAGAGAAAATAAAATTCTATGAGGGTGGGCCCTTTACTTCACTAGTGGTAGTTACAGAGCAGAGCACACTATCTCAGAAGACGGAGTGGGATGAAAGAGAGGGCAATGAAGGAACTGAACTTGGTATCTTGTCAGAAACTTACCAATCAAATCAGCCATCCCTGGAGTAAGTGAAGTATGGGAAATAATCTAAGGTTGGTAATCCAGTTTAATGAATCTCCTATTGGCTGCTCATTGAAATTACCTGAGGAGTTTTACAAAATACTTATGCTTGGGTCCTTTCCCAAAAGACTCTGATAAAATTGGCATTGGTCTTCAAAATAATGGCTTGTTTCACCTATTTCTAGGTTTAAGGTGAAAATCTGTTACAGTGGGTTTTTGTGAACCAAATTTAGTATTACAAATAAATGCAATTTATACATTTAATATCACATTTAAAGGTAAGGATGATTATTATTATGCCATATGGTTATTAAGTACAAGGAGTAATTATAATAAATTGAATGAAATTATAGGTTTTTCATACATCACAAGGCTAGGTTCTCTCTGGGATATCTTGAGTCTCTAAGCTTTTGATTACATTGATGAGGTCATAGGTTTGGGGGCACATTATGGAGTGAACTTTGGTCATTTATCTTTTTACTGGCAGTTTCCTACTTCAAATCAATACAGAAGAGTCAAGTAAAGAGATAGTAACAACACAACAAAGTAGGGAACACAGGAGAGTAAAAGAAGAAAGCAAAAGCAAAAGGAAAGATGGGAAGATAAAAGAAGATGACAGAGAAGAGACCAAAGGCAATAGAAATTGTAACTTTCATGGACTGGTTGAATTGATAATAATTATGAATTGGCTGAATTCAGTATTACAAAGAACAGTAATTTAGTTTTTGTAGGAAAACTGCCTTTCAGTAAAAAAAAAGACAATGAGAACTTGTAAATTCCATATTACAAGGCTCATTAATGTGAGCCTGGGCTACATGATCTGTTTCAGCCAATGGGATGAACATGGATGTGATATTACCACACTAAATAGAAGCTTGAATGAGAATGAGTGGACTGGCCCAGGCCGCTTGTTCAAGCCTCTATGGGGACGGCCTGAGTTTTAGGGTGAGAAGACATGGGAAACAGAGCCCTCCCCAACTGATGCAAGCTAAACAGAGCCAAGCAGATCTGCAGCTGACTCACAACCATAAATAATAGTCATTTACTGTTGCAAGTAATGGAATTTTGAGGGTTGTTTTGTGACATAATGAAAACTCATTAATACTTGTATTGTCTGGTGTAATCATTTATTAATGTGGAGGCTTTCTTTATAGCAGGGACAAGAGAGTACACTGCTGGAATATATGATTTTCTTACATACCTCATAGTACTTCCATGGGCAGTAATAAACATTAAAAATTATCATAATTTAATACGAACAATCAGAAGATTATATTCCATAGGAATGAAGATTTGTGTCATTCTATAAGTTAAAAAATGATATTGTCTGTGGCTATACTGTCAAAATGAAAAGAGACACTAAATAGAAGAGAAACAAATAACAAATATCAACTATGGTTTTGTGATCACTTGCAGAAATAAAATCTATAGCAGTTATGCATATATACTGGCACATGCTGTAGTCTTCCCCCATCTTCCCTTATGAATTCACCTAAAGTGGGAAGGTGGTTAAAGATGCAATTATAGCTTTAAGTTACAGGGTAACAAAGGGTATTATGAACAAGAGAAGAATAGGTGCCATTACAAGATGAAATAGATGGGAGTTGGTTTTCCCATTTTTGTGTTAAGAATGTGTATTGTGGGTTATCTTTAGTGGTGATGTGTTATTAATTCCATAGCTTGTAAGTTTAAATATAGTTAGAAGGGTATGTGTGGATTCTCAGTAACCATATTTGGGAGGGGTGGGGGAGGATGGTGCCACCGGTTCAGCTCCCAGTATTAGATCCTGAGAAGAAGATTAATCTACAGAAACTTTACTGGGTAGTGTTCTTGCAATCAATACTTCTCTGAGGGAAGAAAAAGAAGCTGAGGGAGAAAAAGAACTTCAATACAGTCTCAGAAGCCTCCGCTGATCCAGCAGGAGGTTCTGAAATGAAATGAGTGTGGAATTGGAAGTTACCTGTTTGCTTCCCTTCATTCCATATATAAATGTTAGTTTATCCAATGATTCTTCTACATATCTTCCTCAGATCTAACTTAGTTCTTGATAGGCACTTGATAACTTTTTATTTATTCATTCATTTTTTGGCAATAGTTTTGTTTTTTGTTGTTTTATGTGTTTTTTGTTGTTGTTTTTTGTATTCAGCAGCTATAGCCTGTAATGTTTTATCATCTCTATGCCTTTATGTTTTACATTTTTACAATAAGCATATCTTATATTTACAATTTTTAAAAAGATAAAGGACTTTCTACAGAAAAAAAAGGAGTAAAATATTTATCTGATTATTTTCCTTATCTGTTTTTTAACCAGTTTCCAATCTTCAAATAGTCTGCTAGTTTTCCATGAGCCTTTTGAGCCACATTGTAAGATGAAAACAAATGTAGCCTCTGATTTAAAATTGATTTGGCAATATTGGCTTGATGTATTTTTTACAGCTTTCTACTAAAATAAACATAAAGGCAAAGAGAAGATGAAAACCTATAACACCACTAAAAATATAGTCACTGTGTTTTAAATATGTAAGGTTTCCTCTGAAATATGGACTCGTCACAGAACTGAGAAACATCACTACTGATGAACATCTGCTATACTCATGTAATAGTAAAGCACATTCTTCATCACTCCTGCCTAATACTCATCCTACTTTACAAACTTGAGGTTTTTCTTCCAATCAGGAAACTGAGTAATCCTCATCTACTGTGTAGGTCCTATTGTTTAAATGTTATTTCCAGGCTTTCTGATGCAGCCTAAGTACTATTTCCATCCATCAGTCTCTGATAAGGGTTTTATGTATTAACACCTAGAAAAAGACTAGAACCAAACACACAGACAATTTGTTTCCAAGTAAACAGGTACCTATATGTTGTTGCATACTTGCAGGTTGTTGCAAACTTGTAGGTTTCACCTCCATATGTATAAAGCACAGTAAGTGCCAGAGACAGAACATATCCCCAGGGACAATGCATGCTGGAGAGCAGTTGTAATGCCACCCATGTTTGTGGAAGTGATGGTAAGAAAATATTGCTTTTCCACTCACTAGAGCCAAGTCAACTACATCCTGCCATTTTCTGGAATGGGAGTAACAGCTATGCACATTTACTTTGCTATGTTCTTTGTAGTGAAATAAAGGGAATATATATGGTTGGCTTATTGGCAAACACTTTTCTAGACAGATGTATCCTCATTAATAGATAGGTCAACATAAATAAACTACATAAGTGGCTTATTAAAATTTCAAAACAAAAGGAAAAGAACATCTTATATCTTAAATCTAATTACCTTAAATCTAAAATAATGTTGCATTTATATGTTTATGTCTGTTATATTTATATATTTTATATGTAATACTAGAGGCCCAGTGTATGAAATTTGTGTGCTTTGGGGGAGGGTGTCCCTCAGCCCAGGCAGCGCCCTCTCCAATCTGGGACATCCCTCTCACAATCCAGTACTGCTGGCTCCCAACCACTCCCCTGCCTGCCTGCCTGATTGCCCCTAACTGCTCCCCTGCTGGCCCGATTGCCCACAACTGCCCTCACCTGCAGGCCATCTTGTGTCCACATGGGGGCGGCCATCTTGTATGTTGGAGTGATGGTCATTTTGCATATTACCTCTTTATTATATAGGATATGTCACCTATAATTTATATGTATATACTATTTATTATAAAGTACAGATTAATACTTTATAAACTCATTGGACATTTTCAATGTATTTAAGAGGAGAAAATACTGAATCTTTATGAAACAAGAGAGCAAATTGTGAGGTCAACATGACTTTAAAATTGAGACAGAGATGAGAAGATTGAGACACAGAAAGTGCTTATTGAAATCCATTGAATATGGCTATATTAAAAATACATCGCATAAAAGGAAAAGAAAAACTAAATTCCAGATGACAATATAGCAAATATTTATAGATTTTTAAGAAAAATTTGATAACCCTATAATTTTAGACCCACCATGTTTTTTGTTCATTGTAATCATAGGAAAGGAACAAAAGCATCGTATCTAGAAGACCCCAAAATGCAGTAGGTCTCCCTTTCCCTCTTAGAGAAAAAGTTTTTGAAGACATGTTCATAAGACATCTGAAATATATACCAAAATTAGAAAAGTCATAATTAAAAATTAAGAAAAATACGTGTTTCAGCTCCCATAGAATCATGAAAAATACACCCTGAATTGAACTGGAACCTGTCAGACAATTCTCATTCAGTCGCTGATAGCCTCCGTTAGATGTAGTTTTTCATTGTCTTCACTCTGCATGCATTGGCTGGCAAAATGAGGATCCATCTTTCATTCTCAGATGGGATGCAGTTAGGGAAGACACAAAAAGTAAGCTGATTTTTAAAAATAAGGAAATTATATGATATGTAAGAGAGTGACTGTCCTAGCCCCGTGGTCGGCAAACCGCGACTCACGAGCCACATGCGGCTCTTTGGCCCCTTGAGTGTGACTCTTCCACAAAACACCACGTGCGGGTGCGCACGTACATTGCAACTGAAACTTCGTGGCCCATGCGCAGAAGTTGGTATTTTGTGGAAGAGGCAGTATTTTGTGGAAGAGCCACACTCAAGGGGCCAAAGAACCGCATGTGGCTCGCGAGCTGCAGTTAGCCGAGCCACAGCTTGCCGACCACTGTCCTAGCCTATTTGGCTCAGTGGATAGAACATTGGCCCTACCTCCTTTGCAGGTTCAATCCCTGTGCGGGAAGCAACAAATGGATGTGCATCTCTCACATCGAGTCTCTCTCTCAACCCCCTCCCTTCCACTCCCTCTAAAAGTGGGTCTAAATATCCTCGGATGTGGACTAACAACAACAACAAGAGTGATGGGTGTTCTGAAAGCAAGAAAAGCCTAATTTGAGGGAGGGGATGTATCAGAAAACACGTGGTGGGTAAATTGCAATGTAAACAGCAACAAATCACAACTGCTTGAACATTCAGAGACATACAGGTAAGGTAAAAAAAGACTTTAAATTCTTTTTTTATATATATATATTTTATTGATTTTTCACAGAGAGGAAGGGAGAGAGATAGAGAGAGTTAGAAACATCGATGAGAGAGAAACATCGATCAGCCGCCTCCTGCATATCTCCCACTGGGGATGTGCCCACAACCCAGGCACATGCCCTTGACCGGAATCGAACCCGGGACCCTTCAGTCCGCAGGCCGACGCTCTATCCACTGAGCCAAACCGAATTTGGCAAGACTTTAAATTCTTATATTATTGGTTATTATTGCCAGTATTACTACTACATTACTTCTGCTGCCATTAGTATTCCTACCATTATTATTACTACAGGTCCTGCTGCTGCTGACACTGTATTCTGAAGTAATACATATGTTCTCAAGCACGGGAATACATGCTTTACATATTTAATACAATAATCTCATGAAGTTGTGACTATTATTATGTCCATTTTAAAGATGTGGAAACTATGACTGAGATTTTTAGCAACTT
The DNA here is from genome assembly GCF_014108235.1 of Myotis myotis. Taxonomy (NCBI): domain Eukaryota; kingdom Metazoa; phylum Chordata; class Mammalia; order Chiroptera; family Vespertilionidae; genus Myotis; species Myotis myotis. The sequence goes on from NW_023416315.1 coordinate 50,083,251, forward strand.
ACCCAAATACTCTCTTATCTTTCACAATGCCATATTGATGAAGCTTACAAAGCAATCTTATGACTTTAAAAATTTCATTAAACTTAAGAAATTTCTTTGGAAGGCCTTTGCTTAAAGAAGCATTGACCAACAGATTATATTTCTTTAAATATATTTACACTGACTTAAGACACCCATGCCTTTAGAAAGGTAAATATACCCAAATGCTAATTAATGTCATAAGACTAAAGTGAATTTTAGATAATACCAAATACAATGTGTTACTAAATTTTTAGGGTTATATATTTTATAATGAAAAACAAAAAGTAAGCTAGTAAAGCAAAAACACTGACTATAACCCAAAGGTCTAAAAAATCCCACAAAATATTTACAACTGGTACATAAAACATCTTAGAAAACACCACTGCTGGTCTTTGGTCAATTTTGCTTTGCAGTGCAGAATAGTAATAATGAAGTACAACTTCAATCGGCAGAGGAAAACTTATTTCATTTTGTGATAAGCTTAAATATCTGGATCAATTTTTGAAATCTTACACTGATGATTAAATTCCAAGGACAGCTTTGGCAGTCAAAATCTTTCCAAAATATCATGCAAATGAATTAGGATTCTCTTAGCAGTAACTGACAATAAAGGATGCTTGTGAGCAGTTTGCCCATTTTGATGGACACCCTCAGCCCAAATTCCCTTGGATCCTTAGCATATCTGTGTACTAGTATCTCTTCCTGGCTTCAGTCTCCAAAACTGAAGAATTTCCCCGGGCTACAGGAGCTGCTCTGTCTTCAGGCTGAGACCTACGCGTGCCTGGGAGTTTATAGCTGTTGCACCCACCTGGGAGACCCTTAGCCAGTTATAGGCTGAACTAGGAGTGAAGAAAGCCCATCTCTATGGTTTCAGACCATGTGTAATATGCGTGTTACCGTTAGTGTGTGTACTCATCAACTTATTTTCTTTATAGCACTTATTATCTGTAATTAGTTTTTAACTATTTTTAGTTAACTATTGCTTTACTATTTTACTTCCTTAACTAAGAATATAGGGCACACAATAAATATTTGCTCCTAACCTCATTAATCTGTTCATTTGGGCAATGATTTACTCAACTGGTATGGATTAAGTGCCTACCCTGTGGCAGTACTGTTTGGTATGAATCTAGGTAATAGAAAAGCACTTTGAACATAGAAACACTGTCAAATGTTAGCCATAGCACTCCAGCCTCCAATTTTTGCCTGAGTAGAGAAAATCAGGACCCATTCCTTTACTGATAAGGCAATTCATACACAAAGTCTCTAATCTATAAATATAGATTTCTGAGATTCTGGGAACTATCTTATATATGCTTTATTTCTTAAAGTGCACAAAATAATAGATACAGCACATACCTGTGTTGAATGAAAAAAAAGTATACATGTTCCTATACCCGTATTAGAGTAATAAACTGAATGAATTTACAGTGGAAAAGGTATTGTAGCAATACCGACTACTTTATTTGGTAGATGAAGAAGCTAAAGCCCAGGATGTGACTTACTTATTCCCTTAATACAGGTCTTTGCCAACAACAAGAAGGCAGGGCATCATCACTTCCAGACAGAAGCTCCTGCTATCTCTTGAGGTTTTTATAAAATTTGTTTTGTTTTGCTTGTTTTTTGTTAATCCTTACCTGAGGATAATTTATCCATTGATTTTTAGAGAGTGGAAAGGAGGGAGGGAGGAGAGAGAGGGAGAGAGAGAGAGAGATAAATATCAATTTGAGAGAGACACATCGATTGGTGGCCTCCCACACTGCCCTACCGAGGCAGGGATTGAGCCTGCAGCCTAGGGATGTGCCCCTGACTGGAATCTAACTGGTAACCCTTCAGTCAGCTAGGCCAAACTGGCTACGGTTATCTTGGGGTTTTTTTACCCTTATATTTCAAAGGTCTTCCCCATTTATCAAAAAGGAATGAAATAAAAATCAAAACCCTGCCATTGTCAGAATATAATTTTCAAATGTTTAAAACAGAATTCTCCTGTCTCTCCCTCTCTCTTCCTCTCTGAAATCAATAAAAAATATTAAAAAACCCACAGAATTCTCATATAAATGGATAGTGAGGTAAAAGCAAACTTTATGTAACTCACTGAGATGCAATAGAAAAACTAATTCAGTTCAAAAAGTTGGAAAGATGAATTTTATATTGAGGGAGGGAGGTATTAAAATACAAGTTAGACACAAAACACATAAATGTCCTACAGGGCCAAAAAAAACACACACACAAAAAGCTTAATTTGAGAAATTCTTTTCTCCAGAATAGTAAGGAAAATAAATGTACTTTATCAGTTATTTATAAACTAGAGGCCCGGTGCACAAAAATTTGTGCACTTGGGGGAGAGAGGGGGTCCCTCAGCCTGGCCTGTGCCCTCTCACAGTCTGGGACCCCTCGGGAGATAACGACCTGCTGGCTTAGGCCTGCTCCCGGGTGGCAGAGGGCAGGCCCAATCCCTAGGTGCAGCACCTGGTCGGGCTCAGAGCAGGGCCAATTGGGGAGTTGGGGCACCACCCCCTGTCATGCACAGAGGAGGGCAGATTGGGAGGTTGCAATGCCACACTCAGTCACGCTCAGGGTAGGGCCGATTGGGGGGTTGGGGCACCGCCCCCTGTCACACTCAAGGCAGGGTCGATGGGGAGGTTGCGGCACCACCCCCTGTCACGCACAGAGCAGGGCCGATCAGATGGTTGGGGCTCCGTACCCTGTCACGCATAGAGCAGGGCCGATCAGGGGGTTGTGGCGCAGCCCCGTCACGCACAGAGCAGGGCCGATCAGGGGGTTGGGGCGCCGCCACTCTCACACTCAGGGCAGGGCCGATGGGGAGGTTATGGCACTACCCCGTCACACACAGAGCAGGGCCCGTGCGGGGGGGTTGGGGCACCGCACCCTGTCACACACAGAGCCGCAGGGCGATCAGGGGGTTGGGGAGCTCCCCCCTATCAGGCACAGAGCAGGGCTGATCAAGGGGTTGGGGCACCTTCCCCTGTCACGAACAGAGCAGGGCCGATAGGGAGGTTGTGGCCCCGCCCCGTCACACTCAGAGCCGCAGGGCTATCAGGGGGTTTGCGCGCTCCCCCCTGTCACACTGATCCCAGTGCTGGGAGGCCTCTCAGCTCCACTGATCCTGGTGCTGGGAGGCATATTACCCTTTTACTATATAGGATAAAGGCCTGGTGCACGGGTGGGGGCCAGCTGATTTGCCCTGAAGGGTGTCCTGGATCAGGGTGGGGGTCCCCACTGGGGTGCCTGGCCAGCCTGGGTGAGGGGCTGATGGCTGTTTGCAGCTGGTCACACACCCTTCAGGGTGAGGGTCCCCACTGGGGTGCCTGGCCAGCCTGGGTGAGGGGATGATGGCTGTTTGCAGCTGGTTACACACCCTTCAAGGTGGTGGTCCCCACTGGGGTGCCTGGCCAGTCTGGGTGAGGGGCTGAGGGCTGTTTTCAGGCTGGTGGGTGACTGAAGCTCCCAACTGCTCCTTTTTTTCTTTTCTTTTTTTTTTTTCTGGGCCAGCTTTAGCTCTGGCTCCAGCTCTTAGGCCTCTGCTGCTGAAAGCAGGTATCTGGTTTGTTTGGGTTCTATAATCGAAACTCTGTATCAACTCCAGCTCTGAGATCCCGGCGGGCTGAAAGCAGGTTTCTGGGGTTTTTTTTAGCTTCTATATTTGTAACAATGTCTCAAACTGCAAGCTCAGAGGCCGGCAAGGCAGGCGGGGAACGTTGGTTTCCTCCATCACTGAAGCAAGCAAGCTTCATGTTAGCTTCAAGCTGCCTGGCTGCCGGCCGCCATCTTGGCTGGCAGTTAATTTGCATATCTCGCTGTTTAGCCAATGGGAAGTGTAGTGGACGTATGCTAATTACCATGTTTCTCTTTTATTAGATAGGATTTACCTCTAATTTTACAGAGTATCAGTGATGTGCATTTAGTCAAAGATAACTAGAAGAAAATATGCATAATCAATAGTAAATAGCAAGTTAATTTCCCTAGGGTCTGATGACCTATATATGTGGGTTAGGCATCACTCTGGATTAACCAGTTAACTGCCACTCGTCCAAAACGGAAACCATCACCACATGCCACAATACTAGTATTTTGCACTTAATTTAAAAAATCAACTTGCAATGAATATTATACAAATAAATATATTACTAATAATTTGGGTGTTCTTGAATATTTTCAGCTGAAAATTCTCACCAAAAAATGATTTTAAAGTTGGTCAGGGCTGCCACTTAGGGAAAACATTTTTTTTTTTAATGGATGCATATGGCATGTGGGAAAGGTCTGCTGCTTGTGTCTACAGACGTTTAGGGCATACAGTGGGTTAAATTAAGAAGTCATCCATATCTTTTCAACTTCTAAATTTTGGATAAGTATCTTTAACTCAAACTAGTTCTGTCCTTATTAACTAAAAATATCACACCAATCACATTTGTTTGTCATGATTCATTCATCTTAAATCAACTTCCTCTAACACTGAAAAAGAAAAAAGAAAATTTTAGCAATGATCCCATAGGCACCAAATATAAAGCTTCTCCAAAAGTCTTTATTCTTTTTGGATGTTCAACCATTTGCTAGTATTCCCTATTCCCTTTCTGAAATCCCTTCTTTTACCTTTTTTTCAGCATTGCACAAACCATCCTTTTTCCTTTTGTGATTCTCTGCTAACACTATGTTTTTCTCATTCCTTTTTTTGTATTCAGCTACCCTCATAAATTTAGCATTCAAAAACCTGGGCCTCAATATTAACATCTTTGTTCTCTATATAAGCTCTTATTAGCAATTTTTATTAAATAAAATTTTAAATATGTATTCCCAATAAAGTATCATTTGTATTAAAAATAAGCCCTATTAATTAATACTAGTAACTGACAACTGGATATTCTTTTTTTATATAATTTTTTTATTCTCTAAAGTTTTACATGTCTCTTTTTTCCCCAATTTGATCTCCCTCCTAGCCATTCCCACCCCACACAAGACCCCACCATGCCAGTGTCTGTGTTCATTGGACAATTGGATATTCTTAATGGCTACAATTACCTATAGTTCCAAATATTTAAAGCTAGAATTCACATTAGAATCCCACTATCCACACTTTTACTGTTTTGTGGTTAATTTTACTGCCATTCTCCCAACTCCAGAAGTTTAAAATTTTACTTACCTTTTTCTCTTCCTTTATTTCCTACATCCAGTTGTTAGATAAAACCTAGTAGATAAATACTGTTTGTAATGTCTCTTACATCATTTTTATTCACTCTACCAATAGAGAGGTTAATCTCTATTTCCCACCCAACTATGACCCAAATTGTTGGCTTGTTTTGTTGAAGGCAGATTCATTCTCTCTGATTTAGCCAGATTAAGCAGTGTAAAATGTGACTTCTACAATGCCTTCTGTTTATAGTTTTCTTAGGCTCCTTACTGCTAAGATGATAAAAAAAGAATTATACTCCTTGAGGTTTTTTTGTTTGTTTGTTTGTTTATTTGTGGTTTTTTTACATATATATTTTATTGATTTCAGAGAGAAAGGGAGAGGGAGGGAAAGATTAAAAACATCAATGATGAGGATCATTGATTGGCTACTCTCCTGCATTCCCCCTACTGGGGATCGAGCCCGCAATCTGGGCATGTGCCCTAACTGGGAATCAAACTGATGTTCATAGGTCAACGCTCAACCACTGAGCCACACTGGCCATGCCTCCTTGAATTTTAAGGCTATCCATGATTTTGCCCTGACATACCTATATTTCTGACATTAATTTCCTCTCCTTAATACATTGTAATTGCTCATCCACTATTCCTCTCCTCCCCAATGACTAAGCTCATGCTTTCTTAACATCCATCCTGAGCATGCTTGCTTCCTCCTCTACATATGTACATTTAGGAGGCAGACCCACATCAAGAGAACACACCATCAAATGCCCTGTCTTCTTTGGCACCAGTATACAGTGATCCGAGTATTGCAGCAAGTGACTGATAGTTATAACTCAATCATTAGATCATCCACTTATTCCTTCAATAGATATTTTTAAAGCCTACCTTATGTGCTGAAAATATTGAATGGAGGAGATAATGTTCTATCCTCATGGAGCTTATATTAACAATAAAGAATAAAATATTATTTCAAATGGTATTAACTAAGCTCCATGTATAAAACAACAACAACAAACAGGTAATTGGGGGATGAGAGACATTTAAGCTTAAACCTGAAAAATAGGAAGAATCAGACTGTGCACATGATGAGGTGGGACAGACAAGACCTAGACTAGTGGCAGGGCTGGATGGGGGTGATCAATACTAGGATTTTTTGTAATTTGAAGACAGAGTTGATAGGTTTTTCAAATGGATTAGGTTAGAGTCAGAGATAAAGAAAGGGAAGTTACAAAGATTTTAAGTTGTTTTTTTGTGGGCTTTATTGTTTGTTTGTTTTGTTTTGTTTTTATTTGAGGAATTAGTAGAATAAAATCCCAATTGAAAGAGGTGGAAAAGACTGAAAGAAGGTCAGTTATGTTGGGTGGAGGAGGGAATCACAAATTCTGTTTGGAAAATATCTACTTAAATATTCCTATTATACATCTAAACTGGATTGAGGATTAGTCAGGTTGTTGTATGAATGGAGTTAAAAACAGAGATCTTGGTTGGACATAACAAATTGGGAGTCAGGATCTCAGCATATTGATGAGATCCTTCCAACACTCCAAGGGTTAGAGGAAGAACCAGAAAGAGAAGCTGGGAAGTATCTATAATAAAAAAAAAAAAAGCCGAAACCGGTTTGGCTCAGTGGATAGAGCGTCGGCTTGCGGACTGAAGGGTCCCAGGTTCGATTCCGGTCAAGGGCATGTACCAGGGTTGCGGGCACATCCCCAGTGGGGAATGTGCAAGAGGCGGCTGATCGATGTTTCTCTCTCATCGATGTTTCTGACTTTCTATCTCTCTCCCTTCCTCTCTGTAAAAAATCAATAAAATATATTTTTTAAAAAAAAAAGCATAATATGCTCATTAGACTGGATATCCTTCCAGATGTCCTTCCGATGACCTTCCAGATGAAGCTGGAGCTTCGAGGGAAGCCTGGGTCCCAGGTGCCGAAGGGAAGCCAGTGCTGGGGGAAGGAAGGCCTACTCTTACATGAATTTTGTGCCTCGGGCCTCTAGTTTGAGTATAAAGAACGTTGTATTGGAAGCCAACTGAAAGCTTTTCCAAGAAAGTGAAGTATAGAATTGTTTCAAATGCTGCTACATCAAGATGTAGATTTAAGATGATAACTAATATAATATTGATGGCCAGAAGTCCCTCTAATCTACAATGCTCCCTGCCCTATAGTGCCTTTCACAGAGAAGGCATTCAAGCAAGTCATTAGCTGTTTCCTTTGTCACTGCCACTTTATGTTGTAGCATAGATTTATAGTGACAAGTTTCGTAATAAAAGTGCAGTCCTGGCTTTTGTCAGGAGTAAATTGGAGGCACTACATCCACTACTTGCTCTAAAAGTTCTTCAATTAGTATCAGTCCTTCAGGTTTGATGTCCATTTCCCAAACCAAAGTGACTATGGGTAAGTGGCCATTGATATTCATTTCTGTTCCATCTTTTATTCATGCTAGCTGTAGTCACATTTACAGTTAGAGGAGTCTATTACTTCACAACACCTCCCAAGAGGAGAAAAAGTTACTAAATAAATCAGTATATATATATATATAAAGTGCCAAGTAGTATCCCATGCGAGCTTCTTTTATTCTTTAGGATTTCATGTCTAAAACCAATCTACTATTTCTAGAGAGAAACAAGGAAAAAATGGTGCTTTTAACATTCCCCTCATTTCCACATGAAAATGCTATATTATCTGAAGCTCACAATAACCCCAAGTAGACAGAAGACTGTGGGTGGCCTAATAAAATCTATTCCTCTAAAAGACTCAGACTCATTCTAGTTCCAAGCTCTTATTTTACAGTATTTCAATAGAATCGCTGTTTAAAAGTCGACTTGAGGAATGAACTAAACTTTTTCTCTGCCTGACTCCTCACAGGCCCAATGACCTTTACAAATGACAGCAAATTTCTGTTGAATGAAGGATGAAGGGAAAGAGGAAAACATTAAGATATTTTGTCCTACTTTTTTGTGACTTGTTAAAAATAATCACGGGGCCTATTTGTCACATCGGAGCTTCGTCTCTTTTCCCCGTAGCATCTGACACGCTCAATGAAAAAAAGTGCAAGTGAAGATGAATTGGCAGCAGTATCATTTCTGCTCTGTCTCCTGGTCTTTCTAATTTCACCTCAGATGAAATATATATACAATATCAAGTCAGTTAACTGAAAGAAACATCTATAGGGAGAAGGAGATGAGTGGAGCCCTTTCTCTAGTACAGGAACTGCTATTAAACAATATCTGTCTCTTTCACTTTCAATAGTCCAGTTATACCCTAAGTCGGCATATCTATAAAATGAAAATGTGTTTTCCTTTGGAAAATGGAAATGACAGATGATCCGGGGAGGCAGAGGACTGAGAGGAAATGAAAGGGAGGGAACAGAGGATTTAGGCTGAATAAATACTAACAACAATAAACTGAGCTAAGGGAAAAGATTGCATTCTGAAAGACATTGTCCAGATGGCATGTTTTAAGTTAAATGAAACAATCCATTCAAGAATATATAGTAGAAAATAGTATGGCCCTGAAAATAAAATGACGACATAGAATCATACCACATAATTTAGAGCTAAAGGAAACTTTCAAGGTTCACCAAGTCAGCTGGTAAGGATTGTTTATATGGTCTCCTTGACACACAGTCACTAAGCCCCTTCTTCAATACACTGAACAGAGAACGTCTTTGTCAAAATGTCCCATCCTGATGTTGATGCCTCTTCCTTATTTTGGACTAATGCAGCTTTCCTTCATCTGTCACAATTTAGGTTGTGCTACTCAAGATTAAATTTTTATTCCATATTTGTGGTAGAAATTGCCTCCTCAAATTTGATTACCACTAGGTCAAATATTTTTTTAACTTTTGATTTGGTGGTGGTGTTTTTTTAACCCTATTACTAATCTCTAGACCCGTTTTATATTTCTCAGGCTTCACACACAGTTACTTGTACTGGTATTTAGAACATTATTCTAATGTTCATAATTCACTTTTAGTTGTGTAGCAGTTAATTACCCAAGATATTATTCGTTTTTAAATGGGCATTGTTGATCTGTATTGAAGTTATGTTTAAGCAAACCACTACATTTTTGCCTTTCTTGTTTTTCTCTCCCATGAGTCACTGTTAAGTTGGTCAGATTTTTCTGTTACCTAAACTTAAGCAGTTGTGTTATTAAAACTAAGTGTGAGCATTGAACTTTTTAAATTTGGTCATGGCCAAGTGTCTTGCTCTGGCCGGCAACATATGAGAAATGGCATTTTTCATTCTGTACAGAAACATTTAAGGGAGCTAGGAAGCAACCCTTTCCCCACACCCACTCCCTAGCCATAATACTACCACATGTTCTTATACTATTGCACTAAGTTGAAGATATCTTTGAATGAGGAGTCCACACATGTAGGGGACATGCTCTGCAGAGCTTTAAAGGGAAGAAAAATTTGCTATTATTTCCTGCTGTGTAACTTAGCCTGACTATGATCAAATAAATTAGAACTAGTACAAGAATTCCATATTTGGGATGATCCAGATGTACATCAGAAAATTCAAACCATCACTAAACAAATAATGATTATTTTGACACCATGTGCAGCTAGTACACATTCATTTTGTTCTCATATACATTCCCCAGTGTGTGAGTTTGTGCTAGGGCCATTCATATCTACTAGTGGCCCAGTGCACGAAATTTGTGCACATTAAAATGGGATTAGAGGAAATATTTTAATATTGCTATTTGCCCTTTCTCTATAATAGAAGTGTCAGAGATGAAAGAAAATTAGTAAAATATATATATGAAAATCTTCCTCCTTTCAGAGTCTGGGGTGCACCACGGGACCGAGTCAAGTCAAGTCCCCATCCACCCATATGCACCTTGATATCGCGCGAGACCCCAACCCAGCTGGCCCCACTCCCATTGGGCTAGATTCAGACCCGGCCAGTCCAACCCTTGTCAAGTCCCACCAGGAGAGGGGACATGGCCTCAGGTCCCCTGGCACAGTGTCAGGGTGGGGGGTGCATCCTGAGGTCCCCCGTCAAGCCCCACAGCCTCCACTGTGGGTGCAACCATCTTGTGTTACGGAAACCCCACCTCCACTGTGGGCACCACCATCTTTGTGGCAGAGTGACAGTCAATTTGCATATTCCCTCTTTATTTTATAGGATGGGAAGACAATAATTTGGTTAATAAAAGACTAAGAGATGCTTAAATATTCAAAGGTGTTTGTGAGCCAAGAAAAGATTTAGATACTCTAGAGGAAATTGTATGTCAGGCAAAGTAACATTTTAAACCTGGATTCCTGGAAAATATTTGAAATGTACATTTCATTCAAACTATTAGATCATGCTGCATAAGTAAAATGTCTCAGGGAGATGTGTAGGTAAAAGAAACACAAGAGTTTATTTCCTAATTCAATCGGAAGGACTTGGAATAAAGGTACCTCTTCATATGTCAATTACCTTAATTAAGTAAAAACAACTAAAGGTAGCAAGGGACAGCAAGTGAAAATACCTGGTTTAATCCTTAAATTATTATGTATGTCATTAATTTTGCATTTATTATACTTGTTTGCTGTAGTATTAGAAATAAAAGTGCGTTTATTATTTATGCTTTCCATGGGTTCCTTATTCTTACTATTTTACATATAATGACAAGTTGATGAATTATAAATAATTTTAGCTTCAGGAAAAAAATTATCAAGTCTTAGAAGGAATGTTTTATAAGTAACCATTAATTAACCACTTTGAGGGGGAAATGTGATATTAGTCTTTCCTTATGGTTGATTCCCCGAAACAATTTACCAATTGGTAGGAATATATTTAATAACATAGTTCCAATTTTAAAAAGTAATTCAGATTTCAACAAATAATTGACAGAATTTTGAGAAACATATGCTACCACTTAACTGTATTAAGAAAAAATATCTTGTTTAATTATTTTTCTGTTACTAATGAAGTAACATACACACCCACTCAAATTCCTATTTTTCCTGATTTATTCCTTTGTAATTAATTATTCATGAAATATTCTTTAGCCCTTTTTATTTATTATCTATAGCATTTTATATATTTAACAAACATTTTATTGAAAGCACAACAGGAAAGAACAAAAATAGTTTGAGACAGATGGGTCAGAGTTGACTTCTCTTCCATTTTACTTTTTGGCTGTGTAACCCTAAGCAAGTGAATGAGTATAGACAAGTATATGTATGTTTAAAACACACACACATAAGAGATAGAAATAGAGAGAGAGAGAGAGAGAGAGAGAGAGAGAGAGAGAGAGAGAGAGAGAGAGAGAGAGATCTGGCTGGTGGAAGGCACCTGAGGGCTGACATGAGAGCTACAGCCCTGCCCCTGAGGACACCCTCAGATTCTCAATCCCTCAGGCCTTTCATCTTGGAAAGACATCCTAAGAAGTGGTTCCTATTTTCAGACTTTCAAAGCCAACAGCTAAGAACTCAACAGCAGGAAGATCAGATTCCTCATGGGGAAACAATGGCCTCCAAAGTGTATTTTCTCAATGGCCACAAGTCCAGCCTCAGATGGGCATCCTTGGGAATGTGAAATGTAAGACACCATATCTTTTTGGCAGCCAAGACATTCCTACAAACCCATGAGAGTGAGAGACACCAGCTCTCATAGAACCAGCCCTTCCTTCAGAAGGAAGCCCCCTAGGGAAGAAACCCACAAGCAGAAAGAGGCCTCTGAAGGGGCTTAGGCCTCCTGAGGAATCCAGACCAGATCTGCATGTAGAGTTCGACCACCATGAAATGCCTGGCCACGAAGTGGAACCAGGAGACAGTCAAACCCTAACTTTATGACCCAACTGATTCTTAATTACCTACCCAAAGTACTTATGGCTAAATACAGTTACACTGGGAGCTGGGGCTTCAACATATGACTTTTTCAGGGACACAAACAGTCCATAACAGCTCTTCACTTATAAAGCAGTATGTTAAACAAACACCACAAAAGTACTGAGCATCAAATAAAATGAAGAGCGTACACAATAATAGTACTTATTATTTTTTATAATTTAGATTTATTGCAAACATTTTTTTAAATATATTTTATTGATTTTTTACAGAGAGGAAGGAAGAGGGATAGAGAGTTAGAAACATCGATGAGAGAGAAACATCGATCAGCTGCCTCCTGCACACTCCCTACTGGGTATGTGCCCACAACCAAGGTACATGCCCTTGACCGGGATCGAACCTGGGACCTTTGAGTCCACAGGCCGATGCTCTATCCACTGAGCCAAACCGGTTAGGGCTATTCCAAACATTTTTTATGATAAATCAACTTGGTGATTTACTTTTAAATAAGCTTCTTTCTTTTTTTTTTCATTGTGTGCTTTATTTTGGAGCTTCTCTGGTTAGATATGTCTCCCCCTTTCAGAGTTTGGAATTGAACATTAAATGCCATTTTATGAAAATTAATTTGTTTTACATGTAGCAATTCACTAATTATGGCATTTATTTAGGTGTGTAACATGATGTAAAAAAGTTATTTCTAAATTGCTAATTAATTTTCCAGAATTATCTTTTGCCTGTGAGTATGAAAGGATAACAAAAATACAATTAAAATTATTACCTACAGCTAACTGGGGAAGATAGGTCAAAAAACAAGGAGAAAAGCAAGTTTTTTTTCTAAAACATAAATTAGTAATTTTGACTTTGGAACCAGGTGAATATTTTACCTATGTTAAAAATCAAACCATACAACAATCTCTAGACACTGGGGCGGGAGGGTAAGGGGGCTAAACAAATATAGTTTACATTATAACAATGTCTGCAAATCAGATAGAAAAGAAGTATTTAAATTAATTTAAAATACTTTGGATCATTATTTTTAAAGCATTGTATTTTGTAGAAAAAGCAAATAATTTTGTCAATATTGTTATGAACCTAGATTTTTATCAAAAGAGAAATAAAATGTATGTGTACAATAAAAATGTAAGTAAAATGTGAAATTATTAAATGTGAGGTACCAGAATAAATACATCATGCCATTTCTCTTTAAATATTAATAGCTGATCTCACAACTGAAAAGACTAGAAGCAAACAAGTGTCTCAGTTACCGTGTGCTACAAAGCAAGAAGAGTCCAATGAGTTAATGTCAAAAGGACAAAAATAATTTGACAGAATTCCAAGTAGACAATTTAAACAGCATAAAGAAATACTAATGATATGCTGAACTAAAGTAAACATACAAAAATTCAAAGATAATTATGCTAAAAATATAAATATCTTTGGACACCATTGAAGTTGCTAGGGCACCAACTCATAGCTGTGAATTATTTATTCTATCTTTTCCTTATGTATAGATGCAAAGTACCCAAACATTGATGGGGTAAATTTCCTTTTCATGGAACTCCAGGAAATATAAAGAAGGAAGATAGTATTAGAAGATTTCCATTTGCAAATAAGAAATAAATGGATGCAGAACCTATCATTATTACTTTAATGATGAAATACTAAAAGATTACACAGTCATCCATAAAAAGTTCTTGCCTCAATATGAATCTATATCTAACTATCAATTTGCAGAAATTTTGAAAAGAGGGAAGAAGTAACTCCATGAGGCAATATTACCACATTCAGAATAATCTCTGATACAATCTGGGTGATTTAAATATGAGTTGGGTATTAGATATAATATTAAGGAACTACTATTCATTTTCAAGAGTTCTTAATTACCTGGTAATTATCTTAAGAAAAAGTTTGATTCCTACATGATAACTGGGAATAGCTTTTTAAAAAATAATGCAGAAAATAAATAAATGGATATGCACAAGTACATTAAAAGAGGATAGGGTATGTAAAGAAGTTGTGGCAAAGTTGATAATTGTTGAAGCAAGACAATCATAAATGGGAGTTTGTCATACAATTCTCTTTATGTGAGTTTGAAAATTTCCTTAATAAGAAGTGAAATAAAATAAAAAGTCACAGAAAGCCCAAATCATGTGGAAGCTGAATTTATAAGGAGAAATCAGGTGTAAGAAGTTAGTCAATAGAGAAAGCAGGTTTAGGCAGATAAATAGGGAAACTGGGTAGTCTCTAAAGATTTCTAATTTCAGTCCTTGAAATATTACAACTAATCCTTTTTAAAAATCTTTATTGTTGAAAGTATTATGTCTGACTCCCTCTTTCCCCCATTAACCTCCTCCAGCCCACCACCACCCCTTGCCCCAGGCTTTTACCGCCTAACTGTCCTTGTCCATGGGTTATGCATATATACATACAAAGTCTTTGGTTAATTACCTCCCACTTACCCCCACCTTCCTGCTTTTTAAATGTAAGTTGGTGATTTTCCAAATAAACAAGCGAAATTAAAGTACTATTTCAAAATGACTCAAAAATGTTTTGTACTGATATCACTAATTAAGATGAAAACGAACCTTTATTTACCAACTGAATATTGTGAAAAATTCAAAAACATTATTGGATTTTGAAATATATTCTCTTTAAATTACAAACTTGTTTTGTGTAACTCTATTATTTTGTGTAATTCTATTAAGGAGAGCAACAAATCTTTGTCCATTTGATGGCCTTGGGGAATCTCATTCCTTATTAGGTCACCCAGTAAAGAGACAAACTCAGTAAAACTGGCTTAACAGAAGGTTTTCAAAGTCTGGAACTAAAACTCCGACACCTTTTTGAAAAATAAGGTCTTGTCCTGAACCCAGACAATGCAGCCTTCAGTTGCAAAGCCTCATAATGCCGACTACTTCTGCTTCAACCCTGTGAGTTCCCAGTTCTGATGAGGGATGTCTCTATTAGAATCCCACCTTGTATGGCTCTTCGCCTTGGTTTACGCACCCTGGCTGGATAGAGCTTTCACAGAAGTTTAGTGTTTTCAATATAATTGTAGCTTTTGTGTTCTATGTACCTCTCCACATTTTTCTTTGTTTTTGAAACAAAAACGACAGATGTTCAATTTATTGAGAAATGCATGGCATCAGCTGTTCTAGGAAATAGGTAGAGAGATTTGTGAATTAGCCTTCTACACTTTATTGAAGGCTCAATTATAGTTTCTGGGGACAGAGGATTCTAAGCAATAGACTCTAAATAATAGACACTCTGTTTTTGAGAGACCTTAAAAATATTTAAGCAGTCAAAATTAAACATTCTAAAAACGCTCCTAGCTAGGAGAAATGACCATTCAATACAACACTGTGAGAAATGTTCCAGCAGCAGTGAAACTAAAAGGCCTATAAAATACAGGTAGAAATCCTTGCAGACTGGACCAGCTTAAGATAGCTGCACAGGAAAAGAACTAAAGGGAAGGAAGACATCCTGGTAAGGGTTCCACAGGTAATGAGCTTGAAAGTCACTACTCTGTCCTAACAAATAAAAAGTTGAGCAGATTGAAAATTCAACAATTCTTCCTGGATTCAAAAGAGAGAGGAGGACATGGCAAACTGCTGCCCCCAATGCTGGATACAGAAAAAGTAAAAAAAGGAAAGCAGACTCACCAAAGCAGAGACTTCACGCCTAAACGCCTTGCAACAGCCAGGGCCAAGCAAGAAAATGTCAGCTGGAGCTGGGGGCCTCGTGCAGACAACTCAGCAAGTTAGAACTCCTAGGGGTCCTTGTCAGGGTGGACGATCATGATATTGAGAAATTAGCATCCAGGATTCATCCATATTCCCACAGTAAATATCAGAGAAAAATTCCGGTGGGCTTCCCTTCGGCGAGAGGAGAAATGGAGCCATTTTTAAATACTTCTTAGGGTCCTGACCTCAACAAGGCCAGCACTCAGGGGAAACTATTTAACTAGAGCCTAATTCCTAACCATCTCCAGCTGGCTCTAGGCTTACACGTGAGAAAAGTAAAATCCCTAACTCCAGCCCATGCTAGTCACCCTGGCCCACTAAGGGGAGAGAAAGAATATGAGAAACACATGAAATACACAGCCCAGCAGCTCACCTAATGAGATTGAGACCTTATAATAGAACTTAGAATGCTTACCTTGCCCTAAACTTTACCACCACATTAGTAAAGACCTACTTAGAGCAGTTCCTTTCACCTGGTACGTTGTGTCTGACTATCAACAAAAAATAATGAGGCATACCATCAGGCAAAAAAACAAAAACCCACAGTTTGAAGAGCTAGAGCAAGAAATCAGAATGAGACTTAGCAGGAATGCAGGAATTATGAGGCCAGGAATTTAAAACATCTATGATTAATATGTTAAGGACTCTAATAGGTAAACTTGATAGCGTACCAGAATATATGGGCAATATAAGCAGAGAGATGGAAAGTCTAAGAAAGATCCAAATGCTATAAATAAAATGCTAGAAATGATAGAAATAAAAAAAAAGAAAAAGAAACATTGTAGGCGAAAGGAGACTGTCTTTGATGGGCTTATTAGTATACTGGACATGGCTGAGGAAAGAATCTTTGAGCTAGACATATCAATAGAATCCCAAAAATTGAAAAGCAAAAGACCAAAAACTAAAAAATAGGAACAGAATATCTAAGAACTGTGGGACAATCACAGAAGCATCACATACACAAAATGGAAATACTAAAGTACGATAAAAAAGATAAAGGAACAGAAGAAATATTTGGAAAAATCATGACTAGGAATTTATGCAAATTAGTATCAGACACACAAATATTGGTCCAGGAAGAAACAGAAGGAAGGACAAACCTTTTGTTTTTATAAAGAATTCACACAACCTGTGAAGGGGAAAGAGTTATTTGAACGTGGTCTTGGGTTAGTTGTAAATGTATATTGCAAACTCTATGAAAACCACACACAAAAAGGGAAAAACAGTGCAACTGATAAGAAAGAAGAGAAAATGGAATTATATGAAATGCTCAATTAAGACCACAAAGGCAGAAAAAGAGTAGAAGACAAAAACAGAAACAGAACAAGGACAACAAATAGAAAAGAGTAACGTGGTGGATATTAATCCAACTACATCGATAATCCATTTGAACATCAATGGTCTTAATGCAGAGTAGATTAAAAAACACCACCTATATGTTGTCTGTATGAAACCCACTTTAAATATAAAGGCACATGTAGATTCAAAGTAAAGGAATGGAGAAAAAGATACCATACTAACCCTAATCAAAAGAAAGCAGGAGTCACTATATTAATTTCTGACAGCGCAGATTTCGAAGAAAAATTATCAAAGATAAAGAAAGCCATTACATAATGATAAAGTGGTCAATTCTCCGAGAAGACATAACAATCCTTAACGTGTATGTGCCTAACAACAGAACATCATACTACCGTATGTGAGGCAAAAACTAACAGAGCTGCAAAGACAAATAGATGAATCCACAATCATAGTTGGACACTTCAACACTCCTCTCTTAGAATGGGACAGATCCAGCAGGCAGATAATCAGTAAGGACACAGTGCAACTCAACAGCACCATCAATCAACTGGGTATAATTGACATCTATAAACTACTTCATCCAACAAAGGCAGCATACACATTTTTCTCAGGCTCACGTGGAACATCCATAGAGATAGACCACCTTCTGAGCCATATAACAAGCAGTAGCAAATTTGAAATCCTATCTAATAAAAGAGAAACATGGTAATTAGCCATACCTCCACTACCCTTCCCATTGGCTAATCAGGGTGATATGCAAATTAACTGCCAGCCAAGATGGCGGCCAGCAGCCAGGCAGCTTGAAGCAAACATAGGCTTGCTTGCTTCAGTGATGGAGGAAACCAACGTTCCCCGCCTGCCTTGCCGGCCTCTGAGCTTGCAGTTTGAGACATTGTTACAAATATAGAAGCTAAACAAAACCCCAGAAACCTGCTTTCAGCCAGCCAGAATCTCAGATCTGGAGTTGAAATAGTGTTTCGATTATAGAACCCAAACAAACCAGATACCTGCTTTCAGCAGCCGAGGCCTAAGCTGGAGCCAAGCCTCAGAGCTAAAGCTGGCCCAGAATAAAAAAAAAAAAGAAAGAAAGAAAAAAAGGAGCAGTTGGGAGCTTCAGTCACCCACCACCTGAAAACAGCCCTCAGCCCCTCACCCAGACTGGCCAGGCACCCCAATGGGGACTCCCACCATGAAGGGGGTGTGACCAGCTGCAAACAGCCATCAGCCCCTCACCCAGGCTGGCCAGGCACCCCAGTGGGGACCCCCACCCTGATCCGGGACACCCTTCAGGGCGAACCAGGCAGCCCCCACCCGTTCACCAGGCCTCTATCCTATATAGAAAAAGGGTAATATGCCTCCCGGCACCGGGATCAGCGTGACAGGGGGCAGCGCCCAAACCCCCTGATCGCCCTGCGGCTCTGTGACAGGGGGCAGGGCCACACCCTCCCTATCCGCCCTGCTCTGTTCCTGACAGGGGAAGGCGCCCCAACCCCCTGATCAGCCCTGCTCTGTGCCTGATAGGGGGGAGCTCCCCAACCCCCTGATCGCCCTGCAGCTCTGTGTGTGACAGGGTGCGGCACCCCAACCCCCCCCTCCCCACAGGCCCTGCTCTGTGTGTGACGGGGTAGAGCCATAACCTCCCCATTGGCCCTGCCCTGAGTGTGACAGTGGCAAGCGCCCCAACCCCCTGATCGGTCCCGCTCTGTGCGTGACAGGGGGTGGCACCGCAACCTCCCCATCGACCTTGCCTTGAGTGTGACAGGGGGCGGTGCCCCAACCCCCCAATCGGCCCTACCCTGAGTGTGACTGAGGGTGGCATCGCAACCTCCCGATCTGCCCTGCTCTGTGCATGACAGGGGGCGGCGCCCCAACTCCCCAATCAGCCGTGCTCTGAGCCCGACCAGGGACTGCACCTAGGGATTGGGCCTGCCCTCTGCCACCCGGGAGCAGGCCTAAGCCAGCAGGTCGTTATCTCCCGAGGGGTCCCAGACTGCGAGAGTGCACAGGCCGGGCTGAGGGACCCCCTCCTCCCCCCTGAGTGCACAAATTTTTGTGCACCGGTCCTCTAGTATAAAAATAAAAAAGAAATCATCCAATGTCTGTTCTCAGACCACAGTGAGATCAAACTACAAATCTATAACAGAAATATAATTGTAACATTCCAAAATACACAGAGATTAAACAATAATAATTCATGGGTCTGGGTTCAAAAAGAGACTTGGCTTGGGGCGATGGGTGCACAATGCAGTTTGCGGATGACATGTGATTGAGTTGTACACTTGAAACCTGTATGGTTTTGTGAGCAAATGTCACCCTAATAAATTCAATAAAAAATAATAATGATGATGCCGTAACAGGTTTTGCTCAAAAGATAGAGCGTCGGCCTGCGGACTGAAGGGTCCCAGGTTTGATTCCAGTCAAGGGCACATGCTCAGGTTGCAGGCTCGATCCCCAGTGGGGGGCGTGCAGGAGGCAGCCAATCAATGATTCTCTCTCATCACTGATGTTTCCATCTTTCTCTCTCTCTCTCCCTTCCTCTCTGAAGTCAATAAAAATATATTTAAAAATAACGATGACGAAAAATTCAGAAAAATAATACACAGGTCAAAAATAAATCTCAAAAGAAATTTCAAAATATACTAAATTAAAATGAAGACACGACTTATCAAAATTTGTGGGATTGATACTGTGAATGACTAAAAATTTAAGCATATGTTAAGATTTAGAAATGCTGAAACTAGAACTGATCTCTGGCATTACTTTCACACACTGCCTAGGATTCCCAAGACCCCCAGGTTATCACTTTCTATAAATTCCCTTCTACTTATAACACTCTGATTTGTGAATACTATTAAAACTAATAAAATTGGCCAGTTACAAATGTACTTCCAACAATGAGTTTGAAATCCAGGTCCAACATTTTGTGAGGGTTGAGGGGAAGGCACAGTTAGATACCTCTGAAACTTAGAGAACAGGGTAGGGACATGAGAATAGCTGTGCTTTGGGTGTGACCTGCAATTTTCTTTGATAAGCAACCCAAAATAGCAATGTTGAGTTTGTCATCTTTGACCACAGACAGTTTTATTTGTGATTAAATAAATAAATGAATAAATAAATAAACAAAACAAAAAGCAGCCCCTTTATGTGATGCTTTGTCTCCACTTCTGAAGTGGACCTTATACTACCCTCTAGACCAGGCCCCACACTGCAGGCAGAATGACCTGGAAAACCAAAGCCGACTGTATCAAACCTCTGTTAGGTCTCAAATGCCCATGGCCTAAAATCTAACCTCCTTGACTTGATGTACAAAGTCTTTGACAATATGACCCTAATCTATACCTGATTTTTTTAAAAAAATGTGAGATGCAGTGAAAGCAGTGCTTATGGGGTAATTTATAGCGTTGAATAGATATATATTTACAAAATCCATACTTAAATTGAATGATCTAACCTTCCACCTAAGGAATCTAGAATAAGAAGAACAAATTAGCGAGGGGACTGTCAAGGGCGGGGGGGGGAAAAAAGGACACATATGTAATACCCTTTGTAATACTTTAAGCAATAAAAAAAAAGAACAAATTAAACCCAAAGTAAGCAAAATAAAAGAAATAAGAATTAGAGCAGAAATTAAACAATTTTCTGAAGACAGGAAATCATTTTGTTCCTTGCTCAGTTTCCTCTCCTTCTGGCACCCCTGTTATTCAGATGTTGTTTCGTTTCCATTGTCCCATAGTTCTCTTAGGCTCTCCTCCTGCTTTTTAATTTTTTTTTTCTAGAAGCTGTTCTGTTTGGGTATTTTTTTCTACCTTGTCTTCTAGCTCGCTTATGCGGTCCTCTGCTTCTTCTAGTCTACTGTTGATGCTTTCTATTGAGTTCTTTATGGCAGTGATGTCGTTTTTCATTTCTTCTTGGTTTCTCTTCATTTCCTCTTGGTTCTTCTTCATTTCCTCTTGGTTCCTACACATATTGTTGAATTGGTCTTCCATTCTTTTCATCCACCTTATGGCCATTACTCTGAATTCTTTCTCTCACAGGTTGCTTGCCCCCATTGCCTCCATTTCGTTTACTTCCTTTTCTGATGATGCCTGTTTTTCTTTCATATTTGGGTTGGTTCTTTGTTTCACCATGATTTCTCTTCTCAAGGTGTTTGGTTATGTAGTTCTCTCTCTGCTGCACTGATTCAAAGGCACAAAATACAACACAACAAGGCACAACGTACAAGGCAACAAACTAAATGCATTCACGATATTAATAACCCCAAATAAAGGTGATCCCCCGAGTGAAGAGAATTAGGGGATAAAGAAGAAAAAAGAGAAAAATATTAAAGAGAAAAATAAAAAACAAAAAGGAGTGCTGAAATGAGATTGGGAAAAGGGAGAGAAGAAAAAAACAAAAATACAAAAAAAAAAAGTAAGAGAATGAAATAGAGGTGGGGAAGAGGCTATTTGTATGGGGAGAGCGAGGGATTGGAAATTAGATATATAAGTAGGGTGAAATTTAGATAGTGGGTAGAAAGAAGGAATAGGTAAAATCCAAAGCAGGAATAGGGTAAGAGAAACAGGACGACAAAAGGAGAAAAGTGAGGAAGAGAGTTTTGGCTTAAGGGTAAATGTGAGCTAGAGAGAAATGATGCTAAAGGAACAATGAAAATAGTGTGTATAACACTAATCCCAAAATAAAATAAAGAAAAATAAAAAAAATAATAAAAAATAAAATGACACTTGAAAAAATGGTAAAAGGATATCAATAATACTGGTTAAAAAATGTAGTAATTAAAAACGTAAAATCAAGTGATGAAAAAAATAAAAAATAAAATAAAATAAATAAAATAGGTTTTTAATGAAATGGTGAAAAAAGAATTAAAAATATATATATATATATAAAAATATTCGGAAGTGAAGGTGCTTCAGATCTTCCACTCTTCTTTTTGGCACGCCTCAGTCCTGCCAGGCATTCAGGGGAGTGTTGAACTTCCCTGCGATACACTGTCCCTCCGTGCAGTAAACCACAGACCTGATTTTAAGGCAGCTTGTATTTGTTTACCAGGCTGCCTTTATTTGTGATCGCAGAAGAGACAGTTCGTGGCTCTGCCTCTGGGTGGCAGTGTGTCTGGATTGACCTCCGAGGCTATAAGTCCTCTCTATCAGTAGGGTTTTTTTTGTGTTTTTTTTTTTCCTCTATGGTATTTGGCACTGATTCGGGAAAGACCACTGCCCAGAGCTGGTTCCTTGCCACTGCCCGCTGTTTCCCAGGCTCCCCAAAAAGAACTTTCCCCTACAAGCTCTGCGAATGACCCCAACTGGGGAATCCCATGCACTGGGTTTAATAATCAAATGCACGGATCTAAGGGGAACTGTAACAAGAGCCTGATAGTTGTGCGAATTCGCAAGCCTCCACCTTCCAGGTGTGCGCACAGTCTCCGTGCGCAGTCTCCGCACGCCCACTCGCCCCTGGCACCAAGCAGCCAGCAGATTGGCAAAGTCCAAGGCTGCTCCTTTACATCCAGTCCAGCTATGGGCTCATTTTTCGCGTTCCCTTCTGCCAGCAGCCCTGTGGGGCCCCTTCCCCACTCGCGGGTCATGCTGGTCCCAACGGCTGCGGACTCTGTGGGGCGCAGATTCCGCCCCGCGCGCTCGTGAGCTCGGTCCTCCCTCCAACCCGAACTGCAAACCGCACCTTTAGGGGATGTCCAACCTTTCCGTGAGAAGAAGCAGTGCTCGTCTGAGTTCAGGCAGTCACGCTGCTTGAGATCCCTTGTTTCCAGGTTAGTAGCTGGTCTCTGGATGCCAGCAACAACCACCCAAGATGGTGCAGTCTCCGCTGCTTAGCTGGCGCACCACGAGAGGCTTCAGCCGCAGTCTCCAACCGTCCTTTTTTTCCTGGGGGTTCTCGGTCTTTCCTAGCTGCAGACAGTCTCTCAGCTGAAAATCCTCTGCCTATTCGGGCTGCATGTTACCCGTTTCAGCTGCTCACCCTTATCTGCTCCAGGACAAGGCACAGGACACGTCCGTTTATACCACCACCATTTTCCTTCCCCACCCAGGAAATCATTTTGAATGAGTAAATTTTATTGATGAAAAAGTGAATTTCTAAGATCAAAATGGAAAAAAATTAGAGACATGTACAACCTTTCACCAAGACTCACATAATATGAGTAATTACCCCCAAAGAAGGGAGACTTGGGTGTTAATCAGCCAAACACTTTTAAAATTCAATTATCTTGCAATCACTCTCACTACTTGCCCAGTGTGTTTTATTCCTTTAACAAGTATTTTTTGACTACCCACTATATATTCTAGGTACTGTTCTAATATCCACATAAACTCTTTCAGTAATAAAAAATTTAAAAGCTCCTAATTAGCTTAGTGTAACTTGGTGGTATAGAGCCCAAACATACTCCTTCTACACATCTCTACACAAAAAAACAACTCAAATTATTATATTTTATCAGATTCAGCTCTAAGGTAAGAATCCCTGAATAATGACTTTTCCCCCTGCTTCTTTTGCAATTGTTTCAGTAATCAGCTATGCTTAGACCCAAATTTATAATTAACCTCCACAAACAAACACATAAACAATGGAGAGAGGGGAGAAGAAAGACAAGGGAAATGAGGGAAATCTTGAAGCCTCTGTTGTGTGGACCTGCTCTCTCCACGTTGGACTTCCTAATTGGTCTCCAACACATACTAGAATTGGATTCTCAGTCAGGCCTGGAGATAACGAGCAAGATGGGAAAGGAACCCCGGAGGAAAATTAATTTCTTCTTGAAATGGAAACTCCTCTGATAAGACACTAGCAGGGTCTTTCTACAGACCATGGAGAAAAAGCCTTAGCAAACAAGAGAGAGGAGGTGTGATGTTGGAAGGCTGAGATGGCTATTCCACAAAGGGCCACATTATCACACAAAGGCCCCAAAGTCTCCAAACCTACCCCACATGGAATTCCTCCCATTCCATCTCCCCCCAAACTGAGGAAAACAGGATATTCAAGTCTATGCTGCACTTCCTGACACCAGCCCAGTCCTTTGTGCCACCTTCAGGTACCCTGCGTTTCTTCTTCCTCCTACTGCTGTCCATTGCCCTTTAAGACATTCTCCCAATACCATTTTTTTTTTTTTAAAAGGAGAGGTCTATAACTCTAAAGCTGTTATCACTCAGAAAGAGAAATTGGAGCGTTCATTTTGGCCTCATGATTCAAGCAACATTTTACAATTTAAACTTATTAATAAATATAAGTTTTTTAAAAAAATTAAATCTCCTTCTCTCCACAATCACCGGGATTAAGAAGCTAGTGTTAAGAGAGTCTCACACCAAAGCATCTAACATCTATGTAGAACAGGACTATTACTGTAATGTATTCAATAGGAGGGCATGCTCAACATAGAAAAATGAATATTTCAGCACCCAGCTACCTACCAAAAACAACAAAAGAAAAAATCTATTTCATAGTAGAATTGTAAAATTTCACAAATAAATCAAATAAGTCAAACAAGTTTTTAAAGTTTCATGTGAGAAAAA
Source organism: Myotis myotis (assembly GCF_014108235.1). Taxonomy (NCBI): domain Eukaryota; kingdom Metazoa; phylum Chordata; class Mammalia; order Chiroptera; family Vespertilionidae; genus Myotis; species Myotis myotis. The sequence continues at coordinate 50,107,767 of NW_023416315.1, forward strand.
TAAAAAATGTATTATTTAAACCCATAAAGGAAATTTTTAATAAATGGAAAGACCTAGATATTCATTTCCCCAAATTAATATATCCCTTAGGTTTATCATCAATGACATTTTTTAAACCAAACAAGCTGATTCTAAGATTTTTACAGAAAAATAAATACAAAAAGCTAACTAAGAAAATTAAGAACAAAGACAAAACTTTTTACCTACCAAATAAGAAAACTACTAGCAATAAGCTATAATTAAAACAGCATCTCACTGATCCAGAGTTAGACAAATAGATTATAAGAATATAATAGTGAGCACACAAAGGAACCTATGCACACATGGAAATTTATAGATAATCTGCAAGGTATTACAAATAGGTAGAACAGCTGAACTACTCAATAACCACAGACAAGAATATCAGCTACTCCCTTCATACTAAAAAACAAACAAATGCTAATAAATAAAGGTAGGAAATCCTAATGCCAAAAATTAAAGTGTGAATAAATGTTGACAAAAGTTTATGAGTAGGATAGAAGATCATAAACAGAGTTAAAAGACACAATTGACTAAAAGAAAACATATGCAGTACTCATCACAAAATTTAATACCCATAAACAGTATATAATTATTTTTTCACCTAAGAGTAGAAAGTAAATATTTAATTAAATATATGTTTGTAGCACAGGGGAAAATAAAATGGCCATTTAATATCTGAATATTAATTAATACATAAGATGAAATTAAACTTTATTGATAATCATAGAAACAGTTTAAACAATAATGATAAATTATTTATCACTCACTAGAATAGCAAAAATTAAAAGCATTTAATGATATTCAGTTTGGGGTTGTGAGAAAATAAGCATTCTCACATATTGTTGGAGGGCATTTTATCACCATCCATCAAAATTTCAAATCTACTGACTTTTGCTCAATAATCCTACTGCAACACACTAAAATTCTGAACATTTGTGTATAAAGATATACACACAAGGGTGTTGATTGCAATATAATTTATATTATTTTAGAATCATTTTTAATATTATAGAATTTTAAACAACCTGAATCTATGTTTAAATATATCAAACTACGTTTCTATTTTGGAATAGTAATCAACAGTTACAAATGATCAAGCTAGAACTATTAATGATTTCATGAAAGATCTTTGGGGAGGAAAATGTAATTGATAAAGATAGAAATTCACCTGTGAAAGAAATTAACTTTACATATTTAATAATTTTTATAATCAGCAAGAACTGAAATATTTCTTTCATAATGTTTCAATCAATTAAAAGAGCATAGCCAATCAGAATGGTTTATAAGTCCTAACTGTGACCCAGGTTATTAAAGTATATTGATTTTGTGCCTACCATCACTGAGGAGGCTGAGGTCCACTCAATTTCAAATTGGGCCACTAATGAAATATGATTATCTTTGAATAAAATATGAACATCTCTTGGCATCAAAGCTCTTTACATCTATTCTAAAATCCAGAAGTTGTAATGTTAAAGCATGAAAAAAGATTTATTTATCCCCATATATCCCAAGAGATCAGAAACCTCATCTGTTCTTTTCACAACTGTTTCTTGAGCACCAACAAGATCTCCTACTATAGAAGAAAGAGAATCTTACATCCTGAGAGAATTGCATCTTAGGCTTTAATTGAAGACTGATCACTCTACCTTGGGATGGCATGAGGTGGTAGAATGGAAAGATTTAAGAAGGAATTTATCTGATGCACAGCGGTGTAACTAAAGTCAGGGGAGGCAGGGAAAGACAGAAAGGAGCCTTCCTCTTTTCTGAGGACATTAGGGGACTTCTTTTGCACTATAAGAGAAGTCCCAATTTACCAATTCCAGAGACTTTAAAATTTTGTTAAAAGCCGTATTAGTTTTTTTTAAAAAAAATATATTTTATTGATTTTTTACAGAGAGGAAGGGAGAGAGATAGAGAGTTGGAAACATCAATGAGAGAGAAACATCGATCAGCCGCCTCCTGCACACTTCTTACTGGGGATGTGCCCGCAACCCAGGTACATGCCCTAACCGGAATCGAACCCAGGACCTTTCAGTCCGCAGGCCGATGCTCTATCCACTGAGCCAAACTGGTTTCGGCAAGTATTAGTTTTACATAGTTGCCATAACAAAGTATTACAAAGTGGGTGGCTTCAAACAACAGAAATTTATTCTCTCACTAAAAGTCCAAAACCAAGGTGCCAGAATTATTGCCAGATTTGTTGGCAATCCTTGGTGTTCCTTTGTGTATGACTATGCCATTCTGATCTCTGCCTCATGTCCTTCTTTCTTGTGTGTCTGTCAAAATTCCCCTCTTCCTATAAGGATATCAGATCTATTGAATTTAGGACTTACCCTAAGCATCACCTTTCCTTCATCACATCTGCAAATGCTTTATTTTCAAATAAAGTCACATTTACAGGTTCTGGGTGGACATGAATTTTGAGGGAACATTATTCAATCCAGTACAAACCCATAGTAAGAAACATCTATATATATTCTAGTAAAAACCCAATGACCATTACAGCAGAACGACCAGAATGACCAGTGGCTATGACACACACTGCGGCAGGTTACCAGTCTGATCTGGGCTGGATCACCCCACAACACCGCAATCAGGGCGGGGCCAGCTGGCCAACCACCTTGGCTGGCAGAAATTTGGGGTTTGGGGACCTTGCAGGTGCACGGTCTCCAGCAGCTCTCCTTTGATGGAAGTTGACCTAAGATCAGGTCACCGGAGTCGGAGATGTGGTGGGGAGGCTTTCCTGGTGGCCACAGCAGTCCCCACAGGCTGTGCATAGCACCTGGGCATCTGGCCCTAGTTGGACCAGTGGCAGGAAAAAGGGTCACGGGGCACAGGGGGCAGTGGCACACAGGAACCAGGAGGCACGAGGCCTGACCTGAACTCTTACACTGTCCCACCTGCTGGGCCCAGAAGCACTGTCAGGTGGGCCATGGTGTGCAGCGAGGTGCTGGGCCACCCACCAGAGGGGAAGCGAGCCAGGAGGGCAAGGCCCCACGCCAGCCAGAGCCCTGAGTGGGGGAGCTGGAAACCCTGGCAGAGTGGTTCGGGCTGCAGCCCCTGTGCCTTCTCCACCTTGGCCTTGGAATTCTGTGGGCAAACAGTGTACTGGCTACCAGTGTGTCAGAGGTCAGTCCCGCTTCAAGAGAGAGGACGTGGTGGAAAGTGGCAATGCCACAGGAGAGATGGGAAATGTTGTGGCCATCTTTGGGAAACACAGCTGCCACGGTCATCAGTAACTATGAACAGATAATCTTTTGTCTCTGTTCTACAGAAAAGGAAGCTAAGACTCAAAGAAGGGAGCCTTCTGCAACACCTCACCCACTTCTCATACCTGACCCTGTGCAGCATTGTTTTCTTTGAAAGTAGAGGATCCAAAATGTTTTTAGATCTTTGCTATTTTAGTCAGGAAAGAAATTAGCACAGGGAATTAGTGCTTGGGAAATCATGGGAAAGCTGGAGGAGTGGGTATTAGGCCTGCCCCCCAGAAAAGACTCCCTGACCAGTGGGAGGAGCTGCCTTCTAAGCCACAACTGAATTCTAGGACACTCTGGCACAGCTGTAACCCAGGGATAGGGAAATTGCTGCCCCCGCAAGTGCCCTCCAGCTCCCACAAAACAGGTCACTGGGCACTGCCTCTGCCACAACTGCCTGTGCAAAGCCTGGATTCTGCTGCAGAAAACCTCCACATCTCTGCAAACATGATCACCAGCAGCAAACAGCCCAAACTGCGGGAAGATGCCTCTGCCCCACTTCTGCCTTCAAAATATTGTGCAAGCGCATCCAATCGGCAGAAACTAATTCATATCCAGAAACCTAGCTGCAAAGGAGTTTGGGCAATTTCAGACTTCTGTCTAGGGGTGAGATCTTGCCGATGTACCCCATGTGCCTGGTACTGATAAAAATTGGGCTCAGTGGTTGAGCATCGAGCTATGAACCAGGAGGTCATGATATGATTCCCAGTCAGGTTTTGGGCTTGATCCTAAGGAGGCAGCTGATCAATGATTCTCATCATTGATGTTTCTATCTATCGCTTCCTCTCCCTTCCTCTGAAATCCATACTTTTTTTAAAAAAAAATGGTGTCATGCTGTTTATGTGTTACAACGAGTTTTTCACTTCATAGATCACTAATGTCTTTCCCATTAAAAACATATTTATAGAACATTATTTATCACTCATTTTAATTGATTTCAGAGAGAAGAAGGGAGAAAGAGAAACATTATTCCGTTGTTTCCTGCACTCACTGGAATGGGTATTGAATCTGCAACCTGGGCATGTGCCCTGACTGGCAATTGATCCACCACTTTCTGGTGTATGGGACGATGCTATGCTGGCACCCTGACCCCAAATTCCAGCCTCTAGAACTGTGAGAAAAATACATTTCTGTTGTTTAAGCCACACAAATTTATGATATTTTGTTATGGCTGTCTGAGCTGACTAATCCTATATAATAAAAGCCCAGTGACTGAATGGCAGAATGACCAGAACAACCACAGCCCCTCTCCCCGGCCAACACCGCCCCCAATCGGCCCCCTTTGGGGCAGGCCAACTGGACTCCACCAGTGCATGAATTCATGCACCGAGCCTGTAGTATATTATACAAATGCAAAACCAAAACAAAAAAATGTTTCTCAAAACGTTTACACTGTTCTTATACAATGAATTCTAATATTTTCTCTTCTTTTTAATTTTTAAATAACTTGTCACAATACACAACATTGAATCCAAGGACCAATAACATGTGACATCACAGTCTGAAACACTTAGTAAGACCGATAATATTTGTCACTTTAATATTTTAAGTCACTTGTGACATTGTAAGGACCCTTTCTCTGAAAGGTTGGCCAGGCTAGGAGAAGAGGAAATGGATATCTGGTCTACCAGATAGCTCATATTTTTGCAGGCATCCAAAAGAGAGGGGCATGGTTCATTGGGTGGTCTGGAACACAGACCTACCAGTCCTATTGTCATTCATCAAGTTCCACCATCCGGTAGATAGGATTTGACACCAGAAGAGACAGTACAAACTACATAATAACACCCAAAGTTAACACTTTTTTAAAAAAAGTGAGGGATCATAGGGGGTACTAACTATCGAGGTTGCATTTACATTAAGCTAAATCTGCATTATATTTTATTTTTTAAAAATATGATCAATAACTTAGTACCTAGCTGTTCTCATGTTTTCTTCATCTGCATAAAAGTTCTAATGAAAATGAGTGAAACACCCTTGAAAAGTAACTCAACACCCTTCTTCAAATTCCTTTGGAAAATGTGTCATTTGAAAAATCTTCTGATACCACATTGAATAAATCTGAGTTAGAGTCCTTGATAGAGAATAAAGACAGAGGTGTCCTTTCCAAGTCACTTTTATGACTAGCCCCAAACCTTAACTACCAGCTAAGAGTTCATACTAATGATTAACCCAGGAACAAAGCTCCTCTACAATATTAATTGATCTAATAAAATATTCTTCCTTGGGCTACTTTTCATGCATTCATTTTATTATCAAGTCGGCAACCAGTCCAGGAGTTATAATTCTTTTTTTTTTTTTGTACCTGTATTCTAGGATGAAGTAATAGATACTATGATGAGCCAGCCCTTTGTAATACTGCTCCAGAGAAACTAAAAATAATTAAAGTTGTAACATATTACAGAAGGTATCAAGGTGAGATTCTAATTTATGGTGTTGGGCACATGAATTTTAGAGGGATTTAGTATTTTCCTTTGCATTCAGTTTCTCATGGGCTCTCCTAGCATTAATCATTGCCTTCTTACTGAAAGACAACTTTATAACTTGTTCAAATATGAAAACATTATCATCTTAAACCACCATGGCCAAACCTGGTCTTACACATAACACATTATGCAAATGATAAATACTATACTTGAAAATTGGTATTTTTATATTGTTAAAGTTAGTTTTATCACTTTCTCTGCTGCAAGGCACTTTCCTTGCCAAATTAGAAACCTAAAATTGTGATATATTTAATATAGGCTAAGCAAGAAAATTCCTCTAAGTTTTACAGATATAGGCTGCTATCTGGAGAAAACAGAGAATGAGTGTGTGTGTGTGTGTGTGTGTGTGTGTGTGTGTGTGTGTATGTGTGTGTGTGTTCCTTTACACTTCATCCATAATATCCTAAGACAAAGCTCAGATAATTTACTCTCTGGTTGTAACATTGGATTTGTTTTCCAACCTCCAAAATTACCCTTTGGCAAGCCCATGGCAGGGTTATTTTTAAATTACATTTTCTAATAAACTCCTGGAATAAAGAATGGTTTGTTGACCTACCTCAAAGCAAAGGCCTGAATATTGTCATTAAAATAAAGAGATATTTCCCCATCTATCTTCAGATCTTTATAACTGATCTCCCTGTGTAAGGACTTAACTTTAATTCTCTATTTACTGGTTAGTATGGCCCACAAGAACAGTTGAAATAAATGAAAAGTGTTAATATAGGGGGAGACCTTCTCTGAAAACTCAGGTCTATTCTAAACAGAGCATGAATCTGAATAAACGTGAGAACTATCCAATCATCTGCTCTGCGACATTGTAGATCAAGCAGTAACTTCATTCCACTAACCATCTGGATCTTCTTTGTTGGATCATATTTTTTTCAGGAATTTCGATTTATTTTGACTACAGGAGAAATGGTCAAAGCTCTTTTGACTGAAGATAACTTTTAGGATGAGAGGAAAGTAAATACTCATAAATCTACCACAAATACATTTTTATTGTATTTATCTCTCCATTATCTTCTACATTGATTTTTAAAATCACACAAAAATTATGAAACTCTACTCTGCCTCAGAAACACATACTTTTTCTTCCACTGTCATTATCTATGCTATTTTATTATTTTCTCATACAATTCTTAAAATACTAATTCTATTCTCTATACATTTTCTTACCCAATCATCATACAATTTAAGAAATACCTATTATTCCAACCTGCAGCTCAAAAACAGATAAAGTATGAAGTAGTGGGTATCATACATTTAACAAAAACATCATTTTATTATGCTTTAGCTCATCATTGGTTACATTGGAGCACTCAAAAATGTATTTCCAATGCAGGCATCATTTTAGAAAAATATCAGGAGGACAACAATAAAATTAGTATCACCAATTCAATTTTAACCTGTGGGCCAGACTGAATGTTATCTAAATAACCTTACTATTTTCCAAAGAGATATGCTCTTTAAATGATTGGACAGGACCAGTATATCAGCTGAGTGCTAGAAGCAGTTACCCAATGACACAAAATAGAATCAATTTCCAAATTTTGTGGTCGCAATTCCTAGAAAACTCTTTCTTAAGACCTAAAGGAGAGCATTGAATGCTCACAAAAATCCCAGCTTTCTCTGAATCTCTTTTTGTTTCAACTGTGCTAGTTTCAGGCCACTAATCAGGTAAGTGGGTTCACTGAGCCCACAACTGAGCCCATTTCTCTGCTCATCATGCAAGTGACTCCACTTCTGGAGTAGACAGACAGGCTTCTCTGGATGCCCTTTGTAGGGTAGTTGGGCAATAAAACACTGTGGAAGCTGAAAGTAGGTTCATTTCACATGGTGTGCTATTTCTAGACTCTTTCCAAGTTGTTGTTTCTTATCTCTTCATTTTTTATCTGCTTCATTTGGGAAAATGTATCTATGCCATGGCTGGAAATCCATGGAGGCAGAAAGGTAGTGAGCAAAAGGACAAGACTGTAAACTCTTCACTTTGACACTTTACCTATAGGTTATGGTTCCCTTTGAAAGGAGTTTTAGGGGTAAAATAGGCAAATTTAGGGAGTTTTAGGAATAAAGAGGGTCCATGGGGGAGAACTGCAAAGGTGGGGGCTTGGAGCTGCCCAAAGGCATACATTCACAGAGGAAAAAAAGAGGTGCCAGGATAAGGGGAGAAGAAGACATCCATTCACAGAAGATATGGAACAGCCACAGGGTATGGGGAGAGAGAGGAAACAAACTTTCACAGAGGATAGAGAAATGCTGACAAATGGGAGAAAGAGGAAGACAGATTTCACAGGAGATAGAGAATTCTACCACGGAAGGGGGAGAAAAAAAGGGGTCACCATGTGGGTTTTAAGCTTCAAAGTTGATATTCTACCAATTGGAAGGCAGCATCAAGAAACAAAGAACTGCAGCTTTTATAAACCTTAGGAAAAAGAGCTTAGTGGGTTACCCCCTTTGGGACAACCTCCCTACGTGGGAGTCTGTACTTGTTTCCAATAAATTTCCACCTTTTCATATACCACAGTGATGGCGAACCTATGAACTCATTTTTTTGGTTGATTTTTCTTTGTTAAATGGCATTTAAATATATAAAATAAATATCAAAAAATAAATCTTTGTTTTACTATGGTTGCAAATATCAAAAATTTCTATATGTGACACGGCACCAGAGTTAAGTCAGGGTTTTTCAAAATGCTGACACGCCGAGCTCAAAAGGTTCGCCATCACGGATACACCACCTTTTGTCCATGGCTTCATTCTTCCAATCCACCTGGACAAGAACCTGGGAAAGAAATCACCCTTGCATCCTGCTCAGGAAAAGCCAATCGACTCACCTTGAATTAGGAAAGAACAAACTGATTATACAAAGCTTACCAAAGATATGATGCCTAGAGTGCAATGCTGGCAGTTAGATTGTTATAACTTTAATTGTTTTAAAACATCTTTAAATAGGATTGCTGGGTTTCAGTGACCCTTGAGCCCTTCTAGCCTGTCCCCACTCTCTGCTCCAGGCCTTTGCCACCTTATTGTCTGATTATTCCCATTTAGAAGTTGACAATTCTGAGTCTTAAAGATATTACATAATTTTTTTAAAATTGTTTTTAATTTTTAACATTTTAATACAGATCAGTCTGTCAGGTTCATGTCAGCTCCTTCACCGCCAAACCTGGGGGCAGGGACTGCTTCAGCTTCTTGGCTTCTCTTTGTCTGTGATGACCAAGGTATAAAGGTATCTGCTGCATGGGAGTTTGAACTTCACATTATCCTTATTTTTCTTGATCTTGACAGATTTGGCATCCTTTTATCTGGCTGTGAGCTGGAAGTCCTTGATTTCCTCAATTTTTCGAGGCATGGCTACCAGGCACATGGTCAGCACAAGTGGCAAGAAGCGAAGAGGCCAAAAAAAGCTCCATAATTTTTAAAAGATTACAAGCTAGGAGGTGTCACGATCAGGGACTTAAATCAAATAATTTTAATTTTTGTTGCTAAAATCTTTCTTCCACATATTATCGATTCCCTGAAAGGCTGTCGAGATGGGTAGCTCATTAGTCCCTGCTCTAAATGGTCTCAGTAAGTTATGATTTTAGAGGACTTGCACATTTTTCCATAATATTGCTGTTCCTTCCTTAGGGAGTAAGGTGTCAATTATTTTATATTTTGCCACTCTGTCTTTATATAGTAGATCCCATCATCCCTCCTTTTAAATTCCTGCTACCAATTTGCTGTGAGTTTAAAATCCAACCGTTAAACGTTTAAAATAAGACTCTGCTGGCTGTGGGAGGTCATTTAAAAGCAAAGCATATGAGCTTGCATTTTATAGGAGATATTTGGTTGCTCTTTATAATTTTTTTCTGACTGAAAATCGACCCATGCTTATTATTTAAACAATAACAAAATGTAGAAAGGTTTAAATGTGAAGAATAAATACACCATCTTTCATCTCAGCAGCCAGACAACAGCTCAATATTTTAGCGTATTTTCTACTATAAGTGTTTAATATTATTACTATTAGTGTGATTATCTTTAATGTTATTTTTTTAAATGAAACAGCTTGTATCCAGCTTTTTTTACTTAGCATTTAAATTGAAATATTTTCCCATGTCAATAAGTAATTTTCAAACACAAGAATTTTAATTTTCATATAAAATTTATGGTAGAAATATGCCATAGTTTATTTAGCTATTTTCCTCTATTCCACATAATGTTTCTATTAATTTCTTTTTTGGCTATAATTCAATGAAAATCATTTTTGTCCAACAAAAACTGGACTTTGATTTCTAGTTGTGAATTCAAGGTCTAACTTTCTCAAAAACTAGGCACTATATATATCTCCAAATTCTTTTATCAAACATTATATAAATTTATACTCACACCAAAATTAAATAAACTTTAATTATTTTAATTACTTACTCTATCTCTTCTAATGCTTTTTTATACTCACTACAGGTTTACTCGCTGTATTCCAAATATTTGAGGTTGAAATTAAGTGTTGCTTAAAAAGTGAGGTGTTACTACAAACTAAGGATGCAAGGTTTTCATTCCACTATTCATTTTCATTATCCTTAAAATTCAATTTTATCTTGAATAATTATAAATGATAGTATGGATTCACACAAATACACAAAGGCCTGTGCTTTGAGCTCCCTTTATAGTGTTTGGGGGCTGGCATACAGAGCTAGCTCCACTCCTTCTGATTCCTCCCTAATTCTAAAACAGCTGTCTGATACTAAACTACAGTTAGTATCTGTGCCACAGTGTAAACTTTATTTGTCCATACTGTTAGTGACTCTGTTGGAAGAAAAAAAAAAGCCTATTATAAAGCATAATCATTTGGGGGACCTAAAATAAATCCTAAAAAAGTCAACAAACAAGCACATCGCTCAAACTACATATTAGGATCTGTCTCAGTCTGTTCAGGCTACTATAACAAAATAGCGTAGATTGGGTAATTGATTAACCATCAAAATTTATTTCTCACAGTTCTGGAGGCTGGGAAGTTCAAGATCAAGGTGCCAGCATGATCACATTCTGGTAAAGTCCCTCTTCCTGGTGGAGGTGGCCAACTTCTCACTGCAACATTTCTGCCAAAACTACTATGTGTGGACTTATTAATTCTTCTTCTTCATCCACTAACCAGTTATTGCACTTGTGTGTATTAAACCCTAGCTTAACATTCAAATTACTGCTACAGCATACATATTCAATTAGGGACAGGAATTGACACCTCACACTGGAGATACCCATTTCCTCTTAGAGGATTCGTTCCTCCGGGCTGAGACAGACCCAGCTCCATGTGTAAGGATGCTTTATCCTTATGATCTGGTCTCATAATTTTTTTCTACCCAAAGCCTGGTGCCAAGTGAATCCAGTGAAGAAATAACAAGAACACTATCACAACAAAACAACCATTCACTCTTTAGATCTATAAATTACAAGACCTGTATTCTTAAGCACATTCATGTTTTATACTCTCACATACATACTTCTCTTTTAAGTGATTATTTTTCTTTATCTCTCTCTTCCCTTTGAACTTGTGCACATTTTCTTGCTTCTTGTAACAGAGATATACAACTCCCCAGCCCTATAACATCCCTATGGTTAAAGTAGAGAATCTTAGAACTTCTTACTTATGTTGGCTAACTCTTACATAAATATAATATTAGTAAGTTGCAAACACTTTTCTATTGAACACTATGAAGTAAGGAAGCCTATAAATTAATGCCTTTTTCATACTTGTCCTGAGTGAGGACAGGCTGTGTATCTCTCTCTCTCTCTCTCTCTGTGTGTGTGTGTGTGTGTGTGTGTGTACAAACCTATACATGCTTTGCCGGAGGTCAGAGCCTCTGCTTTGAAGGCTCAGATCTCCTCAGCCACTCCTCTATGTTCCCCAGTTAAGCACGGTGAATACACCACAATAACCAGATTCTAGCATTCTAAGATAAATGCTTAAATGCTTCTTAGATGCTGCAAATAGATGCTTATTTCAATGATGTCAATAACAAACAATGTGTGCAAAAATGCTGTTTAAGAATCGGTACTCCTCTGAGTGTGGTTTTCTCCTGGTTCATTTATAAGGGTTGCCTGTTTGAGGTATTTTATTTATTTTAAGCCAAAATAAGAGGAGGAGGAGGAGGAGGAGGAGGAGGAGGAGGAGGAGGAGGAGGAGGAGGAGGAGGAGGAGGAGGAGGAGGAGGAGGAGGAGGAGAAGAAGAAGGAAGAGGAGGAGGAGGAGGAGGAGGAGGAGGAGGAGGAGGAGGAGGAGGAGGAGGAGGAGGAGGAGGAGGAGGAGGAGGAGGAGGAGGAGGAGGAGGAGGAGGAGGAGGAGGAGGAGAGGAGAAGGAGAAGGAGAAGAAGAAGAAAGGCTATGCTACTTTGACAGTCTTTGGTGTTGTTCCCTTGAGAAATGTGTGGCAGCCTTCAATTTGATTCGAGTACTTCTGCTTTGATTCTCAATCCCATCTCTAAAAATAATTACTGTATTTTGCTATTGGTCTTACCCTAATTTTTATATAGCATATTGATTTCTAATTTTGTTCCTGGCAGTTCATCATTCAATTTGCAAGACACATCATTCTTTCTGTGAATTGCAGTACCACATTATCCATCTTGAGCCTTTATTCTAAGCAACGTTACCTCCCTTCTTCAGATGGCAAGCCAACTTCCCTCCCTAAGGATTTATCTTCTTTAAAAATGCATATTTCTTCATGGTTTTTTTATTGTTGTTCTTGTTGATGAGGTATTAAACTTTATTATAAGGCACATAGAAGGAATTGATTTAGGAACTTAATTTTTGAGGAAGTGGGAACAAGTTACTCACCTAACCTTAGTACTGCACTAATGATATAAGGTGTGTGCCGGGGCTGACCAGCAGACCCTGAGTGACGGATGAATGATTACTCTGATACACATTCCTGTGAAAGAGAGGGCTAAGGGACTGCCTGGCTAAAGGAACCATACAGCCCTCTTCACCTGCCTCCATAGGCTTTTACTGTAGCAACAGCTTGAACTAAAATTAACCTCTAGATACTATCAGCAGGGTAAGTATCCTTGAGAAAACACATGCATCTGAAGTCTCCTTTAAACAAGGATGGTTTGAAGTCTAAACATAAAGACTCCAGTAAAACACCCAGGGCTCAGACTTGTTTGGAAAAGTTAAGGCAGGGTCTGTCTCCTTCGTCAAGAATCACCTAGAGGCCTCTGACTTTTCAGAGAGTCCTCCTTACAGACTTTCCAACCAATCCTGTGCTTCCCTACAGGTGTGTATTCTGTGAAGAAGCCAAAATCAGAGGCCAATGCTCCATTTTCATGGGTTTTCCTCTTCCTAGAACACAGATGGATTTATATAAGCACTGTGACATCTGCTTCTCTTGAATGAGAAGTAAAGGAAGAAGTGATAAATATTTTGAGCCAAACACAGAAGAAGCAGAGTCAGAAACACAGATAGATCACCAGTGTTTTTAAAGATTACCGTAAGCATCTGTTACAATTTTTTCTTGGTTTACATTAGGCTGAAGCAGGATTTTATTGTCAGCTGTCTCTTCAAGCCAAAATAAGGCTTTCCTCAGGGTCTTGTGGGGAGAGGGATGGGAGAAAGGAGGACTTGTACTTTTTAAGGAATATTCCCGACTCTCAGTTAAGCTGAGTCAGCAGAATCCTACAGCTCTCCTCACCTGAACTCTTCTGGCCTTTACAAGATATTGTGCACATCACTCCCACAATAATCTTTTGAAGTCACTCCCCTGCTCAGGAACTTGTAATGGATGAGAATAATAGTATTAATGGCTCACATTAGCAGAGAGCCTTTCCATTTACCGAGTGCTCTCACATGTGTCATCTCATTTCCTCCCAACAACAATTGGAGTACTTAGTAGATCAGGTCTAAACTCCTTATCCTTAGCACAGCTTTAACACTTTCTTGACTAGTTAGCTGTTTTTCTCTTACTTCTCCCAAAGAAGTCGTCAGCCTCTTCTTGACTCCCAGACAGTAACTGTTTTTGCCTTCAAGGATTGCCACTTGCACCCAGGCCAGGTAGCTCAGTTGGTTAGAATGTTGTACCTATATACCAAGGTTTTGGGTTCAATCTCTGGTCAGGCTACATACAACAAGCAACCCATGAATGCATAAATAAGTGGAACAAGAAATCTCCCTTCCTCTCTGTCTCTAAATCAATGCTTTAAAAAAGAATTCCCATTTGCATTTGCCCCTGCTCTCTGCCTCCAAATGCTCCAGCCTCCTCTTGCCTCCTTGTGAGAGCCAGGAGGAGATGCCAGCTGGTGGGGGCACCTTGGTTTCTGAGGACAATGCCATAGATTATCTACCCTTTCTGGCCTCGCTCCACCCACTTCTCACATGAACATACTCTATAGTTTCTACCCACTCCCATGGGATGACCCTTTGTTAGTGAAGTTATGTTTGGCATAGAAGTTTGAATCCTGACCTTCATCTTTATGTCATATTATTTTGGGCTCAGTTTGCCTTCAAGTTCAAATTAGGCATTGATTTTATCCACAATGAACTCCTCTCCCAACCACTCTATATAGCTCTGAAAAGTTCTTGCTAGAGTTCCATCATTAGAAAATATGAGATGCCCATTAACTTTACAAAAAATTCTGCAGAAGTACTTTAGCAGTTTTTTTTTTTTTATTAACTTTATTTCCTTTCTGGAGTGGCCTTAAAATCATCATGGCATCATCTATCCTCTTAGCCCTGACAGACTGATGGGGGTAGGAGTTAAGTCAAGCCAACTTTCTTAACCTCTGTAAACGTCAACATCTGTATAAAGATGACCATTTCTCAACCTCTCTGGTAGCCGGATGGTAAGTCAGATGAAAGCCAAGTCAAGATTTATTTTCTCTATAAAAAGTTAGCTTCAGTATTCACTTCTGGGACCTGTCAAAGTTCAGCAACAGCTGAAATCACTGAAGTAGCAATTAGGAAAAGTATATTGTGCACACACCAGAAAGACAGTGTGCAAACCGGGAGCACTCAAACCAAAACACGGAATGAGGCTCAGGGGTAACTGTTATAAAGAAGCATATAAAGCAGCAACTGTATATTCTTTATAGTGATTGGTTATATCATCAAGATCTTCTTAAATGATAGAGAATCGGTCAGTGGCTTCCTCATATCAACCTTGGGAAACAGGGAGTTTTGCTTATACTTTCCAGAGGCATAAGCAAGAAATGACCCAGGTCATTTGTAAAATAAACTAAGTTAAGCTTTGCTTGTATGATTTAACTGGTTTCATCTGCCCTGGAGGTTTTCAAGGCTGGTCTCCCTTTGTATTTTATTTTAACGGACTTTCAGACCTTTATGAAGTGATCTGTAATAGGATTGTACTTCTCTCTGATTATTCAATCATGTGTTAAAAGTTCATAAAAATAAACATCTAATGACCCAAAGTTAAAAAATATACTCATCCTCTCAGTGTTTCTATGTTGGAAGACTTTTCTTTTTTTCTATTTATTTGTCTTTCTCTTCACCAGCTCTTGGTTTTCCACTTTTTAAAGTCTCTCCTATCCTCTCCTCTATTTCTCACTTTCTTTCTCCGCCTTTCTTTTCCCTTTCTTTATTTTCACACTCATTTATTAATTCCAGTAATTAGAATTTGTCAGATAATTTTACTATAATTTAATCAGATCTTAACACCAAAGCAATCTCTCACATTTCTTAAGTCTGAATGGGTAAGCTCTGGATAATAAAATATGAATGTGTATTTTTTTCACCAAGACACCACCCCTAATTCAGCAACAAACCCAGCCAGCAACAGCAATTTTGGGGAGCTTGGCAGAATTTATAGTCACCTGTTAAGAGAAAGACTTCTTTAATTAAAATGTATTTGTGCCCTCCCACCAACACGTCCATCTCTCTCTTTCCACTCACTGCTCTCTTTTGCTGTGATCTTTGCTGATCACCCTGCTTTACTAGGAGAACCGTTTTTGCCCATTATTCGGTAGAGGACCTGTCCTGTCAACCCCATACTCTCATAACATAGCACAGAAAAACAAAACAAACAAACAAAAATGAGCAACCATAATTACCAAAAAAATATAGCATAATTTTAATCCATGGAAATAATTCCACTCTTCCAATCCCTTCTTCATCCTAATTTTATGATTCCCTTTACACCCTAAAAGCAAGCATAGCCACATCTTCCCTAACCTACATCAATGTAGATAAATGCCTCTTACCCTCAGCTTCACCTCTATTGGCCTTGGTGTCTTACCTGGGGCTGTGACCTAGACAGGACCCTGAGGGTTACTGAACTCCCAATCACTGACCCCTTTCCAGGCTGAGGATGCTGATCTGTGCATTTACTATGAAACTCAAGATGCACTCAAGAGGACTGCTTGGGCAGCAAACATAACCTTTTCTACCCCCACTATATAACAATAGCCTAATCACCTCTTGATAATCTGGATCGATAACACCTGCCAAGTTGGGACTCTTTTCTTTCCTGATATTCCCTGGGAACTTTGGAGTGCCCAGGCAGCAGTTGAAGAAGATGGTATTCTACCACTTTCTGGCTTCTCCGGTTCATGATGAAAAATCACCAGCAATTCTAATTGCTTTCCTTTTATAGGTAAGGTATTATTTCTCTCATTGCTTTTGAGAGTTTGGTGAAGTGTCCATTTTCTAATTGGATATTTTGTTTTGGTTATTGGTGAGTTTTGAGAATATTTTATATATTCTATATTATTTCTCTTTGTTTTTAGTTTATGGAAGTTTGACTATAAGGTATCTTTTTATGAATTTCTTTGATTGATCCTATTGGGAATTTACTAAGCTTCTTGAATATTTAAGTTTATGTCTCTTGATTATTGGGAGATATTTATGCCATATTTCTTTCACTATTTTTCAGTCCCCTTTTCAACTTTCCTTCTAGACTCTGATGACATGAATATGAGAACTTTTTGTACATTTCCATAGGTCCCTTAGGATTTGTTTGGGTCCTTTTTTTTAAAAAAAAACCTATTTTCTCTGCTATTTAGATTGGGTTGTTTACCACATGATTTTACTTATATGTGGAATCTAAAGAACAAAATAAGCAAAGCAAAGCAAAAACACACTCAAAGACACAGAGAGCAGACTGGGGGTAGCCAGAGAGGAGGGGACTTGGGGGACTGGGTGGAAGAGGTGAAGGGATTTAGAAGTACAAATTGATAGTTACAGAACAGTCAAGGGGATGTAAATTAAAGCACAGGAAATACAGTTAATAACAATGTAATAACTATGTATAGTTCTAGGTAGGTACTGGAAATATTGAAGGAACACTTAGTAAAGTATTTGGTTGTCTAACTACAATGCAATACACCTGAAACTAATACACAGTAATACTAAAAGTAAACTGTAATTGAAAAAGAAAAAAAAAGATGGGGTAGTTTCTTTCATACTATATTTTTATTTTGACTTCAATTCTGCTTCTGATTCATTGAATTTCTTATTTCAGTCATTGTATTTTTTATTTACAAAATTTTCATTTAGTTGCTTTTATATCTTCTGCTTTCTTTGCTGTGATTTTCTATTTATTTGTCAAGATTTTCTGTTTTTTCATTTGGTTAGGGCATGTTTGTAAATTTCTTGCTAAAAAAATCTTTTACTGGCTACTTTAAATTTTTTTGGCAGATAAGTTTAATATCTATGTCATCTCAATGTTGACATCTATTGACTGTCTTTTTCCATTCAAGCTGAGCTGTTCCTGGTTCTTGGTATGACGAGTGATTTTAAATAGGACATTTTGGGAATTACGTTATGAGACTGGAGTTTATTTAAATTTTCTGTTCTTATCTGGCTTCTTCTGACACTCCTCTGGTCGGATGAAGGGTCATGCCATCTATTTACTGCCAGATGGAGGTAGAAGTCTAGGTTCCCCTCTGGCCTCTGATGACACCACAAGGGTATGAAAGGGGAGGGGCTGCCCTTATCATCAGACTGGGGTGATAATGAAAGTTCTGACTCTGGACTTGGCCTCTTCTGACACTAACCCAATGGGCAAGAGAAGGGGTGACTCATTCTGATGCATAAAGGAGAGCAGACCCCTCATGGATGAGGGAATTCTCTGCCTCCTACTAGTGGAACACAGATTTTGAAACATTTATAAATTGAATGTAGCCCATTTCTTTCTGAAGTTTAACTTACACAAATGTGTGCATCCTAGCTAATTTTTTAATATCCCCAGCTTCTCAATATGGCATGTGTTTGCTTGCTTTTTCTGTTTCAAGTAAGTCCATGAAAATAGGTAAAAGAAATGACCGCAGGTTTTAAGAGATGAATATGGTATGAGGATGACTCTTCACTGGCCTAAGTGTCAGTATCCAGAAATAACATTACTGAGTCAGCAATTTTTCTCAGAAAAGACAATAATGGAGGCTTGAGAGAGACATAACATGACAGCAGCATCAATGTACCTACCTCTTCTTCATTAAATTATTTATTCTTATATAACATTATTCTTGTTTACCAGTTGAGATAAAAACAATGCCAATATTTAAAAGGCATGAAAATATTTTATCCTTATTTGTTAAAATATAAAGAGAATACATCCCACATAGGACACACTCAAATTGCCACATCAGGTCAATGAGAAAATAATCCAGTACCAAAACATGTGCTTGAGAAGCATGAGCAGACTATAATCAGCATACCTGAATTCTAGTCTCCATGGTCTCCGCCTTCCTTTAAGCAGTGTGATGACATTGTTAAAACTGTTTCTTGATCCAAAAATAAAGAGCTTAGATTAAGGGAGCCAATGCTTATACAACTCTAATATTTCATACTTCAAAGAAAAGGTAAAATGATTATATTTAAATATATCAGTGAAGCTTACCTCCAACTATGACCCTGTGGAATACAGAGTTAGACCTTGTTTTCAGACTAACATAATGTTTTGTACTGTAGTGGTGAGGGGCCATTTGCTTCATTCTTTTATCAGTTCCTTTCCTGATTCTATCATGTTTCTCTAGAGAAGCAGAATAATAAATGACAGATAAGTAGATAGGAAGATGATAGATAGATAGATAGATAGATAGATAGATAGATAGATAGATAGATAGATAGACAGACAGATAGAACTGGCTCACATGATTGTGGGGACTGGCGAGACAAAATCCAGAAGGCAGGCATGTGGCTGGCAGACCAGAAACTCAGACAGGGTTTCTGTGTTACAGTCTTGAGGCAGAATTGCTTCTTCTGGAAATCTCAGTTATTGCTCTGAAGCTGATTGGATGAGGCGCACTACATTATCAAGGGTAAACTTCTTTATTTAAAGTCAATTGATGGTAAGTGTTAAATCATATGTACAAAGTATCTTCACAGCAAAATTAGACCAGTATTTGATCAAAGAAGTGGGCACCATAGTCTAGCCAAGTTGACAGACAGAATTAACCAGAGATGGTGTGTACTAAATATATACCTACTATGGGCCCAGTGAACAAATCTGTGCACCTTGAAAGGAACTGTGGGCCATGAGGCTGCGGTGGGCACAGCAGTGGGTCTTGGCCCATCCTCTGCACCCTCACCTGGCCCCTCCAACTGTGGCCCCCATCCCCTGTCTGCCAGCAGCCCTCCTCCTGCCACTGCCCCTCCCACGTGCTGATGACATCAGCCCCACTCATACTCACTGACAGCATGGAGCAATTGGGGCCTGTGCCAGCAGTAGGTGCGAGCGGTGGTTGCTGCCCTGATCACCCCTCAGGAGCAGGGGGAGGTGGAGAGGCCCTGAGGAGCAACCTGGGCCAGCACTAGGAGCCGGCAGCAGGTGCAAGTGCCAGGCAGGACCACAGCACACAGGAGCAAAGAATTTTCAGTAACTACCAGAGGCTTGCCCGATGACAGTGACCAGCGCCCCATCTTGGTCTGGCGCCCCCACTCACATGCTCCACCATCCCGCCACAGCCAATGCCCTCCATGTTCCATGCTCTGCTTTCTGTTGCCGATGCCCACCATGTTCCAAGCGCGCCCCCTGGTGGTCAGCACACTTCATAGTGACTGGTTGTTTCACCATTTGGTCTATTTGCATATTAAAATTTTAAATATATAGATTACTTAGCACCTGCAATGAATCAGGAATTCTTCTTGATGCTTTGAATAAGAAGCCAGCTGTAATCCTCAACACTATCTTATGAGTTATCTGTGGTTTCTTTCACTTGAGGCATGAGGAAATTGATTCTTTGAAAAAAAAAAAAAAGCCAAATATCATAAAGCCAATTGATGGTACAGTCAGGATTGAGACTCAGGTTTAGTTGACTATGAAATATGACAAAGTAAACACTGGGAGAAAAGTCAGAAAATTCAGATTCATATACTTCTACACTAGCTTTTAAACTTGAGGCATGTAACAGTCTTCATATATATAATGAAGAGCTTGAATTGGATGTGCTCTAAAAATATTCTGTGATTCTATTTTGGCACTGGATACATGTCTTTCATTTAGAATACATTATTGCCTTTGAAAGGGTAGACATTTCATTGGTGTTTGGGTTTGGCTGTTCTTTTGAGCCATATAATGATTTTGTGCTGGTTGATTATTCCATTACAACAGAGAAGAGACAAACCATTATGAAGAATTATGAATCTATACCTTGGAAGAAAACACGGTGATTTTGTTTTGCCTATCAGCATTCCATCTGTACTTACATTGCAATAAAGCAAAATACAATTGAATGAATAGGGAACCACAGGAACTGAAGCAAACAGTGAAGATGGCTGATGCCAGGCAATGAATTTTGCAGACCTTCACTCAACACTTATTTTCTCCCTAGGGGGCTTGGCCTAGGTTCTACTTACCTCAGAAAAAGAAAGTAAGTTTTTAACACTTCCTGCTAAGCTCATGTAGTTATGCAGGAACAGGCTGGATTCTTTTTGTCTCATTCATCAACTCCAACATTGTCATCTAAGTTCCTTTTGCAGAATCTTTATTACTGCCGATGATGTCAGAGAAAAGGAACATAGCTTGATTAATAGATTGCAGGTGCAATTTACAATACTGGCAGCTAAAAATGATCTTTTGATTTAGAAACTGAGAACATTCAAGAGAAAAGTCACACCTTTGCTCAGAACTTTGATTTTCAGAGGTTTAACAAACCAGCTTCTGACTTTTACCCCACTCCTCTTCTTTACTGCCTCTTTAATAAAAAATACAGAATTTAACATTTTTGCCTGACATTTTCCCCTAGGGGATCTGAATGAAGCTGGATTTTTTCCTTATTTATAATAGAGATAACTAATGTTCAGTAATGACCTGGTAATAGGTACACATCTTCTTGGAGTGAAAGTCATTCAATTACTCGCATCTCTTCTTATGCCATTGCCTTTTAAATAGTTATCCAAATGGAAAGGCACTTGAAATGTTACTTTTAAGTGGGAAAATAAACAAAGAATAAAAGTGTTATTTTTATAAAGAAGAATTCCTGGGTATCTCAACATCAATATGTTATTAAAAGTGTAAGAGACATGTTGAGAGAAAGATACTATTTAAAATATTTGCACAGAATCCATTCATATCTCTAATTTTATTTTCTTTGTTGACTAATTATCCCTACCCCTCTTTTGAAGTTAGCAGAGATACTTTCTTTTCTCATTTTCATTCTTTCATTCAACTGACATTTTTACTGATATTCAGATGTTCAACTTTACCAATCTATAATGGAGTATACTTCTGATAGTGTGAGAAATTTGTAGTATATATTAGACAGGGTAAACTTGCAGAAGACATGGAGAAAGTCAAGTAGTTATATCTGCTTCTGTGCATTTGAGATAATAGAATCTTCAGAATTCTCTCTTTTATTATGTGGCATAAATATGTTAATGTCCATGGTAATTTTTAAAATATAGTTGTTGTGCCCTTGGACTTCTCCTGCACAGCTTTTAGCACCTCAATTCTACAGATATAATCACTGATAACGTCTGCCCAAGCTTGAGTTAATTTTTTATTAAGATTCTCCATAGTTATTTTACAGTTAACAATGTTTAAAAATATATTATCCAAAAATAGTCTCTCTAAATTTCTCTAGGTCATAAGCCAATTGGAAATATAGCCGATTTGCCTCTCAGTCAACAGACTCAGGTGTGAAGAAAATTAACATTTATATTCTATTACTTCAACTTAATTTTGAGCCACTATTCCACTGGGTTAGTGATGACATTATTCTTAGACTTGGAGTGGGGGTAGGTTTGCCCTGATGTCTAATGCCTCTGGTTTTGTCAAGTTTTGGAGTGGCTTACCTAGTAAATGAATTAAGGGACAGGGGGGCAGCTAGTTTTCAAGTCACTGATCCTCAAGTGAGATGAGATATAAACCATCACCTAGGCATGAATTGTGCCTTTGGTGTCTTACCTAAAAAATCATCACCATACCCAAGGTCATCTAGGTTGTTTTCATGTGTGAGCTTCTAGGAGTTTTACAGTTTTGTGTTTTATATTTAGCTCTGTGGTCCAATTTGAATTAATTTTGCAAAGTTGTGAGGTCTGTGTCTAGATTAAATTTTTTGTTTGTTTGTTGCTTGTGGAGGTCTAGTTTTTCCATGACCATTTTTAAAAAAAAACTAAAAAAACAAACAAACAAACAACAAGCAAACTGTCTTTTCTTCATTACATTACCTTTGCTTTTTTGTCAAAGAGCAGATGACTATGTTTATATGGGCCTATTTATTTCTGGGCTCTCAATTTTGTTCCATTGACCTATTTGTCCATTTTTTTAAATCCAAAATGCCTTATGTTTATTTTCTGTTTTTCTTTTACAGACTAGGACCTTGATCATGAATGTGTTATCATTATGTCTGCATTGTAAATGGCTCACCAGTTGTCAATTCTAACTACATTAAAATGTCACTATCCATATTCCTTGGCAGTCTGTCCTTATATTTTACATTTAAGACAAATGCACATCAACTTCTTAAGGTTAAAATCCAGATTATCAGTTTTGGGTGTTTTTGCTAAAGCCTACTTATATTTTTTGCCTTTTGTGAACCCTTAGAACCCTCATCATACTAGTGTAACAATTACTGGGAAGTGGTAAGTCTCACCAATGCCATCGCAATGTTTTTTCCTCCTGTGGTTGTTTTCCATTAGAACTTTGCTTTCTACTGTTAGACACTGCAGTAGTCTTCTCACTCCTCACATTGATATCTGCTGTGATCATGGTAACAGAAGAATCTTGCAGATCCTTGTGGCAGAAGTTTATACATTGCCTTGCAAAGTCCTATGCACCTACTAAGAATTGCTTTTCATAAGGATTTAAAAAGATCCTTCACTAGATTTAATTTGGAGATTCAGGCTCAAGTTCAAGTTTTGCTAACAATGATGTATATTTTTCAGTAACCTGGAAAACATACCTAACTCTGAGAAAGGTATCTAACCCTTTTTTGCATCCACGTTTGAATTTTCTTTAACAAGCAATGCAATTTTCAGGCCTTGTCTCAGCTTGTTCAAAAGGCTTTGCAAGGATTATATATGGAATATATATGCCAATGTGCTTTGAAAATTATTGTGCGAATGTTGATAATTCATTTTGATCACAAAGACACAGCAAATGATATTATTGATTCAGTCGTGTAGAGATAATTAACGACGTGGTGTTTGAAAATGCTTTAACTCTTCTGCCATATTCATTTTTTCTGTTTCTGAAAGAATGAAATGCTGCTAGGAGAGATTACCACAGGAAGCAGACCCTTAGAGACTCCTTCTTGCTCAATAAATATCCTACTCCTCTGAGATCTTTTCTGAGCTCCAGAATATATTATAAACATTAGAAGATATTTGTTCCTCAAGAGAAATGCAAGCTGAAATTTAAACATTTCTAAATGAATTAGTGAAAATTAAAGAGACATATTGTTTTACTATTTCAGCAGAGCACCTAATAAAGACTTCCCTGGTAAGGTGTTCTTTAGGAACTTCAAACAAAGCCTCCCTCAGTGGAGTTATTACACCCTGTGGCTTATGCAAACTACTCCTCCCCAGAGTGCCAAGTGAGGTCCACTCTCCACTCATTTGCCTGCTCAGATAATAAAATTGCCAACTCACCCTGCTTCTCTTGTCCCTCTCAGAATTCTCTTGGATTGGCCTCTTCCATGTTCACTGTCATTGCTCTTGTTCAGACCCCAACAGTCTTCACCAGACTACTACAGAATCTTTTGGGCTCTTTGTCACTATGCCCCACAGTCAATTCCTCCAATCTATCCTGTCAGAGTGACCTTTGCAAAAATAAACAAACAAAGAAAACCACACAGATTCAGATATATCACTTCCTCCTTTAAAGAAATCACTATTTCCCCCCTTTCATTAAAATAAATGTAAGGCTATTTACATCAGTTGGCATGGCTTTTGAGACCTGTTTTCAATCTAGTTCTCAAATAACTTTTCAGCAATCCCTCAAGGATACTTTCCACACTCAATCTTTCCTCAATCACATTCCACGGGATTTGCTATCTCCCAAAGAGAGACTTCCAGAACACTCTATGTCAAAATAATTCTTCCACTCTTTCTTCATTCTGAGTGGGGGATGGGGGGATTTCACTACTTAAAGGCGTTCTGAAAATTCCAAATCCATCTGGAGGAGGGTCTGAATACTGTATCTTGAGGAGTGCTTGAAAAACAGGGGTTTTGGTGTTGGTTTTTTTGGGGGGTGGGGGGTAAGTGTGTTTACTCATTTAGTCTAGAATCAATAAAACATGGTTTAATGACCACATTTCAATATTTAAAAGGTATCATGAAGTAAATGGAGTAGAATCATTCTTAGTGGTACAACAGGACTTGAACAAATGTTTGGAATTTATAGAAAAGTAGTCTTTCAATGAGCTTTTTTAAAACAAAAGATAATTAAATTGGCATTTAAAAATAAGTTTATTGCTAATCTAATCCCTTTGTACTCTAATCTCTCACTACTCTATAAAATTTTAAAGAATATTTGATGATAAGAACAGAGGCATTCAGAAAGGTTTAAGCAACAGAGCCAGGATTTAGGTTCCAAAATGACTCTCTCAAAATGAAGTGTGTTTTTTTAAATTATATTTTTATTGATTTCAGAGAGGAAGGGAGAGGGAGAGAGAGATAGAAACATCAATTATGAGAGAAAATCATTGATTGGCTGCCTCCAGCATGCCCCACACTGGGGATCAAGCCGGGCATGTGTCCTGACTGGAAATTGAACCATGACCTCCTCCTAGTTGATGTTCATAGGTCGACACTCAACCACTGAGCTACGCCAGCCAGGCAAAGTGTGTGCCTTTAGCACTGTCCTCCAAGTACCTTGCATGGGAAAAAGAGCAGCCAACTGCCCATTTATTAGAGATATGATAAAAGGAATCTCTGCATTCACTGAAAGTGAGAAAACTCTGCTTTAAAAAAGAAAGTATTAATTTAAAAAAAGAAAGTATTTACCTCAACATTAGGATTTGATAATTTGATTGACCTATAAGATTAATATTAGTAAACATCTCTTTACATTTCTAGATTGTTTGTTCCCCAAAGTATTGTTAGAAGTGGCCGTCAAATGAAAGGAAACAAGCCTCTGCTCTCTCCAGGGAATGTTAATCCATGGTAACTGATGCAATTTTTTTGTTTGTTTGTTTCTTGCTCCCACACACCTTCCCAAGGTCTTCTGGTAGAATTCACTTTAAGATATTAATGGCAATATATTTTTATGACATCTACAGTGCAGAATTAGCCTCTATAATGGCACTTAGGCACCTTGCTCATAAAATTCAGCACTCCAAACTACTTCAGGTTCTTTGGTGGCCTCTACATTGTCTACTGGAGTCATTTCCTAACTGATAAATTCTTCTTTGTAATGGAACTTGTCAAAAAGGCTTACATAGCTACTTCAGAGTAAAGAAAAGCTCCCGGAAAGACATTTTATTTGTTTTAAATTGTTTTGCAGGTTTCACAGTATACAAGTAAACATATGAATCAGAGATCATTTTCAAAACAGGACAGTATAAAAAATTAAGAGGCTAGTTCTTTTGAACACTCATCTTAACCATAGTCATGTTATACATAGTAGATTTGACAACAGGAACACAAGAAATAAAGTGTGTGTGTGTCCATTCAGTATTTTATAAGGTTTAAACAATATAAAAAAGGTTCTATGGTTTTTATAACATCCCATTTTATAACTGAATGTTCTGTCTTCATACGCATAGAATCATTTTCCAAGTAAAGTAAACATGAATAAATAGTAAATTCTTTGAGATGCAAAGCAACTTAGAAGTGCACTTTTTATATTCACTCAAAAAAATATCCATTAAGGTCCAAGAATATACCTCCAAGTGGAGTGTATAACAGTTGATTAAACTGAGTTTGTCTTCTTTAGGCACTTTTTCCGATATTTGCTCAACTACATATACTATTCCATCTATCACTGCTAGCTTGATCCTGACCCTGACCAAGCAGCATTTCAGCATTGGCAGCTATGCTATGCTAGATTGGTTAACATCTGCTTTAGGTTCTTCTTTTCCTTCTAAAATTTAATAGCATTTGAATACAGTTACCAGCTGCAGCTTAAACTCTTCTTGTTCACATTTAAATAATTTCTGATTTGTTGGAGCAAAGCTTTCTTATATCATGGCACATCCACATTTTTCCCACAGGAAAATAGTTACCTAAGACATTTTTCTGGGGGAATTTTCCAAAAATATATTAACAATTTGGTGGTATAATACTATTTCTTAGAGACCTAAACTTTGACACACTTCCTTCCCACATAAGCCCTTCAGCCTGCTGAGCTTCAGCTGGAGGGAGACAGTGATAGTGTTGGAAGCTAAACACAGCAGTACGTTTCATGATCATCAATATTTCAGAAGGAAAAGAAAGCTGTTGATGCAGTAGCCAGCATGGAACTCACTCACAAGGCCTGAGATAAGTAGGCAATGATCAGAGAAGGTTCAAAATGCAATCCCCAATTCAAGATATATATATATCTCCTATCTAATAATAGACAAAGATGGTAATTGATTGTACCTTTGCTACACCTCCCATTGGCTAATCAGTGTGATATGCAAATTAACCCAACCAAGATGGCAGCCTACAGCCACGCAGCTGAAGTGAGCAGGAGGGTTGCTTGCTCCAGTGATGGAGGAAGCCAAGGTTCCCTGCCTGCTGCGGCCCGGCTCTGAGCTCCAAAAGCAACAAAGTTTCAATTATAGAAGCTAAACAAACCCCAGATACCTGCTTTCAGCAGGCTGTGGCCTCAGAGCTGGAGCAAGCAGGAGCCAGGCTCTCAGCTCCAGTGATGGCAACAAAGTTTCAATTATAGAAGGTAAATAAATCCAAGAATAAAAAGAAAAAAAGGAGAGGCTGGGAACTTCAGTCACCCGCTAGCCTGAAAACGGCCCTCAGCCCCTCACCCAGACTGGCCAGGCACCCTAGTGGGGACCCCCACCCTAAAGGGGGTGTGGCCAACCTGAAAACAACCATCATCCCCTCATCCAGGCTGGCCAGCCACCCAAGCGGGACCCCCACCCTGATCCGGGACACCCTTCAGGGCAAACCAGCTGGCCCCCACCCATGCACCAGGTCGCTATCCTATATAGTAAAAGGATAATATGCAAACTGACCCTAACAGCAGAAAGACTGGGAATGACTGGTCACTATGACACACTCTGACCACCAGGGGGCAGACGCTCAATGCAGGAGCTGCCCTCTGGTGGTCAGTGTGCTCCCACATGGGGGAGCTCTGCTCAACCACAGGCCAGGCTGATGGCTGCCAGTACAGTGGTGGTGGTGGGAGCCTCTCCTGCCTCCTCAGCAGTGCTAAGGATGTTCAACTGCAGCTTAGGTCTGCTCCCCGCTGGCAAGTGGACATCCCCTGAGGGCTGCCGGGCTGCCAGAGGGATGTCTGATTGCCAGCTTAGGCCCAATCCCCAGGGGAGCAGGCCTAAGCCAGCAGGTGGTCATCCCCCGAGGGGTCCCAGACTGTGAGAGGGCACAGGCCCGGCTGAGGGACCACCCCCCACCCAGTGCACAAATTTTTGTGCATCGGGCCTCTAATATATATATATATATATATATATATATATATATATATATATATATATATATTATATCTATAGATAGATAGATAGATAGATAGATAGATAGATAGATATAGATATAGATATAGATATAGATATATAGA
This sequence comes from Myotis myotis, assembly GCF_014108235.1. Taxonomy (NCBI): domain Eukaryota; kingdom Metazoa; phylum Chordata; class Mammalia; order Chiroptera; family Vespertilionidae; genus Myotis; species Myotis myotis. Next base: position 50,135,637 of record NW_023416315.1, read on the forward strand.
TATATAGTTTGTTTTTTAAATATATTTTTATTGATTTCAGAGAGGAAGGGTAAGGGAGAGAGACAGAAACATCAATGATGAGAGTGAATTGTTGATTGGCTGCCTCCTGCACACCCCACACTGGGGATAGAGCCTGAAACCCAGGAATGTGCACTAGATTATAGATTATAGATTCCTTGAAAGCAGAAACCATTTCCTCTTTCTTGAATACCACCAAATCAACACTTTTTATTTTTATTAATTAAATTATCATTACTTGTGATTCCAACTTAATCATGTTTGAATTTAAACTTTATTCATGATATGGTTTTTCTTTAATTAAAAAATCCTTAAAAATTGATCACTTTACCATCAGATTATGCCACATATGAGCTGTGGTAAATTACCAGGCTAATTTTAGTACAAACTACCAGACCTAAACTAGTAGTGTCAATATTGTAAATCTGAACCTACCCAGGGCAAAATAGCTGGGATCGGAGCAGGCACATTTCTTTCACTCTCTGTTAACAAAAGGAGAAGAGCAAGATGAAGCAGTGGTCTCAGGAGCAAACAAAACTAACCTAAATTTCTAAATCAGGGAAATATTAAGATTTAAGAATATAACATTAACCAATTATGTATAAAACATAGTGTTAGTAAACAACAACAACAAAAACGAGTTTCATGCCACTAACCAGGTAAAATTTAGAAGATAAAGCATGAAATCAGTGCAGCAAAGGAGTGGATTGCCAGATTCTGGAGCCAAAATTCAAGAACTATATTTGGCATAGTTCTTGTATTGAACACAGCAAAGGTGAGCACTTTGTAAACCAAGCAGAGTAAGAACATTACACAGCAAACTCTCTCTTCATTCACCCGGACCTTGACCTTTACTCGGTCTCTTCCATTCTCTACCTTGCTCTTCCCTCAGAGGTTCTGCTCACCTCTGCCATTCCAGTTGACCATCCAGCTTAAATAAACCTCTCTTCTTGATTTCCATTTCAGATGTTAGACCACTAACAGGAATCCTTTAGCATGGGTTCAGGCTGCAGGATACTTTGAGAAGCTGTCTTTGCATGACTACAGCTCTTTAAAAGGCACTGAATATTAACTTAGCAAGTTTCTTGTAGGTCTTATAGACTTCAGAAACACTCATCAAATAGGTTGTCTTTTTTTTTCTTTTTCTTTTCTTGGCCATAAGTGGGTATGATCTATTCAGGAAGTTTCCATAGAGGAAAAATTTCTGGAAATGATGTAAAAGTGTTTACCTTCAGTTAAATGATATCAGAAAACTTTGAACAACTTACCTAAAAATGTTTCACAAATAAGAAATTCAAAACTGTGCTGTAAAGGCATGTGTCACATAATAACATTTTAGCCAACAGTAGACCACATATACAATGGTCCCTTAAAATGATAATGGAGTTGAAAAATTCCTATCAGCCAGCGATGCCATAATTGCCATAACATCAAAGCACAATGCCTTACTAACATGTTTGTGGTGGCTCTGGTGTAAAGGAAACTATTGTTTTGCCAGTCCTACAAAGTACAACACATACAATTAAAAACAGTTCATAATACTCCATAAATAAAATAAACGACTATATTAGTGATTTATGTATTTACTATACTATGCTTTTATCATTTAGAGTATACTATTTTTATTTATATAATAAGAAAGTTTGCTGTAAAACAGTTACTGGGGCAGCAGCGTCTTACATCTCCTATTTACGTGGTCTCTTGGTTGCATTATTTCTCTTGTGCTTGATTTAAACTCATGTTATTTTGTGCAGTAATGTGCTCTACAGGTTTGTAGCCTAGGAGCCATCATCTATACCTAATAACCTAGGTGTGTCGTAGGCTTTTCCATCTATTTTGTGTAAGTGCACTCTGTGATGTTCTCACAATGACAAAATCACCAAACAACACATTTCTCAGGACCTAACCCTGCTCTTAAGCAGTGCATAAATGTATTTGCTAGCAAAAAAAAAAAATCTATATATATAAATGATTATGTGCACAGATAGTTATATTGATAGTCTCTCAAGGTTAACAACCAAAATCTCCCCCAAATTAAAAATATGAACAAATTTGATGCTGACAGACAGAATTATCCACATTACGCACATATAAAAAATTTTAATGTAAAAAGCTGTTGACCACATTTGATGATAGCTTCTATTCCTGGCCTCAAAAAGGCTGAAAAGAATTCAATGTAAACAATATTACAGAAAAAAAAAAGCCTATTTAGCTTCCAACCAAACAACTCTGGTAATTTTCTGGTTAGTACTTTTTTTAAACCTTGTTATTACCTTTTATAGTCATGTTATTACCTTTTTATAAACTAAGAGTCATGCCCGTGTTTAATATATAGAAATATAAGGCTGGGGTATGGAGGTAGATCATGAGAGAAGTGAGGACATCATTTATTTTATTTATCACATTCTTCAGATATTTGCTTGTAATTACTACATCTTTATTTCATTCTGAACTTCCTTCTTTTAAAAATTCTCAGAAGACTGGGTTTTGCATTATCATTTCGTATTTATCATTTTTTATTTTTTATAATTCTTTAGTCAGAACTGTTTTATCTGAGTTTACTATCTATAAAGATACTCCTAGCATGTATTAATCTCATATTTATATAGAAAATTGTCCTCATGCTTTGGCATTGTTGCATCAGGTTTAGGTATTCTGAGTCCTTTTAAAAAACATAACTATGTTACTTTATTTTTCAAACATTTTTTGTGATTGGTTAATTCATGTCATCTGGTAAAATCAAGTAATACATACAATACCATGATTTTTTTTAAGTGGAAATTAATTTTTCTCCATATAAATCTTATGTAAGTGTTCATAGTACATACTATTCATTTTCTTGTCCGAAATAAAAATATAAACCTCAGTCTCCTTATCTACAAAAAAGATATTCCACTTTATAGACTGATATGAAGATTAAGGAAGTCATGTTTGCCTTAAATAATTTGCAATATGTTGAGTAGCTTTTATAGACTTTCTAGTAATTTTAAAGGAATGAAATATTCAAATAAATTGTTTTAAGATGCAATGTAGAAAGTGTGGTTGTTAAAAAAAAAAGTTACTGGATATTACAGAAGAGTCAATCTCAAAACTGTAGATATGCTATATTTTAATATTCCTAAATGGACATTTAAATATTTATAAGTATACTCTTTGTCTAGTTATAGCACTATAACATTAATTTAGAGGGGGAAATCTCATTTAAAAATATTTAACATTTAATAATTATTTCAGGGATAAAATTCCCAAGTCTAGCTCCTTCAAGTTAAACTTTCAATTAAACAAGTTCTATTTAATAGCAAAACAATTCTTCAAATTCTTAAAGTTTATTATCCAGACCAAAGCACTTTAACATGCATGAAATCATCTAATCTCAAAAGCTCAGTAACGTAAGCAGTGCATAGACTATAATTTCGATTTCACCAAAGGGCATATAGTGGCTCAGAGTTGAGTGACCACATCGTTTTCATCGGACTAGTGAAGGAAGATGTTGGGAAGAGAGCAACGTTATCACTTATCCATCAGGTTTTCTCAACTTATGCCTTAGGAACTCCATTCAACAACATTTATTAATTCTTTAAAAATAATTCTTCATATCAAAGAAAAATAATTATGGATACAATATTCACCCCTCCCCTCCACGTCTACATTATCTATCAAACTGTAATAATAAAATGCACATGGTTTTAAGTATGGAGCTAGAAGCTGTTGTTTGTGAATAGGCAGGTCTGTTTATTATCAACCATCTACATCCAAAAATTAGTATTCATTAGCATTTCTCTTTGTATTCATCTAAACACTCAGAAAGATTTAATAGTTGCTTTCAGTGTTCACCATGCTTCCTTTTTCTCTGTGAGTGCTATATTTCTCAAGATATTTAATTAGATGGAAAGCTGGGAGATAAAACACAAAAAAGTTGAAGTATTTGCTATAGTTATGCTACTGTTGCATTTTAATTCCTATCAAAATCAATTACATGTTTCAGGCCTCTGGATAGAGAATTTTTTACCTGATGATGACTGAAAGGGCCGTATATGTATTGTATTTATATGTGCAAGTTTTCTATGCCTTTCTCTCCAACCTTCATAGCAATTATTAATAACATAACCTTCAGTACTGTGGGCTGTCATTGCTTTCCCTCTATTAGCAGAAACATATATCACCCATTTCCATAGAGAATAGGTAATGCAAACTGAAAAATATGCTAGCGAAGACGTATTCATTCAATTTATTTTACCTAATTCTACTTGACACCTGGGAGACGGTGATATTCATTTCATCTTCCTGTTGTAGCTATTGGACGGGGAAAATCAAGGCAATATATTCTGGACTTTTCATAGTCCACGCCCATAAAAAGTTTGCTTTTGGGGCTATGGTTCAGTATGGCAGGTTTAATTATTATTTTTGGTGGTGGTGGTGGTGGTATGGTGTTGGTGTTGATCTGAAAACAATTTCCCAAATTTTGTAAGATATTTGAAAATTAGAACTCACAATGTAATTGTAGAGCCCTTTTCTAAACTCTAGGCATTAAAAAATTGATAAGAAACTAAAATATAAATTATTACTACTTTTGTTCTTTTCCTTTGTTATCACCATCAAGAAAATTTTCTTTTTCATTTGGCAGTAGAAAGTGGTCATGAACAAATCAGGCTAAATAATGTTAACTGTTATTCAAAGGAAATTACAACATATTTCCATTGGAAATGCAACATTATTTCTACTTAGGAGAATAGAAGGACGTCTGCCCAGTAGTGAAACAAGCAGCCATACAAAGTAGTGAGTTCACTGTCAAGTATGAGAAGTATTAAGAGACTAGATGACCACTCACCAAAAATGTTGTAATACAGAAAACAGGAAATTTTTAAGTAAAATAACAGCTGAACCAATTTACCCTCAAGTCCCTCCCTACCTTGTCATTCTATATTTCTGCACAAAGTAAAGTGATGTAAAAGGTTAATCCAAGGCACCAAGAGTTTGTGGCAAGAGCTGCATAATATATAGAATCAGTTCGTATCAAGTACGCATATATGCCACTCTATGTAAATTTTATTTTCTTTTTCAACATAAACCTGTGAGTTAAAGATACTGATTCCCTCCCAACAGTTAACAGAGAAGGAAATTTGCGCAGTCACACAAGGAGGTGGCACCAGGGCTCCGAAGCCTTTGCACTCAGCCACTCTGCCTTCAGGGTTTATACTCTGTGTACTCTTCTAATTATTTCTGAATTATGTGATTCTAACCCTATTAAAGAATATTACCGTTGAGTCTTTGGAGAACAAATTACCCAAAATAGATGTTCTCAGGCAGACTGCCAAAAACACGGTGCCAACACCCATGCAAAGGCTTTGGCTCATTTTTTCGTGAGGTCTCTTTAGAGGGGCCCTGGATGCTCACGCAAGAAGTCCAGGAAGTGGAGCCAGAGAGCTCGGGGGCCTCGGGCTTGCTCACACAAGCATTTCCAGATTCATTCTGTGAAGATCATTCATTCGCTCAGAAAAAAACCTTCCTAACCTCCCATCACAGAAACGAAGTGTTTTTCTCATGACTCTTCCAAACAGCCCTCCAGGAACCCAGCAGAGATGGACTGTCACACGCTAGGCTGGCTTCCATGGAACCCCCGCCTGACCCAAATCGTCTTCACTGAGGAATTCTCCTCAGGAAATAAAGAATGTTTGGCTTAAGTTTTCTGGCTTCCATAACATTAACATTACTGCTCATTTTGTTTCTCATTTTACAATAACTGAATTTATTCAAAACGACATTGTGCTTATTCAGGGCATTACCACATACTCAGTCTTAAGAGAAGGTAAATTCTGTCCACCAACATTTTTTTTTCTTGATAATCTCCTTAAATTCCTACACTCTAACACACAATTTTTGTGCCCCTCTAGGTTAGCTTGGTCTACCTGCCCCCAGGCTGACCCCCTTGCTCAAAAAGCTTCCCTGACTACACTACCCAGCATATCCTGTCTCTGCATCATCTTTTGCCCACGGGTTTCAGCTCTGCAAGTCCTGGAAAGCCCACTTCCACAGGACTCCGTTCACACGCTGCAGCAGGGCCACCAGCGTCTGGGTGGGATCCCACATAACACAGGCTGCAGCAGGGCCATAGGATCACCAGGATCCAGGGGAATCCTACAGACCCTCTGGCTTCCCCAGCAGCTGCCTAGCTGGGTGGGTAACAAAACCAAGGAGTACAAAGCAGTAAATATCCCTTGTGCAAGATTTGACCAATGCACGTCAGGATGTGGAAAGTGTCTGACATAAACTCTTCCCTCCTCTCTGGGAATACTCTACATGACGGAGCGGTTAGCTCTGTTTCCTGTAAGGCTGTGTGTCTCGGTAACACCAAATCACCTCTATTCATCTGGCCCTACCCAAAATAGGATGGCTCAAGTTACCATTTTTTTTTACTTTATGATGGGGTGAAAACAATCTATATTCAGTAGAAACCCTTATTCAAATTTTGAATTTTGACCTTTCCCCAGGCTAGTGATATGGATACTCTTTATTTCTCTTGATGCTGGGCACTGGCAAGGAGCAGCAGCTTCCCTGCAACAGTCACATGATCACAGGGCTAACAGCCAATACTCTACAGTGTATGCACTGTGTTAGATGTTTCTACCCAATTACATGTAAGTGTCTGAGCACGTTTAAGGTAGGCTAGGCCAAGCTATAGTGTTCAGGATGTTAAATGTATTAAGTGCTTTTTTTACTTAAGATATATTCAATATATGATGGGTTTATTGGGATGTAACTCCATCCTAAGTTGAGGAGCACCTGTAATTGTTTTTCCTTCTTTCCCTTACTCATGTTGTGCTGCGATTGTACCTCCAAAGTATGAGAACGTATGCTTTGCTTTAGTTTCTCATTATTAAGAGAACTCTGTCTACACTTAAAAAACAAAAAAAACAAAAACGTTCTTGTTAGCCTTTGGCACTGCTTAACAACAGAGAAAGGTGCCCTGGCCAGTGTGGCTCAGTTGGCTCAGTTGGCTGGGTGTCATCTCATGCACCAAAGGGATGCCAGTCAGGGCGTGTGCCCAGTTTTCAGGCTCATTCTTGGTGGGGGCATGAAGGATGCAGCCGATCCATGTTTCCCTGTCACATCCAGGTTACTCTCTCCCCTCTCCCTTTCTCTCTCTCAAAAATCAATAAAAATGTTTTTTAAAAAAGAAAGGCAAACAGAAGTTTAATCAGGAGAAATATTTGTCTGTTCTATTACTAAAGCAATTTTCATACATATTTCTAAATGAAATTTGAGCAATGCAAAACCATATAACCATATGTACCATTTTCTTGCTGTCTCGATTAAAATTTAGTATCATTACCTATATTCCATACTTAATTAATCATCCCCAGAATTTACAAAATAGCCCTTTGAATTTTGAGAAGATATGAAACTTTTCTTCTATTTTACTTCTTCATGTAAGTATTGACTTCCACTTTAAAAAAGAAAATGCCACTGCCAGAAAATCTGCTTTACTGGTACATTAAGGTCAACAGTTTAATTTTATTTTGCACTTTTCTTTTATTTTCATATCTTCATTATAACTCACTTTCACATAAAGCTAAATGTACTTTTTCATTCCCAAGGTAGTAAAAAAGATTAATTTAAAACAAGAAGAAGAAAAAACCCACAAAACAACATCGGCACTTTATTATAGCCATTCTCTGATTCTTCTCAATTGCTTTATTTATTTAATCACTTTCATATTGAAATATTTCAAACACCCTAAACATACAGACTAACGAAATGAACACCAGAGTACCCACCATCCCATGCTATCTCTCCAGACATTTGGTCAACCTGCTTCAGATTTTTAAAATTAATAAAATATTATTTAGGAGGTGACCTCTTCCTTATGTCAAGTTTCATTCTCTGCTATGATGAATTTGATTTAAAGCCTCATTCACAACTCTGATTTTAGTGCATGTGTAATTATATGTAAATGATCTTTTTTTCTTTGCAAATGGTATAATAATTTAGGTATTCATTCACTTAATTCACCAACCCATATTTTTGGCATTTCCATATGCCAAACAATAATCTAAAAATTGAATTTACAGTGAAAAACAATACAAAGTTTGTGACTCTTTTTGACTTTACATTCTACCTGAAGAATTATCAGGAAGTGATAATTGCTGTTTAAAAAAAGAATAAAGAGTGTGAACGGTGCTTAAATATTTAGGCTGGGGAGCAAAGTCTGAATAAAGTAGCAGAAAGAGAGCCATTTGAATAATTAGGTGAAGTCTTGTAGAGAGAGGTGGCATAAATACAACACTGAGGGCAGGCCTTGAATGGTGAGTTCAAGAATCCAAAAGTGATGGCACGAATGTAGTGAGAAGGATGGACAGCCAAGAGCAGGAGGTTGCCAAGGTTTCTTGTGTAACATGCTCTTTGTAGTCAAAAGTAGTTTTTAGAGATTGAACCATCTTTTAATGAGTAAACTTTGTTTAATTATTTTTATAAATTTTTCCATTGGTTAGGAGCCTAACATTTAATTATCCATGTACACATCAATTTAAATTGTTTCCAATTTTCCTTATTTTCACTATTGCAAAAGATGCTCTATACTTTCATGTTAGGGTTTCATCTTCCAAACTCTCTCTCCTTCTCTGTTTGTTGAAGCAACCAGGTTATTCATTTTTAGAATATTGCATAATTAGGATTTTGCTTAAGATACATACTGCTTATTTCCAATAGAATCATCTGTTATTATTTCTTTTAAATAGTCATCTGTCATATGTATGCAAATGAATAGCTCTTTTAATCAGTTATTTTGACTGTAAGTAAAATACTTACTCTTTGTTTTTATGCCTGAGACTAAACCAGTTACATGTGTATAAGGAAACCATTGATCAGATTCTGCTGCACACCTCCAAGCACAGCACCCGCAGTGACAACTGTGAAGATCCCTGTGTCCCTTTCTTCTAATGCTCTGGGAGTGAAGTGAAGTTGACTCAAGGCTACTCAGAGGTCAGGGAAAGAACAAGAAGGGGAAAAGAAGAGCACAGCAAGCCTTGGGTTAGTATTAGTGACATTAAAGGTTCAAGCAGATAGAAGAAATATAGATCTACTCAGTAACCAGAAAGCCTACAATTTTGAGAGAAATGAAGCAAGAACAATCCGAAAGAAATGTAAATGTTGCAAATATAAGTACTTTAGATGACAGAATAAATTCTTGAGGAAAGTAATCTGGTATTTTCTTTTAGTCAAATGTTCAAGCAGGACATTCATGGGCCCAACCTGTGAATCTCACCAGAAGGAAGAGTTATAAGTGGTAGGAAAATAGTAATTCCTACCAGCCTTAGTGTATGGTTTAGTTATGTAATATAGTATTAAATGAAAATTTTAATAAAGATATAGTAGAAGTTGTCAACACCTACCACTCCTCAGCCCCCACTGTACTCCTGATGACTTCTTACTGCCAATATTTGGCCCTAGCCAGGTAGCTCATTCGGTCAGAGCGTTATCCCCATACACTAGGGTTATGGGTTTGGTCCTCAGTCAGGGCACATACAAGAATCAACCAATGAATGCATAAATAAATGAAACAACAAAGAAATCAATGTCTTTCTCTTGCTCTCAAAGTCAATAAATAAAAATAAAAAATATATATTTGTATGTCTCTGAATAATGCTTTTTCAAAACCCTGGAAAGGCTATTAATACTTTCAGGAAGCAGCCCTCAGCCAATGGATCACTGGAGTAGATGTACTACAAACACCTCTGCCTTCTCTCCTGCTTGGTGGGATAGTCCTGAAGCTTGATTTCACTCTTCCCAGTGTCGCTAGGGAGTGAAGCTCCTAGTGCCCTCTTATGGCGACTTGACTTAACACCCTTTATTGGCTAACTTCCCTCCCCTGCTTCATTTCCAAATCCTCTACTCATATACACTACATTTCCCCCCGAAAGTATTTGAACTGCTTATAGCAGGGACTGAGCTCCTGTTTTCTTCCTGGCCGCTGGCTGGGACTGCTCTCAGCTCTTAGAGCCCAGTACATTTCAACAATGGAGACACCTCCCTTGTCAAATCTTTCACATGCTCTGAATCTCTCTAACTTCTTCAGTCTCCAGTCAGAGAAAACTCTTTTTTTTCCCCCCCAGGATTTGTGGGATTAGGTCCAGCCTAATCAGATCATGGCTATATCTTAAGTTCAACTGATTTGGAACCTTTCAGCTGTACTTAGACTAGGTATGACTGAATAATCAAAGTCCAGGAATCCCAGAGAACCATCATAAAACTGACAACCATAACCATCATTTAACTTAAGATAAATAAAATTGTGGTGATGCTTGTACAACTCTGTACATGTATAGTCACTGAGTTGTGAACATAAAACAGGTGGAATTTATATGTAACTTAACACAAGCCTTAAAAAGTGATTTCCATGTTTAATATCTCATTTAATCCTTAGAAAAATCTTCTGCATTGTAATCATTATTATTCCTATTTTGTAGATAAGGCAAAACTGAGACTCATAGGGTTTAAGAAATTCCTGTGACCACACAGTGGCAAACATAAAATCAAATTAATGTCATCTGCAATTTCCATTATTTTCCCTACTTATTGCCTGTTTTTATGTAACTATAGGATTATTCATCTGCTTCCTGGAAAACAGTAACCATTTTAAAATGTGGATAACATTACAAACAGTTTTATACTTACCCCACAGAATAGCTCTCAATTTTTTACAGTCATTTTCTATAGAATTAAAGTTGAAGAATATAATAGGAATACACAATTGCTCTTTCCACAAAATCATCCCCTAAATCAGGGGTGGGAACGTCTTGCCCAAGGGCCATCATTTGGTCTGGCCCTGCCAAGGCAACTGCAGGCAAGACTCGAAATTCAATAAATTAAGGAGCTTTTCCATAGCAACATAAATTTATATTAAGTGAATTATATTAAATAAATTATGTTATAAATATCCAAATGGACCTTGGCAGAAAAAAGGTTCCCCACCCTCCTTGATGGAATCGGGGGGAGGGGGGCGCGGGGGAAGATAAGGGAAGGGAGGGGGAAAAATTTGTGAGAGGAAGAGAGGGAGAGAGAAGTGTTTTGCTAATAACAGCAGAATGAGAACATTAGTCCATTTTTCTCAGGGTAGAGAGAACTGTAAAATGAATTCAAGTGTCCCATAATAGAGATAGGCTATTTGATACTCTACACATTTTGCCTAAGAGTATGGAATCTCAAATGCACAACATAAACCATCGCAGCTGCTATTTCCACTGTTTCAGAAACCACAACCTTAAAATAAATCCCACACTTAATTAGCAATTCAAATATTGCATAAAATATTGCTATGCTCTGATTTTCTCAGCTGATAAAAACCCAGGTTTTATAATAAGAGGGAAGACAACTAAAATATTATAAGTCCAAGGAGAATGCAGACATAAAATTGATTTTAATTGAAATTTTTCCCCTAAAGGAAAAAACATTTTCCTCTTGTAAAGTATGTTTAGGGATCACTAAAATGTTTGCAATTGCTTAACAGCTGCCTGGCACCTTCACAGTTTTTTAAAGGTTTTTTTCGGAAAGTTTTGAAAGCTGTAAAAAGTATATGCTATAAACTGTTAAAACATAAAACTGCCTGCAGCTTTTAATTCTATAAATGACTGAATACTCCTTAAACACAGAGAAAAGGCATATATATCTACACTAATAAGAGAAAAAGATGCAAATGGACTGTACCTTCACAATCCCCACCAGCCAATCAGGAGTGAGTATGCAAATTAACCTGATAAAGATGGTGGGTTCATTTGCATATGCAGGGCTAAGCGGCTGGGGGCGAGGCGGGATGCAGACATTCCGTACCACCCAAGCTGCTCTGGGCCTCTGGGCAGAGGAAAGGTGGCTCCAGCCGAGCAAAGGCAGTGCCGGCAGCCAGGGAAAGGAAGGCCCATTCTTGCACAAATCTTCATGCATCAGGCTCTAGTAAATATATAATTATATAGGAATATATATAATTCAAGGAATATAATTACCTTCCTTGGCATATAATTGCCTTCATCATCCCAGAAGTCTTTAGGACATTTTCTTTTTCTTGGTTCTTATCCAACTATGCCCTCAACCCATAATACATTGAAGTGCCATTATAGGTTTTTTGGTCAGAAAGTCTTAAAACAACTCTCCTTAGCTTAGCTTTTCTCACTTTCTCAAATCCTCTCAGTATATGAGTTTGGGGAGGCATCGTTAAACTGCCTGCCAGTGCCCACAATAGCCACTAGTGACTCAAGTTTAGTAGCCATTAAATACTTAAAATAGTAAAGAGATAGCTGAAACTCTCAATCGACTGAATTATAATCCCTGGGGCAGTCTTTTCATTACTGCTTGTTTTAGTGTCTTGTCATTGCTCAGAGAAATTCAGGTGACAACCCCTGGTGCTTCTTAAACCTTTTCTAATTATACTACTTCAGGCTTTCTGATAGGTTCGGACTCTGTTCAAATCTTACCTAAGTATTAGGAGTGGTGGTCTCCAAGTGAAATGGGATGGTTCGGAACATGTATGTTGAATGAGACAATGCCATTATTACATGTTTTCTACTTTGTTATTGTTTTGTTTATTTCCAAGCTAAAGATGAAATGCCTCAGAAGGCAAGGTCTTATCTCCCTTGAAAATATAGCATCCTTAGTAACTGGCTAGGTAAGACCGCCTACTGTTTCTTGAGAAGTATGCATGCTGACAATCTGTCACCTATAATTGGAAACTTCCAGAACCTCTAGGAATAACAACGGTTTGATATAGTTATGTAGCTAACTACTTTGCTATCTACTCAAGTTTATCTATTATATCTCAGGTGTTTACTCCTTGGGGTCTGACCACGGCTTTCTTCTGGGATATCTGTGGTTAGTGACTATCTTTCTAAAACAAATGGCCAGGTTCATGCCATTATTCTTTCTGCCTACCCAAAGGACAATTAATTTCATAGGGTAAATATAGAAAAAGGAAAACAAGAGCAGAAAGAGCATAATCAAATTAAGGATTAAATGAATGGTAGTTTCCCAGTAGGAAATCCTACATTAGTGAAATACATTGGGATGGGATGTTAGTTAACTAAGCATTCCGTATAGGACACCTTACACAACTGAAAAAGTGCAAATTGAGTAACACTTGAAGGCATGAACTATAGGACTCACCAGCCAGTGAAATTGTCACTCACAGGCAGCTGATATTCTGAAAAAAAAGAAAGCTAGCTGTGGGGTGGTTTTACTGGGACAAATGAAGTGCGCTATATATAAAATATGCATAATTAAAATGACTCTCAAAGAACTGTTTAGAAAATTTATAGTAATAAATTCCTTATTTAAACAAGCATAAAACTTTCCACATTTGGTGTATTTTCATTCCAGCATTCCAATGTGGTATCTCATTGTCGTTTTAATCTGCATTTTCCTAATGACTAATGATTTTGAACATCTTTCATGTGCTTATCTATTTGCCATCTGAAAATCCTCTATGGTGAAATGTCTCTTCTTATCTTTTGCCTATTTTCTAATGGGATTGTTTGATTTTTAACTGTTCTGTTTTAAGAAGTTGTTGTTTTTTTTTTAATTTTCTAATGGTTCTTTGTTAAATCTGAGACTTGCAAATATTTTTCGTAGTTGGTAGCTTTTCATAGAGCAAATGTTTTAAACTGTGATAAATTCAATAAGCAATTTTCCTTTAAAGGGCTGTGCTTTCATTGTGAAGTCTAAGAACTCAATGTCCAGTTCTGAGGTGCCAACACAGCAGGCCCCAATCACCTGATCAGGGGCAGGCCCTGGGCTGGTATGGGGAACCAGGGGTGGGTGGCAGTGGATGTGGCCCTTTTCCCAAGGGGCCCTAGGGCTGGCTCCCTCCTCAGGGCCAGCGGCCAACTTCCTGCAGCCTGTCCCTCCCCCTGGCCAGCAGGCCCTGATCAGCCTGCTGCCTGCCCAACGTGGTGGGGGCACAGTGGCAAGGGAAGGAGGAGGGGGGGGAGGCAGGGAACCATGCAGTGGCAGCGTCCAGGATCCGTTCCTTCTACGCCTGGCCTGGCAACCATTGCCTCCTCTCCCAACCCTGCTGGGGCCTTGGGGTCCCAATCGGCCTTGCCCTGATCACTGGCCAGGCCTAGGGACCCCACCCGTGCATGAATTTCATGCACTGGGCCTCTAGTTGACATATAACATTGTGTAAGTTTAAGGTGTACAAAGTGTTGATTTCTTACACTTGTATATTGCAATACTATCATCACCATAGAGTTAGTTAACACCTTCTTCATTGCCGGGGTCCAACCCCAGCAGGTCCAGGGGTCCCCAAAGGTGTGGATGGAGTCGGCGAAGAAGGAATGACATGGAGACAGCGTTCAGTTGATCAGCAGGCTAGCCAGGATCTCCATCCAGGATCTCCAGCCAAGTTCTGGTCTGGATCTCCAGTGAAGTTCTGGTTAGGATCTCCTGCCAGGTTCTGTGTCCATGTTCTCTTGCTAGGTTCTCCAGCCAGGTTCTGTCCAGGTTCTCCAGCCAGGTTCTGTAGCCAGGTTCTAGTCAGGTTCTCTTGCCCATTTCTGTAGTCAGGTTCAGTCCAGGATCTTTTGCCATGTTCTCTCCAGCAAAGTTCTTCTGTCTCTAGTTCTGTGTTCTAAGCTCTGTATTCTAAGTTCTGTGTTCTAAGTTCTGTGTTCTAAGTTCTGTGTTCTAAGTTCTGTGTCTTGCTGTCTTATTACATCTGTATTTATACCAGTTGATTCAATCCTATCAATCTCTATTACAAAGGTTAGGGCGTTTCTTATCTCCATTCCAGGGAGTAAAGATTATGTAGCTTAAGCATGATTGTTCATAGTTAAAGTGATTAATTACCCACCTGGCACTAGTTAAGAGGTTTTATTCCCTCCCTAACTTCAGGGGAAAATCCCTACCTGGGGAAACAACCTTTCTCAGAGACCTTGGTTAAAACACATAGTGCCAAGAAGGTGAGCAAACATATTAAGAACAATATGCCATATATGCCAGGTCCCTTGAAACAGCAAGGATGGACCGGCTCCCGGCACTTCATGTCCCATAACCATCTTTTCCTTTTGTGTAGAAACATTTAAGATAGAATCTCTTAGCAACTTTCTGATTAAAAAGTAGACAGAGGAACTGGGTTCATTTTCATATAAGGTATGAAGTTTGGATTGAGGTTGTTTTTGTTTTCTTTAGCGTTTTTATCTGAATAAGATGTTATGTTTTACCAATTTTACATTCAACTTGTATGGAAATGACTATATAGTTGCTATTTAACCTATGAATATAATAATATGTGTTGTCTGCAGACCCAGCCTTAGTGTAATACCACTGGAATGAGTTGCTGAGAAATGAATTGGGCTTTGTTTTTTTGTGTAAATGTTTGTTTTTAGTAATTTTCTTGTAAAAAATTAAAAGATCATTTGTCTCTTCTTTTTTCTATAAAGTAAGGTTTGACCTGATTGCTTTTAAATTCTTAGATCCACTTTCCAATAGCAAATTAAGATATATATATACTTTAGGCTGACCTCAAACCCACCCTTAAAATCATTCTAAAAAATTGTTAGACACCTGGGAAACAGAACAAATGTATACCAGAATATCTATGTCATTATTTACAACCTATTTAAACCTAAGGTCCCTTTATTTTTAAAATATTATTATAACAGCCAAAACCGGTTTGGCTCAGTGGATTGAGCATCGGCCTGCGGACTGAAGGGTCCCAGGTTCGATTCCGGTCAAGGGCATGTGCCTGGGTTGCGAGCACATCCCCAGTAGGAGATGTGTAGGAGGCAGCTGATCGATGTTTCTCTCTCATCGATGTTTCTGACTCTCTATCTCTCTCCCTTCCTCTCTGTAAAAAATCAATAAAATATATTTTAAAAATAAGAAAAAATAAAATATTTTTATAACACTCTAGTTATTATTCTAAAATGAGCTCACAGATGATATAAAATACTACCTATAATTATAAATTATTTAATTCAGGATAGTGCTCTTATTATATTACAAAAGTGAAGTAAAAAGAAATTGATTTACAGTTACAATTATTTATTTATATATATGTGTATATATATGTGTACATATATATACATATATATATATATGCTAATGCCTTAATACAAGTACATTAAAACACCTAATGAAATAGTCAGATGTATTTACTTATGTGTAATCATCCTTGATGAAAAGCTACAACAGTGTGCTGTCTGCATGTTGTGTAGGTGACTTAAAATCTTTGAGTTGATATTTTCTTGGTTTCATAATAGAAAAATGGTCATCAACTTTGGGCCATGTTCTGAGCAAAACAGTATAATACTTTCTCCATTTGCACAATATTTCACTCCTAGAAATTTATATAAAACAATAAATAAAATATGTGTAATAGTTACTTTTAATATGCAGTTAAACTTCCACCTCATAGGAACATGAGCAAATTTTTCACGTATGTGGAGATAACTGTAGAGCTATTTGAAAGAGGCAAGTCTTTGCCATGCAAGTGTCACCTCGACTGCAGGATAGCTAGCATTCCCAGCCTATAATTTAATGCAAGTAATATACCCCTCCCCAAAAAAAGTACTATCTCACATTTCTTAAATTCTTCATATGAGTTTGACCAGCCTCACAACTCAGAAATTCTAGTCAATTCCAAATATAAGAGATCTGCTTACTAGAGGTACTAAGTCAGTCATGCAAATGTATGAATCTATCTGGTCATTAAGTCAGAAGGGAGTTTATGGTTTTAGTGTTTCAAGTACTTAAATGTATTTACAAAAAATGTTAACACTATGCAGGCTACACAAAATACTTCAAGTATTTTTACAACAGTTGTTGCAATGTCTGTATCAGCTAATTTCAACATCTATGCCAGCGGTTCTCAACCTGTGGGTCGCGACCCTTTTGGCGGTCGAATGACCCTTTCACAGGGGTCGCCTAAGACCATCCTGCATATCAAATATTTACATTACGATTCATAACAGTAGCAACATTACAGTTATGAAGTAGCAACGAAAATAATTTTATGGTTGGGTCACAACATGAGGAACTGTATTTAAAGGGCCAGAAGGTTGAGAACCACTGACTGTGCCATCTTGGTGTTGGCAGGTGCTAATGTCTTCTCTATGTCAGTTGAGATTTTTATAGCTTTGTTTTATGCCGAGTTATTTTTAATCTCATTTTGGGCACTTCGGATATTATGTCAAGATTCTGTGTCTTAATTAAATCTGATAAAAATTGATGTTATTTTTGTTTTGGAAGTTGAGTTGGTTAAATTTAGGCCCTAAGTTCCAACCTGCTTTCTGTAGGCTGTGGTTCCAATGTGTGCTCAATTTTCAAAACCTTTTCAGTTCTCTTTAGACCTATGCCGCTATTTACTATCCACTGGTCAGCCTTTGACATAGGCTGACATAATTCCCATATATTATGCTGAAGGCTATAAGCATGCCTCATTAAGATATCAAGATCAATAAACCTTGTGTCTTCCCTCAAGAACATCTTAGCCGAGGAACAGTCAGGCATGCAAAAAAATTACAATGGATACTTTATAGATATGTTGAAAGCGATCACGGAAAACAAATGAACAATAAGAAAAAAAATCTGTAGGTCAAAGTCATAATTTATTTTCTTAAATATGAGATATATATATACATATATATGTGCATATATATATATATTCATTTATACTTAAAATATACATTTTCTTCCATTGGGAAAAAAAAATGGTTGTTCGTACTGTGATTTAACCTGCACAGAAACATTTTCTAAATCTTCCACTTAGAGCACCACAGGCTACTCATCCTTAACCTTGACTAACAGACATGCCAGGAAATAATCCAAATGTCATGAACAAGGAAATATTTCTAATAGCAATTTGACCAGCAGGTGCTCAATATTTACTAAAAGAATGAATATTATCAGGAAAATCCAAAATTGCTTAAATATTTCTGACTGTATTATTTATCCTACACATCTAGTCTCTGGGCTTTCTTAATCACCACCTCATATACAACCCAGCAAAACATTGCTGAGCATAAGGACATATTACTTGTAGTGTCATGGATTTATTTTTCTGCAAAATAAATATGCTACCCATTTTTAAAGTA
The DNA here is from genome assembly GCF_014108235.1 of Myotis myotis. Classification (NCBI taxonomy): domain Eukaryota; kingdom Metazoa; phylum Chordata; class Mammalia; order Chiroptera; family Vespertilionidae; genus Myotis; species Myotis myotis. Next base: position 50,153,732 of record NW_023416315.1, read on the forward strand.
CTTAAATTGCTAAGACTTAAATTTAGATCACCTTCTAGAAATGTTCTCCCTTCTATCTGGGGGAGTTGTCTAAGTCCCTTTGAGTCTCTAATTGTACTGGGCATATATTTGTGCTTTACTTATCTCTGGATTTCTTTCCATACTACAAGCAAGAGCAATTCTAAAGAAAGAGAAAGGGGAGGGAAGGGAAGAAAAACAACATGTAGCTGGCAAAGTATAAATTATAGATAGGGTACCGGAGTTGATACACTTGTTTATGTCGGTGAATTTGGGATTCAGAGGAAAAACTAAAGGAAATATATCATAGCAAAGAATGATAAAGCATAGAAATGTACTCTTTATTTATAAAAACAAAATACATTTTCATGTCTGAGGAGGTCATTCAGTTTCCTCTACTTAATGTTATTTGTTTAGTAAGCTTTTATATAGTGTGCAGTTTCCTTAACACATAACTCCAAACTCATACAGGGATTTTCTCTTTCACTCAAATGGTACCTCTAAATTTGAACTATTGATTCGAGGTGTTTTCATAACAGCATTTGAATTTACCAATAAAATTATAGTATAAGTATTTAGGTGTAATGCCTATGTTGTCAGGGAAATGTTAGTATAACACATGAGGATGTCTTTTTCTTAATGAGGCTAGATAGATATAACATTTCTGTATGGTTTCTAAATGTCTAACCAGTTGTTCCCTGAAGTCTGTTTTTAGGAATCTAACGTGCATTAGAACAACTTGGCTTTTTATTTCAGCATTTATTTGAATGCACAAATGCCTACTTTGTACTACGGTGGTTGAATTTGATGGCTTGGCTAATTTTCCTACAGCTTTATTTTATGATAGCAAATCATAAAACCACTATTATCACACAATGCTGATCTGTGGCTAGTGTACATACACTAATTTGCCATTAATAGAGTTGGAGCCTCCTTATGTAAAATATTTAAGAATTTAGTTATAAAGTACTCAGACACCTAAAAACTATTATATTAGAAACAATTAATGCAAGTGACTGAAAATCATTGACAAAAATAAATAAATTATGGAAGTCATACCCAAAATAAAGCACAAAAGAAAAGACCTAATATGAAGAATACTCTGATTTCTGGCGATGATAGAATACTGCTTCAGGACCCAAGGGCACGTGTGGCAAAACACTTGGAAAACAAATGTATTGGCTTAAGATTCTATAAATAGATGGCAAGAATAAGGTAATCAAGAGCAGATGTAAAAGCACTACAGTATAATACATATAATATAATATAAAAGAACAATAAAACCCCACACATATTCATCTAATTTATATTTAATTAAACTCATATTTGCTTCCTTTTTCCATCATCTTCATTCTCAGGGCATGACCTTGCTCCAACTTCACTGTGAAAGTTGAAGCCATAACCACCACTATCTGTATCCATGTACTCTGCTTTCCTACCTCTTACAGTAAATGGACAACTATAGCCCTTTCCTTCATTGTGTATGATATGCTGTCCCCTCTCACCCACTTGAATAGTTTGCCATAGCAATTCTCTCTCCTATATAATCATTTTCCCTCTTATATTATTATTATAATCAGCCCAGAAACATGCTGTGTTTTTCTCTCATTAAAAAAAAAACACACCCAAAATTCCTTATGACCACACTTCCTCCTCAGCTTGGCTCCCTGTTTTGCTCATCAAAGTGAGCCTGGCTTAATCAGACAAGAGCCCTTAAAACAGAGTATTTTCCTATTGGTGGCAGAACAGGGGTCATCTGAGAAGTTAGAAGTATGGGAAGAACTTGGCATACTGTTGCTGTTTGAAGTCAGAGGGATCCACATGGAAAGAAATGGGAGCAGCTTTACGAGCCGAGAGAGAGGCCCCTGGCCAACAGCCAGTAAAAAACAGGACTTTGTCTTCAGCTGCAAGGAACTCAATGCTACTATCACTGGAATCCAGAGGACAATCTAACAATCGAGACAAGATCCTGAGGTGTGGCAGTCAAGGGCATGGAAGTCCAGACTCTTATCCTAAAGAGAGTCATTAATACAAAGATTACTGTATAAAACCAACTTGGATAGGGAGTCAAAATATAAGTAGACTAACTACTTAGCCTGAAAAGAAACTCACTAACCCAGAAAATATCAAGAACTTTGTCAACCGGTAGAAAGGAGGTTCAATCATTAGAAAAAAGAATCTAAACTTTCTTTGCACAGTTGATTAGAGTATGATTGACCATTTATCTAAATTCTTACCTATATGACAGATTTATAGAAATCAGTAAACAAAAAAGTCTCAAATATTTCATCATGCATATTGGTTAATGTATGACTAGGAGCAAAATTCAATAAATTGCACTTTAATGAAAAGTTCAAAATATTGAAAACTGTTCTTGCCTTTCTTTCTTTCCCCACCTCTAAATTGAGCAAAATATTGTATGTCTATTGAGGTATATAATGTGATAATGGGATAGGTAGTGTTTTTATGAAGAGATTGTAAAACCCATGAAAAGTTTCCCACAGCCAAAAGGATATTAGGCTGAGCATAAAAAACTATAGCTAGTAGAAAATAAGAATTTTAATAAAATTGAAAATACAACCCATCTCCTTTATACTTCTTCAGGCTACCAGTGTTCTCTCTCAGCCATGTTTCACTGTTATAACATTGATAAGTATAAAGCAAGCAGATAAAAGTTTTGAGAGCTGGCCAAATAATTTCAGGTATTGAGCCATCTGAAAGCTAATATGGCAGAGTTAGTTCATTGATAGCATGAAATGTGGTGTTCATATTAATGCTATAATAAGTAATAGCACTAAAATAGGTAAGATGTGAATATTAGGATGAAATAATCAGTTTTTATGCACAGACACTAACTTTGAGATATCTAATCTAGCCTCTCAATTCATAGCTCGGAAAACAGGATTAGAAGCAGTAGTAATAATAGACATATCTAAATCAATCAAAAACTCATTAATCTAATAGTGACATTTGCCTACTTCCATTATTGACATTAAGACGATTACCACCAAGATCAGGTAGTAAAAAATACCGGGACTTCCAGATGGGCTTCTTTTGTTCCTGTCTTTAATAAAACTAGACAGAAAGGAATGTAATTAGTCAAGGAAAACTCCAGCTGTACCTGAATCTATCTAAATTGTTGACAAACGCCTTAGCCTTTCTCTAGTCTTAATAGGAATTCTTTTCTGCAGTGTTTATTACCATTTGGTGATTTCATGTTCCTATAGTAGTGCTGACAGCTGAGACCTTTCACGCTATTCACAAGGCTGTGGGGAGCTGAATGAGGAACTCAAAGCCCATTGTTCTGCTAGAACAAAAGCTCCATTTTCATTACACCTACATACACACATACATACCCAAGTACTGACACACTCCCCATGAGGAATTCCTATTTTTTAAACTTGACTTTAGCTGGGTTTACAACAAAAGGAGTCCTAAGTAGTGGGTTAATTTCTGTGCCTACAATAGTTTTCTCCTTTTCAAGGTTCCCCTGTGGGGTGGAGGAAGAGAATGAGATAAAAAAATAAACACTATCCTATAAACTCCTGACTTCATTCAATAGCCCCTAAGAATTGTGCTTTCCCCACATTTAAGGATGCTGAGTCCAAGGACAGGTTGGAAACATCAATGAATGACATGGTCTCGTCTTTCATCTACATGGTGAACTGCACATGGTAATCACACAAATGGTGAAAGCATGTTTCATTGTGTTCAGTTATAGAGTGCAAAACCAACAGAATAATACTCAGATGGAAAAATCACAGACTGTGGGGGCTAATTCTAAGGCTTTCCACTCGGAATAAAGGGAACATTGAAATGTATAATTTAAAACTAACCTTTCTCAGGTGAGTTCAGAGTTGCCTTGTGTTGTGGGGTAATTAAAGCCAATGACTTGTTTAGGTCCACATACACACAAGCGTTATATGTATTCGTGACTGGGAGATAACAAAGCACATTGGTTTCTAATAGAACAGTAATGTGTTTCATTCAGCCTGCGGTCTTTAAATCCACTTTGTTCAACATGGTGCTAGAGGTCTCTAGCTATATAACACAGCCTATACCCAGAGGTGAGCTTTGACATGATTAAGGCAGGCTTCCATAGATGGTACCATTGTGAATGTATATGTAAAATTTTCTCCTCTCAGGAAATGAGACTAAGAACCCAAGATGACAATGAAACTGTCTTCAAAGTGGCTGACGCTTTTAAATTTTATATATGTAAAGTTCAGAGTCTTGTGTATATTTACAGCCTAATGCTGGGCTCTAACTCCACAAGACGGCATCTGGGAAGGGGGAAGAAGTATGTATGTAAGAAGTTAAGGATGTAAATAGAGGAGAGCAAAGACAACACAGCATGAGCCAGAATCCATGAAGATGGACTGCATCTGGGGTAATTTCTTGTTGTCTCCAATTCTGAAAGTAAGGGAGTCCTGCAGCAGACACTGGAGCCCTTCCTCATGGAAATGAACACAACTCTGGACCAGCTAGAATATTTGCAGGACAGATAGCTGTCACATATTAATGGTATTGGTCATCAGATAAGAACCAACTGGTATGAGTTCCAATGTGGCTACTGCCTTAAATCCATCCTCCAACTCTCACTCAAGAATCTTGCTTTTGCCCACTCTACCTGGAAACATACAGTACATCTTTGAAGAATGATATTTTAGCCCAAACTTTTTTCCAAAAAAATAATATAATATCTATAATAATATACCATATTATATCACTCTATAATATCCCAACAGAAAACCTACATAGCCTCTGGTTATCAGAATGGGATGTTAGTGAAGTATGGGGTATGGGGAGCAGATCTCCCCCTTGAGGGTTATTGCCTCATGAAGTTTGAAAAATAAAATTCACGGACTAAAAGGGTGGAGATTTATTGGAAGCAAATACAGACTCTCACATAGGGAGGGGGTTCCAAAGGGGTAACCCATGAAGCCCCTTTTATCTAAGGTTTATAAAGGCTGTAGTTTGTCCCTTCGTGCTCCCTTCTAATTGGACCCCTTCCCCATTTTATGACTCTGCTTTTTTTAATGGTCACTCTTTTGCAGAATATCAGCTTCAAAGCCCAAAACCCACGTGGTGCCCCCCTCTTGCTTTCCCCCTTATCTTGCAACTTTCCTCTATCTCCTGTGAACATGTTTCCCACCCTTCAGCATCTGTCCACATTTCTCTATCCACTGTGAAAGTATATTTGCTTTTTCCCCATACTCTGTGATTTTTCTTTATCCTCTGTGAATGTATGTCTTCCTCTCTCCGTATCCTGTGGCACCTTTCTATTCTCTGTGAATGCATGCCTTCTGGTATCTCCAAGCCCTCACCTATGTGTTCCTCCCCAGTGGGCCCTTTTTATTCCTAAAACTCCCTAAACCTGCCTATTTTATTCCTAAAATTCCTTTCATTAGTGACAGGCAGGAAAGCAAACATGATATAATTTTAATAACAACAGGAACAAAGATTCACTGTATTTAAAAACCCGATTATTAAAATGTTCTTATGTGTTCAGGGATGATAGTCATAATAGAGAGATTCACCCAAATGGGGTGTTTGCTAACATTGTAGGTAGTACTTCATCTTTACATCATTGACAGAAGCTATCAGTTCAGCCTGAAATTTTCTTGGTTTACAAATTCAATTTGTTTAGTAGAAAAAGCATTATTCACTTATCTATTTCTTTTTCAAGGAGCATTAGTAATTTGTGTGTTTCAAGGAATTTTAACATTTTATTTAATTGTTATATATTGGCATAAAGTTGCCCATAATATTTTCTTATATCCTTTTGAATTCTGTAAACTGTATACTAATGTCTCCTCTCTTGGTTCTGTTATTGATAAATTATTTCATTTCTTCCCTTTACTTTGTCTAAAAGTTGATCAACTTTATTGATCTTTTCAAAGAACCAGATTTTGGTCTCTAATTTTCTCTATTATCTTTCTAATATCTTATATCTGATCTTACCTTTCTTCTGTGTACTTTAGGTTTAATTTTCTCTTTTTAACATTTTTTTTTTTAAAGATGGAGCTGAGGTCACTGATTCCAGTTCTTCTTTTCTGAATATATATATATTTCTGTAAATTGCATTCTACTGACTTAGCTGTATAAAATAAATTTTGATAGGGTCTCTTTTCATTAAGTTAAAAATGCTTTTTAGTTTTTATTTTGATTTCTTCTTTGACCCATGAGTTACATAGAATTGGGCTATTTAGTTTAATATATTTAGAGATTTCCCAGATATCTTTCTATTATTGATTTCTAACTTTATTCTATTGTGATCAGAAAATACATTTTGTATGACTTAGAGCCATTTAAAAGATTTTAGAATTATTTTCTGGACCAGAACATGTCTACTTTGATAAATATTCCATAAGTACTTGAAAAGAATATGTCATTGGCCCTTGTTGGGTGACATATTCTATTAATATCAACTAGGTAAGTTAATTGATGTTTTTAATCAGAGAAGTATATAAATCTGACTATGCATATGAATTTGTCTATTTCTTCTTGCTTTTCTATACATTTTTGCATCAAGCATTTTTTAATTCTGTTATTAGTTTAAAAAAATTCAGGGTGCTAATGCTTTTTTGACAAATTGACCCCTTTATCATTATAAAGTGACTCTGTCCCCAATAATATTCTCTGATCTAAAATCTACTTTTCTGATATTAATATAGCCACATTTTGCTCAGTATTAATGGGTTATATCCTCTTCCATTCTTATATACTTAACCAAGTAGTGTCTTTATGTTTAAATTGGATTTCTTTTAGACAGTATATTCTTAAACCTTGCTTTTTATCCAACCTGATTATCTGTCTTTTAATTGCAGGATATAAACCATTTATATGTAATGTGATTATGATATGAGTGGGTTTAACTCTATTATCTTGTTATTTGTTTGTTTTTTAGTTCCCCATTTGTTCTTTTTTATTATTCTTTTGGATTATTTGAGTATGATTAATGAGCTAGAGGCCCAGTGCATGAATTCATGCACCAGTGGGGTCCCTCAGCCTGGCCTGAGAGATCAGGCTGAAACTAGCTCTCTGACAGCCCCTGAGGGGTCCTGGATTGCAAGAGGGCACAGGCCAGGCCAATGGAACCCATCAGTGCACAATCAAGGCCCAGGAGGAACGCAGGTGGTTGGCCAGCCAAGGAGGGACTTTGGGAGGGCTCCAGGGCATGTCTGGCCCATCTTGCTCAGTCCTGACCAGCTGGACCCCAGCAGCAAGCTAACCTACCAGTCGGAGCGTCTGCCCCCTGGTGGTCAGTGCACATCATAGTGATTGGTCGACCAGTCGACTGTCTGCCCCCTAGTGGTCAGTGTACATCATAGCGAGCGGTTAAGCAGCCTTAGCATATCATCAGCATATTACACTTTGAATGGTTGAACGGCCAACTGGTCGACTGGACACTTAGCATATTAGGCTTTTATTATATAGGATTCCTTTCATCTCAATTGGCTTCTTAGTCAAAATAATTTGACTTTTGTTTGTAGTGGCTGCATAAGCATTTTTAGTACATATTTTAAATGATCATAGTATATATATATATGCTAATTAACTGGGCCGCTGTATTGGGTTGGCTGGACAGGAGGTTGCGCGTGCAGCATTGGGGAGGGGTGGCAGGGGCCTCTGCATGCCTGTGCTGGGGGAGGGTCTGATCAGCAGCGGTCACAGCTGCTTCAAGGGCCAGAGAGGGAGGCAGGGCCAGGCTGAAGGGTGGGTGGCACTGCGCGATTTTGAATTGCGCACTGGGCTCCTAGTCCTCTATAATAAAAGGCCAATATGCAAATCGACCAAACAGTGTAACAACCTGCCGCTATGACGAGCACTGACCACCAGGGGGCAGATGCTCAATGCAGGAGCTGCCCCCTGGTGGTCAGTGCGCTCCCACAGGGGGAGCACCATTCAGCCAGAAGCTCTGAGCTGGGCTCAGGGCTCGCAAGCGCAGCGGCGGTGGCGGGAGCCTCTTCAACCTCCATGGCAGCGCTAAGGATGTCCAACTGATGGCTTAAGCCCACGTGGGGAGCGGGCCTAAGCCATCAGTCGGACATCCCCCAAGGGCTCCCAGACTGCGAGAGGGCACAGGCCAGGCTGAGAGACCCCTCCCCCCCGAGTGCATGAATTTCATGCACTGGCCTCTAGTATTAAAATAATATTAGAAATAGAATCTTATAACAATATGCTCTATGTCCCCACTGTCTTTGTGCTGTTATTGTTTTATAATTTTATCACAGTATAAGTTATAAGTCCCACAATTCATTGTTATTATTTTTGTTTTAAACAGTTAGTTATCTTTATGGATGTTTACAGAGATCTTAAAACTTTTTAAAAAGTATTTATTTCTCCATATATTCACTATTTATAGCACTCTTTTTTTTATTGTTGACACCATTACAGATGTACCCATGTTCCCCTCTTTGCCCACTTCCAACCAGTCCCTGCTCCCCCTTCCCTCAGGCCATTCCCCACTGTTGTCTGTGTCTATGTGTAATGAATATATGTTCTTTAGCTAATCTCTTCACCTTTTTAGATTTATAGTGTCATCTAGCATAATTTTCCTTTTTGCCTGAAGCACTGTCTTTAACATTTCTTTCAGTGCAGGTCAAATGATAATGAATAATTTTGGCTATTCTATCAGCAAAAAAATTCTTATTCCAGATTGGCCAGTGTGGCTCAGTGGTTGAGCATAGACCTGTGAACCAAGAAGTTACTGTTTCCATTCCTAGTAAGGGTACATGCCGGGTGGTAGGCTGACTGCCCAGTGAGGATGTGCAGGAGGCAGCTGATCTATGATTCTCTCTCATCATTGATGCTTCTATTTCTCTCTCCCTCTCATTTCCTCTCTGAAATTAATAAAAAAATACATTAAAAAAATTTTTTTATCCAGTTTTGTTTTCAAAATATATTTTACTGGGAAAATACTCCTAAGTGTAGAGGGGTTTTTTTGTCATTTCTTTCCAGCAATTTTAAAGGCATGGCTCCTACTGTCATTCTTATCTTTATTCCTTTGTACATAGTGACTTTTTTTCTGACTGCTTTTAAGATTCTTTTCTGACTAGTCTTAAGTAAGTTGATTTTGATACGTCTTAATGTAGTTTTCTTCATATTTCTTGTACCTGGGGATTGTGAAATTCTTAGAGAGTATATAGATTTCATCAAATTTGGAAAGTTATAACTTTTGGTCTTTATATCTTTTTTCCTCTATATCCTCTATTACATGGACTACAATTACATATACACAAATCTTCATAAAATTATCCCAAAGTAGTTGCTGGTTTCAATTTGGATGTTGCTATTCCTGACATAAAGTTCATTATTCTTTTTGTCTGCAATATCTAACCTGCTGCTATTCCCAACCAAAATATTTGTCATCTCTGACATTATAGCTTTCAAGTCTAGAAGCTTGATTTGAGCATTATTATTTCTTTCAAATCTCTACTTAGTATTCATAATCTTTCTTCTGCTTCCTTACACATATGCCATATTAGTATAATAAACATTTTAATATGCTTTTCTGTCAATTCTATCATCTGCATTTTTATAGGTCTATTTATATTGATTTTTCTCTCTTTATTGTGGATAATATTTTCCTACTTCTTTGCATGCCTAGTAACTTTGGATCAGATGTCAAACATTGCAAATTTTACCTTTTGGGATCCTGCAAATGTTTATATTTCTGTAAATATCCTTGATCCTTATTCTGGGGTATAGTAGAATTACTGGAAATAGTTTAATCCTTTTAAAGTTTGCTTTTAATCTTTTTTATGTCCAATCAGCTGTGACTTTGAGAGCTAATTGTGTGTGTGTGTGTGTGTGTGTGTGTGTGTGTGTGTGTCTACGTGTGTTTGTTTGGTTTGTTTTTTTTATTTTTATTGTTGATAGTATTACAGATGTCCCCTATTTTCCCCCTTTGCCCCACTTCACATAGCTCCTGTCCCACCCCAGGCCTTCACCTCCCTATTGTCTGTATCCATGGACTACACATATATGCATATGAGTTCTTTGGTTAACCAGAGAAGTAATTTTGCATCACTACTGAGGCAATACACTTCAGCATACATTACCCAAAGTTTTTAATTTCAAAATTGCAACCCTTCCAAATTGTGGGAACAAGAACTATTCCTGCCCTTTGTGACCTCTGTAAATTACTTGTAATCCATTGACAAGGTTCTTGCCCAGCCTCAGATACTTGTCTCATATGCATTAATCAGCACTCAGCCAGGACATGAGAGAGAGCCTTTGCAGATATTCAGATTCCTTCCTGCCCTCCAAAGCTCTCCTTCTCTCTGTCTCCCTCTTATCTTGTACTCTGAAAATTTTACTCACTTTGGTCTCTCTTCTTTCCCTCAGCTCATCAAGTCCACCATTCTCCAGTGAGCTGGGGCAATCAGAGAGCTATCTTATTTGTCTCCCTTCTCAGGGATCACTATTCTGTCCTTAATCATGTCTAATGTCTGAAATCATTGTTTTCTTTATTTTGTCTGTTTTTTTTTAATTGTTTCAGTTAAAAGGTAAATCTGGCTCCTGTTACTGCATGTTCACAAGACTATTTTTTTAAAATATATTTTATTGATTTTTTTTTTTTTTTTTTTTTTTTTTTTTACAGAGAGGAAGGGAGAGGGATAGAGAGTTAGAAACATCAATGAGAGAGAAACATTGATCAGCTGCCTCCTGCACACTCCCGACTGGGGATGTGCCCACAACCAAGGTACATGCCCTTGATTGGAATTGAATCTGGGACCCTTCAGACCTCAGGCTGACGCTCTAGCCACTGAGCCAAACTGGTTAGGGCCACAAGACTATATTAATACCTTTGTTTTCCTATCATTGCACAGGAGCCTCAGATTTAGAATCAGAATATTTAAATTTAAAATCTAATTGAATTGTGAACAGTAGTGTTCTGTCTGTGACTTGTTCTTTTACTAACTATAGCAACTTTGACAAGTAATTTAATACATTGTCCTAAAATTGCCATTCCCTTTTTATAAAGTAGGGACAGTTATACATGTTCTATTTATTGATGAGATATTTTGTGTGGGGGGAAATGAGCACTAAATTATGTAAAACTGTTTTTGTAATTTCACAGTTGAATTCTCTCTTCTAAATCTAGTGCTGTTTTCATAATTGTCTGCTTTATTAAATACACAATTTAGAAAATGGTTCTTGTCAATAAAGCATTCTAAATGCTGGCAGGATTTTCCATATATTTTGCTGTGTTTTTCTCCCTATATACATTTTTTACTGACTATTATCACCTCTGTATCACTCTCTAAGGATTTGTACAGCTTTTCATCTAGGAAAGGAGATGGTCTCCGGTGCATTTAAAATCCAGTTATAAATAGCTGGGAAGGACGAGTGTTTATAGGGTAAGGCAGTTGTATATTATTATTATTAACCACACAAGACAATTCTTAATTCCACATTATACAGAGAAGTCCTTGCCACCGCAAAAGTACCACAGGATTTTCAATAAATTTTGTAGAATGGGAGCCAATTTTAGTCAATGTGCTGGTAAGGAAAACTTGGTTTAAAGAAAAACAAAAAACACACACCCTCAATATATAGTTAGAAATGACTTTCCAAAAAATACGCCAGAAATATATGTTGATTTAATTTTATTTTCAATACTCTCTATGCCTTCTTACCTCTAAGGATCTTTTTCCCCATTCGTCTTTCCCAGAATCCTCATTTCCTATCCTGAACTCCCTCTGAAAATAGCTCTTGGGAAAAGGTTTTGAAAAACTCATACAGTGGAAGTATCTGCTACAGATTGTCATTCCAGGAGATAATGTAGTGTTTTTCCTTTTGCTTTATTTTCATTTGGGTTCAAAGAGTAACACAGCCTCTTATTTATTTTGGTTCAGAGAAGCACGTTTGAAGCAACTGACCTGTATTGTGGCATCTCACCCTGATTCCTCTCTAACTCTCTGAATGAAGATTTGAATCATGGAAATTCAGAAATTATCAAGGGGTTCTGGTAGATATCCATAGGTGTGCAAAACACAGGACTAGGAATTAAGAAACAATTTCTGATTCTGTCTCAGACTCCCAAAGTTCACTTTATAAATTTGGATAAAAATTTCTCCCTATGCAGTGCTCTCATTTGCAAAAATATACACATTAAAAGCCCACAGATTATCTCTAGCACAGAGAGTTCGCATTGAAGAGGTTCAATACGTATTTGTGAACTGAAGGATCTTATTCAGTGTTTTGTAAAACTTTCACCAATTTTCAAACAAAAAATCAAGCCCCTGAATAAAATGAATGTAAATCATTTTCATTTGTTTCTCCACGACTTGAATTTTGGGTAAGGCTGATTCAGGAAGTCAGCATAACGAAGAAGAAAAATAAATTATTAAAGTAGGTTCATTCACATGTAGATTGAAATAATTAGTTTGGAAATATTCTGCTGTCTCTATTTCCACCAAAGTCATGACAAAATTTTTTGGCTACTAAGACTTCATACGAGCTTGTGACTCTTTTTCCAGGTAAAGGAACAATCAATCTTAGTTTAAATCTAGCAGGAGGATCAATCTTAGTTTAAATCTAGTAAGAAAACTCCTTAAGCCAATTTTCAAAGTTTCTAAAGAAATTGTTTTGAAAAGTACATTTTAAATGAAGTTGATATATTTGGTTCAAGTTATACTATATTATTATGCCTTTAATTAAGCAACAACCTAAAAAATGTTTTCTTTCTGATGACATTCTAACTTGCTTTTTATAAAGAAAAAAAATTATGAATTTAATATTCTAGATCCCAGAGATAAGTAACACATGACTAGCATTGTTCACTGCCCTTGTGCTTCTCATAATTACTAAATCCTCACAGACCCCATAAAATTATTCACTACCCTGACTTGTATGGTATTTTTTTAATGTGTTTACACTTTATCAACTAAATATGCATCTCTAAAAAGAGTGGTTTGTTTTAATTTTGTCTGATTTTTTTGTAATATAAGTACAAGGAATCATATATTCTGCATTCTTTCCTTCCTGTTTTTAGTTTCTCAATCTTTTACTTCTGAGATGGATTTGAAGCATAGTAGCAATCATCTCGGGTAAAAACTGCAGTTTAATTTTTAACCCTGCTGTTCTGGCTTCTGTAATTGTTTGCTTGCTAAAATAATAGAGAAGTTATTCTGATGCTCTGAACTTATATAAATCATCCCATTCGATTGAATACCCCACTGATTGTGGTTTCACTGGTCTTTCAAAACACATTCCTCTGCACCTGGAGGCCAGGACAGCACAATTGCTTTAATTGCTTCAGTGGTTCCAGAAAATGTGTTTTTGTTGACTCAGTGGCTCCAAGACCTGAAACTATAATTAATCTTTGTAGATAACTAACTTGCTCAATTTAGCTTCTGTAATGAACTGCTTTTGCAAACCAGGTTCCTCATTCAAAACCTAGAGATATAATCAATACCTTTGTGATATTTGCCTATATAAGTCTGATGTTACGGCCATTCGGGACTGCGAGATTTGGAGCCACATCTCACTCGCAGTCGCCGGCTTTATCGATTAAATGACTCATTGATTTGATTTTGCATCCTGCGTGTTGCTCGTGGGGTACATTACAACAGATTCATATTATTCATATTCTGTGTAACTATATTTCATTCAAACTTAAGTCTTAAGAAAATACAATTAATTTATCTATTATAGTGCTGTTAGGTATTTGGGTTGTTTATATTTAGGAGCTATTATAAATAATGCTGCTATGAACATTCTTTTCAAAGTACTTCTGTTGGGCATAAACCTAGGGGTAAAATTGTTAGTTATTTTGATTTTAGAACTACTTTGCATCTGTTGTTAGTGTTTTCAATATTTTTGGTTTTATTTTTATTATTTTGTCCATGTATTTTGCTTTTGTTTGGCTTAGCTTTTGCATGTTTCTTATTAAATATATTCTAAGTTAATACACTATTTTTACTTCTTGAGGTTGTTGTAAATGGAGTGGTATCTCCTACTATAGCTTCTGACTCTTTTTTAAAATATATTTTTATTGATTTCAGAGAGGAAGGGAGAGGGAGAGAGAGATAGAAACATCAATAAGAGAGTTTCATTGATCGGCTGCCTCCTGCACACCCCCTACTGGGGATCGAGCCCACAACGGGAGCATATGCCCTTGACAGGATTCGAACCCAGGACCTTCCAGTCCACAGTTTAATGCTCTATCCACTGAACCAAACCAGCTAGGGCAGTTTCTGACTCTTGTGAATGTGAAAATGTTTGATTTTGGTGAGATAATTTATATCCTGATATTTTACTCAATGCTTTCATTGTATAGATTCTAAAGCAAATTCTTCAACTTTATTATAGTTGTTTCAAACTTGATTTGACTAATCTATGTCCTTTGAATTTCCATATAAATTTTATTTTTATTTTAAAATATTTTTATTTGCATTTTAGAGAGAGAGAGGGAGGGAGAGAGAGAAACACTGGTGAGAGGGGAACATCAATCAGTTAACTCCTGCACACCCCATACCAGGAATAGAGCCTGAAATCCTGAGCATGTACCCTGACCAGGAATTGAACCAGTAAACTTTTGAAACATGGGATGATACCCACCAACTGAGCCACATCACCAGAGCATGAATTTCCATATGAATTTTAGAATTAGCTCATCAATGTCTGCAAAAGAACATGGTAGGATTTTGATTTCTTGAAAATTGGAATTGTTTTAAATTTACACACCACTTGGGGGGCGGGGGGTGACATCTTAGTAAGCTGAAGTCACCTGACCTATGAACATGGGATATCTATTTATTTAGATCTTCTTTAATTTCTGTTGTCAATGTATTGATTTTCAGTGCACTGCTATTTCATCCATGTCAGATATATCCTGAAATACTGCACTTCTTTGAAGTCTCGTAACTTCAAATCAAAACATCTGCCAACACAAAAGCATCTATACTAATAAAAAAGAAAATGCAAATTGACTGTCTCTCCGTGATCCCACAAGCCTTGCCCGCCAGCCAATCAGGAGTGAGTATGCAAATTAACATGACAAAGATAGTGGGTTAATTTGCATACACAGGTGTCAAGTGCCCTTGGAGGCAATGGCAGCCGTTGGGATGGAACTTTACATCCTTCAGATGGTGTTTCTTGGAAGTTTGCTCAACTCTATATTTTTGATACAGCCGAAGCTCCAAGTAATGGAGCTTCTAGCAATGCCAGAAATCCAGAGCTGCATCAACATCAACAACCTCATGCATTAAATAAATGAGTTAACAAAATCATACAAGATGCTACATGAGGTAGAAAAGGAAGCCCAATCTGAAGCAGCAGCAAAAGGTCTTGCTCCCACAGACATAACAATGGCAATTAAATACGATCGTAACAGTGACCCAGGTAGATATAATTCTACCCGTGTAACCAAGGTTGCTGTCATATTCAGAAACAAAGATGGAGAACCTCCTTTTGAAAGGGACTTGCTCATTCATTGTAAACCAGATATCAATAATCCAAATACCACTAAAATGAAACAAATCAATATCCTGTTTCCTACATTAGATGCAATGACATATCCTATTCTTTTCCCATATGGTGCAAAAGGCTGGGGAACAGATATTGCATTAAGACTCAGAGACAACAGTGTAATTGACAATAATGCTAGACAAAATGTAAGGACAGGAGTCACACAAATGCAGTATTATGGATTTCATCACTCTGTGCGGGACACATTCAATCCTATTTTAAATACACGAAAATTAACTCAACAGTTTATCGTGTATTGGTACTCAAAAATGGAGGTCAATCAGATAAATTTCATCAAAGCAAATCAATCTAAGTTGAGAGTTGAAAAATATAGTGGTTTGATGAATTATCTCAAATCTTGATCTGAAAATGACAATGTGCCAATTGGTAAAATGATAATACTTCCATCATCTTTTCAGGGTAGTCCCAGAAATGTGCAGCAGCGATATCAGGATGCTATGGCAATTGTAATGAAGTATGGCAAGCCTGATTTATTCATAACCATGACTAGCAACCCCAAGTGGGCAGATATTGCAAACAATTTACAAGGCTGGCAAAAAGTTGAAAACAAACCTGACTTGGTAGCCAGAGTTTTTAATATTAAGCTGAATGCACTTTTAAATGATATCTGTAAATTCCCTTTATTTGGCAAAGTAATAGCTAAAATTCATGTCATTGTATTTCAGAAATGCAGACTGCCTCACGCTCACATCCTCTAATTAATTCCCTTTCAATGTGCACGAATTTCGTGCACCAGGCCACTAGTTTTATAATAATGACATTTGGGGTTTAATTGTGTATCCTCCTCAAATTTATACATTGAAGTCCTAACCCTCAGTACCTCACAATGTGACCTTATTTGGGAATAGGGTCTTTATAGAAGTAATTGAGTTAAAATGAAATAATTAGGGTTGGCTCTAATACAATATGACTGATAGCCTAAAAAGGGGACATTTAGCAATAGATATGCACAGGAGGAACACCATGTGGCCATGAAGGCAAAGGTAGGGTGATGCTTCTACAATACCAAAGACTGCCAGCAAAAGAGCAGAAGCGAGGCGAGAGGTATAGAATAAATTTTCCACACAGCTCAAAGAGGGAATTAACCTTGCTGACACCTTGATCTCATACTTCTGGCCTCCAACACTGTGATTCAATACATTTTCTGTTGTTCAGTCCCAAGTTTGTGGTACTTTGTTAGGGCTGTCGCGGAAAACTAATACAAATGCTGTGAGTTAAGATTCAGAATACACTGGATTCTGTTTAATGACTTGGAAATAATTAATGTTCCTTTTCAGAACACAGATCTAGACTATATCAATGTCTCAACTATTTATAAAGAAATGGAAACAATATTAATTCCTTCAGACTCCAAGATTATTGTTCAGTAAAACATACCTCTGCAGTATCAAGGAGGGAGCACATTTGAAATGAGGCCAGTCCCCGTCTCTCAGTGCTGAAAAAGGGCCAACCATAGCTGTCCTGTCCTGGAACCTGCCCCTGCCTGCACTTTGCCAGGCTCTTCCTGGGTGGCATGTTTGGAAGTTGCATCAACTCATCCATGTCCTTAATGCATCATTTAGGGTAATTCACCAATTAGGATTGGCTAAGATTAGACCTAAGTTATACTAAATGGAACCCTAAAGGCCCGAAGGAGTTAATGGAGCTTTCAAAGTGGCCTCCTTTAAATATTCACAATTTGCCAGATCCAGTCAACTACAGCCTGCTCAGGCAGCATATTCTTGGGAAAAGCAAAGATTTGTACTCTCAAGAAAGTGATGGGCATGTTACCATTCCGGGTTCTAACCAAAAGAAAAACGCTGAAGTTATTCATATGGATACCATTGATAATTCCACTTATATTGTAAATATTACTATTACACAGTTAAAAATAAAAAGAGGGTTACACAGACATCATAAAATGCAATACAATGGGGCCTTGACTTACGAGTGTCCCAACTAACGAGTTTTTCGAGATACGAGCCGTCTCTCGGCCAATTTTTTGCTTTGAGTTGCGAGCTAAAATTTGGGTTACGAGCCAGCTTCAGATACCCCACCGCTAGTTGGCGCAGTGAACGTCACAGTGAACGCCACATCAGCCCAGCATCACGTGTCTCACTCGTTCACTTTATGATTTGACATACGAGTAATTTGAATTATGAGCTCCGTCACGGAATGAATTAAACTTGTAAGTCAAGGCCCAACTGTATTAACATTAACCTCAGAAAAACTAAAAATCCTATGTACCAACATTCTTTATCAACCCTAAACCCAGGTTTCCATCACTAGATACCTTGTATCCTCGTGCCCCTGCATGCTTTCTTTAAATCTGTTTTCAAGAATTATTCTCATTTGCATCAGAGAATACAGAGTTAATAATGATGTCAAATTACTCTCAAGAAGAGGTCTGTAAGTGAATGAGAAAAGAAGCATAGTTGTGGGAAGAAGCTAGGAAAAAGACGGGGTTTGGGGAGAAGTCAAGATCAGCCTGATCCCACCGGGAGCTCTGGAGCATGAATTGGACCACAGTTGTACTGCCCAAAGCAAGGAGGTTGCACTCCATCCCCAGGCTGAGACTACATAACCCCTTGGACAATCGGCCACCAACAGGCCAAGACAGGCCCCTTGAGCTGGGTGCAGCCAAGAGCCATGAGGATGGTGCCTCAACCCGCTCAAGGATGACTGGGTGGGCCATGGACAGCCTCCCATACCATCAACATGTATTTACTCAGCACCTAGCTGACTTGTTGATACATTAAGATGAGTCATAGGCCCCACTCTTATGGATAATACAGGAGATATACATATGTATGTATATATACAGGGGTGGGCAAAGTAGGTTTACAGTTGTGCTACGGGAAACAGGGTTTATTCATGTATTATTTATTTATTGATTATTGTATTATTATTCACCTGCTTTTGCCCACTTCCCTATATAAAAGCTAATCAATGAAAATAGGTTTAGTTATTAGCATAACCTATTATACTAAATCTGACAACCTTTGACTAGGTTATAGCAAAATTTTTGACCTTTGACTTTATCTCAAATGGGTTTATATATTCCATGTATAAGAAATGTAAATTTTTAACACTCATTTTTCTCACAATAAAATGAAGAACATTAAAATTCAAGCTGTAGAAAAATTCATTCAAATTAGTTTGATAATTTTTGAAGTTTGGAAATCCTATCTAATAAAAGAGAAACATGGTAATTGGCGTACGACCGCTACCCTTCTCATTGGCTAATCAGGGCAATATGCAAATTAACTGCCAGCCAAGATGGCGGCCGGCAGTCAGGCAGCTTGAAACTAACATGAAGCTTGCTTGCTTCAGTGACGGAGGACTCCAATGTTCCCCGCCTGTCGCTGCAGGCCTCTGAGCTGCAACTCTAAGCAACTATGTTACAAATATAGAAGCTAAACAAAACCCCAGAAACCTGCTTTAGTCCGCCAGGCTTCAGCCAGCAGGATCGCAACATTGTAAGCAAAAGCCAGAAACCTACTTTCAACAGCGGAGGCCTAAGAGCTGGAGCCAAGCCTCAAAGCTAAAGCTGTCCCAGAATAAAAAAAAAAAAAGAAAAAAAGGAGCGGTTGGGAGCTTCAGTCACCCCCAGCCTGAAAACAGCCATCATCCCCTCACCCAGGCTGGCCAGGCACCTCAGTGGGGACCCCCACCCTGATCCAGGACACCCTTCAGGGCAAACCAGCCGGCACCCACCCGTGCACCAGGCCTCTACCCTATATAGTAAAAGGGTAATATGCCTCCCAGCACCAGGATCAGCATGACAGGGGGCAGTGCCCAAACCCCCTGATTGCCCTGCAGCTCTGTGTGTGAGAGGGGGTGGGGCCACAACCTCCCTATCGGCCCTGCTCTGTTCGTGACAGGGCAAGGCGCCCCAACCCCCTGATCAGCCCAGCTCTGTGCCTGATAGGGGGAGCTCCCCAACCCCCTGATCGCCCTGCGGCTCTGTGTGTGACAGGGTGCAGCGCCCCAACCCCCTGATCGGCCCTGCTCTGTGCGTGACAGGGAGCAGCACCCCAAACCCCTGATTGGTCCTGCTCTGTGCATGACAGGGTATGGAGCTCCAAACCCCCGATGGGCCTTGCTCTGTGCGTGACAGGGGGCAGCGCCCCAACCCCCTGATTGGCCCTGCTCTGTGCGTGACAGGGCGTGGCACCACAACCTCCCCATCGACCCTGCCTTGAGTGTGACAGGGGACGTTGCCCCAACCCCCCAATAGGCCCTACCCTGAGCGTGACTGAGGGTGGCATCACAACCTCCCAATCGCCCTGCTCTGTGCATGAAAGGGGGCGGCG
Organism: Myotis myotis; assembly: GCF_014108235.1. NCBI lineage: Eukaryota > Metazoa > Chordata > Mammalia > Chiroptera > Vespertilionidae > Myotis > Myotis myotis. The sequence continues at coordinate 50,173,528 of NW_023416315.1, forward strand.
CCCCAACTCCCCAATCGGCCCTGCTCTGAGCCCGACCAGGGGCTGCACCTAGGGATTGGGCCTGCCCCCTGCCACCCGGGAGCAGGCCTAAGCCAGCAGGTTGTTATCTCCCGAGGGGTCCCAGACTGCGAGAGAGCACAGGCCAGGCTGAGGGACCCCCCTTCCCCCTGAGTGCACAAATTTTTGTGCACCGGGCCTCTAGTCCTATATAATAAAGAGGTAATATGCAAATTAACCCGCACACCCTCACAAGATGGCTGCCTACAACCAGGCTGGCAGGGGGGTTAGTGAGGGGCAACCAGGCCAGCAGGGGGTCAGTTGGGGGTGACCAGGCCAGCAGGGGGGGGGGGCAGTTGGGGGCGACCAGGCTGGCAGGGGGGGAAGTAAGAGGTGACCAGGCCTGCAGGGGCGGCAGTTAGGGGTGACCAGGCTGGCGGGGGGGGGGGGGTGCGCTGCAGTTGGGGGTGACCAGGCTGGCAAAGGGGGCTGTTGGGGGTGGCCAGGCCAGCAGGGGGGGCAGTTAGGAGTGACTAGGCTGGCAGGGAGGGGGCAGTTGGGAGTGACATGGCCAGCAGTGGGGGCAGTTAGGAATGACAGGCTGGCGGGGGGGGGGGGGGCAGTTAGGGGCAACCAGGCAGGCAGGCAGGTGAGCGATTAGGAGCCAGCAGTCCAGGATTGTGAGATGAATGTCTGACTACCAGCAGTCAGACATCCCCAAATGGGTCCCAGATTGGAGAGGGTGCAGGCTGGGCTGAGGGGACCCCCACCCACCGTGCATGGATTTTATGTACCAGGCCCCTAGTTTTTAAATAAAACCTTATATACAAACATTAGATTTAATAAGAATTATCTTAGTCAAATAATCCAAACACCAAATGGGTTGAGGAACGCTTTCCCAGGACTACAATTTGTATGTATTTCCCAATGTCCATTCTCCTTTTCTTTTCTCAGGTATTCTAGTTTCTCAAATCCTGCAATTAAATTTTTCTATGGAGGGGTAAACATGAAAATAGCCCTTCTTCCTGTACTAACACACATAGATATATTCCAGACATCTGTAGAAAGTTCTCTTACAAGAGTATATTTTCAGGAATAATTAAATATTAAGGTCAATCATACATCATTTGTTATCCATGTCCCTTTATTGGCCTACTGTGTGTCTTAGACTCGAGAGTTGCATAGTTCATGATTCTTATAGAAAAATAAAAAAAGATCATGATTTGCCCTGGCCAAGTTAGTTGCAGTATAGTCACATACACAGAAATGTTTCAGGTTCAGTTCCCTGTCAGGGCACATACCTAGGTTGTGGGTTAGATCCCCAGTCGGGGAGCATACAGGAGGCAACTGATCCATATTTCTCTCTCAGGTCAATTTCTCTGTCTCTGTCTCTCAAACTCTCTCAACCTCTCTCCCTACCGGTCTCTCACCCTCCTCTCTCTCTAGAATCAACAAAAAACATATCCTCAGGTGAGGATCTGAAAAAAAAGAAGAAGAACAATGATCATGACTTTATGGTTAGAAAGAGATGTGTTCTCATATTTACCATTAGAAATGATCATGATGGCTACTCAAAGTCCTAGGTTCACAAATCGCATTGATAACCAAAGTTTTCTGCTCTGAGATCTGTCCAAAAAAACTGGTTGTTATTTGTACAGTATGAGACCAGTGACAGAAAGCCTGCTTTGATGAGTTGCAAATACTTATGTTCAGGAGCTTAACAGCTAGTTGAAGGGGGGAAAACAGTAATAATAAGGATTCCAATCTGTGCTATATGCAGTCAAGTATATGCATGGAAAGTCTCTGTGTCCCCACAATTGACCTGAAGCTGCACTTCCGGGGTGACTCACTCCTGATAAGGAGATGCCAGCCGCACCAATGATGCTTAAAGGCCACTGTCAACTCTCCATGACTGCGGGATGCGGAATCAGTTCTGCAGTCCCAAATATGATAATTTAAAAGCAATTTATGGATTTTACAGTTTATGCTTATGGTCACAGAGGTCATCTCTTCCTGGTATTCATCATTTCACATATCAAAAAAAATAAGCCTGGAAAACCAGATTAAAAATTCAAGAACACAAAGTTCAGTTATGAAAAGAACAAGCTATTACCAGCACTAGGAAGGCATGCTTCTGAGTTATCCCTCTGTCATTACCAAAGCAAATGTCCAGGGAATTGAAGTAACTTTTTAAAGAAAGGCCAATAACATTACATATTCAGAATGAATCAAATGAAGACGTGACTATAAGTTTACATGGTCAAATTCTTGACAAGGTTTTTAAAAATAGCATGTAAAAATTATTTACTCCCTAAAAGTAGCTTCCTTAGTAATCTATGCATCTATTTTGATGACATTGGTGAGGCTTCCTTGAATCTTTAGTATCTTCTTCTGATGTTAAAACAATTCTTACCTATAAGGGTAGCTTGCATTTTTTAAAAAAAGTAAAAAAGACAGTAAGATACAGGTTTAGTGAATATTAATAGAAAAATCACACAGTTAGTAGATGTATACAGAGGCATCCATCAGAATGATATAGATACATACTGTCTTTCAGAGATATAGAATATATTATTAAGCATCCATCATTATTATAATAAATGTATGTTGCTTGATACATTTTAGTTTCTTAATTCTCTAAAGATTTTGAAAATTGTTTCTAAGAGTTCTTCCTACGGTTTTAGTGTCCCTCTGGGAATTTCAAATGTGTCAACTGCCAAGAAAGAAGGAGGTCAGGAAAATGTATCTTCCTACAAACTACATTATCAGTATTAAAATTACCTCACTGCCTCAAGAAGTGAGCTGTGAACGGTGGCCTTGATGCTACTGTTGCCTCTCTCATTACACTTAGTCAGTGGCCAGCCTCTCTCCATTTCTGTCCTTGACAGATATGAGTCATGGGTTCTTAGGTTTCATGAACTCGATTCCAAAAAGAAAAACCACACCAAATTAACCTTTGTGATCAGAGGTGGCCTTGCTCGGTTAGTGGAGGGTATATTTATAAACAATGAAGATAAAATGTCAAGATATGAATAGACTTTGTAACTATTATGGATGGATAACTCTTATTAGACAAGGCTAAAATTGATTTGTCTTCAGTAACATAGAAGGATTATAGTGTGGCTAGTAAATGATATTGGGATTACGTAAAATGGTTATTTCCCTTGGAAGGTGAGTACATGACACTGGAAAAAAAAATAAGTTATGTGCCCAAATGTTAACCTTACTTTAATAGGAACCTTGTAGAGTTAGGAAGTTCTTATCTCATGGAGATAAAGCCTTATGTCCCAAGGGTAAATCTGCGAAATTCAAAAGAAGACTTTAGGCCTTTGGGGTATGTGTTAATGGCTGATACAATAGAGCAGTATTTACTTGTGTGTTCATATATGTTTGTGTGCATGTGTGTGTAATAGAAAGAGAAAATATTCCAATATTTTACTACTAATTGGCCCTCAGACTTTAGTGATGTAAAAGCATATGTCAGTAGAAATAAGCTATTTCTTTTTCCTAATTACATTTTCCCTTTCTAAGCATACTTCACTTAGTAATAAGCACTAAAAAGCTATCCCCAGTTAAGGTTTCCTTTCAAGCAGTGGTTCTCAACCTTCTGGCCCTTTAAATACAGTTCCTCATGTTGTGACCCAACCATAAAATTATTTTCGTTGCTGCTTCATAACTCTAATGTTGCTACTGTTATGAATCGTAATGTAAATATCTGATATGCAGGATGGTCTTAGGCGACCCCTGTGAAAGGGTTGTTCGACCGCCAAAGGGGTTGCGACCCACAGGTTGAGAACCGCTGCTTTATAGGTTTCTTTTGACTAAGAAAACAAAGAAAAAATGCTTTGTCATTATTTAATAATGCACCTGATATGAATGCAAGGGCATGAGGACAGGACACAAGGCATCTAGTGATGGAAGCCTGGGCATAGGGTTGATGAAGGTTAATGTTAATATTGCATTTTATGATGTCTGTGGGATAAGAGCAATGGGAGCATCTTTTACTATAATATTTGGTTTCTGATCCTGTTTCTGAAATGGCTTCAGGCCCATAAAGGTAAAAAGGGTGTCTTATTATTCATAACAAGCCCCTTTCTACTACTACTGAGATTATGGTAATGAGGTTACTTTGGAGAAGAGAGATGGACTATACATTTGAAGTTCATTGAAATGGGAACACTTTTCCATAATATAGGATGGAACACTCGGGCAATTATGAAATTGAGTATTAATATATGTCTAGGTTTACACAGAAAAAAATTACAGATATTATGGAATTCAGACAATTCAATTTATCCCTCATTCAATTTTGATTTACAGCCTTACTAATTTAAGTGTAATCTGCAGACAGCATTAGTATTCCCTGGAAGTTTGTTAGAAATGCAGAATGGAAGGCATTTCTACTAAGATGCCTTCCAGAACTACTGAATCAAAATCTGAATTTAACAAGACTCCCAGATGTTTTCTATATCTGGTAAAGATTGAAAAAACACTGATTTACAGGACAACACACCTACCTTTTTGTTGTTATTACTTCCGTATCTTATGTACATGCAATGTTTACACATTTTCTAAAATCCCCTATAAATTTTTCTGCAATCTATCCCATTTACCATTATTCTTTTGCTTTCTTCTCTGCTGGGGTCCAGCCCCAGCAGGTTCAGGGGTCCCCAAAGGTGTGGACGGAGTTGGCGAAGAAGGAACGACAGGGAGGCAGTGTTCAGTTGATCAGCAGCCTAGCCAGGATCTCTAGCCAGGTTCTGGTCAGGATCTCCAGCAAAGTTCTGGTTAGGATCTCCAGCCAGGTTCTGTGTCCATGTTCTCTTGCTAGGTTCTCCAGCCAGGTTCTGTAACCATGTTCCCTCACTAGGTTCTCCAGCCAGGTTCGGTCGCCGGGTTCGGTAGCCGGGTTCTTCAGCCAGGTTCTCTCGCTAGGTTGTGTCTCTAGGTTCTGTTGCCAGTTTCTGTCCAGGATCTTTTGCCATGTTCTCTCGCTAGGTTCTGTCTCTAGGTTCTGTGTAGGTTCTGTCTTCTAAGTTTTGTCTCTTGCTGTCTTGTTACATCTGTATTTATACCAGTTGATTCAATCCTATCAATCTCTATTCCAAAGGTTAGGGCGTTTCTTATCTCCATTCCAGGGAGTAAAGATTATGTAGCTTAAGCATGATTGTTCATAGTTAAAGTGATTAATTACCCGCCTGGCACTTAGTTAAGGGGTTTTATTCCCTCCCTAACTTCAGGGGAAAATCCCTACCTGGGGAAACAACCTTTCTCAGAGAGGTGACCTTGGTTAAAACACATAGTGCCAAGAAGGTGAGCAAACATATTAAGAACAGTATGCCATATATGCCAGGTCCCTTGAAACAGCAAGCATGGACCGGCTCCCAGCACTTCTCTGAATTTTTCTTCTCCCAACTGAATGCTCTTCTCTAAATTTTACTTTCCTGTTCCTTTGTTATCAAGATTTCAAGCTATTTTTGAAATTTGAGCAATTTTAGCATGGTTTTGACATGGTCTTTAATAGCTTCCTTTCACTAATTTTCTTTAATATCTCAGCTGTTTTAATTTCTTTCTGATTATTGGAGAGTTTAATTTATTTGAAATTTGCTAAGATACACATTGGTGTAAGAGATATTATAATAAATTTTCAAGATTATATGATAAATGAGACCAGAGATACGGGTCCACAGAAAGAAGTTATTTTTAAGAGGATCATTAATGATAGCCATTCTGACAGGTGTGAGGTGATATCTCGTAGTTTTAATTTCTCTGATGATTAGTGGCACTGAGCATGTTTTCATTTATCTATTGGCCATCTGTATGTTCTCTTTGGAGAAGTGTCTATTCAGGTCTTTTGGATTATTTGTGTGTTTGTTTTTTGATGTTGAGTTTTATAAGTTCTCTATAAATTTTGGATATTAACCCCTTGTCAAAATTTATAGAGAACTTATAAAACTCAACATCAGTTCTCCTATTCAGTGGGTTGTCTTTTAATTTTGTTGATGGTTTCCTTTGATGTACAAAAAGCCTTTTGTTTGATGTAGTACCATTGTTTATTTTTTATTTTGTTTCCCTTGCCCAAGGCAATATATAAGAAAAAAATACTGCCATGAGAAATGTCCAAAATTTTACAGAGATTCAGGTTGGTTCAGCCACTGTGGAAAGCAGTATGGAGTTACCTCAAAAAATTAAAAAATGGAGCTGCCTTATTACTCAGTGATTCCACTTCTTGGAATTTATCTGGAGAAACCCAAAAAACTAATTTGAAAGAATATGTGCACCCCTATGCTCATTGCAGCATTATTTACAATAGCCAAGATTTAGAAGCAGCCAAAGTGCCCATCAGTAGATGGGTGGGTAAAAAGCTGTTGTACATTTACACAAAGGAATACTAATCTGCTGTAAAAAGGAAGACAGTTTTACCTTGTGTGATAGCATGGAAGGACCTTGAGAACAATATGCTAAGTGAAATAAACCAGTCATAGAAATACAAGTACCATATGATTTCACTCATATGTGAAACTTAATGAACAAACTGAACTACCAAGCAAAATAGAGACTGACTCATAGATAAAGAACAAGCAGACAGATCTAGAGGGGAGGGAGAGTTGGGGTGAGGAACCGGACTGAGTGAAGAAAGAAAGGAAAAAGGAGAGAGAACTCACGGACATGGACAACAGCGAGGTGACTGTTACGGGAAGGCAGGTGGGTGGAAGGGGGCATGGAGGGGATAAATTGTGCTGGAAAAAATTAAATTAAAAACAAACAAAGAAAAGGATAAGTCTTGAATACCTAGTGAAGTTTTTTTTTTAATTTTATTTGGGGGCAAGAATCCATTTTGAGAATCTTAACAAAACTGTTTCTTGACAAAACTTTAAACATACGCAAATAAAACTTTGCATATAGCTTCCAGGCATTCATCTACTCTAAATCCCACATATGGATCTTGAATTTCATGTCCTAAGCTCAAGCAAAAATAAATATAAATGTCTATACTTCCTTTGCAGTGTTTCAGCCACTGGACAAAATGCTGATTGTTGTGGGGGTAGTGGGGAATACAATTTTTTTTTTTTTTGCCCTGGCTGATGCACATTAATTGTGAAATATTGGTATAATCATAACAAACCAAATGAAATATAAATTTCCTTTAGTCAACTGAAGATAATTAACTCCCTTTCAGATGACGAAGTAGAGCCGTCCAACAACCATTTGTTTTATGATGTAAAGCTCCCTTCATGCAAAACTGTAGGGTCAGGAACACTCAGCCAGTTGAGCAACTGGTTGTCTGCACATCCTCAAGTGCTGTGTAATTTAGGTCAAGTAGGTTAATTAGCGTATTATTGTTTGGCCAAATGAACAGCACGAAATTGCCAAACTTCAAGTCCTTAAATAGCAACACATAAATCTTCGTACTTGGCACTTCTACAGATGGCAGCACGCTATCTGATGGATGGAAAGGGCTGCTTGAGCATAGCATTAGGATTCTAAACAGCAAAAGAACTTCCGCATTGAAGAAATTTCACAGGACAGCAGAAATTTATCATGTTTGTTTTGTCACTGTAACTAACATCTTGCCAACTCAACCTCATAAAATAATAAAGGGACATTTACAGAAGGTCACAAAAGGGGGAGTGAATGAAATCAATTTATGCAAAGATAGTGTACAATAAACTGCACTCTAAGAAAGAAATGACATAAAGTATTGTATTGTTGCTTAGCTTTTTATAAATAATGTAAACTTCTAGGCCTCTCATTTGTTTCTTATTTATCTTGCTTCTTGTGTTATTACAAAATGTTTTTGGAAGCATTCAGTCAAGTATTAATTCTCCATTTTATTGTTTTCTGCCTTCTCTTCTATAAGCATTATATTTATCTTTACATTAAAAAAATCATAATAGCATGAAATGTATTATGATAGCAGTCCCTGAGGGGCGGGGAGGGGGGGGAGTTTGCTGTGTAGAGAGAATGGTTCTACTCTTTAAGTCAAGATGTTATGGAAATCCTACGTTAAATCCTGTTTCCCATGTGTGTTGGAGGTCAGCGAGACCATGTTGGGGTTTTCATGACTTATGGAAGGACTTATAGGACCCAGGAGAGCTGTTATACTCATGTTTACAGTTTATTATAGCAAGAATACCTAGATTAAAATCACCGAAGGAAACAGGTGCATAGGGCAGAGTCCAGAAGAACCCAAGCATGAGCTTCCAGTTGTCTTCTCCCAGTGGAGTCAGAGTCAGTACTTAATTTTTCCCAAAATGTGTGACATGTACAAAGTGATGCCAGCCAGGGAAGTTCAGCAGAGCCTTGGTGTTCAGGAATTTTCTGTGGGAATTTGTCACCTAGGTATGTATGCCAGGCTCCTGTAACTGACTTCAGCTACTCAGTAATCCTGCCTCCCCAGAGGCCAACCTATTGTAGCACCGCTCAAAGCCCCAGGCATACATACAAAAATAGGCATTTACCATAAATCACATTGTTAGCATAATCTATCCAGTGTGATTCAAGGTCACAGGGATACAAAGACATTATCAGGCAGGATATTCCAATGGCTCAGAAGTTATCTCCCAGGAGGCAATCAAGGGCCAGTCCAGAAGATCTTGGAATGTGCAGGGTTTGGGCAGCCTAAACCTGGTGAGTTAACTCTTTGTTGCATGCCATGGAAAGGGAACAACAACCATGGCTAAAGTTTTACCTTACTTATTGCTCTTTCCCCAAATTTCTCCTGAATTTCTTGTTGTCATTCACTTTGACAAGACTGTATTTTTACCTTCAGGAAACTCTTATATCTATGTGTGCCCAAGTACAGACATATCCTATAACTTTTACTCTTCAGTCAACCAAGCATATGTATTCTTTTCAAAGCAATGGTGAGCATTATTAAGTCAATTGCCCAGCACCTGAAGAGATGAATCTTGTGAGAAGAGCAAGATGCATCTAATTCTAATGAACCTACAGCATCTAAAGCTTGTGTTTCCTTGCCCCTCTGGTTGCTAGGATGCGGGCATGAGAACTCAGGTAAGCCAACAATGCTATCCCACCTGGGCCTGAACCTGGAGCAAGTATCTCAAAGAGAGAGATAAAGGGCTCCTCCCAGGCAGCTCCTGTAGATTCCCCAGTCTTGCTTAATTCCTACCCACTTTGGACCCAGGAACTTCAACCTTCCCCAAATCCCCATGAGCCATAAAATATCCTTTCAGTATATTTATTAGGTTAAAATTTCCAGAGTCAACATTTGTTGCTTTCAACAAAAATGTCAACTGATATAGGAACTTTACTATGAAATTAAAATAAAATACAAGTGGATAAACAATTATAGGAAACCTTTAAAAATTTGTAACAGAAGACTAATAGCAGATTCCATGGTTGGCACAATTTCTTAGGGTCTCAGATCCCCTACAAGGATTACCAATGTGTTTCCTCATTTTTTGTCTGAGTAAATTCTAATATGAGGTTGTGAGGTCGGCTGAGAATCTCAATCTCTCCTGGGCTATTACCTGATCTTTCTAAATGTGGCCTCAGTATCACCTCTAGGGCTGTTCGCACTGCACTTTTCAATTCACTGTCCCTACCAAATTGATCTGAATCTATAGTTAAAATTGATAAAGTTCTTTTTTCTTTTAATTAAACTTATTGGGGTATCACTGGTTAATAAAATTACATAGGTTTCAAGTGTATGATTTTATGATATATCACCTATATATAGCATTGTGTGCCCACCACACAGTCTTTTTTTTTTTTGTCCTCAAAGTAATGACTTTGAATGTCATGTAATTTTATATTAATACTGAACTTCCTACAGATTTCTTTCTGTCCCCAAGCCTTGAAAAATTTAGTTCCCATCATTGTCCAATTTTATGCTACATTTGCAGTGGTCTTCACCTTGGTCTAATTTCACTGTAGGTTTTTTGATTTTCATGATGGATTCAAAGTTTCTGGAGGCCTTTTAAAAATAAAAACAAACTGGTCTTTTACCTTTTAATTAGTCACACCTAATCTAAGGCCCTCTATTGAATTCTTTTGCTACATGAAGAAACAGTACATTTCTTGGTTTCTTTGCAAAACAAAAATTCTTAATAAATCCTAGAGGATTTATTAGGTACAAGAAGGGCGGTCTCTGCCCTGATCCAGGAAAATTGGGGTGTCCTGACTTTAGGTTGAACCCTCTACTGGCTACATCCCTTCCAACAAACAGGATAATGAGTTTGTAAATCAAAGCTTCAAGTTTCCCTGTCAATTCCTAGACTATAATTCTAGTTCCCAGAAATCACAGCCCACATATTCTATACAGATCATATACAGACTTCTTCCCAAGATCTGTTCTCCTGAGAGGCCCACATTACAGAAGTATGTATTCCTAGGTGCAAGGGGCTACAGTTTTCAGAGGAGTGGGAAGCACTTGAGCATATGGACTTTGTGGACACACATGTGTGCACGGGTCTCTCTCAGTGTGAGGCAGAGCAAGGGTAAGAATAAAAGAGAATTGGGCTGGAGTGAAGAACTAGGGGCTGAGACCACCATATTCTTCCATGTTTCAAGAAGATGAGAATTTTAAATCCAAACCAGACCTTCCAGGTTCTTATGAAAGGACAGACTCTTTTTAGAATATTCTTTTAGGAAAGAAAAGAGGTTTGCTAACTTCATTTTAATTTAGAAATATGTACACATATGGTATGTGGCCTCCATTTGTACCCATGTTCCAGGCAGGTTTGCTGATCCCAGTAAATAATCAATTTCTTCTGAGGTCAGTTATTCAAATCCACACCACTTATGTTGCTGTTGTTAATCCTTACTGGAGGATATATTATCCATTGATGTTTAGAGAGCGTGGAAGGTAGGGAGGAAGGAGGTAGAGAGAGAAAGAGACAGAGAGAGAAATATCAATGCAAGAGAGACACATCAATTGGTTGCCTCCTGCATGCGACTGGATCAGGGCGTAGGATCAAAGCTGCAATCCAGGTACATGCCCTTAACAGGGAATCGAACCTGCGAACCTTTGGTGCATGGGCCAATGCTCTAACCATTGAGCGACAATGGCCAGGGCCAAATCCACACCACTTTTATAGACTGTGTTTTACAGCAGGAATTAGTATATATTCTGCAGAAGTTATACAGACATATCCTCCATTAAGGGCGTGATTTAACATATTTTGTAAGACTATCACCCAGTTACACTGGAGAAATTTTAGAAAACCTAATTATAATATCCAGAAACTACAAAATAGTATCAGCTTCACACAGAATTTCCATTTTGTTTTTCCATTTCCACCAATTTCTCCTAACATTCATTCTTTTATACATGTGAATCTGTTGATGTGCACACATTATTAGAAAAGATAGAATGTTGTGTTGTGGGTGTGGACTCTTACCAAAGGCAGGCAGGAGATCTAGGGCTCTAATCCAAGGCTGTGATTTGGCTAGGTTTAGACAGCAGGAACTGAGTATTAAAGGAGGAACTTGGTTAATCAAAGATTTGGGGGGGGGGGGGCAGAGGTAAAAGAAGATTCTAAAATAAAAGAGCCAAATCCAAAGGGAGAGAAATAGGCAAAGTCTGGTCACAAAATAAAGAAGCTATTCCCGAAGCCAGGCAAGGTGGAGCAATCTGTTTTAGAAAAGTGAATAAATGACAGATCCTGGAGAAATTCCTTAAGTCATTTAACACAGAGAACATACATTTGTTGTACTGGCAAGTATTCCAGTATCTCTTATTGCTTGGTTAATTCCCCCTTCATATTCAGATCATATATTAATATTAGCTTCTAAAGATTACTTCTACTTGCATTTGTGAGAGGGAGGGTGTTGCTTGGGGAGGAAAGGCAACTAGGATTCTGTGGGTATGAATTTGTACGCATTTTAATTAAAAGTTAACACTTCCAAGTATGAATGAATAGCCAGCGTGTTAAATGAATATGTAGGGGGTAGGGGCAATGGGAGGGTGATGATATGTGCAAAGTCTCAGAATTTATACTAAAGAAAAGAAGAAGAGAGAAAAACAGGAAGGAATGGAGGGAGGGAAGGCAGGAGGGAGGAGGAATCGTGCATGTTCAAAAGGAAAATCAGGAGAAATAACGGAAATACTGAGGGATTTGAATAATAAATAAGTTAAATTGTGAAATCAAAAAGTAAAGATGATAAACTAAGTGGAAAATTGTAAGGCAAATTGAAATAGCAGAAAAGAAGTGAGAAGAAGGTAACTGTAGTCTAAGAAATCACTCACATACAAATCAACCAATGCAGAACATGGATAAGATCCAAAGACAGAAAGGACATGGGATGAAGATTAATTAAATAATTTAAAATGCTCTAGACATTATGGGAATACAAATGCTATTCCTACAAGAGATAACAGTGAATTCTAGTTGGTGAGCAAAATTCATTCAGTCACCCAGCCATTATTTACGGAGTGCCTCCTCTATGCTAATCCCTATAAAGTGCTGAACAAAAGAAATAAGATCCTTGATCTCCTGGAGTTTACTGTCCAAGGGAGGAGCAGCTGATGGAAAAAAAAATCCACAGAGTAATAAATTAATATAAATTGAGATGCTGAATTGCCAAATATAAATTGTTGGGCTATAAAGAAATATTTCAATATTAAAACTGGGAGTTCACAGAAGTCATCTCTAGAAGCTAATATTAATATATGATCTGAATATGAAGGGGAAATTAACCAAGCAATGAGAAATACTGGAGTAGCTTAAGTGGAGAGAAGAAACGTGTAAAAGCCTTGAGAGGAAAAGGAGCCTGACTTATTTGGGTTGCTGAGGGGAAGCAAGTTTAGGCAAAGCATGGTGAGCTCAGTGGACAATGGTATAAAAGGACATTACAGAGCTGGGTAAAGTTTGCTGGTTTACATTACAAATTTGTATTTTTATCCTAAAGAATAAATGTTCATTTTCAATACTAGATGAGACCATGTCAATTTTTGTAGTACATGATAAGCCAGAGAAATAAATCAAGATAGGTTGGCATTGAACAAAGGTTAAAGAAGGATATGTTGAATTAAGTGAATTTAAAAAAATACACTGAGGTTGAAAGACCCCAAGTATAGATGCATCTTGAGGAATATGAATCATAAGGATATTGGGCTAGAGACAACAAAGAATATTAATAAGTAATTAACACATGTACCTAAAATAAACTCCAGCTGTTCCATGTTCATGCCAAAGATAATGAACATTGGATCAATATGAGCCCATATAAAAATGATTGTGTTTTGCTTACGTGGAATATTAAAAAACATAATGGATATTGCCTCAGAACATCATAGATTCTGCCCCTGTGACTACTGTGTAATCTGGTCTTGCCATCTCTTATTCTCTGAGAAAAGCAAGAAGAGGTCTACACACCCTATGATAAAATGATAGGACGACCACTCATGACAGGAAAGTTAGAGGCATTAGCTGAGGAGCTCTGGCATCAACACCTACTAAGGTATACTGAAATGAAATGAATTCAATTCCGTATCTGTGAATGTTAAATGAAAACTAGGAAACAGCTTTTTATGTTTATAGAAGCTACTTATATTTGATATTTTTGCACTAGCTCTAACAAGATCTTGAAATCTGAATTCATCATGAAAGAAATATTTCTTACAAATTAGAAAAAATGAAAACAGCACTGAACTTAGAGTCGACTATTATTCCATTGTTAAATTCTTCACTGAAAAGACCCAAAGTATTCCATCTTATCTTCTTCCAGCCTTGGGTTTTATCTTATTAAAAACTGTATTAATGCACATTTATTCTCTATTTCTGTTGTACTTGTGAAAAGCAACAATACGTCATTATAATTGTGAGGGCAGGCTCTGTGTTTATATTCAGGCTCTACTACTTGGCAAGTTAGATAACCTCACTGTGTCCTTTTTTCCTTACCTATAAAGTAGACTACTTCATGGAGTTGTGGAAATTGAGAACAGCACCCAGAACATATGGGACCAGTGGGTATTGGGTATTAATTATTAATATCTATTAAGTGAAGCAACTCAGGTAAAAGTACTTAGAATTGTAAAATGCTATGCAAGTGCAAGCCATTATTACTTTGATTAAGTGACATTTATATTTTCTTTTGAATTTGAAGGGCATTGATGTGAAATTCAGCCTTTATCATACCCTAATGTCTATGATGAAGAGTGACAACTGTCATTCAGTATTTTTTGAAAACTGTAGCTGATTTCTCAGAACATGGCAGATACGGATATGTAGTCAAGGATGTTGTGCCAAATATTTTTATATGGTCTACTCTAGAACCACCCTCCATCCTTCTTCATCCTGTTCTGGGCCTCCGAGTCTTACCTGTATGGATTATATCAATAAGACAACCATGTTCTCTCACTTTCAATTGAAGTCAGCCTAGAAGGAGCCCTAGAAAGATCAGAGAAAATGAAAGAAAGCTCTTTAGTTATTTACATGCTCAGTTTTCTCTAGTCCAGTCTCATCACCTTGCAAATCCTGTATTCCACTGACTCCTCCCCTGAGAGATTGCCTCACATTGGCTGCCTCTACCAAAGCCTCTGCTCCATTCAAGGCAGCCTCCTGGATGGCAGTGGGTCTCCATCCCCATGTCTCTTTGGTCCCTCCTAGGAGTGGTACCAGCTTCCCTGCTGCTCATTCAGGTTCCTGCCATATTATGGCTCCCTAATACCTGCCCATGCCTCTCTCATAGAATCCCCTATAAATAAACTTTCCTTGAATGATCTTAAGTCTCTTACTGGTTAGACTTTAATAGAGGGAGCCTGAATTATTCTTAACTTTCCTTTTAAGATCTTTCATCTCAGGCAATATATATTAGTAAACGGTGACACCATAAAACCCAAGCATCCCTACTGTGACCTGACTTTAAGAGAGTCAGTGCTGGAGGAGTGAGGTTCTCGGCTGTCCATTTCACAGGTGCTTGGCAGCAGTCCTGAGCAAAAGCTGAAAACACTTCTTAGGAAGAAGCCCAAGAACCTATCTGTGTGAAGTTAGGCGATAGCCTAGAGAATTTCTAGAAAGGGAGGAAGAAAACTTGAAAAGTGGAGGTGTCACTCTGCATATAGGAGTATAAATGGACTCATTTATAGTTAGGTACACATATTAATGTAATCTCATTTGTCCCTTCATACCAGTGATGCCTAAGTATATACTGATGAGTCTGGAACTATATCTCAAAGTGAGAAATTTCTACTAGGAAACTATATAAACAAAAGCACAGAACCAGGAATGGTTATGGCATTTATGGAATTGTGCAAAAAGGTCAGTCTGACAAGAGAATGGGTTAGAAAGAAAGGAAAAATATTTAGTAAGTACATGAGGATCTTGAATAGATGGTAAAAAGTTTTAGCTCGGATAAAAAAGGCAATGTATGTTATATCTATGCAAGTACTCAATGGAAAGTTTTTAAAGTATCTTGGAAATATTATTCTAGCAATTTTCTGCAAAAATATATCAAAGTTAATAGATATTGTTTGTTGGGACACAAACAAAGATACTGGCATAAGTATTACTCAGGAAGGAAAATCACCCAAAAGATATCTTTGAAAATGACTGATTACAATCAGATCTTGGTTTCTATATAAACAGGAAAGAAATGAAAATAAACCAGAGAATCCTTGGATGAATGGCTACTTCTAGGCTGGAGTAAAAAAACAACAACAAAAACAAAACAGCGTAAGATAAGCCTGGAACACTATAGTAGTGGAAAGGAAGAAAATGCTTTAAAACAAAACAGACAGCCCTACCCAGTTTGGCTCAGTGGATAGAGCGTCGACCCTCAGACTGAAGGGTCCTGGATTTGATTCCATACCTCTGTTGCTGGCTAGATCCTTGGCCCTAGTAGGGGCATATGTGAAAGGCAACCAATCGATGTATATCTCTCACATCGATGTTTCTCTCTCTGTGTCTCTCCCCCTCCTTTCCACTCTCTCTAAACATTAATGGAAAAATATACTCGGGTGAGGATTAACAACAAAATAAAAAGCAAAAAAAGCCAAACAAAACACCTCAGAATCATTTGGGATATGTTACAGGACATAGGAGCCCACTGAAAGAGGTCCTAGTGGCCAAAGCCAAAGCAACTGGAGCAATAAAATTGCCTTAGATTATTACCCAAAGCATAAAATAAATATCCACAAGTCCACACTAATATGAGTGATTAAGTAAATATACAAACGGGGAATAGACAAATCTCCTGTGCAGAAAAATTCCAAATAATTTATGTAGATTCACTGATGCCTTAGATGTGGGCTGCTCGTAGTGTTTCTTCCCGAAGACGACAGCATGTAAAGGGGAGAAAGGATAACGTTACAATGGAGAAACCTGACTAACATGACCAAAGTCAACATCAACAGTGATGTCCTGGTGTAGTCTGTGCGCTTGACACTGATGGGGTTAAAATGCCACTTCACCTCTGCGGTGTTTCTCCCCAGTATAATCATGAGAAAAACATCAGACAGCTCCAAATTGAGAGACATTGTATAGAATACCTACCTGGCCAGTATTCTTCAAAACCGTCAAAGTCATCAAAAACAAGGGAAGTTCAAGAAAATGTCAAAACAAAGAGGAATCTCAGGAGACATGATAACTAAATATAATAAGGTATCTTGAAAGTCATCCATGAAACAAAAACAAACAAACAAACAAAAAAACCCCATAGATAAACATTAAAGTAATCTGAATAAAGCATGGGCTTTATTAAACAATGATTTATCAATAAAGGTTCATTCATTGTAACAAATACACTATACTAATGTCAGATATAAATACCAGGGGAAATTGGGTGTGGAGTGTTTGGGTCTTTGTACCATCTTCACAGTTTTTATCTAAATCTAAAACAGATCTAAAATTAAAGGGGTTTTTTTTAAATCCCCATGTGAATATAAATAAAATATCTTATGTATTGGAAACATGTATAATGTAACCACCCTGAGTTCAAAAACTTTTGTTCTGTTCGTCATTGTATGTAACATTCGGCAAGGTGCCTGTTACATAGTAGGTGCTCATTAAATATTTGAGTGAATGAACAGTTATAGTGGAGCACATGGGAACAGAAGCAGACTGCAGAGAGTTTATAAGAAATAAAATGTTGAGGAACAAGCAATAAAGTAAATGATACTGTGGATAAGAGGGAATAGGGAATGAGATAAAAGAGAAAAAATAGCAGAGCCATAGAGAAAGATGGTAAAAAATAGAGCAGGATAAAGACTAACAATGCAAGGAAGGGAGGAGGGGAAAACAGATTGTCATTTTGCTATAGGTTGAGACAATAGGGCTTGCTCACTGACATAATGTGACTTGTGCTGTTGAAATGCTTCCTCAGAATGGCTAATGTGTCCAGGCTAATGTGTACTCACATGGAAACTATCTCAGAGTTCTAACATTGTTTATATTAAAAGGAAAAACATAGGAAAAAACTAAGATAAATTATTCTTCATTATCCGCAAATGAGAAAACTATATCTATAACATAAATTTTGAGGCATCCTAATTCTTGAAGGACATCCAGAAAGTTTCCATTTATACTCAAGAGCTGCAAAATGAATGTAGCAAAGACCTTGATCCATATTCCTTCAAACAACCCATCATGTTCCCTCTTACATTCTGAAGACATTGAACTCTATTCAAATGAAGTGGGTATTGATGGAAAAGATGTTTATTCTTGACATGTTAGATTTATTGAGCAACCTTCTGTAAAATGTCCCATATTTTCGGACCATTTTAATAGCTTTAAACAACAAGAGATTATAGATTGTGATTATTTCCTCAATAAAATAAAAAGGCAAAGAGAATTGTTAGATGAAACTGGAGATGTAAGCAAGGTCTAAGATGCACAGAGGTGGAAAGGGAAGGGATGGGACCCTGAAAATGAACTTGGTTTATTAAACATCAAAATTGCATAGGCCCAGCTCTTTTCCCTGCTCCTGAATGTTTTGGCAAAGCACATCTTTAATACATTGCAATAGATTTCATAAGAAAAAAATATGATTTGGAAATTCCTATGTATTTTAAGGATATATTTTTATTCAATAATTCATTCTACTGGGACCCTTTCCTAACTTTCTCTTCTCTACAAGTGTTTTTATTTATCTTTATTAATGACATTGCATTTTAACATCAATAATCATTAAGTGTCAGGAAAATGTGGATGTTTATGCAAAATGATTTTTGAAAAGTTCCAAATGTTTTGCCATTAAGGTTTAAGCCTTTGAATACTTAAAACTGAATTACTTTAGGCTATGTTGAGGAAAAGATTTCCAGGATGTTAAAAATTGCAAAAGAGACATAAATGGAAGCAATAGCCTCTTAAAGGGATTAACAAGAAATAAAATTACACTTACAAACCACAATACTTGTGTTCTAATAAAATGATTCTGTACACCCAGTTGTAAAAAGACAAAACTCCCATTAGAAAAATCATCACTTTGCAAGACGTTTAAACAAGGACATGATTATGGTACAATAAGAATAATAAATTATAGTGCCAGGAAGGAGTGTGTGGGTGTAATTTTTGTCATGTATATTTTATAACACAAAGCAAAACTTTTAATAGATTAACTATCAGTTCTTAATTCCTTACAGTTCTTTGTTCTATAATGTTTATTCAATGGTTACCTTCTTTTATGGATTGTTAGGTTAAGCGGCATTTAAAAATATATAATTAAGATGTTTGTCCTCCTAAACTGTTATTTCCATGCCAACATACTTAGTATTTTAAGGCTATTTTGAATTCTTTTATATTATAAACTAGAGGCCCAATACACAAAAATTTTTGCACTCGGGGGGTCCCTCAGCCCGGCCTGTGCCCTCTCACAGTCTGGGACCCCTCTGCGGATGTCCACCTTCTGGCTTAGGCCCACTCCCCAGGGGATTGGGCCTAAGCTGGCAATCAAACATCCCTCTGGCAGCCCGGGAGCCCTCAGCAGATGTCCATTTGCCAGCAGTGAGCAGGCCTAAGCTGCAGTCAGACATCCTTAGTGCTGCTGAGGAAGCGGGAGAGGCTCCCACCACCACTGCTGTGCTGGCAGCCATCAGCCTGGCTTGTGGCTGAGCAGAGCTCCCCTTGTGGGAGCGCACTGACACCAGGGGGCAGCTCCTGCACTGAGTGTCTGCCCCCTGGTGGTCAGTATGTGTCATAGTGACCAGTCATTCCCAGTCGTTCTGCTATTAGGGTCAATTTGCATATTACCCTTTCATTATATAAGATACAGGCCTGGTGCATGGGTGGGGGCCGGCTGGTTTGCCCTGAAGGGTATCCCGGATCAGGGTGGGGGTCCCGCTGGGGTGACTGGCCAGCCTGGGTGAGGGGCTGAGGGCTGTTTTCAGGCTGGCCACACCCCTTTCAGGGTGGGGGGGGGTCCCGCTGGGGTGCCTGGCCAGTCTGGGTGAGGGGCTGAGGGCCGTTTTCAGGCTGGCCACGCCCCTGGTGACCCAAGTTCCCAGCCTCTCCATTTTTATTTTTTTTAAGCAGGTATCTGGAATTTATTTATCTTCTTTAATTGAAACTTTGTAGCCTTGAGCGTAGGCCAGGGGAGGCTGGAAGCAGGTATCTGGGATTTATTTATCTTCAATAATTGAAACTTCGTAGCCTTGAGTGGAGCCCAGTGCCAGTCAGGGCAGGCGGGAAGCTTGGCTTCCTCCATCACCGGGGGCAACCCAAGCCTCCTGCTGCTCCAGCTCCATGGTCACCGCCATCTTTGTGATGGAGTGACAGAGTGATGGTTAGTTTTCATATTACTCTTTTATTAGATAGGATGTATAGTTTACTAGGTTTTACTTTTATTTACTATTTTTAATTGAATTAATTGGGTGACATTGCTTAATAAAATTATGTAGATTTCAAGTGCACAATTATATGACACATGATCTGTATATTGCCTACCACCCAAAGTCAAATCTTCCATCACCATACATTTGGCCCCCTTTACCCTTTACTGTCCCCCACCCCCTTCTCTCTGGTAACCACCATAATGTTATGTCTGTAAGTTACTGTTTGTTTGCTTTTCTTGTTTGTTAATTTGATGCTTTCAGTTTTATATCACACATATGAGTGAAATCATATGGTTCTAGACTTTTTCTGACTTATTTCACTTAGCATGATATTCTTAAAATCTACCCAGTTTGTCATAAGTGGCAGCTTTTCTTATGGCTGAGTATTGTTCCACTGTATATATGTACCATATCTTCTTTACCCAATCAACTACTGAAGGACACTTCGGTTGATTCCATGTCTTGGCCACCATGAATAAGGTTATACTTTCATATTTGGGGTATATGCACTAGGATACTTTAATATGTTATAATAATTTCTAATGAGAACCTTATACTTCTTTCTTAGTTAAACCCCACTGGAAGAACCCAAGAAAGTCCCATTTCACATGGAACACCTTTGAATAGTGGACAATGTTCTAATGAGGTTTAATGTGCATTAAAAAGTTGATGCCTGTTCCAAAAGTACTTTTCTCAAACTCAGGGAGTGATAGAGGTACCAAGAGACTCTAACAGATTATTCAATGGTGACACCTATTACAGCGCTCAAAAACATCACATTGCATAGGGCCTAATGATCTCTCTCTAGTACTCACTAGGGAACTTTCTTGAATGCTTTACCTTTAATGTATGCCTATTCATAATACATTAATTTTTCTTTTATTTTTTTATTCCTACTAGTTTTATTAGCTGTATTATATTTATCCCTTCATTGTTTCTGGGTCTTAAGTTAATTTATATGATATTGGAAGTGTATAGCTGCTCAGTGGAGGGTTAGTTTTATTTATGTACTTCAAAAAATTCTCTACATTTGATGAATGGATTTTGGAGTGAGAGAAAATTTATTGTGGAGTATTTTCCGAATATCCCATCTCGAAATCCCCTTTCCTAATGCATAAAGTGCACAACTTGACATGACTTCTCTTAATAGGGTTGAAAATGAATCATGAACAATGTTTCAGAAATAACATTGCCTGTAACTTCCAAAACTAAAGGAAAGAAAACAAAGAATTCAAGAACAGCTGAAAATAGGCAGAGCAAACAGAAATGCTGCACATTATGTTTGCCAGAATCAGAAGAAAAATAGACAGGAATAAAATTTTCTTTTTGTTATATCTGCTAGAGAAAAAAATGCATGGCCTTTTGATGCTTGCAGTCATAGATAATTCCATGTGCTATGAAGTCAAGGAAATAATAAAGAGCAATAATGCAAAGCTGTGGTTAGGAAACATACCTGGCCCAGTTTTCTACCTTAGAAAGAATGATAAAAGATAACAGAGGCAAAGGTTGCCTTAGTCACTTTCCAGAAGTAAAGATACTGTCCCTTTAATATGGGGTATGTTTTCTTGTGTGCGTTAAGGACCACTAGTTGTTAATTTTAGTTGTGTGCCAGTCTTGACTAAGATTTCTTGGGCAGGGTACATACTGTAAAGCAAGAAGCTGTCCTGAGAGATATAAACATCTAAATAAGTCCTCAGAGGAGATTATGTGCCAAGCAGGAGACAAATTCAGTCTACTTAGATCTGATGTCGAGTTTCTAGGGATTATGCTAATAAGAAAATTTTTGTCAGGAAACATTTATTCTCATAAAAGCGATTGTCAGGACAGCTGTTAACAGCATTAGCAACACCAATAAAATTAAGATGCGCTCCTCCTTATGCGTAAAGACTGAAAAATCTGCCTACCTGAGTTGGGCTCATAACTATACACAATGAATGCACTAAACTACTCTTGTGCAATAAGCAAAAATGATACTATACAAATCATTTTCAGAGGCTTTGCTGCTAAGTACCCATTATAGCTAGACACAGAGTATTAAGAAGCAATGGACCATGTTGTACTGGCCCATTTATACTGTATACACACTGGATAATCATTGTTGGTATCAAGGGTAATCCACCAGCATGCACTAGCTAGAACTGTGACATAAAGAAACGAAATGTTTGAAGGGGTTATGGAACATGAACAGAGCTAGTCTTAATAGCTATAAATGCAGGCTTGAGACCAGAAATCAAAGTAAAACAGAATGTTCTTCCCATCCTCCCCTACTTTATTCCTAAAATCTATTAAAGCATTTCAAATAGCATAGAAAGCCGTCTCATGGGAGATTTTCCCAATCCACAGTAGGCTCCAAGGCACAAGGAATCAGCTTTATCGGATTTTGCTAGAAGAGACCAGTGAGTAGGGGAAACCTGCATTATTTTGGCCAATGATTTTCATCTTCTTTTTAATTTTTTTAATATATTTTATTGATTTCAGAGAGGAAGGGAGAGATAGAAACATCAAAAGAAACCTGAAACACCAGAAAGAATGTATGCACCCCCATATTCATAGCAGCACAATTTACAATAGCTAAGATCTGGAAACAGCCCAAGTGCCCATCAGTAAATAAGTGGATAAAAAAGCTGTGGTACAATTATACCATGGAATACTATGCAGCAATAAAAAAGAAGGATCTCTTACCCTTTGAAATAGCATGGAGGTGTCTGGAGAGTATTATGCTAAGTGAAATAAGCCAGTTAGAGAAAGATAAGTATCACATGATCTCACTCATATGTGGAATCTAATGAAAAAAATAACCTGATAAACAAAATAGATCCAAAGGCATAGAAGCATGGAACAGACTGTGGAATCTCAGAAGGAAGGGGTTTGGGGGTGGGAAGAGATCAACCAATCTTATAATGCATAACCCAAGGACACAGACAATAGGGTGGTGAGGGCCTGGGGCGGAGGGGTTGGGGTGGGCTAGAAGAGGTCAATGGGGGGAAAAAGGAAATATATGCAATACTTTCAACAATAAAGACAAAAAGGAAGGAAGGAAGGAAGGAAGGAAGGAAGGAAGGAAGGAAGGGAGGGAGGGAGGGAGGGAGGGAGGGAAGGAGGGAGGGAGGGAGGGAGGGAGGGAGGGAGGGAGGGAAGAAGGGAAGGAGGAAAGAAGGAAAGAAGGAAAGAAGGAAAGAAGGAAAGGGAGAGAATCATCGATTGGCTGCCTCCTGCATTCCTGCATGCCCCTCACTGGGGATCAAGCCCACAACCTTGGCATGTGCCATAATGGGAATCAAACCATAACCTCCTGGTTCATAGGTTGATGCTCAACCACTGAACCACTGAGCCACAACAGCCTGGCTTCATGTTCTTTTAAAAATGTTAATTTTCTTTATAGGTTTCTTGAAGTATAATTGATATATTAATAAATTATGCATACTCAAAGTGTACAGTTTCATGATTTTGACATGTATATCCATGATAACGAGTATATACATCACTCTAAAAAGGTTCTTGTGCCCATTTGTAATCCTTTCCGACATATCTTCCCCATCCTCCCGTCCCAAGTGTCATCAGGCAAATAGTGATTTGCTTTCTGTCACTATAGATTAGTTTACCTTTTCTCAAATTTTACATGAACTTATTTCTATTAATTGAATCATGCAGTGTCTTCACTTTGACTGGCTTTTTTTTACCTGCCATAATTATTTTGTATGTATCAATGGTTGCATGTGTATCAACAGTTTCCTCAAAATGATTTTGCTATATATAATTATTTTGAGTGTATCAAGAGTTTATTCCCATTTATTGCTAAATTGGGGCCTCAAAGCCTAAACAAGTCTGGTTCAATCAGAGTTTTGGCTTCAATTAAAGGTGATGCATAACCCATGGACACAGACAATAAATGTAGTGAAGGCTTGGTGGGGAGGATAGGGCAGAAGGGTTCACTGGGGGAGGGGAAAGGGGACATCTGTAATACTTTCAACAATAAAGATAATTTTTTTCAAAAGATGATTTCTGTAACAATGTTTGATGACTTCTTACTTCTGTCATACAGTGACAGGAAATATCCATAAAATCTTTTTTCTTGCTACCAGCTAAATAGTTCATTCGTTACTGGCTCAGCTGCAAGTACATGCTTCCCTGTTATGAGAGTGAACATCTTATAGCTGAGAACAATGATTACAAAATCCAAACAGACTAAATACAAAGGTAATTTGTCCCAAGGTAGTATATCAGGTTGCTAAGCACACAGATCCTCAGTTGTACACTGCCTGTATCCAAGACCCTCTCTAGCACTTATTAGTTGTGTGACCATCAAAAATATGCCCCATATTGTGATTCTGTTGCCTCATCTTTAAAATTGGGCTGTGTATAGTTAACAAATTTTGTTGGGACAAAATGAGTCAATATATTTAAAGCAGTTTAAAAAGTGCCTGATACACAGTTAAAATTATGCAAGTGTTAGTCATTGTTTGGGTAGTTATTATCCTGTTGATGACATTTTTTTTATGGGCGACACTCCTGAGCCACATACTAGTAATGTTACTAAAGCAGAAATGTTTTTTCAGCTTTCTTTTAAATCCTAACCCAAAGATATGTTGTTGATGGTGATTTTTTATTGATTTTTTTCACAGTGAGAGAGAAATACCTCAATTGGGTGCTTCCTATACGTGCTCCGATCAGGGATGGAGCCTGTAACCTAGGTATGTGCCCTAAATAGGAATTGAACCCACAACTTTTTGGTGTACAGGACAACACTCCAACTGACTGGGCCACCTGGCGAGGGCTTTCCAGCTTTATTTTTTTAAAAAAAATATATTTTTATTGATTTCAGAGAGAAAGGGAGAGGGAGAGATAGAAACATCAATGATGAGAGAGAATCATTGATCCACTGCTTCCTGCATGCCCCCTCAGCTTTATTATTTTATTTTTTAAAATATATTTTTATTGTCTTCAGAGAGGAAAGGAGAAGGAGAGATAGAAACATCAATGATGAAAGAGAATCACTGATTGGCTGCCTCCTGCACACTCCACACTGGGGATCGAGCCCACAACTCAGGCATGTGCCCTGACTGAGAATCAAACATTGACCTCCTGGTTCATAGGCCGATGCTCAACCACTGAGCAACACTGGCTGGGCCTCAGCTTTATTTTTTATTGCATGTCACTATCAATATATATAAAAGGCTAATATGCAAAGTGTCCCCTCGAGAGTTCAACTGGAGGCTGGGAGTTTGATCGCTCACTATGATGTGCGCTGATCACCAGGGGGGCGGTGTGGAATGAAGGAAGGCTCTGGCCAGCAGCCGGCAGCTGGGGAAGGGAGGTCCTAGCCAGCAGCTGGAAGGAAGGCCCGGTCAGCAGCTGGAAGGCCTCGATAAGCCCTGATCACCAGCCAGGCCTAGGGACCTTACCCATGCACAAATTTCATGCACGGAGCCTCTAGTTTAGAATAAGACCAAAGATAATGAGATAATGGAAATGTATGACAACAAATCCCCCTTAGGAACTTACTGGTTCTTCTCCTCTCTATTTAAATATTGAACACTGGCATCCAATGCACCATAGCATAGCCTACAGTTGCCACTTTCCTCTTACAGTCTACGATTAGGAATTCTAGTGTGGGTATCAAGGTGCTACCATGCCCTGTGAGGGAGATGGTATCTGAGAGAGCCAGAGGAAGCCTTTCCTATGAGGTGTTTTGTGCTTCCAACTTTGCATCATAGATCTAAAAAATAAAATAAAATCCATGTTATTAGCTAGATTCAGAAAGTCCTATTTTCATCTAGAATATATCAGCAAGAGTCCATCATAATGCTTGAAATATTATCAGGAAAGTGGGTTGCTAGATTCCCTTGCAATTTACTAAGTTTGAAATGGTTGGATGGGATCACCACGGCCTTTCTTTGGGAAAGAAGAAGTGGGCAACACAAGGAGAATGATCAAGATCCCAGCCAAGTAGAGCTCAGTTTCATGGGACTAGAAATCCATCAGAAACCAGGCAGCAGTTCATACTTGGGAAAACCGGTGCCCATTTGGTCACAGTCCATGAGCACAGAAGGGACCAGAGATTTGTGAAGCACATTTTCCTGTGGAAGCAAGATTGATTTTTGGCCCACTGGTAATGTGAATGGGGCTCATAAGATTTTTTATTGAATCTATTGGGGTGACATTGGTTAAAAAAATTATATAGGTTTCAGGTCCACAATTCAATAATATATCATCTGTATATTGCAATGTGTGTTCACCACCCCAAGTCAAGTGTCCTTCCATCACTATTTATTTCCCCTTTACCTTCTTCTACATCCCCTTCCATGAGTCTTTTTTATCTTTGCTTAATTCTTCTATCCTTCTCACCCAGCATCCAACCCCCTCCCTCCTGACAGCTGTCAGTCTGTTCTTTATATCCATGAGTCTGTCTCTACTTTGTTTGCTAGTTTATTTTGTTCATTAGAGTCCACATATAAGTGAAATCATATGGTACTTATCTTTCTCTGCCTGGCTTATTTCACTTAGCATAATACTCTCCAGGTCCATCCATGCTGTCATAAAAGGTAAGATTTCCTTCTTTTTTTTACAGATGAGTAGTATTCCATTGTGTGATGGCACCACAGCTTTTTAAATTCTACTTGCAGGTCTATTTCAGGTGAACTCAGAAGCTCATCCTCTAGGATGTAGGTTTATACCATCTGCTGTTGGACTGGGTTGGGGAAAGCAGAGAATGGCAACACAGTATGAAATAAAAATGTCTTTAAATGAAATGACCACAATAATTTAATAATGCTACATTATTACCTAATTCAGAGAGCTCAAAAATAGTTGCCTTTAGAAAAGGAACAAATTACTATTTTAATAAAAAAATAAAAATTAGTCTCCAAAATATAATATGGGAAATACATTTTAGCCTTTGGCAAAAAAATATTTATTTATGTAAATAGGCCTTTCTAAATATGACCTAACTTCTCTTTCTATTGTGAAACATCCTTATAAGCAAAATCCATCTCCCAAGTCTTTTTAAAAGGAGTTTTTGTTTCTTCCTTTTAGAGTTATTTGAACCCAAATTCACTTCAATTATGCATTCTTTTAAATGTTAGGCTTTTACTGCTTCTTTCCATGAACAACTGTCAACGCTAAAAGAAAAAATCATTTTAAAGTCAAAGTACCATGAAAGAAAATTAAAGAGAATGAAAGAAAGGAAACAAACAAATTTTCAAACACAGGCAGTGGTTTTTGTCCTGAAAATAATGCAAGAGTGGACACTCAGTTTACTTTGGGACTTAAAGATGATAGAACTATAAATGTATGACTCCTACTAAGAAATCCTTCTTAAGGAGCAGCAATAGAAACACAAGCAAACAAAAAAACAAAAACCTGTGCTTCAAAGGTGGATTCAGTCTGCACCTCTCCATACATAGATCTATCTGACTTGATATTAGTTTCTCGCAGGTTGTCTACTCAATGGACCCAAATGCAAAATGCATTTCTAAGCCTCATAAGCATTATGAGAAATTCTTTAAGTTGCTGCCTTTAAGAGTCTTACTATTAATTTACATATAAACTTAATAGATTTTAAATGTTTCATTAAAAATAAAAGAATGCTTTATGAAAGTATATGTATTTTACAGCAGTTATTTCATTTAAAATATTTCATCACAATTAGCAACAGTGGAACTCATTTCAAAAAAATAAACTTTTAGTGTATTTAATTGGGTTAAAAGTTTCTTAAGAAAAATTAATTCAAAAATAAATAAGGAGAGTTACAAACTCTCTTTGTTTCTTAGCCTAGAATAAAATTATTATTTCTGCCATCTGGTCTTCTTTAGTGTAAAGTTCATTAGTATGCAATAGTTTAGTTTGGCTATAAACAGAAATGTAAAAAAAAAGTATATTCCTGTATATTCTACTTTTTGTACACCTTACAAATTGTTCAAGTCTTGTCTCAGGCAGAATTTGTTTGTATCACTTGAACTGGCTATTTCACTGGCCAAAGCCCACTATAGTCCAATATGTAAAATTAGAATAAATATCCTAGAGCTAAGCAATCATGTAAAGATAATTTCTCTATTCAGCTTAAAACCTTACAAAATGCATGAGTATACTACTAAGAGAAAATGACACATTTCAGAAGGTGGCAGTTAGTCTTCTTAGCCTGAAAAGCTTTAAAGTACTCACTTTCCTCTATAATCAGAAAGTTTAAAATTTGCACTCTGGGGTTGTTTCTGAACAATAAATATGTAAGAGTTCATTTGTCAAATATATTCTATTGTAGATAGTCAAGCATTTTGAAATGGAAGATGGTAAGGTTAAATGTGGGGTGGGGCATAGTGAAACAAAATACAATGTAACAGCACACTAATATTTTTAAAATTTTAAAAAATACATGTTTTATTGTTTTCAGAGAAGAAGAGGGAGGGAGAGAGAGAGATAGAAACATCAATGATGAGAGAGAATTATTGATTGGCTGCCTCCTACACACCCTTTACTATGGAACCAGCCTACAACCCAGGCATGTGCCCTGACATGGAATTGAAACATGACCTCCTGGTTCATAGGTCAACGCTCAACCACTGAGCCAAGTCGGCTGGGCAAGTACTTTACATTTTTAATAAAGCTCTTTAAGACTCTCTAGACTACACTCTCACTTCTTGGTAGGATTAAAAATATAGCTTTACTCAAAGAGCAAAAAAATAAACTTAAGTGCTACTTAGGGAAACTATACAGTATACTGCGCATTTATCTATAATCAGTACGATTTTTCTTTCATGCCTGTGACATTGGTCATTAATCTTTGCAAGTGGCCAAGTGGAAATCTAAGGTGTCATCCATGCATAGCATTATTTCATAGATGACTGGAAGCACATTTTAAAGTTCAGCTTACTGAATCACTGAGCAAGTTACTTTCTCTTTGATCCATACCTGTCAAACTGGCAATGATCAGAGATCTTTACTGAATTACTTTTTGCAGCATCATCATTTTTCAAACCAAGAAAGCATAGAAACATGTTTTGATTGCAATTGAAAATACTTTGAAGGGCATTAAATTTGTACAGAAATGGCATTTTACATGTAATCAGAGTTTTAATAAGATCAATTCTTTCTTGTGGATCAACCACGCTTCTTAATTTAAGTGTTCAGTTGGCACTGTGCAGTCACCACCAGGAAGGTCCCAAAAAGTATATCAATTTAATAACTGAAAACTGTCAAACACATCCTGCTTTAGGTTAGAGGCAAAGGTGATTACACAAGAGTTACCTTAGGCACACATAGTTTATATATGTCTGAATTATTATGAAAAATGAAACTGAAGGTATTCAGAAGACCTAGACATAAACCTGATTCCACCACTTACTAGCTGTGTGACCTTGGACTAGGAACATGCCTCACCCAATAGAATGTTATTCATCTAGAACATATAATAATAACATGGCTTGCTCTACCTGATACACTAAATTCCTATAAAGTTCAAATGAAATTATGCATATGAATGTGACATTCCAATTTTAAATGCTATGCAAGAGAAAACTTGATTATCTACTGCTCTATTTTTGCCTCTTCACCTTTCAAGTGTCACCTTCCTTTAGCATTTCAGGATAAAACGGTCTGTTTCATACTCATTCCTAAGCTTCTAACTCACCTACTCCTAAGTGTGGCATTCTGCCTTGGGCTCCACTTCAAGTCTGGTCCTGCCCTGGAATTCTGTAAGGCAATACTCCCACCAAAGTGGGGCCAGTTGAGAAGGCCGCATGTCCCTTTACTTTCCTGCCCTTAGTTTTTTACATAAGTAATGTGAGTCTATTGTGTTAGCAGTTTAAGAAAGGTTAGGCATCATGGAGGAGAGAGTACCCACACTGGCAGAGGGGAATGTGGTGAATTGTACAACTATACTAGGTATCTCAGTGCTTACATACAAGTTTACCATATAAACACCTACTCAGAATTTTTATTCAGGCTGGAAATTCCTAGATTTTTTAGATCATGATCCTCTCTCCTGTCTTCCCTTCTTTGAACCTACAACCTTCAAATTCCTATTTATCCCCTTACCGCCACCCCAAAGTAAACTGTAGGCTTTTCTTTGCATAACCCCTTCTGTGCCCTTATCAGTAAATCAATTTTTTGAATTATTTTATAAAAAGGTACTGGTGTGCATGTGTGTTTGATTGTTGTTTTATAATCATTAAGGTTTGTGTAGGATTTGCACATATTCACACAAGATGATGAATTAATCATACTGATAAATATTGATGCAAAAAACACTAAATAAAATATTTTGGAACCAAAATTTGCAGCATATTAAAAAGTAAAATCATTAATATTCAAAGTTTATTCCCAAATTACAAGGATGAGTCAATATTAAGAAAATAAAAATATTATTCTTCTTACTAATTAGAGCTAACACAAAAATTATATTATCTTCATAGATGCTTAAAAAGGTATTCAACAAAACTGAAAACCCATTCTACATAGAAATCATTCAATAATATAGGGAAAACTGAGAACTTTAAAATTATTTTTACCTTTATATATAATTATAATTTAATATATTATGTTACATATTATGTGTATATATGTATATATATGAAGCATTTCCATTAAAAATGGGAAAAAATAAAAAAATTCTCATTACCACATGCTACTTAACATTTTACTCTAGATATGAGCCAATATAGGCAGAAATGAAAAAATAATTAGAAATGTCTGGTTTCAGAAGATGCCACTAATCAAGCAAGGCAAGAATATATTGAAAAATTATTACTAAAAATGAAAATATAGTAAGAAAATTTTTTAAAAAGAAAACAGAAAGAAAGATAAAACTATTTATAGGAGTTACAAAGAACATTAAGTATCTAGAAACAAGCTTAACAAAAACCATTTAAATAATACATGAAGAAAATTTTAAACACTACTAAAACTCAAACAAATGGAACCATAAACAAATGGAAGCCATACAATTTACTTAGACACAATGTCAATCCTACCAAGTTAATTTATTAATTAAACTCAAAATAAAAATACTAATATATATTTTATTTTTTATAGAGCTGGGGAAGCTCATTCTAAATTTTATTGAGGAAAATAAAAAAGTAAAATTAGTCAATTTAAAAAATATAAAAATGATTATGGGAACTGGTTACATTAAATACAGTCTCAGAACTTTAAAAAGCAGAATACACATGTCACTGGACTTACCAACAAATAGAAGCAATTTTCAATTCCAGACATAGACTCAAATATATAGGAAAACTTAGCATGTGATGAAGGTGGCATTTCAGATCAGTTGGATGAAGATGTCAATAATAAGACTTAGGATCCCTGAGTAGCCATCTGGGGAACAAATTGGCTGTATATTGTATATCTTACGTAAAGAAAAAGTCCAAATACAATAAAAAAAAATTAAATTCTTAAGAATACATGGGAGTGGCATGATGGCTTGAGGAGCTCCATAGATCTATTTCCCAGTGAAATTGGCAAAAATTATTTTTTAAAAAACAACTATTTAGAGGCTCTGGAAATAATACAAAGGACACGCAGCAAATGAAAAAATATTCATTCTAGGAAATCAACTAAAACATGAGTGCGGCTGAGGGGCAACATCAGAGACTTCGCATTGCAAAGGCAGGTAGACTTGACTAAAATATTCTGTCAGTCACTAAACAAGCAAGAAAACAAACAATAACAAGCCTGGGGTGTGGGGAACCAGTTTGCAACAAATTATTATTAAACAATCAAAGAAACAGAAAATTACAATCCATGTCAGGAAAAAAGTAAAGAAATAGAGCAGGCAACAGAAGGTACCTGTGAGAGTGATTAGATGTTAGAATTAACAGACATAAACTTCAATGTAGGCATTATAAATATGGTCACTGAGTTCACTTACCCACCTGTGCACACAGAAACAGGCCATTGTCTTCTAAATCCATGACATTAGTCAAGTACAGCATGTGCCACTGTTTTCTCTCTAAATTGTCAGAGATTCTGGGAGGTGGAAAGAGGCAGTAATCTGACTTTTAAAATATTTAAAATATTTTCTTTATCAAAAGCAGAAAAATGTTTACTCATGTAACAATGAACTCTTTACCCATAGAAATCATGTGTTTACCTTTACGTCTCTAATATTTAGGGTAATGCTTGGCACATAATGTTTATAGAATAATTAATGAATGAAGAAGTGGATGAATGATAATGTATGTCATGTTTCATAACTTTGCAGAAATGTCATATTCAATCTTCTACCCAAACCCCAATACCTTGATTCTTGTATACGTGAGACTATATTATTAAAATACTAGAGGCCCGGTACATGAAATTCATGCATGGGGGGAGGGAGGGGGTGTCCCTCAGCCCAGCCTGCACTGTCTCCAATCTGGGACCCCTTGGGGGATGTCCGACTGCCTGTGGGATCGGGCCTAAACCGGCAGTTGGAGATCCCTCTCACAATCTGGGACTGCTGGCTCCCAACCACTCGCCTGCCTGCCTGATCAATGCCTAACTGCTCCCCTGGTGGCCCATTTTCCCCAGCTGCTCTCCCCTACTGGCCCAGTCGCCCCCAACTGCCCTCCCCTGCAGGCCTGGTCCCACAAAACTGTCCTCCCTCCCCTGCAGGCCTGGTGACCACCAAATGCCCTCACCTGCTGGCCTGATCGCCCACAATTACCCTCCCCTGCCAGCCATCTTGTGACATGGGGGCGGCCATCTTGTGTGAGGGCATGACAGTCAATTTGCATATTACCGCTTTATTATATAGGATACATGCTCAGAATTGTTATGTTTCTAGATTCATGACTTACTATTTTTGTCTTATATTAATATAGCAATACAAGCTTTTTGTATATTTGCCCAGTATATCTATTTACAGTCTTTATTTTTAACTTCTCATTATTTTTATAGAGTAGATTGAATTGTTAGCCACAGCTATTTATTTTCCTGTGATTATCTTATAGACATGACATATATACCTGTGGAATTTCCTGAGTTTCTGATACAATCTCCTTGAGGTGGGGTCCAGAAAATTTGCATTTTAATTAGTTTCTAGTAATGCTGATGCCCCTGGCTTGGGACCATAATTTGAGAAGCATTTTTCAAGAAACAGGAATTTATATCTCTATTTTAAGCAAGGTATCAATTTGCTGGTTTGGGAATCAAATTTTTAGTAGTTTTCTGCCTCTGACCCTCCCTTCTGGATTTTCCACCTTTTTGTCTCTATGTGTTGCATCTGGATAATTGTTTTATTTTTATCTTTCTTCCACTTTCCAATTCTCTCTTGTGCTGTGTTCATCCTCTTGCTAAGAACAACCATTCAGATCTTAATTTGGGTTATCTTGATAGTCATTTAAAGAAATTTTGTTTGCCAATTTTTCAAACCTACTATGCCAGTTATTAAATCTTACCCACAGCTGATTTGATGTCTGACATTATATGTTTAAAGAATAAGCATAGTTATTTTAAAATTTATGCCCAAAGTTTGCTCATTTTATTCTGGTCCTTGAAGTCCCAACTTTGTTGGGAAAGAGAATCCTACAGACTCCAGCAGTTCTCAACCTGTGGGTCGTGAACAATGAAAAATACATCCTGCATATCAGATATTTACATTATGATTCATAACAGTAGCATAATTACAGTTATGAAGTAGCAACGGAAATAATTTTATGGTTGGGGGTCACCACAACATGGGGAACTGTATTAAAGGGTCACGGCATTAGGAAGGTTGAGAACCACTGTTAGACCTTGGTCAGGCCCTGGGCCTTAACTTCTCTCTTCCTATGAAATGCTATCAAATCAAAGCCCTGGAGAACTTTATCTGCAAATTCCCCTAAAGCAATAATAGATTTAGTGCTTCTATTTCTGCTGATAATGTTACTGGAGAATCAAAACTCTCCCGTCACTTGTGGGAGCATGGTGGAGGCTCTTGGGGCACGTTGAAATAAGCATTTTCAGAAGTCCCCATGGGAGGATGGGAGGTGGAAAAGGCTTTATTTTGGTGGTTACATGTATTGGGTTCCAAACTATCCTGCCCCTTAAGCCAGTCCTGGAAAAGGTGCAGCTGGGGTTCCAGCAGGCCCAGCAACAAGGCCAGTGTCCAGAGCTTCTGTTCCATGTTGCAGTCCAGTGTGGTTCAGCATTCCAGCAAATTAAAGTCTGTTAGTCCATGTGTGGAGTCCAACATGGCTGAGTTCACATGGGAACAGGAGAGCGCATCTCCCTGCCACAGGAGAACCAGGAACCCAGCGCATGAGAGGGAGAAGAGAGCACTTGCTTTGTTTGGAAGTTTAAATATTTAGATTTCCAGCACTTGGCAGTGGCTACACCTATCTTGGCCACTAAATTGTTCCTAGGTATGACTGGAAGACAGATAGGCACCCTTCGTGTTACTCAGACCTTTACTGGGCATGCATCTAAACTGGCTCTCTCTGTCCCATCCCTTTTGGATCAGTGGGGAACAGACTTGGAGAATGTTAAATGCAGCCTTTTAGCAAAGCTGTATAAATGGCATGCCTATATTATTTGGCCTTCTCTTTCCCCCTTTCCTGATAAATAATAACTAGGTTATTTCAATGGCATCCAGAGGAATACATTTAAATATTATGCTTGGAATTCCCCAGTGTCTTTCTGACATCTAGTGGGTTTATAAGATAAATTAAAAAACAAACATATTTTTTCTTGCAAATTTTATTGTCCTTAGCAGAAGAGTTCATTACCAAAAATTGGACAAATTACCTTTGATCTTAAATATCTATTTTAACAAGAATGTAGATAATGTTGATAGATGCTAAGTTCAAAAGTCTTCAGAAGTATACATAATACCTTCTTCTTCATTTTACTTTAAATATAATTCTTTCACTTGAATGATAAAACCCCACTGTGAATCAATTTAAACTGACAGATGACTTTTAAATCAGCATTTTTCATCATACATATAGCATCTGGCTTTTTGTTCTATTTTATAACTAACTAGAGACCTGGTGCACTAAAATCATGCATGGGGGTGGGGGGGCTCAGCCAGGCCTGCGCCCTCTCTCAATCCAGGACCCCTCAGGGGATGTCCAACTGCTGGTTTACGGGCTTACACTGGCAGTTGGACATACCTCTTGCAATCCGGGATGCTGCATGCACCAGTGACCATACTTTTCATACAGGTGAAAGGCATCTTGCTGTTGTATGGGCAGCTACATTTTTTTGCCCTGATTATAAAAAAGTAGTACATAATATGATCCTTCTGAGGCAGTAGTACTATTTTCCCCATCTTATGAGTGTAAAAACTGAAGCAGAGAGAAGTTAAGTAATTGGCTTTGTCACACAGTTATAAGTGTCATAATCAGGGCTGACCACAAAATGTGCAAACCAGAGTCCATGCACGTCATCACTGCATCATCCTGTTTTTTCAGTGTTAGAGTAGCCTTGCCAGGTTTTAATTTTTAAATCTAAGAGGCTGTTCCCAATATATAGGGTAGGGTCCCTAGGCCTGGCTGGCGATCAGGGCTGATCTGTGGGGCAATTGGGGGGGAGGGGGCAATTGCAGGGCCCCTGCTGGCACCCACCTTGGCTGACCTGGGGCCTGCGGGCTGGGGGCAGCTTCTGCGTTGAGCATCTGCCCCCTGGTGGTCAGTACATGTCATAGTGACTGGTCGTTCCACAGGTTGTTCCACTAGTCGGTTGATTTGCATATTAGGCTTTTATTATATAGGATGTTTCACTATAAGATTAAGACTTTTTTTGGTAATCACAAACCAGCTATAAATTTGTTGTAAAACAAAAATTTTAAAATCCAGGTAGTATAAGGATAAATAAAATTTTAAAATAAGAGGTTTAATTCTCCATCAAAAATAAAAAACAGGGACTCCTCCTCCCTTAGAGTATTTACTTTAAAAAATGTGTACATTCTTTCAATATTATTTTGAAATGTATGGAAATCTTTCTAAAAAGCTAAATAAGCCTCTTACCAACTTTCCAACTAAGCCTGCCTTTCTCCAGTACCTGGAAACCATCTCTTTGAAATATAATCATCAAGGAAGCTAGTACTCCTACTTCCCCAAGCCCATGGGCTCATTGGAGCTTGGCTTCAGCTGCAGGTTGCCTCTCTATAAATTGCCAAATGTATTTCCCATTATAAAGATATGAAAAGTTTATTTTCCTGTAGATAAAGCCAATTAACTAACACAAATGTTTGCCTCAAATACAAACAAACTAATAACAAACAAATGGCGCTGCTGATAAGTCCTTATATTTGAAAATAGTTGTGTTTACTCAAGAAGACAGCTGAGGATGTAGCTGAGATTGACAAGATGATGGGTTATTGACAGGAGAGATAGAGTGACTGAAGGAGTTCTGCTTCCATTTGAGATGTAGAAATTCACCAAAGAAAGTCTTCCTCACTCTGAAAAGGACAAGCTGGATAACAAATCCGTGATTATTTTAAGTCCATCACCATAGCTGGTGTTGCAAAGTAAACAAATGAACTGAAATCAGAAAACTGACAGCCCCTATTAGGAAAGATGGGACATACAACTAAATTTCATCTCTGGAAGAACTGGCAAAGGAGGAGGGAGCTACTGGAGAAAAAGATAAAAGGAAAGCAGATGAAATTTCAACACATTTTAAAAGGCCAATTGGAAAAAAAAAAATAGCCCTAGAAGTCCCAGACAGGGAAGTCTGTATCTTGTGCTAATTCTTTTCCTTGGGTCCTAATGATACTGTTGTAATAATCTGCTAATTATTTAACAAGAAAGAAGCAAAGGGAAGACTACATAATATAGGCATGCCATCTATTTTGAACTGAATGATAATGAAATTAAAATATATCAATATGTTTTGGCAATCACAATGAGATGGCCTAACAAGAAATTTATAACTTTGTGCGCCCATAGTTGACAAGGTGAGCAGACTAAAGTTTTCTTTTCGTGAGTATTAATTACTAGTAAAGATTTTTTAAATCACAGAATATAACTATCCATAAAGAAGAAAATGAATATATTTTGGAATTTCTATTCAATTTTTAAATAGAAGATATATAATGTTGAAGACTGTTTTTAATTTGGTTGTATTTATCCCACATCTGGCCAAGATTACTGCATAACAGACAAAAAGTGAACAATGTATAAAAGTACTGTTTTCAGGCTTTGTGAAGCAACAGCACAGAACTGTGATCTTTGTAGGAAGGAAGATAAAAGAAATGAGGCCTACATTTGGCCTAAAGGAACATTCTGGACTTCATAGCAGGGAGGGAAATTCCAGAGCAATGAATTGGCTAGAAGTTGTTAAGTAGACATCAAGACAATCAGAAGCCCTAGGTGGCTCAGTTGGTTGGAGTGTCATCCCATACACCAAAACCTCGTGGGTTCAATTACCATTCACAGCACATACCTAGGCTGTGAGTTTGGGCCCTGGTAAGAGTGTGAATGGGAGGCAACCAATCGATGTTTCTCTCACATCAATGTTTCTCTCTCTTTTTTTCTCCCCGTCTGTCTCAAATCAATAAAAACATATCCTTGAGTGAGGATTAAAAAAGAGATAAGCAGAAGCCTCTGCAGGGTGGTGGAAGATGTCCACATGAATGGACAAAATGTGACATGAATAGACCTTGAGAATATCATGCTAAGTGAAATAAGTCAGACAGAAAAAGTAAAGAACCATATGATTTTACTCATATGTGGGATATAAAAAGGAGAGCAACAAATGAACAAATAAGAAAAACAACAAACAAAAACTCATATACACAGACAACAGTATGGTGGGGTTACCAGAGGAAATGGGGAGTGGGGGGACTAGTACAAAGTAAAGTGGGTCAAATATATGGTGATGGAGGGTCATTTAACTTTCGGTGGTGGGCAGATAATGCAATATACAGATAATGTATCATAGACTTCTATACTCCAAATCTATATAACCTCATTATATAGATTTGTCACCCAATTAATTTAATTTAAATAAAAATAAATAGAAGCATTGTAAACAAAGAACTCTTAAAAATCTTTAGAGGCCATCTAAATCTTTGCTGACTAATATAATGTGACCAAGGTTGAAACTCCATGAAGTTAGGCATAGAATGACTGTCGACCTGAGAGATGAATACTTCCCAAGGCTCACATGGGAAGGAGTATTGCTTAAATTCCAGCCAACCAGGTAACTCAAGATCACCTCCACTGGGACTAAATAAGCCATATCTAGTTGTAAAAAACAAAAAAACAAAAACACCAAAAAGCTATGACTAGAGTAAAGGCCATTCTATATTTTCTCTACCCAAGCTTAAAAAAAAGGCTAGAGAGGAAGAAACTAAATCACAAGTTACTTAGCTGTTGATCAGAACAAAGCCTGACAGTCTTTTAAGGAAGGATCAAATTGATTCCAATTAACCTAACTGCATTTTGAAAACACTGCATGAATATTTATGAGTATAGAAACACAGCACACATCTAACAGCAAAAGTTAACAATGTCTGGCATCCAATAAAAATGTTACGGACCAAAAAAGGCAAGAAAATAGGACAAGTAATTAAGAGAAAAACCAATCCATTAAAACCAACTAAACACTGACACAGATGTCAGAACTAGCAAATAAGGATATGAAAATAGTTATTTAAGCATATCCCATGCATTCAAAAAGTTAGGCAGAGACATGAAAGATATAATATGACAGAAATCAAACTTCTAGAGATGAAAAGTTACAATGTGAGAGATTTTAAAATACCCTATATGGAATTATCAGAATATTAGACATTGTAGGAAAATGGATTTATGAACTTGTAGACAGGAAAATAGAAACTATCCAAAATAAAACACTTAGAAGATAAAAGACCCCAAAATAAATAACTGACAGAGCATTGATAAGCTGTGGGACAACTTTAAATTGTATAATATACATGTAATTGGAATATTCAAAGGAGGAGATTGTGAAGGAAAGACAGAAACATATTTGAAAGATAATGGTTGAAAATTTACCAAAATGATGAAAATTATAAACCCACAAATCTAAGAAGCTCAAAGAACCCTAAGTATAAGAAACTTGAGGAAAGTACACTAAGGCCCTTCATAATAATCTTTTAAAAACCAGTGATAAAGAAAAAACTTAAAAACAGCCATAAAAAGACACTGTGTACAAAACAACAGAATGACAACAAATTTCTGTTTCATAACAATACAAAAAGAATGATAATAAGACAAAAGAAAAGAAAAGAAAAGAAAAACTTGTTAACCTAGAATCCTATACCCAGCAGCATAACTCTCAAAAACGAGGTGAAAT
This sequence comes from Myotis myotis, assembly GCF_014108235.1. Lineage (NCBI taxonomy): Eukaryota > Metazoa > Chordata > Mammalia > Chiroptera > Vespertilionidae > Myotis > Myotis myotis. The sequence continues at coordinate 50,212,478 of NW_023416315.1, forward strand.
ATTATCTTGCCAAGCTTACCAAAGGCTGAAAGAATTCATTAGTAGTAGACCCATAAAACAATAGATATAAAAAGAGGTTCATCAGTTAGAAGGTAAATTATACCAAACAGAAGAGAACAAAGGAATAAAAACCACAAAAAATGGGTAAGAATATGGATGAATATATAAGCTTTTTCCTTATTATTTAAATGCCTTCCAAAGAAAAATGTCCAAAGAAAAATAGTAATTATTAATTGCTGGATTTACAACCTATGTAGAAGTAAAAATTATGAAGATAAAGTAGAATAATAGATACATAATTACTTTTAGAATTCATCTAAAAGAAGACAAAAAGGGCAAAAGAAATAAAGGACAGATTGACAAAGAGAAAACAAGTAGGAAGGTAATAAATGTAAACCTAATCTTATCAATAATCAGCATAAATATTAATAGCCATAACCCCACACCCCAATTAAAATGCAGGTGTTTAGATTGGATTAAAAAAACAACACCTAAGAATATGCTACCAAAAAGAAATCCACTTTAAGTAGGAGGTTCTACTAGGTTAAAAGTAAATGAATGGAGGATTTCAATTTCAGTTTAGATATGTAGTGAGCTGAACAAGAAAAGCTATTATTCATACAAGAAAACGAGATGAACTTGCAGAAATTAATGACTTTTCATGAACCCAGTGGATATCACATTTGTCAGGGGACAAATGGCAGTCCTGAGGAAGAATAGATACTTGCAGAGAACACAGGAGCCAAGCACTTGCTTATGTGTCAAAGAAGCTACCGCTGATCATAGAGGTCAGTAGGATCATTAAACTACAAATTCTTCAGAATTGCTGGAGCAAAAATGCAAAACTCCTGGAGGCTAAGACGTAGGGAAGTTCTCACATTTTCCGCTCATGGAAAGGGGAGAAACTGGAGAGAATTCACCTGTGGTACCCTCTGGGGGACGTGCTGAGCAGCCACTATAGTCTATCCAGGCTCTTCTCCCTTATTGAAAATACTCACTGTGCAGGTGAAAGGTAGAATTCCATCTCAGCCAGGAGAAGGGAGCTCTGCCCAGTCTCTATCCCTCTATCTCACCCAAAGGAAGCTGAAAAAGCCTTCACCTCCATGGGAGAGTGTCTCAGGGTCAGACTGAGAACACTGGATGATACTCATTGCACCAGGAAAGGAAATGGTGGCTGGGGAACTTCTACCCTGGAGGAGGACAGAAACACTTATTCTAGCAAAGACCAAGTCCCCAAACATGGGCCCAATATACACTCTAGAGATTAAAATTTAATCAGAATGTCTCTGGCTGGAGATAACCTCTGTCCAGAGACAGTACTGTGAGACCCCAGTTCTTGTCTAGCCTGTAGGAATGAATTCAAACAAGAAACAACAAATAACAGCAAAAGCAGGTGAGAATTTATTTGTAGGAAAGAAATACACTCAGATAGAACTTGAGTGGGCAACTCAGCTAACTGAAACCAAACCAAGTACCCCAATATTTGGAATTGTAGAGGATTTATACCCCTAGACTGGAACACCTCAACAGAAGGAACAAGTCACTCCCTCCCTTGTGTCTCAAAAAAAAAGTATCTTTAAGCTATAAGGCTCCTTTGCCCAGGTGTTAGACCACACTATGGAGGGCTCAGAATCCTTCCTCCTCACATAGGAGCCTGCCACCTCCACTGTCTGTTTTCAGTTTGTCACATCTCACACATACTCCCTCCAAGCCCCAGCATCCTCTCCCAGGTCATACCTTTCCATCTGCCTATTCTAACAAGAATCCTGGACCACTAAGCCTCCAGTAAAGCTGGGAGAGCTACACAAAGAGAAAGTCAAAACCAAAAGGCTGGAGAGTCGCTAGAGAAATGTGCAGCTTCTGGTGTTCACAGCAGCAACATACATCCAGCAGCATAACTACTGACTTGGCTGATGTAAACTCCTTCACTAAAGGCCTGCTTACCTCACTGTCTACTTCCCTATATGTCAAACAAAAAACTGCAAGGCATGCAAAAGACAAGCAAATACAGTCTGAAAGGGCCATGCAATTATCAGGGCAAGCTTTTATCACTGCTCCTGTTTCTAACTGCCAAGGACAGCTAGAAAACTAAGATAAAACTGAAAGAATCCAGCAACCACAACTGACAAACTCCACAACAAATTAGCCTGGCTTAAGGGGCACCAAACCATTTTGCAGCCCCCTAAACCTTGTAGATATCCCTGTCCCCTAAAGCTGAGCCTGAGATAGAGATATTCATTCCAGTGATCAGGAGTAAAGCAGTAAGGAAGCAGGGCAAGGTAGGAGAGGAAATCCAGTAACAATGGGTTTTCGTAATTCTGGAGGCTACTGTTCTCCACCACAAAGCTCTGGATCATGAATGGCACCCACAGAGCCAGTCTCACCTTGAGGCATGGCAGTCCATTTTTTGTACCTCTGTGTCAATAGCTGGCCATTGTCTGCAGTGGATGGGGTGGTCATAATCCACAGAAGATGCCACTGTGAGTGGTCAGCAGCCAATATTCACAGAAGTCAGGGTTGGGTGCATTACCAGCAGTAAAGGGGATCTGGATGGTGCACCAAGAACACTCAATATGACTTTATTCACACTAGCTTTTATTCTTCACACTAAATCTTTAAAGTTTTACCCACTTACTCTAAGGTCTGGAAAATATAGAAACTATGATGCCAGTTTCTCTGAGCTCTCTCACCACCTTGTTACTTCTCTGTAACTCCACTTTCTGTACCATCCCCCAAATTTTTCCACGTATTTATCTTTTATTTTCCCCTCCTTCCTATCTATAATAATAAAAGCACAATATGCTAATTAGACTGGACAGCCAAACAACCTTCCGGACATCCTTCCAAATGACCTTCTGGATGAAGCTGGGGCTGCCAGAGCTGAAGCAAGCTGCCGCGGCTATGAGGGCCAAGGCAAGCTGCCGCGGCTGTGAGGGTCAAACCCCTTGCATGAATTTTGTGCATCAGGCTTCTAGTCTATATAATAAAATCCTAAGCGATCATTATGGTAGAATGACCAGAAACACCAGTCGCTATGATGCGCACTGATCACCAGGGGGCAGATGCTCAATGCAGGAGTTTCCCCCTGGTGGTCAGTGTGCTCCCACAGAGGGAGCACCACTCAGTCAGAAGCCATGCTCATGACTGGCAAACACAGCAGCAGTGGTGGGATCCTCTCCTGCCTCCCTGGCAGGGCTAAGGAGCAGCAAGCAGGCAGGTGGTAAGGAGCGAGGGGTCTCGGACTATGAGAAGGATGTCCAACTGCTGGCTTATGGAAGTGGGCCTAAGACGGCAGTTGGACATCCCCTGAGAGGTCCGGGACTGTGAGAGGGTGCAGGCTAGGCTGAGGGACACCCCAGTGCATGAATTTTGTTCAACGGGCCTCTAGTCCCATATAATAAAAGGGTAATATGCAAATTGACCCTAACAGCAGAATGACTAGGAATGACTGGTCACTATGACACACACTGGCCACCAGGGGGCAGATGCTCAATGCAGGAGCTGTCCCCTGGTGGTCAGTGTGCTCTCACAGGGGGAGCTCTTCTTAGCCACAAGCCAGGCTGATGGCTTCCAGCACAGCGGTGGTGGCAGGAGTCTCTCTCACCTCCTCAACAGTACTAAGGATGTCAGACTGCAGCTTAGGTCTGCTCCCTTTTTAATTTTCTCCTATTTGATAAAATGATATAAAGAAAAGTGTACATCCTCTTGGATTAAAAATTATTATGAAGAAAATATTTCTATTTGAATGTAAAACTTTGATAAACCACAATCAATAGCAAAAAAAAAAAAATTCCTTCTAAGACAAGGACATTCTATTTTTATTTTATTTTAGAGTTTTTTTAATGTTTTTATTGATTTCAGAGAGGAAGGGAGAGGGGAGAGAGAGCTAGAAACATCAATGATGAGAGAGACTCTTTGATCAGCTGCCTCCTGCACCCCCATTACTGTAAGGTCACTTGTTAGACAGAAAGTTTAGATGAGTGTAATGTTCAAGTTTGGGTCTAGAGCAAAACTGTTCTGCATAGGAGTGGAGAGGGAAAGAAGTAAGAAAGGAGGGAGGGAGGGAGGGGACTTCCTTCACAATTCTGAAATGTTTGGCTGATATACAAACTTCCATATGGACATCCCAAATGAAGCAAAGCAAAAAGCTCTTTAAAATATCCTTTTCATAAGTTAAATGTTGTTTATAGACGATTGCTATAGTTAAAATTCTTGTCCAAAAAAATGTTATTTTCCTAGGATTTGGTGTGTGGATGAGCTTGTCCTCACATTGGCTAAAAACAGAAAAACATGTTTTATCCCTAGAAATACTGCCTTAGAAGTACAAATTTGGAAACTTCAGCATTATCTCCTAACATCCTCATTTATGCCCAATGATTTAGTAATTCCTTGTATCTGGTTGTGATTTTTATGGCAGACTTTAGCTTACTAATACCAGCATAACTTTTGCCAACTCCTTGGTAAGAAAATCACAAGCTCTTGAGGCTTGAAAACTTAAAAAATCCCTATAGAAGTCACTGTGAGGGATAAATGGGCTCCTCTATCACCATTCTTACCCAGTCACTTTTATAGTTATAACTGCATTTAAAAGTCAACGTGGCTGTCAGGAATTCATCTTGGCATTCTGACTGATCCTCCATGTAGTCAATCTTGTTACTTTAACCATCAGTATCTGTAGTTCTCCTACACCAAGAGACAGAAGGAGGGCGTTCAGTATTTCATTGGCTGTCTAAAGCAATCACTTTTAGGCATAAATAAGTCAGGCTGAAATGGATGGCTTCAGCCTACATTAGGAAACACTTGTGTGAGTGGAAAGTTGAAACACAGTATAAATTCAGGTTTGCAGATGCCAGATTGCGTTCTCCTTTAGCCAGTCTCACTTTCGCCTCTACTGAAATGATAGATATATAATATCATTTTAATACAAATGCAACCTAAGTCTCCTGAAACTGATTTACTCAAATGGCTTGTTATATTCTACCAGAGACCTCGTTAAGAAAATTCAAGATTCTAAAGTCAGAATAGCACGGCTGCCTCTCAGAATATGGATGATGGATGGAAATGACTGGCTGTTCATGCTTACCAGTCTGTGGGTGTATTTCATTCCCCTGATCCTTTAAACAACAGTTGAAGAAATTTTTTCCAGCATCAACTCTCTCTTTTCAATTCCATCATCAATCTGTAATTCATTTCAGGAAGTGTTTTGTTGGGCATCTGTCTCAGTATTTCATTGGTTTCTTTTGAAGTTCACACCTTTATTTTTTTGTAGCAGAGATGAGATTTTGCCAAGAGCCCTGGGTTATGTGCTGAAGGATCAACCTATATTCCTTCAGTTTCACATGTCCCGTATCCTCTGCCATATTTGCTTGCTATAAATACAGAAGCACTTCACTCTCCAAAAGAAAACTTAACAATCATGGTTATATATAAGCCATGAAAATGAAGAGAAAAACGGGACCTCTGTGCTGTAACACATCCTGAATTAACACATGGAAGTTCCAAATTTTCATTCAGTATTCTCATACTTAGACTTTACACCTTATGTTGACAAACCTAGCATGTGATTTGCAAGTCAGGGAATTGGTGGAAGTTATTTCAGCATTAGTTCCCCCAACTGTACCTTAAATACTATTACCAGGTAATAAATCACTAAGCAAGTACTAATAAAGATGATTTAAGGGGAAGAAAATTTTTTTTCTAAACATGCAACTTTAAAGACTGTTTCTTGAAGGTATAAAATATATTTCCATTTACTGGGATTTGGAATAACAAATCTACAGAGGTTATATTCTTACAGGAAAATAATAAATACTTTTTTATTTAAATATATAATAACTATAGTGATCAATATATAGACAATATTTTAGTGCCTAAAAAGGCAATTGTTTACTCTGCTGTAAAAAGGAAGAAAAATTAACCCTTTGTGATGGCATAAATGGACCTGGAGAGCATTATGCTAAGTGAAATAAGCCAGTCAGAGAAAGACAAGTACCATATGATTTCACTCATATGTGGAATTTAATGAACAAACTGGACTACCAAGCAAAATACAGACTTATAGAGAGCAGGTGGCTGGCTTGGGGGTGGGGGGATTGCTGAGGGAGGAGTGGGGGGATTCAGCAGAAAAAGAAAAAAAGAGAGAGAACTCATGGACATGAACAACAATGTGGTGATTGCCGGGGTGGGTGGGAGAGAATAGGGGAGGTGGAAAAGGGCAGAGAGGGGATAAATGGTATTGGGAAAATAAAATAAAATAGTAAAAAAGGCAATTGTTTACATACATATATATTTACTCTGTCAGCTGAGAGGACCCAGACACACCACCACCCTAGTAACAATAAGCACACATAGGACTTAAATTTTAGTTTCCAATACCATTCTGCAATAAAAGGAAACAAGATTTCAGTCCTTGGGAAAATGTCTGATTCTGGAAAACATACAGGATGCTCCTGGAGCACCTTAAATGCCAGAAAGGAAATGCTCAAGTGCATGGATACACACACACACACACACACACACACACGGATACGAGTACCTCAAAAAAACATAGAAACCAACTAAAAGAACTCCCAAATGCCAAAATATTTTCTATTTTGGGTTATAACCAAAATATAATATAAATATCAGGAGCCTATACTGATATAAAAATAACAGAATAAATAAATTGAGGAGAAATGACAAATTTCTCATTCAGAAGAATTCCAAGTAATTTACATAGATACTTTACCCTCAATGAAGTGGAATGCAATCTCTACATTCCTTCATTCTGTACTACTCATAGTAACTTCCCTTGAAAAATTACAATCTGGAGAAAGTGGGAAATAGAAACTTTACCATGGAAAAAAACTGTCAAACAGTTCAGTCAGGTGATTAAGGTTAAGATCAGCAGTAATAAGTCATGTTATTCATACCAACACTTGATATGATGTAATTAAAATGGCATTTTACTTCTTTGGTGTTCTTCCCATATAACCTGCCCAGCTGGCATGGCTCAATGGTTGAGCATTGAACTATGGACCAGGAGGTCATGTATGATTCCTGGTCAGGGTATATGCTCACAGGCTAGATCCCCAAAGTGGGATGTGCAGGAGACAGCCAATCAATGATTCTCTTCGATGTCTCTATTTCTCTCTCTCTCTCTCTTGCCCTTCCTCTCTGACATAAAGTATCTTTAAAAGAACATATAATACCAATATAATCATGACAAAAACACTAGACAAATCTAAACTGAGTGACATTCTACAAAATACCTGGCCGTAACTCCTCAAAATTGTCAAGGTCATAAAAAAACAAGGAAAATCTGTGCTGGCTTCAGCACAACATATAGTGAAATTTGAATGATACAGAAAAAATTAGCTTGGCCCTTGCACAAGGTTGAAACAGGCAAATTCATGAAGTGTTCCTTATAAAAATTTTTAAAAGAAAATTTAAAAAAATAAAAATCTGAGAAACTGTTAGAGCAAAGAATATCACAAGAAGACATGAATACTAAATGTAATATGACATCCAGGATAAAATTCTAGAATAAAGGACATTAGGTAAAAACTAAGGAAATCTGAATAAAGTATAGGCTTCACCATTTATCAACAGTGGTTCCTTAATTGTAACAGGTACCATACTACTGTAAGATGTTAATATAGAAAAAAAAATTGTTGTGGCCGAAACCGGTTTGGCTCAGTGGATAGAGCGTCGGCCTGCGGACTGAAAGGTCCCAGGTTCGATTCCGGTCAAGGGCATGTACCTGGGTTGCAGGCATATCCCCAGTAGGAGATGTGCAGGAGGCAGCTGATCGATGTTTCTCTCTCATCGATGTTTCTAACTCTCTATCTCTCTCCCTTCCTCTCTGTAAAAAATCAATAAAATATATTTAAAAAAAAATTGTTGTGGGGTATATGAGCACTCTATACTATGTTTCTAATTTTTTCTGTAAATCTAAAACTATACTAAAGAAAAGTTTCTTTTTAAAAAAGGCAATTGTGAAAACTTAATTTTCTTTGTTATTTAAATAGGAAATATTTATTGGCTACACATTAGTTAATGCTGTTGAAGCAAATCTTTTTTTTTCTTATATTTACTATAGCATTTATCAACTTCTGGCATCATGTATATTGAAAACTTGAAAATAATTACCATGAAGGCAGGGTTTCTGTGTGTTTTCTTAAGTGCTTTATCACCATTATATGTTAGTTATTGTTGGTTAATAAATCACCGTAGCATTTAGCAGCTTTAAACAAGTCATTTATTATTTCTCACAGGTCTATGTGTCTCTGGGTCTGGCTGATCTATGCCAGGTATGTTCATGTGCCTCTGGCCAGCTGGCTGGTGGGCTGGCCAGCTGCTCTGGGCTGGCCTGAGCTAGAATGACTTGGCTTCTTTCTCTATGTCTCTCAAATCCCTACAGCAGGTTAGCAGAGGTGTTTCTCATGGTAGTGACAGAGCTCTGTAAAATGGAACCGAAATTTGCAAGCATTTTAAAAAGCCTCTACTAATGTTAACTTTGCAGGTGTTTGATTAGCCCAATCACTGGCCAAGCCCAGAGTCAGGGTGCCAGGGGAATATCAGAAGGTGCAAACCATGGAAGCTGTTAATGCAATCAACCTATTGCAATCATCTAGAAGAGTGAAAGTTGACATTTGTTGCATAACAGAATGAAACAACTTTCTTTAGCATAACATTAAGTTTTTATTGATTATATACTATGTGTATTACACATCAATATTACGAGGTACAGAAATTTCCTTTATAAATTTAGAGTCCTATAACACATGCAAATAAGCAACACATAGTTACATATCAAGTTTAGCAAAACTTGTGTGTGTGTGTGTGTGTGTGGTTTAAGTTTGGACTTTTTATTTCATTCTATCAGTTAGTTTTATGTGAATACCCACATTATTTTACTTATGGTGTAAGTCTACTTTATCTAGTCTGGCTCTCTGCTTTTCCAGATGAACTTTAAAATTAGCTTATCAGTTTTCAGAAATTAATTGAGAAAGTGTTAAATCTATACTATATTTTGGAGAGAACTGACCTCTTTACAATATAACAATCTATACCAGTACAATATCACTTCATTTATTTAATCTCTTTTTGTAAGGTTTTGTAGTTTTCTGTGTCTAAGTTTTGCATAGCTTTAATTAAATTTTCTCTAGGTACTTGATGTTTGTAGGTGCAACATTTAGCACACTTATTTTAATTCTAATTGTGTTTGTAGATTATTTTAGATCTTTAAGTGCACACCACGTCATCTGTGAATAATAATACTCTTTTTATGGAAGACCGTGTGTGTGTGTGTGTGTGTGTGTGTGTGTGTGTGTGTGTTTGACCTCGATTTAATTTTGTCTTTTTTTTCTCAATGGCAACAATGACCTCTCGGTAGTCTTTCACTCATTCTAATCTTTATTCAGTTCACAGACAATCAACAATCCTTCCATTTCTCCTTGAAATATCTTCTACACACATTCCTTCCTTTCCCTTTCCATGGTCACTGCCACTGTGTTTCTCATCAACTCTGATGTGGACAGTTTCCTAACCATTCCTCCTATATCATCTATTGCTTTTTCAATGAAAATTCACTGCTTCATTAAATTATACTTCTTTAATATAATGTCAACTGCTTGTTTTTGCCCCAATATTTCACTGATTCTTAGCTCACTTCATAAAAATTCCAAATTCCTCAACTTAGTATTTAAAGCTCTACAAAATATATCCTAATCCTAACTTTGCCACCCTTTCATCTCTAAGTTATGTATCAGGATAAACTGTTTATTAAATTCCTATTTTGATACCTTTCATTTCCATCCTATAAAACTTGGCATTCTTTATTTCCCTCTATCTAATGCCTATATTTATTTTCCTCTTACAAATATTTTCTACCTTTTTAATTCTTGTAGAACTTCTTACCATTTATTTAATATATAATTTAATTAGGTACTGCTTTGTAATATTACTCGATGTTGCTCTTGAGCTAACACTGAAGTTTTCATGTGTCTTGATTTTTCAAAACCAATTATAAGTTCCTCTGATTTGGGATTCAGCAAATATTTAATTAAGGTCTACTATATTCCAGGCATTATGAAGACAAGGAGTTTGCCTGTCTTGATGACAAATAGTAATAGCAAGACAAATAATTATCAAATAAACAAATATATAAATAACACATTTTCAAACCTGGATCAGAGCTATAAAGAAAATAGACAAGGTGTGTATGCTCATGGAGATGAAATAAATGAGCGAAAAGGGTGCTTATGGATTCTCTGTCATGATGTATGTCAACTGCTTGTTTTTGCCCCAATATTCACTGATTCTTATCTCACTTCATAAAGAACTGCTGAAATGATCAGACCCTGGCCCTTCAGGCTCATAGAGCACCCTTCTAATAGCAAAGATCTGGGTCAGCAGAGATAGGTAAAGCTTGGCATAGCCCCAATCCTCATGCTGACCATGAATCTGAACCTTCAATCTTTTCCTTCATCTACTAATTTATTTTCCAACTGTAGCTGTTAAAAAGTCATGAAATATATGGAATGTCATCCTTTCTACAGTTCCTTTATGAAATAAGACTCCTGTCTTTAAAAAGAAAATTCTCAAAATTACATATTGGAAAGAATGAAGAGAGGTTAAATATTGTCAATCCACAAATTTATAAGCCTTTTATTAATTTCCAAAAGTTTATTAGACATTAAAGTGTTTAAATGATGGCTCTTTGCTGAAGTATGGTTTAAATACCAATGGTAGCAAACCAGGGGACCTTACCACAGGTGATATTTTAGGAGATTGGGAAGAAGGGAGCCCCAGCTGGAAAGGTAGGACCAAGCTGGTTGTAAAGGCAGCAAGGGAAACAATGGATATAATAGAAGGGAGGGGGCAGTGGTACAGGAAGAGGTCCAGATACTGCTGAATTTCTTGTCTTAATTTTGTCTCATTCAGTGTGCATTTGCACACACAGACATACTAATGAACTGTTACAGTTTCTTGCCCACAGTCCTGCCTTAGAGTTTGCAGAGAAGGACTGGGCCAGCTGAGATAGAATGACCAGAGAAAAGAGAAGTAGCAGCAATCTAAGTAAGGTCAGCCCATGCCTGGAAGCCAAGGCCAAGTGTTTTAAGAAGATGAAGGCAAGGCTGACATCCTTGCGTCCACTTCAGCTTCCCCAGACATAGCTGAGTTGAACATGAGAGGCTCAGGAGTTATTAGAACCATATTCTGGTCTTGGCTGAGACTCACAGCTATGTGGGCCTACATGTTATCACTTCACTTCACTGGGATTTAATAACGTGGTATGAATAAGAATACTAACCTACAAGGCTGTGAGAGTAGTGCCTGGCTCAGAAAAATAAAAAGTGACAGAACTCTTATTGTAAATTCTGTCCATTCATTCAGTCTTCCAATCAACAAACATGATTGTTTGAATTACAGTTATTAATTCATCAGAAAAAAGTCTGCAAATATTCCTAAACATTATGAATTGATGCTCATAAAACGAGGAGTTATTAATAACCACATGTTCTGCAAAACAGATCCAGAATAGCCTTCCAGATGGCTTCTTCAAATAAAAGTTTGTTGAATAAAAACCACTTACATAATTATGATTAAGAATTAATTTTTAGTATTGGAAAAATGGGCATATATCCTTTACGTTTTTCTAATGCATAAATATGCTGGTTGATATTAAAATTTTAAAAATATCTGTGCATAATTAACTTTAAACCCCATTTTTATCTCAAATAAACTGACAATGTACTGCATAATTATTAGTGATTAGCAAATCCTATTTTTCTGCAGTGCTTTTATTGAAGAACTAATTTACAGCTCAGAAATTAATTATATGCATTAGTGCTTTGTTTTAATGATTTTTAAAAATTTTATAAATCAATAGTATGCTTTGGTTACACATGTATATATTTGGTAATACATGTATAACATTTTTGGTTATGCATATATGTTTATGTTCACTTTATATATGTTGCAAGTAAGTAGTTTTTATTCACAAAAATAAAAAGTTTATTATTAATTTAAATTTAAAAATAAAGTTTTTGAAAATAGTAACCATAGGAAGAGTCTATGGCAAATATTGTCAAGGTATTAATTAAAAAATACTTAAGTTTGTGTAATGCTTCCTTAAATAAAGAAAATTTAAAACCTGAGCATCCTTTATTTCTTTTTCAAGCATCATTGGTTAATGGGAATCAGATTTCTTTTTCAAGAACATTCTGGAGTTAGAGCCTTTTTCTTAAACTTATACTGCATTTCTTTAAATATCATTAAGAACCTATAAAGGTGCTTTAAGATAATGGTACTTAATTATAATTCCTAGTGCATCAGGGTGATTTAAAAAATTAATTATATTGCCACATAACACTCTAGTAGTTATATCTATACATACATTAACAAATGAAAAAAAATGTAAAAGTATATCACTGCAACTCAAACACTAAGGTTTGAGCAAATATTCTTATAAAATCCTGTCCCACAGAGATAAGCTACCCTGAGGTCCAGAACTGCAGTAATAAGCACTGGAATGACAATGGTGATAGCATCTTCTGGGTGGCCTGAAACAAAGTGAAGACCAGAGAGCACAATATTTGAGAAGCTGCCTGTGTTTTGTCTTGGAAAGGTAACTATTGTTTTCCCTCTAAAACCTGCTTATTTTACTCAGAGGCTTGCGGGCTTAAAGACTTGAAACCTGAAAATTAAAAACTCTCTGAATAACGTTTGCTACTGACTCAGTGACAAGGTCAATGAAAGAAGACTTTGACATAGATTGTACTATCCTAGAAAATATCAATAGTCTGGCCAAAATTATTTCTTCTCCTGTATCTATTCACTATTCATCACAGGAGAAGCTAACAGAAGAAAGGGACTTGATACACATGATTTAGAATTTTAGAAATTTGAGAGTTGAAGAGGACCCCCCTGAAAGATCATCTAACACAACTATTATTTGTGTGAATGAAGAAACTAAAGCCCCAGGGTTGGAAGTGGCTTGTGCACGTGTCCACATGTATGTGTACACGCACACACACATACATACACACACACACCTGCCTGATGACAAAGGAAACTTTGCATGTTCTTTGCAAGATAAAATCTTTTCCAAATGATGTAAGGATTTTCCACATCTATATACATGTCATTTCTTTCAAACAAAAGTAGCATAGATCCATATATTTTAGTTTATGACTCACCCACCATCTTCTGAACTAAACGATCTCTCTAAAAAAATACACTTTTTCTGAGAACTGCTTAGTGAGAGCAGCAGGAAAAATGCTGACTCTTGAGAACAGGTGTTGGGGACGCTGAGATCCTCAGCTCAATGCAATGGCCCTCACTTGGGCACCTTTGAGGTCAGTTGTTTGGGACTCTATCACAGCTAAGAAATAACTTTCCCCACCCTGCAGGGGCTCTCCTTGCCAGTTCCCATGCAGTAGAATTTATTTTATTTCTTAAAAACACTGCAGACCCACAGAATTCTTTTTATCATCATAAAAATAATAAATTCCTGGTTATTACAGAAAATCTGATAACCTGGAAAAGTACAGGAAAGATAATAAAAATCAATCACAATCCCACTGTGATGAGAAATTATTGATTTCATTCTCAGAATTCATTTCTGCTTCCTAAAATCCTCTGGCTTTCTTTTTGAATCCATGTGTTTTTGAGGACATCAGATAGCTCTTCAAGCTCCAAAGAGGTGTGCCCATCAGCGGACATCCCCATCCATGGCCACAGTGATAGTTTCAGGAGTAAATGGTGTCTCCTAAATCACCTGTGTATATGCTTTTTATTTTAAACATATTATCTTAGTATCATATTTAGTACTAATTTTATCAGTCTCTGCTTTCTTTAAGATCTTTTCACATAACTTTTGAAATTTTCATACCTGTAAGTATACATTTTTCTTTAGAACTTTGTCATTGCTTTAATAGTTAAAAGTTCATTCCTATTATAATCTAAAAGTCCCCCCCCAATTTATATGTTGAAATCTTAACACTCAAAGATTATGATTATTAGGAGGTGGGGCCTTTGAGAAGTGATTAGTTCATGAGGGTAGAGCCCTCATGAGTGGATTCAGTGCCTTAAACAAGAGCCCTCACAAAGCTCCCCAGCTCTTTCCACCACATGAGGACACAAGGAGACAGGCTATGAAACAGCAAGAAGTTGTCACCAGAATTCAATCATGCTGGCACCATGATCTCAGACTTTCAACCTCTAAAACCATGAAAAATAAATATATGTTGTTTATAAGTTATCCAGTCTGTGGTATTTTGCTATAACAGTCTGAACAGCCCAAGAAAATTACCTTTCATAAAAGAGCCACAACCACTTATAATCTAGGTGTTATGGCATCATGGGCTGCACTGAGGAAAATTTTAGTACTAGTTTGAAAAGCAACTGAGAAATTGTAAGATTTTTCTGCCCAGGTTGTCCTAAGGTTATTTTTTTTCCTTTGTGCTATTTTAATTACCATTTATTTAGCATTCACTTAATAGATTCATAGAGTTCATATTATGTATTACACACTGTGGTAGATAGAAAAACAGTTTCTGTTAGAACAAAATCAGGATTATAATGGCACAAAAATGTGCCCAAAGAAATATGGGAGATGTTATCTCCCTTTGCCTCATGCTTGAAGGTATTAGAATGGACTCAGTGAAGGAGTTTGAGCAGAAGAGAGAGGAGTTTAAAGAAAAGAATGGCTTAGGCAGAGGCATAAAGAGAAAGAAGTGCAGGGCAATGATTCACCTTTGCTGGAACTTAGGATACAGAGCAGAAAGTAATTAAAAATAAGACTGGAGAGATGGATATGACAGAGCACAGAGGCCTTGAAAGTCAGAACAAATGTACATTATTTGTGGCAGAACAAGTCCCTTCGAAGGGTTTTTGCACAAATTTTAAAAGCTGTTTTAGAAAATATATCCTTAAATTATATTCAGTTTAAAGAAAAGACTGAATGACTACATATTTCTGAACCTTAGAATAAAATAAAAAGGAAATCTGGCAAGCTTTTGACAGTATCAAAGGAACTTCCTAGGATAGCAGAGAGATTGACCCATACCTGCAGTTACTTACTCCAACAATCACAAATCCTGACCATCATGTAAAAGAAAATTACCTCATTGTTCATCTTTACTATTTATTAGACTATACAAGGGTCAGAAATTCTATCCCTCTAGTCCCTCATTCAGGTCCCAGAGGCAGAAAAAAAAAATCCAATAAGGAATTAGTGAAATACAAGCAAGAAGATTGGATGTGAGAAGTTTTATTCCTCCATCTTAGTAAAGATTTCCAAATATTATACTCAAATTTGAAAGTAAATACTCTTTACATTTTTAATTTCTTCTTAGGCTGATAGTTATCTTTGGAGAGGCTATTTTCAATCATCATGAATATCCAATTTCTATTCATGCATTGTGCTCTTTGCTACTGTGAAGGTAAATTTGAGCTCAAAGTGAAAATTGTCTCTTGCTGCATTAATTTTCTCTACCACACACAGTGTAAGTTCGAATCATGTTGCTCTTCAAGGTTTCTTCTGGGGGTAGAGTGAACTTCATAGAGCCAAGTTATGGCCCCCTCTAGCAATTTTATGAGCATGAAAAGTATAGACATCCATATGTGATTTCCAAGTACCTAGGAAAATCAAATTCAGATGTAGTAGAATTATCTTTACATAATAAAAGCATGAAATGCTAATTAGACTGAAAGTCCTTCCAGACAACTTTCTGGACAAAGCCGTGGCAACTGGGGCAGAGGCGCTGCCACTGCAGTGGGGGCCGAGTCCCTTGCACGAATTCCGTGCATAGGGCCTCTAGTCTTTACATAATATTCCATGAAATATTGATATTTCTGTGGCCACACTAGCTCAGAATGCCCTACAAGTAATCAACCTTAAAATATTAAAATTAAAAATAAAGTAGGTTTATATTAATCATGGTGAGTTTGAGGAAGAAGCCCAGATAGAACTAGAGTCTTTAGTTGAACTAAATCCTGATCTAGAGTCCTACTGTAAATATGACCCCTAGATTTTTATGGCCTGGCTATAGTTTGAAAAATTACCTCATTTAAACATAGTTTCAGGTAATGTTTTTCTTGACTTTTATGCAATGAAATGTTTTACTGCAGCTGCTGGTGGATAAGGCACAAATTTTCAAATCAATGTGCTCAGCGCTTTTCAAAAAACTAATTCACTTTTTTCATAGAGCTAAAATTACATAAATTTATACTCAAGCATTAAATTCCTAAAAATATCTATTCCATGGTACTTACCTAATAGCAGCACATTGGTATTTTAGTTCTCATTCAATCACTTAAACATTCTGGTTATGCTCTTATAATAACAAAGACAAAACTGTACAAAATGGTAACTGTTAAAAT
The DNA here is from genome assembly GCF_014108235.1 of Myotis myotis. Classification (NCBI taxonomy): domain Eukaryota; kingdom Metazoa; phylum Chordata; class Mammalia; order Chiroptera; family Vespertilionidae; genus Myotis; species Myotis myotis. Next base: position 50,228,849 of record NW_023416315.1, read on the forward strand.
ATTTCAACAACTTAATAGTAATAGGTCAAACTGGGTATATGATAGATTAGAAAAAAATGTGCAAACGGTATTTATAATGTAAAATAACCATTTTAACCATGTAAAATTAACCATTAACATTTATAAAATGTTATATCAAAAAGAACAATTCGAGAGTAACCATCAAGAAGCAAAGTTGCCAAAACCGGTTTGGCTCAGTGGATAGAGCGTCGGCCTCCGGACTGAAAGGTCCTGGGTTCAATTCCGGTCAAGGGCATGTACCTGGGTTGCGGGCATATCCCCAGTAGGAGATGTGCAGGAGGCAGCTGATCGATGTTTCTCTCTCATCGATGTTTCTAACTCTCTATCTCTCTCCCTTCCTCTCTGTAAAAAATCAATAAAATATATTTTTTTAAAAAAAGAAGCAAAGTGCATAATTAAAACAAATACCTATGTAGATAATATTCAACTGAATGATTTAATTATCTAAGTGATGCCTTAACACCAAAACCAAACTGGAAACTAAAAATAAATTGGAGAAAATGTGCTTGTCTAGATTGTTTATGATTATAGGGTCATAAAGCCAGTTAATGGGTGGATATCTGGTCTGACTTCAGAAAATGAGCAAACATTTATGTAAGACATAACCCCAGTTCTACACAAACTTATCAAAGCTCTCAATAGTAGAAAACACTTCCCAGTTCATTTCTCTAAGGATAGCATTACTCTGATATCAAAACCAGACCAAAACACTAAAGAAAACTCCAGACTACTATTTATAATGAAAATAGTCACAATAATTCTTCACACAATATTAGCTAATTAAATCCAGAAATACATTTTTTAAAAGCAATACCTCATCAATTAGAATTTCTCTCCAGAATGCAATTCTTTTAACATGTGAAAATCCATGATACACCAAGTTGTGACATTAAAATTAAAAATTGTTTACCTTAATAGATGAAGAAAGAAATAATTGGACAAAATTCAACAAGCATGATGATAAAAACTCTCAGCAAATGAGGAATAGAACTTTTTCAAATTGAAAAAAGGAGATCTATGGAAAGCTTCCTGCTAATATCATGGATAATAGTGAAAAGCTGACAGCTTTCTGCATAGAAACAGGGGCAAAACAAGGGTGCCCATTCTCACATTTTCTATTCAACATAGGACTAAAGGTTCTACCTATAGCAATAAGTAGAGACGTGAACTGGGCAATAGAAGTCTATTCATAAGTCTACAGGTAAAGCCTCATATCATCACATTTCATTGGGAGATGGGGGGAGGAACGGCCAAAATACCTACCTGACCCATATCGAGCCTGAATTTAATTAAAGCCCTTAGAGTTTTTGTTCTCATTAATTTGTTTTGTTTTGTACATGGTACTGTTAAAGCTTTCTTGTCAAAACGTAAGAAAGGCACTGTAAATAGAAACTTACCAATGATAGCTGAACATAGTACTAATCAACTAATCAATGAACTAACTACTAATCTAACTACTAATCAACCAATCAATCAACTAACGACCTGTAGTGAAGGTTTTCAAGAATTTCAGGTGCCCCTATCATAACCCTCTTAATTTGTCAAACTGTATATTCATTTGATAAATAAAGACTAAACCTACTGTGGTAATAATTTCACAATATATGTAAATCAAACCATCACTCTGTACACCTTAAACGTATACAGTGATGTATGTCAATTATTTCTCAATAAAACTGGCAAAATAATAAAAAAAAACACTTAAAAATAAATTTACAAAAGAAAGAGACCTATTAATCTTAAAGCACTCTTGAAAAAGAAAGATCTGCTCTAATCTAGCAGATAAATTGACTCTGGTGGATTGACTCTGAAGTTTTTACTGAAGTGCATGTTAAGTGCTTTTATAAAGATAGACTTCTCCTGCCTGGCTGGCCTGGCTCAGTGATTGAGCTTCAACCTATGAACCAGGAGGTCAAGGTTCCATGCCCAGTCTGGGCACATGCCCAGGGTTGCAGGCTTGATCCCCAGTGGGGGGTGAGCAGGAGGCAGCTAATCATTGATTCTCTCTCATCATTGATGTTTCTATCTCTCTCTCCCTCTCTCTTCCTCTCTGAAATAAACAAAATAAAATAAAATAAAAATAGACTTCTATATGTAAAATCAGAGAACAAAATTCTATTAAACAGCTACCTGTGTCATAAAACTACTCATATCAATGAGCTGTAATCTTGAATTTTCCATTCTATTAACTTTTCACCTTCTAAGTCCTGCCTTGCTCTTCAGAAAGTGATTGTGGCTGTATGTGCCATCTTGATGATGCATTCAGAGGTAATGCTAAGAAATTCCAACTTTTAAAATAACTCAATACAACATATGTAAGGGAAAGGTGAGACTGTATTTGTCATACATTCTTTCCCAATACACATGAAAATATGCACACTTATATATATACAATAAACATATTTTGCTGAATATTGCTCATTTCACCAACTAGAAATATGTAATCCAATTCTATATTTCTAAATTCCTAGTTATTAAAAGTATATATTCTTATGTGAAGACCTTGTTTTTGACCGAAAATATCACTCTCACCATTTCTAAAATTATAAATAGGAAGTATATTTCTATTTTCATTATTCCCTTGCTTTGCTAGTAGCATATATACAAAGTTATAAATGCATGGACTGTAATAAAAACTTAAATGAATACTCCAAGGTTCCATAGGAATTGCTGAAATCAGTACTGGTATGCCTTAATCAGTACAGGCAGCATTAATTTTTGCTCTTCTGAGACAATAGTTTGATAACCGCTGAAACTAGATGTAAGCATGTTTGGACATCATGATATTCTTTTAAAGGTAAGATGATTTCTGCTCACTTTATCATTCTTAATAAAAGAAAGGAACCATTAAAATTTAGATATAAGAATATGAATTGTGCAGGCACCAGATTTGGGAATTGAGAAGGAAAATCTTGTGGGAAAGGGGGAGAAGACCAGAATGGCCACTTTCATTCCTGGACCTAGTTAAGGTCCCTGCACATTTAGGGCTTCAGACTTTCAGACTTTGGGGTGGAAGAGAAGAGCCTAGGCAGAGGGGCTTTTGGAGCAGTCCCTGCTGAGAGAAGGAAGCCTGGAAGTAAAGCACACGAAGGCCCTGGGGCGCCTCCCTACTCCCTACTCCCTGCGCTCCCCAGCACTGATCTGATCTGTGTTAATAGCCTTCTTGCTTCTGAAATCACTCTTCTCCTAGTGTATGTCCATGGCAGTGAAGAACAAAGCAAAATATGAGGAGTGACTGAGCAGGAAGCTGTCATGGGCAGAACTTAAAAGGGAAAAAGGAAGAGAACTGACTTAGCTAATAGATAGGGAAGTGTGCTTTCTGCTGAGTGAGGAGTAAAGTTAACCAATAATGGAAAGAGGAAAACCAAATGAATGAGAGAACAGAGGGAAAGCCAGGGAGGAGATAGATGCTTGTTTACACCTCTCCCAGGTCTTCCTTCATGAATAAACACAACAGTTTTGTTCTTTGAAATCTTTGTTGGTATAAGAAACGTAAATATATGTAAATATATATATATATATACACACACACACACACTAATATTCATGAGCATTCAAACCTTAAGTAAATATATTTACTTATGTGTATATGTATATATATATATGTGTATACACACACACACACACACACACACACACACACACACACACACACAAATATCCATGAGCATTCAAACCTTTCTGATGTACTCAAAAATATCAGGCACCACAAAGAGACAGTGAAGTGACATCTAGACATTTCTAGATGTCTAGATCTAGACATTTCCAATTACATTTCAAAAGGATATATATTATCAGAATGATAAAAATAAAAAACAAAACAAAGGAAACCATGTTTGTCTGACTATCTCTGTTCTCTGGCATTTATCTTGCATACACACCCAGGACTCTCACAGGGCGAGCTCTGGAAATCAATACTGTAAATAAAATAGCGCTGGAGTCCTCTTCTCATTTCAGCAGTGGAGTGAGTGAGTGACGAGTGGAAATATCTCCATAAATAATGTTTAGCTTCAGTCTCTTTTAGCCTCTTCCAAACAGATAAGCAATTTCTAAACAGCAATGGCAGAAAATGCACTTTTACCTCTTCATCAAAAACATATAAAAATGAAATATATTGTGATACTTAATACCGTGTAGATTACAAACTACCATGTCAATCCAGTACAAATGTGTGTGTGTGTTTTTCTGCTCTGTGGTGCCGACCTTCAAAAGTGATGATGTGAAAAGTCCTAGGCTTTATGATAGCTTAACTAGAAACACATTACGGCTGCTATATTAATACAGAGTTGTGGCTTTGCTATAAAGTTTGAATTGAAAAGAAACTTTGAACCTGGTGCTCTGCTCTAAGCATTAAATATGCAAGCAACAGGAAGAGGTTGAAGCAAGGTTTCTATGAAATGATGCTGCCTCTTTTTCTTAACATCAAAACTCCATGGATGTTTTTGCATTATCTAAATTCGAGAGTAGCAATTGAATGACTGGCATCATCTCTAGCACAGCTCCTCATAAAAACTTTCCAGAAGTGTATGCTTGTACATATGTACACCCTTAGGTCTCTGTGTACAGTGACATGTGAATCTCCAGGTATAGAGAGATGGAAACTCCATAGCAAATGAGCAAGTATATTTCAGCTGAGTAATGAAAAATTGATGGGTACTGAAAATTTTCTTTGAGAGTTATCAAATATATTTCCCCTCTGTATGTTCAAATATTTTATATGCATAAATATGATGCTACTACATTTTTTTGTAGCTTACTTTAACTCCTATAATCAGTTGGGTCAATATTTTGGTTTTAAGTGGACAGAATTTTCCCTGACATTTTAATGAAGCCATGGTTATATATAAAGATACTTTTTAATAGGGTTTTATATTAATTTGCATACGTCCTCAAGCAGCAACACAATTTTTTTTTTTCTGATGATGGTACAGGTGGTCATGTGATATGGTGGAAACATGCACTCCCTATCAGAACCTGACAGATGAGGTATTGGCTATTGTAAATAACACTGTAACAAACAGAAGGGTGCATGTATTTTTTCGAATTAGTGTTTCGAGTGATATATTGGATCTATTCCCAGAAGTGGGACTACTGGGTAAGTCAGTTCCATTTTTTAATTTTTATTTTATTTTATTTTTATTTTTATTTTTTTAAAAATATATTTCATTGATTTTCTACAGAGAGGAAGGGAGATAGATAGAGAGTTAGAAACATCAATGAGAGAGAAACATCGATCAGCTGCCTCCTGCACATCTCCTACTGGGGATGTGCCCACAACCCAGGTACATGCCCTTGACCAGAATCGAACCTGGGACGTTTCAGTCCGCAGGCCGACGCTCTATCCACTGAGCCAAACCGGTTTCGGCCATTTTTTTATTTTTTGAGGAAATTCTATATTGTTTTCCACAGTAGCCACACCAGTCTGCATTCCCATCAACAGTGCATTAGGGCTCCCTATACTGAGAGAGAGGCATGAGATGATATCTCATTGTGGGTTTAATTAGCATCTCTCTGATGATTAGTGACTATGAGCACTTTTTCACATGTCTATTGGCCATCTGTATGATCTCTTTAGAGAAGTGTCTAGTCAAATCCTTTGCCATTTTTTTAATTAGATTATTTGTTTTCTTGGTGCTGAGTTATTATATAAGTTCTTTACATATTTTGGAAATTAACCCCTTATCAGATGCTTCATTGGCAAATATGTTCTATTTAGTAGGTTCCATTTTTATTTTGTTGATGGTTTCTATTGCTGTGCAAAAGCTTTTTAGTTTGATGTAGTTGTAGTCCCATTTGTTTATTTTTCCTTTGTTCCCTTTGTGCAAAGAGATATATCAGCAAAAATACTGCTATGAGAAATGTCTGAAATTTTACTATGTTTTCTTTTAGGATTTTTATGGTTTTGAGTCTAATATTAAGTCTTCAGTCCATTTTGAGTTTATTCTTCTGTATGGTGTAAAAAGATGGTCGTTTCATTTTTTTTTGCATGCATCTGTCCAATTTTGCCAATGCCATTTAATAAAGAGACTATTTTTGACCCACTGTATATTTTTGCCTCTTTTGTCAAATATTAATTGGTCATAAAGGTGTAGGTTTATTTATTGGCTCTCTAGTCTGTTTCATTTATCTGTATGTTTGTTTTTATGCTAGTACCATGCTGTTTTGATTACTATGGTCTTTTAGTATAGTTTGATATCAGATAGTGTGATCCTTCCAACTTTGTTCTTCTTTCTTAAATTGCTGAGGCTATTTGAAGTCTTTAGTAATTGTACATAAATTGTTGGAATATTAGGTCTAAATCTATAAGATATACCATTGGTATTTTTTTCTTCTTTTTCAACATTGTTTTCTTTTTTATTGTTTAAAGTATTACAAATAGTAATACATATGTCTCCTTTTCCCCCATTGATCCCCCACCCCCACCATTCTGATAGGTGTGAGATGGTACCTCATTATTGTTTTGATTTCCATCTCTCGGATGATTCATAACTTTGAGCATGTTTTCATGTCTCTTGTCCTTCTGTGTGTCCTCTTTCGAAAAGTGTCTATTTAGGTCCTTTGCTCATTTTTTGATTGGACTGTTTATCTTCCTTTTGTTAAGTTATATGAGTTCCCTGTATATTTTGGAGATTAAACCATTATAGGAGATAACATTGGCAAATATGTTCTCCCGTGCAGTAGGCTTTCTTGTTGTTTTGTTGATGGTTTCTTTTGCTGTGCAGAAGCTTTTTATTTTGATGTAGTCCCATTTGTTTATTTTCTCCTTAGTCTCCATTGCCCTAGGAGCTGTATTGGTAAAGATATTGCTATGACAAATGTCTGCTATTTTTCCGCCTATGGCTTCTAAGATTTTTATGGTTTCCCATCTTACATTTAAGTCCTTTATCCATTTTTAGTTTATTTTTGTGTATGGTGTAAGTTGGTGGTGTAATTTCATTTTTTTGCATGTATCTGTCCAATTTTCCCAACACCATTTATTGAAGAGACTGTCTTGATGCCATTGTATCTTCTTGCCTCCTTTGTCAAATATTAATTGAGCATAATGGCTTGTGTCAATTTCTGGGTTCTCTGTTATATTCCACTGGTCTATATGTCTGTTCTTGTGCCAGTACCAGGCAGTTTTGAAAACAGTGGTTTTGTAGTATAGCTTGATATCTGGTATTATGAGCCCTTCAACTTTGTTCTTCTTTCTCAAGATTGCTGCAGCTATAAAAAAAAGGGGTGGGGTGTCTTTTTTTATTCCAGATGAATTTTTGGAGAGTTTGTTCTAGGTCTTTGAAGTATGCCGTTGGTATTTTAATGGGGATTGCATTGAATCTGTAGTTTGCTTTGGGTTGTACGGACATTTTAATGATGTTGATTCTACCAATCCAAGAACATGGTATATTCTTCCATTTGTTTATATCTTCCTCTATCTCTTTTTTCAGTGTCCTATAATTTTCTGAGTACAGGTCCTTTACCTCTTTAGTTAAGTCTATTCCTAGTTATCTTAATTTCTTTGTTGCAATGGTAAATGGAATTGTTTGGTATTTTTTTTAGTTTCTCTTTCTGTGAGTTCATTATCCTATATAATAAAAGCCTAATATGCTAAGTGTCCGGTCGTCCAGTCGTCTGTTCAACCAATTAAAGGGTAATGTGGTAATGATATGCTAAGGCCACTCATCAGCTTGCTATGATGTTCACTGACAACCAGGGGACAGATAGTCAACCGTCGACCAGTTGCTATGATGTACACTGACCACCAGGGGGCAGACGCTCTGACCGGTAGGTTAGCTTGATGCTGGGGTCCAGCTGATCAGGACTGAGCAAGACAGGCTGTACATGTCCTGGAGCTCTCCCATGGTCCCTCCCCAGCTGGCCAACCTCCTGTGTCCCTCACCAGCCCTGATTGTGTACCAGTGGAGTCCCTTGGCCTATGCCCTCTTGCAATCTGGAACCCCTCAGGGGCTGTCAGAGAGCCGGTTTCAGCCTGATCCCACAGGCAAGGCTGAGGGACCCCACTGGTGCATGAATTTGTACACCAGGCCTCTAGTTGGTGTATAAAAAGCCATAGACTCCTGGGTGTTAATTTTGTATGCTGCTACATTACCGAATTCATTTATTAAGTCTAGTAGTTTTTTTATGTAATCTCTAGGGTTTTCTATGTACAATATCATGTCATCTGTGAATGCCAGTGGCATTTTAATAGGAATTGCACTGAATTTGTAGATTGTGTTGGGTAGTATTTTAAAGATGTTAATTTTGTCTAACCATGAACATGTTACATGCTTCCACTTATTTGTATCTTCCTCATTTTCTTTCTTCAGTATCTTATAATTTTCCGAGCACAGGTCTTTTACATCCTTGGTTAAATGTATTCTTAGGTAACTTATTTTTATTGTTGTTGCAATAGTATTTTTTCCTTAATTTCTCTCTCTGATAATTATTGTTGTATAAAAATGCCTTTGATTTCTGAATATTCATTTTGTATCCTGCTAGTCTGTCAAATTTATTTATTAGGCCTAGTAAATTTTTGGTAAAGTCTTTATATACAATATCATGTCAGTCCTGGATCAGGTGGCTTCATGGGCAAATTTTACCAAACATCAAAGAAGAACTAGCAGTTATCCTTCTCAAACTATGCCAAATATTCAAAAGGAAGAAAACTTCCAAGCTCTTTTTATGAGGCCTGCATCATCCTAATTCTAAAACCAGATAAAGACACTACAAAGAAATAAAATTATAGGACAATATCCCCGATGAACATATATGCTAAAATCCTCAACAAAATATTAGCAAATGGGTCCAGCAATAGATTAAAAAGACCATACACCATAATCATGTGGGATTTATTCTGGATATGCAAGGTTGGTACAATATTTGCAAATCAATGAATATTATACATCACTAAAAAATGAAAGATAAAAATCACATGGTCACATCAATAGATGCAGAAAAAATGTTTGATAAAATCCAGCACCCATTTATGATTCAAAAAAACCTCTCAGCCAAGTGTGAATATAGAGAGCACACATGACCATAAGAAAGGCCATATATGATGAACCCACAACCAACCTCTCTCATTATTTAAATTAATCTGTAGTGCATGGTATTTTATATGGTAGAACTATATTATAAAGTGAAAAATCGTCTATAATTCACCTCTCTCAGAAATCTAGATTATAACATACATTTGATAAACATGTAAATAGTCATAAATTCTAGCAATAGATTTGAATTTCAGGAGACAGATACAAACCTATGAACTAAATAACTCTGTTTTTCACTTAAATTTGTGGTGAAGGCCCTGTTTGCACAGCAGCTGGTATAGCTTCTGGAGCTTACCTGCTTAGGTTCACTGCCTGGCACTGCACCTGTGCAATACTTCTTGCTCTGTATTTCTAGAATACATGCTTCCAAGGACTCCAGACCATTTATCTTAATCTGGAGCACTTGGAAGTACATGGGACCCAGCACTATTCCGATGAAACTTGGCCTTGTTGATTACTTCTGATAACTTCAGAGATCAGAACTTCCCCATTAATCATCTTGGCAGATGACTTCAGATTTCTGCATTTGTACGGTAGTAAAAGCATTGAAGTGTTTTGTTTTGTTTTTGTGAGTGTGAAGAATCTCAACTTTAAAATTCTGCTTTTTGGGGACTTAATGATTTTCAAAAGTGGTGACCTGTAGTACATTTTACTTTCTAACCACTTTTCTGTGTAATACTTGAACATCTAGTCTAACGTGAAAAGACTAATTCTTTGCCCCAAATTTTTTCTTGGAAGAATCCAAAGTCATACTTGGTTCATCAACATTGCTGCTGCTTCTACATGATATCAGAGACTGCCATTAATTGAGGAGTGTATTTTTTCTGCCATGGATGCTGCTAAGGATTTCAAATACAGATATTATTTATTTATTTAAACAGCACAGAAACTCTTGAGATACATGCCTCATTGTTCCCACTTTCCTAATCAGTAAATGAAGATTAAGGAATTGCAGCATTTTATCCAGAGACCCTTAAAAACAAATAGCATATACAGAATTTGAACTACAGCAGTTTGAGGTTAAAGATGATGTACTGAATTATGGGTGGCAAAAAGCAAAGATGTAAAGATAAGAACTCAGGTCTGAGCTCAGGATGTTATGCAAATCACAGGGTAACAAGTGCGCAATGGAAAGATTTTGTTTCCCTGGAAACTTTTTCAGTTCTGCTGCAGCATGTCAATCAATCTTTGGGACCAGCCTAATGGCTTTCAACCCTAGCTCACTTTACAATTTCCTGGAGAGATTTTGAAAGAACACTTAATATATGAACCCCACCAATTAAATACAAATATTTTGGGGCGGGGTCCACGTATTGATAGGGGTTCTATAACGACAATTTCAATAAACATGTCAGTTAGCACCAGGAAGATAGGGTGTCTGGGTTTGCTGTAGAGGTGATGGGTGTTTTAGTGGTGGTTAGGGGAGGGAGATGTACAAAACTATTAGAAGCTACAACAGTGTTTGCTGGCCCACTGACAGACCTGTCCTATCCCCACTAAAGTCCCTGTGAAGTTTTCTGTGTCCAAAGGAGCCAGGCAGTTTGGTAAGTGTATTAAAGTTAAAAAACACTTGATGAGTGGATAAATACATGAAGTCATTTCAGTGTTCACTGGCCTGACATGAATGTAATGGGCTTTTCAAAACACTGCGGTGTTTCATAAATTTTATTGCCAAAAACTATTCTTCCAAAATATCATGATTGTTCTCCGTGGGGGATGATGATTCAGTAAATAAAACACACAATAAATCAAACAAACCTGAAGACATCTCATTAGGTCAAGGCAACATCAATGCCACTGTTAGAAAGGCCTGCTGTTTTACAAAGCAAATCACATCTAGGTATAGTGAAATAAGAACAGAGAAGAAAATTACTTAAGAGTGTGATAGAGCTAACTTAGGAAACTGGAAGCTATTTTGAAACAGATGCTCAGTATGACTGAATAGCATTCCATTGTTACCCAATCATTTATCAAAGGACACTGGGTTTGTTTGTTTTTTCATGTCTTGGCCAATGCTACAATGAACTATATAAGAGCATATAGATTTTCAAATAAATGTTCCCAAAATTTTGGGGTAGACACCCAAAAGATTAGTTGCTGGATCTTAGGGAAACTGTATTCTTAGTTTTGTGAGGAGCCACCATACTGTTTTCCATAGGGGCTGTATCATTTTACATTCCCACCAGCAATTGAGGGTTTCATTTTCTTCACAACAACCTCTCCAACACCTTTTATTAGTTGTCTTGTTGATAACAGTCACTCTAACAGGTCTGAGGTGGTGTCTCACTGTAGTTTTGATTTGCATTTTCCTAATAGCTAGAGAAGTTGAGCATCTTTTCATATATCTGTTCGCCATTTGCATGACAGAAGACTTTACTTTGGGTGATGGGCACACCATGCATTATATAGATGATTTATCAAAGAATTATACACTTGAAACCTATATAATATTACTAACCAATGTCGCCCCAATAAATTTAATAAAAAATAAAACAAGATATATGCTCAGTAAATAGTAAAATATTTGCCACTAAGATTACAAAACCACAGTAAACACAAGAAAATGCTTTACTCTTTATAGGCTACAATATGTCTTCTGGAAGATGCAGTTATTTTGTAAATATAAATCAACAATTGATTCTAATGCTTATGCAGGGGATACAAGAGGCCCAGAATAGGTGACACAATATTTAAGAACAGAATTAGTGAATTAACAGTTTCCAAATTCAAAATTACAGAAATCAAAACAGTGTAATATTGGTTAAATAACAGAAAAATAGGTTAATGAGACAGAACAGAGAGCCCCAAAATAGGTCCACACAAATAAAGATAACTGATCAGTGGCAAAGGTGCAAAGGCAATTCAATTAAGAAATGACAGTCTTTTCAACAAATGGTACTGAAACACCTGGACATCCACATGCCAAAAACACCCCCCACACACATCTAAACCCAGACCTTACACCTTTTGAAAGAATTAACTCAAAATGGATTATATACCTAAATGTAATGTGCAGGAAAACATTCTGAATCCCTAAAAGAAAACATAGGAGAAAATCTAGGTGACCTTGGCAATGACATTTTAGATACAACACCAAAAGCATGATGCATGCAAAAATAAAAAACTGGCAAATTTTACTTTGTTAAAAATTATTAACTTCTATTTGATGAAAGACACTGTCAAGAGAATGGAAATACAAGCCATAGGCTGGGAGAAAATATTGGCAAAAAGTATATCTAAAAACTATACACAGAAGTCTTAAAAGTCAATAATAAGACATAAAAAAACAATTTAAAAATGGGCATAAGATCTGAACAGACACTTCACTAAAGGAAATGCACAGATGGCAAATAAGCATGTGAAAAGATGTTCAACATCATATATTAGGGAACTGCAAGTTGAAATTATAAATGATACCACTGTACCCATATTAGAATGGCTTAATTTCTAAAATATTGACAACTCCAAATGCTAATGAGGATATGGAGCAACAGGAAATCTCATTTATTGCTGGTGTAATTGCAAAATGGTACAGTCATTTTGGAATATAAGGTTACAGTATTTTACAAAATTAGACATAATATTACCATAGGATCTATCAACTGCATTCCTTAGTATTTATTCAAATGAATTGAAAACATATGTTCACACAAAAGCCTACACTCAAATGTTTATAGCAGCTTTAGTCATGATGGCCAAACCTTGGAATCAACCAAGATGTCCTTTAATAGATAAATGGATCAACAAACTGTGGTACAACTGTGCAATGGAATATGATTCATCATTAATAAGAAATGAGCTATCAAGCCACGTAAAGACATAGAGGCACTATAAAGCATATTATTAAGCAAAATAAACCAAGGTTATATACTATAATCCCAACTATATGACATTGTGGAAAAGGTAAAACTAAGGGTGACAGTAAAAAGATTAGTGTTGGCAGAGGTTGGAGAGAGGGAGGGAGAGATGCATAGACAAAGCAGAAGGGATTGTTAAGACAATGAAACTATTCTGTATGATAATGTAATGGTGGATATATGATATTATGCATTTTTGAAAACTCATAGAACTGTAGAACACGAATGAACCCTTATAGATAGACTTTAGTTAAAAATAATCTATCAATATTGGTTCATCTATTATAACAAATTTACCATTATACTGAAAGATGTTAATAATAATAATAATAATATAATAATAATAATAATAATAATAATATTAAAGGGGTGCCTGCCAGTGTGGTTCAGTTGGTTGAGTGTCATCCCATGTATCAGGAAGTCACCAGTTCCATTAGATTAGGGCATATGCCCGGGGTAGCTTGCTCTGTCCCCAGTAGGGGGCATGCAGGAGGCAACCAACAGATGTTTCTCATCTCACTCACTAATGTTTCTATCTCTTTATCCCTCTCCTTTCCTCTCTTTAAAATCAATAAAAATATAATTTTTTAAAAATTTTGAATAATAATAATGGAAACTACATGGAGGGGATAGTGGTGAAAATCGGTATATGGAACTTCCTGTATTTTCTGCTCAAATTTTCTTTAAACTTAAAATGGCTCTTTAAAAAGTCTATCAATTAAGAAAAACATAAAAATGAAGACATTGTTGCTTCAACTTCAGTTCAAAATAGAATAATAGGGACCAGATTTATCTTCCTATCGGAAAGAACTAACAAACTCAAAAATAAAATAAAATAGCAGTTCAAGACATTGGACATCAGGTAATGAAGGAGAGTGATTTATGAGAGATGAAAAAAGAATGAGATGGACTCTAGGACAGCAATAACTGATTGCCCCTGGGCCATGGTGCAAGGAGGAAATACAGATGAAGCCTGGTGGTATTCCTGATGTGAGGAGAAACCAGTTTCCTGGGAGGACAAGGCAGCTAGAGTTCCCCAAAGAGAAGAAGACAGCATACAGAGGAGCACCAGGGAAATGCAGAGTCCATTCTTTAGCTAAGAATTCATCAGTTAATGAGTGTTAAGAAACTACGCAAAGTCTGGAAAGTACTAACCAGCAAGTTGAATGGGAACAATTCTCAGAGTTTGCACAGACCAAAAATAGTTTCTATTCGCAACACCCTATATGAAAAATCTCATCATTGACAGGGCATCACAAAGAGTACTCAGAAGGGTTCTACCTCAATAGAGTAGAAATTTAGTCCTAGACAAAATTTAGTAAAACTCTAAAACTGTCTATCAATGTTTAAAAGTAAGCGAGAAAGGAACACCCTGTTTTTAAGTAACTTAACTACATCCCAGACCAGAGTGGACAAATATTTAAAGGAATGAAAAAAATTCAGAACTGAACAATATAAAAGCCAAAGTATATGGAATTTTATAAAAAATTTACCCAAAGTGCAAAAAAGTAGAAATATACAAATGATACTGAAAAGCAAACCAGTCAATCAAAAATAGCCTTGGAAGAGATGATGGAATTCATAGATAAGCTAATAAGAGAGTTATAATTATAATCCATATAGTCAAGAAACTAAAGGAAACATTATATGTAGAAACACATTAGATATAAAAAGACCAAAATTAAGCATTTAGAGATTAAAAATATCAGACAAAAAATATAGTGAACGAGATAAATAACAGATGAGTCATTGCAGAACAGTGAACATGAACACATAGCAATGGAAATAAAAATGAAACAGAGAGGAAAAAAAACACATTAGCAGTCATCACATGTGAAAAATCAAGAGCTGAATATGCATATAATGAGAATCCCCAAAAGAGAGAACAGAAAAAATATTTGAGAGAATAATGCCCCAAATTTTTTGAAATGTAATCAACACTTTGTTGGGTAGCACACAGGACTTGGTTGGAAAGTTTATAAGGAGGACATTCTGAGTAAAGGGAAGTGTGCAGAAGGCTGCCTGTCTGTTTATTGCAATTCCAACTTAGGGGAGTGCAGTAGGCGGTGCCCCTAATTATTCCTTGACCTTTCCAAACAAGTCTGTGCACATGCAGACCCCTGGGTGTTTCCTAGAATCCTATGATTAATCTTTAGGTGTCCTTGCTTAAAGGACATTGTAGACACATGAGTCCTCCCAATATGACTTACCCTATGATTGTATCTAAAAGATAAACTTAATCTCAAACTGCTGTTACAATAAAAGCCTAACAAGGCAGGCAATTGAGGCTGTCTGGTTCCTTTAGCCAGGAAGTCCCTTAGCCCTCTCTTTCACAGCAAATGTAGTGTCAGAGTAATCATTCATCCATCGCTCAGGGCCTGCTGGTCAGCCCTGGCAACACTTCAAACCTACAGGCTTAAAGTATAATGAATCTCAAAAAAAAAAAAAAAAAAAAGGAAAAAGAAGGAGGAAAAAATACACTACAAAATCAATTGCTCAAAATCAGTGATAAAGAGAAAGCCCTACATACACTCAAATGAAAAAGATACTTTGTGTGGAGAAGAACAAACATAAGAATGAAAAAAAAAAAAAAACTTATTGTAAACCATGGTAGTCCAGAAGGCAGTGAATACCAAAAGGAAAAAAATCTTTCAACCTATAATTTTATAGCCAGAAAAGATAGTTTTCAAAGTCAAAATAAAATTTATACAGTCATAAAAATTCCAAAAGGATTAATCAGTCATAGACTTGCACTATAAGAAATAGGAAAGGAATTCCTTTAGACAACAGAAAAATAATATTAGTTACAAATATGGATCTACACAAAGGAATGTAGGGCACTGCGATTGCATATGTGACAACATATGTAATTTTTTAAACTATTTTTATTATTAAAGATCTTTAAAAGATATATTATTATTTTAACTTAAGGTATAGTAATATATCTTTTAAAGATCTTTATAATGTAGAATTACAGTATATGACAATCATAGGCAATAGACAACAGGGGACAAGTTAAGTATGTTAATTAATATAAAGTTCATAAACTAACTGTGAAGTGGAGTAATTATCACTTGGGAGTAGACTGTAACAATTCAAAATGTGTACTATAAATTTTAAAGCAGCCACTTACATAACACAATAAATGGTTATAACTAATGACTTCAAAGAAAATTAAATGGAATCATAAAAATATTAACACCAAAGGAAGCAGGAAAAGAAAGCAAAAGGAATTAATATTAGATGGGACAAATGGGAAACAAGCAGCAAGATGTCAGATGTGAAACCAATGGCATAGATATTCACATTAAATGTAAATAATCTAAATACATTTTTAAAAATAGATATTGTCAGATTGGATACAAAGCAAGAATAAATTATATGCTGCCTAAAAGAACTGCATATTAAATATGAAAACATAAATAAGGTCAAAGAAATAAGATGGAAAAAATATATCATGCCAACAATAAAAGAAAGCTTGAGTTGTTATATTAATATCAGACAAGTATATTTAAGAAAACGAATATTAACAGAGACAGAGAACATCATTTTATAATTATAAATTAATCAATATATCAAGAAAACCTAATAATTGCAAATATTTATGTATCTAGTAATAGAACTTCAAAATACATTAAGCAAAACCAAATAAAACTGCAAGGAGAAATAGAAAATCTATAATTATAGTTGGAAATGTCAAAACTCTCATTTCAAAAACTGACCAAAACAAGTGGGCAGAAAATCAATAAGGATATAGAAGACATAAACACTACTATTGAGCAACTTTATTTTATTGATGCTTACAGAACACTCAACAGCAGAGGAATATTCAATCTTTTCACTTAACAAAATAGACTGTTTTCTGGGCCACAAACAAAATTCATTGATTTAAAGTTTTTAATTGTACCAAGTATGCCCTCTGATCCCAGGGAAATTTAATCAGAAATTAATATCAGAAAGAATTTGAATAATCACATTTGGAAAATATTCTTCTAAACCTCAAGATTTAAGAAGTCCAAAAAATTGGAAAATACTTTGAATTTAATGAATATTAGAAGACAACATATACAAATATGTGGGATGCATCTAAATCAGTATTTTAAAAAAATAATTTTAAAGCATCAAATGCCTATATGAGTTAAAAAGAAAAAAAGGTTTTGCCAGGCTGGTTTGGCTCAATGTATAGAGCACCAGCCCCAAGAGTCCCAGTTCAATTCCAGTCAAGGGCATAGACCTCAGTTGCAGGGTCGATCCCCAGCCCTGGTCAGGCACATGCAGGAGGCAACCAATGTGTCCCTCTCACATCAATGTTTCTCTCTCTGTCTCTCCTCCTCCCTTCCACTCTCTATGAAATATCAATGGAAAAATATCGTTGGGTGGGAATTAACAAAAAATAAGAAAAAAAGTCTCAAATCAATGATCTCAACTTCCACCAGAAGAAACTAGTTGAAACTAGTATCCCAAAGAAAATACAAGAAATAAAATAAAGATCAGAGAATAAAACAATAAAAAAGAAATTATAAGGAAAATCAATGAAACTAAAAGCTGTTATTTTGAGAAAATCAACAGAGTAGATAAATGTATAGCCACCATGGTCAGGGGAGAAAAAAAGAGAAGACATAAATTACTGATATAAAAAATGAAAAAGGTTATGTTGCTCCAAATTCTATATATAGAAAAGGAATTAAAATGTTAATTTTGAACAATGGTATGCCAATATTTGTCAACTTGGATGAAATGAAAAGTTCCTTAAAAGATATATATGAATAAAAGCTCACTCAAGAATAAATATGTAACTCAGGGATGAGGATGGGCTGGAGAGGGCCACTGGGGTAAAAAGAGGGACATATGTAATACTTTCAACAATAAAAATTTTTTTAAAAAGAAACATGAAACCTGAACAATGCCATGCTATTTTAAAAATTGTTTTACAGAAAAACAATACATGTAACTAAACAGATAGTCTAAATAAGCCTTCACATATATGATACATTTATTGTGACAAAAGTGCACTTGGTACATGTAGGGTAGGCTGAGGTGGCAGCAGTGTTAGCTGTTGACCATTCATATTTGGGTGCCTCTCTTGTATTGCTCTCTGTCAAAGAAAGCTGCCCATGTAAGGCTCTGCCACCCTTCTCAAAGGTTACTTGCATGCAATGATTGGTCCAGGTAGTAGTACAAAGACCTGCCCCATGGCTTTCATCTGCAGACATCCCAGCTGTAGAGCTCCCCAAGGAATTATTTGACACTTCCGTTGCAACTAAAGAGCAATTTACTTCCTTCTCTATCCAATTTTCTCATCTCCTATAGGGGTTATTCCCAGGAGTTTTTCCAAACATCCTTCTCTATGCAATTACCAGAGCCTCAGAATCTATTTCCCAAGAAAACAGATCTGGGGTCATTGATAATCTTATTTAACTGACCAAACCATTCTCTAAGATATGTTCTATTAGTACCTGGGTTTTACAAGTGAGAGAAAAGCTACGGTTAGAAATTTTAAGTACCTTGTCTGAGATCACTAGGATAATGGAGGAACTGATAAAACAAAGGCCTGCATAATGCTAACCCATACAGCCTTCTGAGGGTGTTTTTATGAGTGAATCATTGAAATCAAACCTAATTATAAGCAATTGTATAGATGCTGAAGGCATAGTTTATCTTGATTTATCAAAGTATCTCAAATAATAGTTTTATATGGTGAAATGAGATGTAAATGATGGAATAGAGAGATGAATTAACAGCTAACTAACCCAATGAGTATTGATTAGTAGGGCTATTTCCAATAGCCTGGGTATTTTTTAGGATAACATATTGTTAATGCCTACACAGGCCTGTCAGATATTTAGCATTGGTAAATGATTATATAATTTAATTGAAGCCCTCCGGAGCCCCTGATGGATTATCATCTGGCCCTATCCTTGATATTGTCTTTTATGATATTTATATCAGTACATTTAATAGAGCCTGTAATTACACTTACAAAATCTGCTATAAATATTCCATTAAAATAGTGCTAAGAAATTATGCATTAATATGCCGTGCCAGCACAGCCAAGGGTGATCCTGAGTCGGGGTGATGAAAGGATTGAGAAAAGACAGACAAGAGAATGAAAGCTGGGTCTCGGTGGGACGCTGCTCCCTGATGAGGAGACAGCGCCAGCGCCCACAACCCGTGTCTTTATTTTACAGCAGATGCCACGAGGAAAAGTAGGGGTGTGATCAAGATGTTACAGCATTCTCATGCGTTCCAACACTACTCAACTACATGCACCTGAACTCTATCACAAGGCACGTGGGGCCACCTGTTTGGACCACAGGTTCAAGCTTACAGCTTTAGCTGTTGGCTATAATTGTGCTGGGAGAGCCCTGCCCTCCAGCTGGGACTTGTACGTGGCCAGGAGAGGACTGTGCTCTCTCATTAGTCCGAGGCTTGAACCTGTCCAAACACTGTAACCATGACCCTTACATTAAAACTCAAAGATATCTTATTTATCAATATTTATTCAGAAAACATTGGTTAAGCAGTCACTATGTACTAGATTCTCTACCATGCACCTAAGCCATAAAGATTATTAAAATATTTTTTGCCACTACAATATACCATTTAATATATATTATAATTGCTATATTTACTTTCTTTTTTTCCACCGAGAAATTCTTAAGCCTTATTTTTTTAAATTTCTTCATTGACTAAGGTATTACATATGTGTCTTTATCTCCCCATTACCTTCCCCCCTCAACCCCACACTCATGCCCTCACCGCGCTGTTGTCTGTGTCCATTGGTTAGGCTTATATGCATGCATACAAGTCCTTTGGTTGATCTTTCTCCCTTACCCCGACCCACATTCCCTCTGAGGTTTGACGGTCTGATCGATGCTTCTCTGTCTCTGGATCTGTTTTTGTTCAACAGTTTATGTTGTTCATTATATTACATAAATGAGTGAGATCATGTAATAGTTATCTTTCTCTGACTGGCTTATTTCACTTAGCATAATGCTCTCCAGTTCCATCCATGCTGTTGCAAATGGTAAGAACTCCTTTTTTACCACAGCATAGTATTCCATTGTGCAGATACACCACAGGTTTTTAATCCACTCATCTGCTGATAGGCACTTAGGCTGTTTCCAAATCTTAGCTATGGTGAATTGTGCTGCTAAGAACATAGGGGTGCATATATTCTTTCTGATTGGTGTTTCTAGTTTCTTGGGATATATTCATAGAAGTGGGATCACTGGGTCAAATGGGAGTTCCATTTTTAGTTTTTTGAGGAAACTCCATACTGTCTTCCATAGTGGCTACACCAGTCTGCATTCCCACCAGCAGTGCACGAGGGTTCCTTTTTCTCTGCGACCTCGCCAGCACTTGTCATTTGTTGATTTGTTGATGATAGCCATTCTGACAGATATGAGATGGTACCACATGGTCGTTTTGATTTGCACCTCAGGTGATGAGTGACTTTGAGCATGATTTCATATGTCTCTTGGCCTTCCTTCTGTCATCTTTCAAAAAATATCTATAAAGGCCCATTGCCCATTTTTTTGATTGGGTTGTTCATCTTCCTTTTGTTAAGTTGTATGAGTTCCCTGTAAATGTTGGAGATTAAACCCTTATCAGTGTTAACATTTTCAAATATGTTCTCCCATGCAGTGGGCTTTCTTGTTGTTTTGTTGATGATTTCTTTTGCTGTGCAGAAGCTTTTTTATTTTGATGTAGTACCATTTGTTTATTTTCTCTTTAGTTTCCATTGCCCTAGGAGCAGTATCAGTAAAGATATTGCTTCAGCATATGTCTGAGATTTTGCTGCCTGTGGATTCCTCTAGTATTTTTATCATTTCCCATCATATGTTTAAGTCCTATATCCATTTTGAGTTTATTTTTGTGTATGGTGTAAGTTGGTGGTAAAAGATAAATAAGATTGATTAACCTCTAGCCAGACTCACTAAGAAGCAAAGCGAGAAGACCCAAATAAACAAAATCAGAAATGAAAGAGGCAAAATAAAAACAGACCCCACAGAAATACAAAGGATTGTTAAAAAATACTATGAACAACTCTATCCTAACAAACTATACAACATGGGGGAAATGGACATATTCCTAGAAAAATAGAATCTTCTAAAACTCAATCAGGAAGATTCTAAAAATCTCAATAAGCTGATAACTAGGGAAGAAATTGAAGCAGTGATCAAAAAGCTTCCAGCAAACAAAAGTCCTGGGCCAGATGGCTTCATAGGGGACTTTTACCAAACATTCAAGGAAGAACTAAAACCTATCCTCCTCAGACTATTCCAAAAAATTCAAGAGAAAGGAACACTTCCAAGCTCATTCTATGAAGCCAGCATCACCCTAATAACAAAACCAGATAAAGACAACACGATGAAAGAGAATTACAGGCCAATATCCCTCATGAACACAGATGCCAAAATCCTCAACAAAACTTTAGCAAATCAGATCCAACAGTACATCAGAAAGATCATACACCATGACCAAGTAGGATTTATCCCGGGGATGCAAGGATGGTACAATATCTGCAAACCAATAAACATCACATAAACAAATTACAGCACATAAACAAATTGAGAGATAAAAATCAGTCATATCAATTGACGCAGAAAAAGAATTTGACAAAATCCAACACCCTTTCTTGGATAAAAACCTCTCAGCAAGGTGGGAATAGAAGGATCATACCCCTACATAATAAAAACCATATATGACAAACCCACAGCCAACATTATACTCAATGGGCAAAAACTAAAACCATTTCCCCTAAGAACAGGAACAAGATGGGGATGCCCACTCTCACCACTCCTGTTCATCATAGTACTGGAAATACTAGCCATTGCGATCAGACAAGAAGAAGAAATAAAAGTCATCCAAATTGGAAAAGAAGAAATAAAACTGTCCTTATTCGCAGATGACATGATACTGTACACAGAAAACCCTAAAGACTCCATCACAAATTATTAGGCTTAATAAATGAATTTGGCAATGTAGCAGGATACAAAATTAATGCCAAGAAATCTATGGCATTTCTATACACCAATAATGAACTTACAGAAACAGAGACTAAAAAAGCAATCCCATTTACCAACGCACCAAAACAAATAAGATACCTAGGAATAAACTTAACTAAGGAGGAAAAAGACCTATAGGCCGAAAACTACAGGACACTGAAAAAAGAGATAGAGGAAGATATAAACAGATGGAAGAACATACAGTGTTCATGGATTAGTAGAATCAACATCATCAAAATGTCCATACTACCCAAGCAATCTATAAATTCAATGCACTCCCCATTACGATACCAACAGCATATTTCACAGACCTAGAACAAACTTTCCAAAAATTCATCTGGAATAAAAAAAGACCCCGAATACCTGCAGCAATTCTGAGAAAGAAGAACAAAAGTAGTTGGGATCTCAATACCAGATATCAAGCTGTATTACAAAGCCACTGTTCTCATAACAGCCTGGTACTGGCACAAGAACAGACATATAGATAGATCAATGGAATAGACTACAGAACCCAAACAGATCCAGAGACAGAGAATCATCGATCAGAATGTCAAACCTCAGATGGAAGGTAGGGGAGGGTGGGGGTAAGGGAGAGACTTGTATGTATGCATATAAGCCTAACCAATGTACACAGACAGCGGGGGGGGGGGATGAGGGCGATTGGGGGGGGTAACTGGGGGATAAGGACATATATGTAATACCTTAATCAATAAAGAAATTTTAAAAAATAAAATAAAAAATTATAAAGAAAAAGACGTTAGGAAGTATGAGAAAACAAAAGAATAGAGAACCCAGAAATTGACCCAAACCACTATGCTCAATTAATATTCGACAAAGGAGGCATGAACATACAATGGAGTCAACAGTCTCTTCAATAAATGGTGTTGGGAAAATTGGACAGATACATGCAAAAAAATGAAGATATATTTACTTTCAAAAAAAGGAATTGCATGATGATAACTGCTCAAGGTACTGGGCTGATTATATATTATGAGAAATCTAACAGCATAATGCTGTTATCAAGATTATCTCCGTCAAATTTATGCTGGGTTAATAGACACACAATGATGAGGTGTATAAAAGTAATACCCAGTTACATTCTGACCTGGTCAGGCCACATCCACAGTATACTACACTCAATCTAAGCACCACATTAAAAACACCACAGCCAAACAAACATCTAATAAAACGACATATACACTTGCAATTATCCAGATTAAAGCAAATAGAATACACTGGTAATTGTACTCTATGAAAAATAAATGAAAGCACTAGAATTATTTAATCCAAAGAAACAAAGGCATAAGACATTCACTACAGTCTATGATGTCAAACAGATAGTAGGTTTGCTCTCTGATGCCTAGGAAAGGAAGATGAAAGAAAATTAGAAGGAAGAACCTTCTGAATTTACGTATAGAAGAACTTTGTAACAACTACACCAATTTCAAAAGAGGAGTGTTCTCTCTCAGAGTATGGTGAGTTTTCTCTTCCATAAGGCATATTTTTCAAAGGAATGCATAAAATTTGTTGATCTAATTAATTTCTAAAATTTCTTCCACTTCTTTTTTGTGAAACAGAGAGACCAGTTTGCTTTAGGATAAACCATTTAATGGGATAGAATGTCATTGTGGGTTTTCACAAGGTTCATATATCCTGAAAAATAATGCATGAATTTTATTTCTTACAATGATATATTTCCTCCAAGGAATATGTCCAGAAAAACTTACTGTGGAAAACCAAATTCAAAATTCAACAATCTTGTGCAGTAAATTCCAACAAATGGATTTATACCTGATTCTATTTATTTGAAAAATTCTGATTAGTAACAATGCCATAAAAATCATTTTCTATAGTACATGTTAGTCACTTGTCTCTTGACCTCACTATGTCATATGACTTATAATACCATTTCAAATTTTAGTTAACATCTATATACCATACATGAAGGGAATATGGGTACACTATAGCTACTACTATTGGTGTAAAGTTAATAAAATGAATCAGGACAGTAAATTTTATATGTATAGCAAAAATATAGGGGCAGGAAAAAGTAGGTTTATAGTTATAATACAGATAAATAATACAATAATAAATAATATTATAAGAATAAGCTGTTTTGAATACTCACAACTGTAACCTACTTTTGCCCATGCCTGTATGATTTATACTTTTTTTTTTCTCTTTTGTGGCCAAGATTTAAAAAATACTAAAAAAAAGTAAATGTTTTTCCAACCAGATAATTAACAATTGTTATAAATACTGGGTGTGTTACTGAAACTAGGTAAGTATTTTTGGGTTATCTGTTTCCTAAAGAGGCTTAAAGAATCTTTTTTGGGGGCTAAGATATAAGAAGAAGCTCTTATTTCTCTCTCTCTCTCTCTCTCTCTCTCTCTCTCTCTCTCTCTCTCTCTTTCTCTCTCTCTCAGAGAGAGAGAGGGGAAAAATAAAGAACTAGTGAAAACCACTCATGCACCATTCAGAGGAAAAAACAGTTATAAAACAATGAACCTTGTCCTAAAATCATTTTATAAAAAGAATTAAATAACTTGGTGGTTTTTCTAAAGTTAAATAAACTCTCTTTAAACAAACTCTCACATAGTGATTAGTGAGGTCAAACAACACATATTTTTCTAACAATAGATATTAGCTGTAAAATACATCTCTTCTTAATTTGTTAAGAAATTAATGATTCATTACATGAAAATATCAACTCAGAAAACATTATTCTTTTAATAGGAATCAAACAATGTGTTATGATTTTAGGACAAGGAGCTAACTAAAGGAAAGAAAATTGTTGTTTCCACTATGGAATATTGTGTTAGAAAGGGCAGATATGAAGAAATAAAGCAGTCAGTGTATAACACATTTCTGTGGAATTTAAATCAAGAGCTAAAACTTACTCAAAAAAATTATTTAGAGGATAATTTGCAGGAAGAACTTTGATGGAACTGTACAATGACGTTTTGCTTTGAGCAAATTTAAATCATTATCAACATTTTGATAACAAATATAAATGAGGCAACTATCATGTGCAAGCATTATACTAAGCACAAGGATAAAATGAGTTTTAAGAAATGCACCTTGTCCTTACTGAGCTTAGTTTAGCAATCAGGATTATGAGACAATTAATTTATAATGGCTTCCCTAGTGTGTTATATAATAAAGGAATCTGATATAATGCCAAAGCTTCACATGAAAGGAAACCATTTTATTTATTGAAGCTTGCCATTGGCACAGTAGAGAATATAGACATCACATGAATAAGCAGTGTGCATAATTATTTAAAGCACAGGCTCTAAAACTTGAGTTAAGAAAAAAGTAAGTATACTAGAATATTCTAATTAGGCACATATTCATGTTTATATAGAGATCTAGCTATCTACTATCTAGAAAAGGGGAGTTAAAGAGAAACATATTGTATTGTGTGTGAATGTATAAATGGATGATAGATCACACACAAATTACCTAGACTATTCCATGCCCAGATACTAAAAGAAATATTTATAGAAAAAGTGGAGACTACACTGGTCTGTAAGGAAAGACTGGGAACTAAATATGTAAAATGGATGTTCACCACAAGATGGGCTATGCTAAGCAATAGCAACAGCTAGGTTATTCCAGAACAAAGCTAAAATAACCATGTTGCTGCCTTTTTTTTTTTTTTTTTCTGGTAAGCCTCTTTGGATGAAGTGAAAGTTTCTTTAAAAGCCATGGGCAACACAGAATGCCAGGACAAGGACTATAGACATTATGGGCATTATTGTTCAGATTATTACATTTGTTCCTCTTTTTTCCCCCCCATAACTCCCCTCCTCCAAGTTCCCGCCCCACCCTCCACCCTCACTCCCCACCCACTGTCCTCATCCATAGGTGCACGATTTTTGTCCAGTCTCTTCCCGCATCTCCCACACCCCTTTCCCCCCCAAGAATAGTCAGTCCATTCCCTTTCTATGTCCCTGATTCTATTATAATCACCAGTTCATTCTGTTCATCAGATTATTTATTCACTTGATTCTTAGATTCACTTGTTGATAGATGCATATTTGTTGTTCATAATTTGTATCTTTACCTTTTTCTTCCTCTTCCTCTTCTTAAAGGATACCTTTCAGCATTTCATATAATCCTGGCTTGGTGGTGATGAACTCCTTTAGCTTTTCCTTATCTGTGAAGCTCTTTATCTGACCTTCAATTCTGAATGATAGCTTTGCTGGATAAAGTAATCTTGGATGTAGGTTCTTGGTATTCATCACTTTGAATATTTCTTGCCACTCCCTTCTGGCCTGCAAAGTTTCTGTTGAGAAATCAGCTGACAGTCGTATGGGTATTCCCTTGTAGGTAACTGAGTTTCTTTCTCTTGCTGTTTTTAAGATTCTCTCTTTATCTTTTGCTCTTGGCATTTTAATTATGATGTGTCTTGGTGTGGTCCTCTTTGGATTCCTTTTGTTTGGGGTTCTCCGCGCTTCTTGGACCTGTAAGTCCATTTCTTTCACCAGGTGGGGGAAGTTTTCTGTCATTATTTCTTCAAATAGGTTTTCAATATCTTGCTCTCTCTCATCTTCTGGCACCCCTATAATTCTGATGTTGGTATGCTTGAAGCTGTCCCAGAGGCTCCTTACACTATCCTCGCATTTTTGGATTCTTTTTTCATTTTGCTTTTCCGGTTGGGTGTTTTTTGCTTCCTCGCATTTCAAATCATTGACTTGATTCTTGCGCTCCTCTGGTCTGTTGTCGGGAGTCTGTATAATATTCGTTATTTCAGTCCGTGTATGCTTAATTTCTAGTTGGTTCCCCAATATAACATCGAGGGTCTCATTAGTTTTCTTGTAGATCTCATTAAGTTTATCGGCGGCTTCTAAACAGTTCTTGAGAGACCTTAAAAGTGTGGTTCTGAACTCTATATCTTCCATTGACAATTTTGTCCTGTTTCTTTGTCTCCGCATTTTGTTATGCTTCCTTGGTGCACCCCCTAGTGGTCTTTGTGCGCAGTCTTATAGTTAAACCTTGATTGTTGTAGCTAATACCAGGGAGGGTTTGACCTCCAGGCCAAGTGGCTATGAGAATCAGCTGTGTCAGCTGTGAGAGAACTTCTGTCCTCTAGGGAGGTGCTAATCTAGCCTTTGCCTGAGGCTATCCGGCAAATGCCTGTGTGCAGGGCTTGGGCGGGGTGGGTCGAACAGGATCAACAGGGTGGGCCTGAGAGAGCAGTTATGGCGGCTCTCAGTCCTGTCCCCAGGGGCTCTGCCTCTCTGAGTCCCAGCACCTGCTGCAAAGCTCAGAGAGAAAGCTGCACTCACTCTGACCGAAGCCAGACAGTCCCTCTTCTCCCGTTTGAGTCTGGGTCCCTAAAGACTCGCCTGTATCTGGAGCTCAGAGTCTGCGACTCCCTCCCGATTGAAAACGCCAACCACGCCCTCCGCCGCCAGCCCGCTCCGCGCACTCTGCACCTCAGAATTTGACTTCAGCACTGCGCCTCCTCTGAGTGTTCGTATGCGTTTCTCTTTCCTCCTAGTTGTAGGACTTCCACTCAGCCAAAAGTAGTGACGCTTAAAAGTATGAATGAAAAAATCTAGAAACTCAAGGAAACTTTCAGCCACACAAATCACAGTTCTGCACAGATCCTCCAAAAATCTATGTAAATTAACAAACAGTATATTTTGAAAAAGGAGAAAGACCATCAGCTTAAAAATGGGAGGAGGAAAAAAGGAGCAGCCTGGCCCTGGTACCACAGAGCTTTTTATTTCTCCAGACCTCATTCTAAAACTGGGGAGGGATTTCATCAGTTAATACTGGTAAATGGGTCACCACAGGACACCCCAATGTCACCTGCATGAGGAATCATTCACTGTTGACTCTTAGTTGACACTAATCTCCAGGGACTCAAAATGGCTACATTGGTCCATCAGTCAGCATGACAAATTGTGGAAACCAGAGATATTGGGAGTCTTGCCAGTAGTCCATCTTACAATGAGCCAGTGCTCCTGACAGACCATTATGAGTTTCCATAGTTTTTTGTGTGTGAGAGAAAGAGAGCTATTGTAGCAGAAAAAATCAAGGACAACCGCTTCTTTCAGAACAAATAAATGAAAGTAATATGTATTTCTGGAGGAATTCCAAAGACTCATGCCATGGGTAAAGAAAGACCTAAAAGATGCAGAGGTATGAATTCCTGTGTGTCCCTGAATAATTTAACTAGGGTACTCAACTCTGCCATTATTATAACATGAAGCCACCATAGACAAGTAGTGAATGGCCATGGCTGTGTCCCAGTAAAACTTTATTGGTAGGTAACATGCTTTATTGGGCCTGGGGGTGGGGCATAGTTTGGTGATCTCTGTCTTATGATATGCCAGGAAGTTCCAGCATCCCAAACTTATGACTATAGAATTACTGTTTAAATTAGCCAGCCCCTTCCATTGGAAGAAATCAAAGTCAATTGAACAGCAGGCTAGGTAATGTAGTGCTGAGATCTGCCTCCCTGGTCTCACCTAAATGTTTTACTAATGGAGTACCCTATCAACAAATTTAGAGACCACATTTTAGTAGTTAATATTCTATGAATATAGAGTATTAAATCTTAAGATTTTTATTGTATAATGTTCACATAAATGGGGGCATGTGTATGTGCATACACGATTGAGGCATGCCCTTTCAAGACACCTCAAAATTTTAATGCATCCTGCTTTATGGCTAGGTGGACATTTCTTAATGAAGTTTGTTTGGGATGACACTGAAATTTGTTGGAAAAGCAGTAATGATTCTTCTTCTTCACTTTCTCATATTCAGCATGCAACGTCTATAACTCTTCTTGCCCTGTCCTCCAAGTGAAAGATTTCTTCACATATAATGTTAATGATTAAATAATCACACTTTGATGTGTATTTAGTCGATCGTATTGCACATCTTGAATTAAGGGTGTAGATCATACCTGAAGCTCACATCTGGTTTTCTTGCACCAAATACAACTGATACCTAGAACAATGCTCAGGAAGATTATCAGCACAGGTCTAGATGATTGTGATTTTCTATGACAGGGACCTCTCAACATGACAAAAGGGGAGCACAAGGTCATCATTCTAACTCCAGACCTTATAACACTTCAGTCATTCCCAGACAGGTAACAGATTCCTTTCCCCATTTATGCCTGGATGTTGTGAGTCTTATTACTTCTCTTTTATAGACCATTGATTTTTCTTATGCACTCAATGTCATCATTACTGTCTGAGTAATGTTAATGCACCCTTGTTATTATAAACTATTTTATTTCTACTTTAATAATTTCCCCCAACAAATATTGAGAATCAGGAATCCTTAACTCTTGTCCTGCCCTTCCATTTATTTTTTAACGTATATTTTTTTTATTGTTGATAGTATTACAGATGTCTAATGTCTGCTCTTCCATTTAATGTTCATGTGACTTTAGGCAAATTACTTCCCCTTCCTGGACTTAGCTGTCCATCAATAAAAGGAATAAATTGTTATAAATACTCAACTACAACACTCTAAATTTATGAAATCCCTTCAGTGGTATTAAACCACTTGCTCTTTCCTACAAAGTTTAATTTGTCTGTCTAAAAAATTAAAAGTGTATAAAGTTGTGATTAACCACTATCATATTTTACTTACTTGAAGATATTTCATTTAAACTTTGCATTGTATTCTATTTTTTAAATGATATAGTGATTTAAAAAAATAATTTTATTGATTTCAGACAGAGGAAGGGAAAAGAGGAGAGAAAAAGAAATATTGGTGAGAGAGAAACATCGGCCTCCTGCACTGGTGATCAAACCCACAACACAAGCATGTGCCCTGACCAGAAATGGAACCAGTGACTTCTTGGTCCATGGGATGAAGTCAACCAACTGAGGCACACCAGCCAGGCAATATAAAAATGTTTTTGACAATGTTAGCCATTTCATTCTTTAGCACTCTTGGATTTTCACATTTATGCTACATATCTAAACACTCCTTTTTAGCTTTCTTCTAGCTCCTCATCTAGCTTCCCTTAAATTCCATAGGGCTTTGCCCTAAATTTTATTACCCTAGACTCGTGGTCGGCAAACTGTGGCTCGCAAGCCACATGCGGCTCTTTTGGCCCCTGAGTGTGGCTCTTCCTAAGCCTTAGGAGTACCCTAATTAAGTTAATAACAATGTACCTACCTATATAGTTTAAGTTTAAAAATTTGGCTCTCAAAAGAAATTTCAATCAGTGTACTGTTAATGTTTGGCTCTGTTGACTAATGAGTTTGCCGACCACTGCCCTATACAATCCACCTGAACAGTCTTGTCCACACATATGATTTCAAAGCCATCTATATGTTGACAACTTCTAGTCAACATATCCAGCTCAGATTTGTACCTTACTATTCAGCTCTATGCGATATCTCAAA
The DNA here is from genome assembly GCF_014108235.1 of Myotis myotis. NCBI lineage: Eukaryota > Metazoa > Chordata > Mammalia > Chiroptera > Vespertilionidae > Myotis > Myotis myotis. The sequence continues at coordinate 50,259,154 of NW_023416315.1, forward strand.
TCAAATATAGTACAAGCACCTCAAAGGCTGTGTATCTCATTCTAAACACATTACATTTTCCAATATTCTGCTTCTTCTCTCTGCTTCCTGTTCTTATTAAATGTTTCCATCATTAACACAATAATTCAAGCTTCAAACCTGAAAGTCATCTTTAAATCTTCTCATTATCATTTCCTAAATTCAATTAGCATCTGATGAATGTAACTGGGAGAAGTTAAAATAGCCTTGATTTTTGTACAGTAAACCAACACCCTGTGGACAAAAAAACACCACCCCAATAAAATGTGAAGTTTGGTTCATGGAAGAACAGTTTGTGAATTCATTTTGTAAAGACAGAGTTAACACTGAAATAGTACAGAGTGCAGATGATGTTTTTTATTGAGTTGTACACTTAAACCTGTATGGTTTTGCAAACCAATATCACCCGAATAACTCAATTAAAAAAAAAGTTGCCTGGCTGGTGTGCTCAGTAGTTCAGTGTCAACCCATGGACCAGGATCCATTCCCAGTCAGGGCACATGCCTGGATTGCAGCCTTGATCCCCAGTAGGGAGCTTGTAGGAGGCAGCTGATCGATGATTCTCATCATTGATGTTTCTAATTCTCTTTCCCCCTCACTTCCTCTCTCTGAAATCAATAAAAACATTTTTTAACTCGATTAGATTGTCTTTAAACTAGTCAATCTGTCACAACAGAGGTCATAAGTCATCTGTTGATGAAATGGAGAGACTAATAATTCAGCCTCCCATGTAAGGGCTTCGCTAAAATGAGAAAAAGCTTTGGTTAGGCCAAATAGGTAATTCTGGATTGATCAACATTTGTATTTTTCACTGTCAATTAATAACTCATCATTTGATGTTTTTAAAAATTAATAGACATTCTTCTCAAACTCTGAAATTTACCTCCAGCCTAAAATTAGTGAAGTGACTTAAGTGAATACTCAGCCTGCTTGGCTACATTTTTAAAAATGCGGATACACCCAATCCAACCGGAAATACTTTTTTACTTTTATTCAGGTTAAAACAATAAACGATACACATTTTGATCTAACTCTGGTTATTTGAAGGAAACAATCTAGAAAGAGGTCCTATGAGATTTAATTTTATGCCAAATAAAATAACTGTGAAACAATTCTACTTTGTTAGCTTATGACATTCAATTTCTTTCATACAGATATGGCCAATGATTTGTTACCCATATTGACCTAGTCCATACCAAATGACTGCAAAAATTCAAAAACACAAATACAGTCTCCCTTTCCCTTATTTGATATTTTGGTTTTATTTTACCATATGTAAAGGGACCCCATCAGAAAAATTTTTACATAGGAACACTGGAGGGGGCCCTGACCATAGTACGCAGGAGGTTACAGGCCTATTCTCCATACACATGCGTGCAGGCAAGGACACAGCAGTATTACTATGCTAAAGGCCCCTTTACCCTATGTATGCATGAGGGCAATGACTTAGCAGTAGCACTATACAGACTATGCAAGCACACCCTTATATGACCTGCTTATGTTAATATAGCATGAGCATCACTAATTGGCATGAGGCCTCTTTTGTTTGAGCCTGTATACAAGGTGCCACTGACCAGCCAATTTTCAGCTGATTTGTTTGTAATAAAGCATGTCCCACCTACCAACTGTCACTTGTGCATTCTCCCAATTACCTGCACCCAGAGGTGTCAAGTCCCTGGCTGAGGTACTTGCCCCCAACAAACATACTTAAAAGTTCTTTTAAACATACAAATTGTAGTTGCAATGAACAGAATTTTATAGTTTTCTTCAAATTTTTACAAAGTGTTTACTACATCTAGGCAGTCTGCTAAGAATTTTATAAATACTAACTTATTTCATCCTCAAAATGAGCCTATATAATAGATGTCTATAAAAACCTATAAAATGGAATAGGGCTCATTTTAAGAGATTAAAAAACTGATGCTCCAAGAGGCACATTACCTAAGATCACATAGCCAAAAGTAGCCCAGCTGGGATTTAAACCCAGGCTATCTGTCTGTAGAGTGCATGTGCTTAATCATAATGCCAATCACATTTGTTAACCTGATTTCAATCAAACTAAAATGGCACATGCTGTATTTCTTTGGATATTTCAAGATAGTTTATTTTATATGAATTTTCAGATGTATAGAGAATCACTATAAAAATCTTCCCAACCTATATGCAAATTATTCCTGCATAGTCTCCTTCCTTCTATTAGGCAAAGGAGAAATGGTTTCCCTGCTCTCCAAGTATCTGTCAGAAATTAGTTCCTGCAAGATATACTTCTGTCTTAAATTTACCTTCAACAAGATCAAGGTAATATTCAAAGATGAGAAGATTATTTAGAAGTGGCTCAGGACAGAGCACTAGAACTGAAATGTAATGAAGGGTTCTAAAAAGACTCAGAAATAGAAATGTTGTCCTGAAAAGAAAATGAAACGCAGAAAACATGAATTAACAATTCACAAAGAAACCTGTAGTACTACGTAAAATGTTCCTAGCCAGAACATGTGACTTTAAACGCATTGGGGGTATATTTTTATTAACATTAGGTGTGTTTGGTCTGTGAAAGATGTCCACACAAGGGTATTCACATGAAGGCAATTATTCTAACATGCTCTTAATGGCGACATATATACAAACTCAAATCAATCTTAGGGATAATGTTTGAATTTTGTACATTTTTTCTGGTTCTTAAACAGTTATTTTTCCCCCTAGGCCAATGTCCAGGAGCTCAGGTCATTCTGTAAAATGTAAGCAAGGCCACCACTTACATAATTTGATTCATAATAAGTGGAGGGAAACAAGTTGATAGAATATAATTCAACGTGTATATATTTAAAGTAGACAAAACAAATCCCAAAATGTTAACTTAAAACACTGTGATATAGCTTATCAGGTTTATACAAATTGAAAAGGGGGAACAATGTGGCTTTTATTTACAGTACATTCCTTATAGCCAACTTTTTGGCTAAATAAAGGAAGGTAGGTAAACTAGACACATATGTATCTCTATCAAATAAATTTTAAAGAGTCAAATTAACTCCTTCAGTTCTTTATGGAATATGTCTTGCAAAGTGGCCTTGTGACTCATGTGGAAGGCTGAGCCCTCCTGCCATTCCTGCTGCCTGTACAGAGGCCCATTAGCACCTCTTAAATGCCTCTCCTGTAATTCCTGTAATTGCCACCACATGGTTGGTGGCTTCTTGGATTACACAGAAAAGACCAGACAATTTGTTTTCCTATGAATAAGGGCTTCAAAATAGTGGACCAAACTCACAATTGAATCAGCATTGTAAGCTTTCTAAAATATTATAATACAAAGTTAGTAAATTCCATAAGATCTGACAAAATTCAGATGTGAATTTAACTCAAATACCTCTGTAGAGAGAATTTTAAATTGTATATTTAATTTTAATGAAATATTTGTGACCATCAAGAATTATTTAGATCATCATTAAACAGGCCTGCCCTCAGCAACCTTGCGGGTTATTTATCCATACTACTTCCTTTAAGCACTAACCGCGGAGAAGGTGATCTCTCTGAAAGCAAGCCTTTCTGTCTCATCATACATTCCCTTACAGTCCCTGCTAGAATGCTTAGCGTACGGTAGTCTCCTAATACAGATGTGCTTGTTCAACCCAGCATTTAGTAATTGTGTGCTCTACACTTGACCTACTTTATAAAGATAAGACCACAAAAAATAGCCCTGTCTCCCAAAAGCTTACAGAGGATATTAGCATAATGTATGGTAGTCCCCCCAGTGGATGCCTGAAACCTCAGATAGGACCAAACCCTATTTATCTATCTCTCTCTCTCTCTATATATATATAGATAGATAGATAGATAGATAGATAGATAGATATACACTGAGTGGCCAGATTATTATGACCACCTGACGTCTGTAGGCAAATTAGCCATACACTGCATCGTATGGGATATGGAAGCCGAAGGCCTGTTCGAACACCTTTGCTGTCTGCAGTTACCAAGATAAAACACCTCCGATTTGCACAGGAACACAAGGATTGGACAGTCGAGCTTTGGAAAAAAGTCATGTGGTCCAATAAATCATGTTTCCAGTTGCATCATGCAGATGGCAGGGTGAGAATTTGGCGGAAACAGCATGAAAGCATGCACCCCACATGCATGAGTACAACCCTTCAAGCTGGTGGGGGCAGTGTTATGGTTGGGTCATGTTTTCCTGGCATGATTTGGGCCCTTTAATTCGTGTGGAACAACGTCTGAATAGCACAACATACCTAAGTATCGTTGCTGATCAGGTTCATCCTATCATGTTGATGACGTATCCCAATGGAGATGGCTTCTTCCAACAAGACAATGCGCCATGCCATGGTGCTCGTATTGTGCAGGAGTGGTTTCAAGAACATGAGGGAGACTTTACCTTGCTTAGGTGGCCCCACAATCACCAGCTCTCAATACAATTGAGCATTTCTGGGACGAAGTTAAAAGAGCCATCAGGCAGCTAGTTCCACAACCATCAAATCTCACAGAACTGGACAGTGCTATTCATCAGGCATGACTCCTCGCATCACCTTTAAACATCTCGTGGAGTCAATGCCAAGAATCGCCCCAGTATTGAAGGCAAAAGGTGGCCCAACGAAGTACTGATGGGGTGGTCATAATACTCTGGCCACTCAGTGTGTGTATGTATTGCTGGAATTTTACATTTGGTCTCTCTCTCTCTCTCTCTCTCTCTCTCTCTCTCTCTATATATATATATCATGTTTTCCTCCAGGTATATACATACCTGTGATAAAGTTTAATTTATAAATTAGGCACAGTAAAAGATGAACAGCAATTACTAATAAGAACACAGGGCACTTAATACACGGTAATAAGAGTTACGTGAATGTGATTCTCTCTCAAAGCACCTTATTGTCTGTACTCACCTTTTCCCTTAAAGGAAGCACGTTAGTGCTTTTCTCCTGCATGTCCGAGTTGCCAGCCTCACTACCTTTGCCCTTCGGGCCATTTTTAAGGAAGATAAGGGTGACCTGAGTACCAGCCTGCCAGATAACAGCGGCTCCGTGACTAACGTGAGGAGCGTCAACAACGTGCAGACGCAGGACTGAGGGCGTCGGGATTCACGTGCAGGACGGCGGGCCTCGCGAGAGTTCACCGCGACTCAGAAGGCCTGCCTTATAGACCGGTGAGTTGTTTCCTGCTGGAATTTCACATTTGGTGTTTGGGGACCACAGCTGACCGAGGGTAACCGAATCTGTGGTGAGTGAACTGGAGGGTCAGGGGGCACTGCTGTCACCGGTTTTAGGCCCTGGTCTGCGTGCGGTTCTGCGAGCGCACAGGTGGTACCTCCACCTCCCGGTACCTTCACCTTCCGGGAGAGACAGAAGGCCGCCAGCCCCGGAAGTACTTGGTTAGACCTGCAGGAGCGTGGGGGGGGGGGGGGGGGGCGGGGTGGTAGCGCACGCGAGGCCACAGAGTGAAGCCAGACAGAGAATGATGGGCAGAGTTTCCAGCAATTTAACCAGCGAGGGTAGAGCGGATGGGAGTGGCCAGAGTGGCAGTGGGCTTATAGGAGGAATGAGGAACAGTGAGAGACCAGAGGGGCGGGCCCAGGAACCCTTTGAACACAGTTGAAGAGTTTGAATTTTAGCAGGAAGACTCTGAGGAAATAAGATATGAAAGGAGCAATCACTAGAGAATGGAAGAGCTAGTTACGTCTCCTAGGATTCTGATCTTTGCAACCGTGTGGGTCCTGCTGCCTTTCGCCAGGATAAAGGGTATGAGAGAAGAGTGGATTTTAGTGGGTTATGAAAGAGAAAAAATTGATGAGATATGAATGTGCTGCGTTTGGTTACATTTTTGGATTATTTGGGAAGAAGGGACAGCACAGAACAGTAACAAGTGGAGACTTTTCATCAAAGGGGGTGATTATAATAGTGCCTTTCCTATTGTGTTATTGGGAGTAGTAAGTGAGTTAACACATAAAAGTTTATAAGATAGGGCCTGATCATGTAAATGTTATTTATGTTATGCCCAGAGCTCGGGGTCCCCAATAATCCACCACCAGGGAGCCTCCTCCGATGCAAAAGCAACGAGTCTTTATTAATCAATTCTAGAATTGGCTCCCAGCCTCTATCCGGCACAGTGGTGAGGCGAGAGAGCGTGTCCCAGGAGAACAAAGGTTATATAGGGCTAGCTATTTGGGGTGGGCTTTAGGGGTGGCGTGAGTTACAGAGATTGGTCAGGGTTTTACAGCATAAGGGTCAGGAAGTGACCATCACATTCTGAAGGTTGGAGCCGTCCTCCACTATAGCCTTATTAGGACCTTAGCTACATTTCTGGAGCTTCATTGGTCCACTCAGGTGGGTGGTTGGGAGAGTTAGGACAATACCAGCATTCTTGTGGTCACTCTAGGGGGGGGGGGGGGGGGGGGCTTGGGCTGAGGGCCCAGCCTTGCAAGACAAGATAGAGGAGAGGGAGAAGAGTATGTCCCTGCTTCGTCCTTGAAGAGGGAGGAGGGTGCATTTCTGCTTAGTTCTGCTTAGTTCTTTCAAGTTCCGTTCTGTCCCTTCAATTTAGTAATATTGTTCAGTTATAATTTGTACCCAACTGGAGGCACCCAAGCAGTTCGAAATGGTTATCAAATTACTTTGAACAAGCCCTAGCCAGTTTGGCTCAGTGGATGACCGTGGGCCTGTGGACCAAAGGGTCCCAGCTTCAGTTCTGGTCAAGGGCACACGTACCTTGGTTGCAAGCTCCTGGAGCCCTGGCCCTGGTCAGGGCTCGAGCAGGAGGCAACCAATCGATGTGTTTCTCTCACATCGCTGTTTCTCTCTGTCTTTCCCTCTCTCTTCCACTCTCCCTCAAAATCAATGGAAAAAATATCCTCAGGTGAGGATTTATCAAAAAAAAAAAAATACATTGAACAATGTTTCTCAACCTTGATTGCGATCCAGAATCATCCAGGAGCCTGGATGTCCTCGCCAAGCCCTACCCCTGGTGGTTCCCCTATACAGACACAGGAAGATAGAGAGCACAGGAAGATAGAGGTAGTAGGTGGAATCACATGTTGGATGAGATCCCCCTGAATGACTAGAAAGATTGGGAAGAGGTCTTAACATTCAAGTTTCCCAGACCAAATTCATCACTGTTCTCCATGACCAACTCCAGATTTTGTAATTTTACTTCTTAAAATGGGACTGTGGATAAATGTGAACCATAGTATCATAGAAAATTATAAAGATACTTGGGGCTATTGTTTGGTCTTACCTGTTATGCACCATGGGGTGCAGGGAAATGTTGTAGGGAAGCAGTGATATGAATGTGCTACCAATCATGCCAAGGCAGAATTCAAGTAGGCTTTGAGAACCCTGGGAAACTGGATAAGATTCAGGGTATGATTCTTTTGTTGAGGGTGAACCACTCCAGGACATGTGGTAGAAAATTGAAAAAAATATTTTTTTTAATTTTCTTCACTGATTAAGGTATTACATATGTGTCCTTACCCCCCTATGTTCACTCCCCCCCACCCCCCACCGTGAAAATGAAAAATTCTAAAAGCACCACAAAGCTGGTAACTGCATTGGGGATAGAGCTTCCAGCTTCAAAATAGTGCATTTAATCCCTGGGCTCATGGGCAAAAGGTAGAAGAATGATGACTGGCTCTTTAGATATGAAAATAATAAATCACATGCCTCATATTTGAAGGGACTTGTTCACTTCAAGTGAATATGATAGCTATTCTTACAACCTTTTTGACCTGGCCCTTTAGATGGCCCATAGGAAATGACAGAACTGGTTTTTTTTTAAAAGCATGACTCCAGGAAGACCCAATATGACATGAACCCACCTGAGCTGAGCATAATAGCAGAAAGGGGACGTCCTCTTTACTTACTACCATCTTATATACATACATGAGATTACAGGCTCTCTGTGGCAGGACCTTTGGAGGTCAGAGACTTCCCTGTTATGTCACAAGGAGTGCTCCATACCTCTGGCTTACATATAGTCAATTTAATGGAAAATCGTTAATTCACAAAAACCACTGTTCTTCTTTTTATTTTTTTATTTTTTAAATATATTTTATTGATTTTTTACAGAGAGGAAGGGAGAGGGATAGAGAGTTAGAAACATCGATCAGCTGCCTCCTGCACACTCCCTACTGGGTATGTGCCCGCAACCAAGGTACATGCCCTTGACCGGAATCGAACCTAGGACCCTTCAGTCCACAGGCCGACGTTCTATCCACTGAGCCAAACCGGTTAGGGCAAAACCACTGTTCTTTAGGCAGCTTTATGTAACTATGCCTTGATCTATTATTAGTAGGAGAAAAAAACCAAGGCTCAACTAGGCAGAACTAGGTTAGAAATTTATCTAAATCTAAAACCAGTATTTTCTCACTCTATGATAGTACATATTTGGAAACAATAAATATTGTAGTCCAGTTTGTCTAATTATTTTGGAAATAAATGAGAAAGAATGCTGGGAAAAATGGTTTGGAAAACAACTCTTTATACACCGGTCTCAAGTAAAAGAGTTAAAACTACATTTAGTAAACAATGGAGAGGTTGGTAGTGCCCAGCATCAATGATTTTTTTAACTCATCCACTCCCTTCCACAAATATTTCATAAGCCCCTCAACAAGTCGGCTGTGAGTTTAACTTGTTTGCAATGTACAGACCCTATTGTGGGCTCTAGGTCAAGAAAAGTGGCAAAATACTTGCCATCATGGAACTTAAATTCTAATAGAGGGAGTGTGAATTAAGTTTATACATCTGGTGGTGATCAATGCTACAAAGAAATGTAAAGTAAGATAAGAAGGAAAGAAGATGAGGTAAGGAGAAGGTGTCCTGTTGTATATGGTATTATTTTATATGGATGGCTTCTCTGGAAATGCAAAGTTTCCTGGAACAGAAAGAACAGAACCAAACCCTTATTTCCCTCATTTTGTGATTCTGCTGCCTACCCATTTTCCTTACATAAATGTCTACATTATTGATACAGGATTTTTTTGTGTGTATTTTGTTTTCAATAGATGCAATTTTTCACAACTTAGGTCTTGGAAAAACAAGGGGGGGAAAAACACAAAAATGTTCTCTATCCTCTTTTTCCTCTAAAAAGATTAGAGCCAAAATAGCTGTTTAGCAAATCTACCACCACTGTCCCTGTCTCCTAAGTCCTACTATCATTTTTTAGTAGACCAATTTTCTCTTTTATTGTCTGTTGACTGAGGATATATGGGAGCAGCCCTTTATTGTTCTAAGAAACCAGTCACTGCAATTCGGGAAGGCTGAGCTTTCTTTTTTGCTCATTTAATTATGAAAGGGAACCTGGACACAGTTCGATCAAAGATGCAAACAGCTGTGATGAACACTTCTCTGGTACATTTAATTCATTAAAAAGCATAATTCGCTTCTTTCTGAGTCATAGTTCCTTAGAAATTCTGTAACAATGACATTCTGACAAATTTGTCATTTGTGCAAACCTGTATTTTCTCAGCATTTTTAATAGAAGCACGGTATTACCTGACTTTCTAGATATTTTAAAGGGTACAAAACACCACAGGAAATTGTATCTTGGTTATAGCTTCTGTGAATCTAGCAAGAATTTCAGGTTTATGCATGTCTTTTCAAATCGGAGATATTATAAATTGGATTTTTTTTATCATCATGTCATTGTAGGTCTTACTGTCTTACTCTCTTGCTACTCTATTCAATCTAACTTCCATCCAACAGTCACACTTCATAATTTACAACTCTCCTAAAAACAAAGGGCAAGGGAAATCTAGCAGCAAGTACTGTGAGGCACAGCATTCTTTCTTGCCTCTGATAAAGTAACATTCTGGAAGATATAAATATGGTGCAATCAAAGAGGAGAAATGTGGTCTTGAATTCAACTTTGACCCACTTATTGAAGTTGAAATGGGGCTAGATTTAAACCATGACAGTGTTGGTAGGATAAGGTATCATATATAACATCATCCACAAGACCTAGAAACCTCCCTCCTTAAAATGCTAACCTTTTCACAGATGCTCCATTAGTAATCCATGGCTTGGGTTAAATGTTTCTTTATTCATATTCTTAAAGCACCATCATGGATGGGTACATATGTAAAACATGGATTCTTTTGACTTGAGTTTATGTGGCACTTCTCTCTTGGGTACTAGAGTAATAATAAGTATGTGGAAATAGAAAGGAAATAGTAGGAAAAGATAGTTAAAAAGCAGGAAAATGATGGCTAACCCACACTAAATCCATTTCTTTAATGTTCGTCCTAGAGGCAGCCCTACATTTGATAGCAAATGGTTAAAATTGTTGCCATTCCACAATGTTAGTGCAACCACGGAAGATGGGAGAAGGCAATCAGGCATCTAGGAAATGGGCTCCTCTCCTTTAGAAATTCAAAGTGCCAACATTCTAGCAATTTTCATCAAATTAAATCTGAATGGAACACTTACCTAGCTGGTTTCAGTCTATAGTAATTTTAAGTGTACTTGTCACCTGAACACAAGACTAAGGTAGAAAATTATTCCAATCTGGTTGAGTAGTTTTGTTGAAAATAATATTAGGATAGCCGCCTTAAAGGAAGCAACAATTTGAGGGTCTGTGTCCCAAAGAATAAAATATAGGCTACATAATGTAAAGGTTATAAAAAATTGCACATAACCATAAAAATATCCATAGCATAAATGTTTTTCACTTTTTTCTTGCTCACACCATGAATCAGAGAAAGAAAGATTATTTATTGTCATTATTTCTGTGGCCTTGTTCATTATCCAAATGCTTTATAGACATTGATTAGTTAACTGTATGATCCCTGCCAGAAAGGTCAGTCTGATTAACCTCAGAGCCAGAGCCAGAGTGCCCAAGGTTAAGTGATTCATCCTTTCCTCCAAGGAGATCAGTGTGAAGGACAAGATCTCAATGCTAGAGTTCTTCTGCCTAAAGCTATTCCTATCCTGGCTGACATATGTAACACTGAAAAGCCTTTTTCTTCCCTAACATAAGTAATGTCAGAAAAAAACTGGAAATCATACATACTTATTGGTAAGAAATGAAATATTCTGGTGAGAGTCTCTGTTCAATTAGAATGAATACACTTGGATAAATTTTCTAATCTGTGGCAAGTGGTGCATTATCAGGTTAGAGTTACTACATCTTCATGCAACAATTTGCTCCTTCTCTCAGCATTTATTGAGATCCCATTATGCCGCCAGAGGAATATAGTAAGCCCCAGGGACACCAAAGTGAATTTGAGAGTCTAGGTCCTGTTCTCATGAAACTTACTTTCTAGTCTGGTGAGACTGGCAATAAAAGCATTAAAGAACCAAGAATAATGGCAAGTAGAGATAAGAAAAGAGGGAGAATTAGCACAGTTGGAACTGTGCCTCAGTGATTTCTAGATGCCGTCATCAGAAAAGGTGTCTCTGAGAAGGTGGCATTGAGAATGAAGGGCAAGAAGGAGATAGCCATGGGAAGAGAAAACCACAGAATATTCCAGAAGGAAATAAAAGCTAAAGGGAAAGCCTAAAAGTAGAAATGAACTAGGCATGACCAGGGACCTGAGAGAAATTCAGCGTTTCTGGAGTATATTCTAGGTGCCTTGGGAAACCACCGGAGAGCTTGAAGTGGTGATGTGACAAAACCTTATTCATATTTGCAAAACATTACTTTGGCTGTTATTTTGGGGGAAAGAGCGAAAAAAAGGAAGCCAGGTAGCAGGCTATTGCGGTGGTTCCCATGACAGATGAAGGTGACCTGAACTAGGATGGTAGTTGTGGAGATGAAGATTTAATTGGATGGATTTATGTAGGTTTTGATGGAAATATTGACAGGATTTGCTAATAGATATGAGAAATATGGGCATTGTAGAATTAAAGACAATTGCTATATCTTCAGGTTGTAAAATGAAAGAGAATTACTAGTAAAAGTATGAAATCTAAAGCTTTTCACAATGCATTTTAACTTGGGAAATGCATAGCACCAGGAAAGTAAAATATCGGGAGGATCTGACATAGTCTAAGATGTCAGCAAAGCCTTCTTTCAAAAGTGACATGTAAACTAAGATTGAAGGAATTAGCTGGAAAGATGCCATGACCATCACTGGGATATAGTCATAATTCATACACTTATTACCACAAGTTACTGACTAGAGCCATTATGTGTCCTTCAAATTCTGGAGAGAGAGCATCTGGTCACTTGATTGTCATTAGGGCAGGTGTCCAGCTCATATCCAGTCCGTTGTGGCCCAGGGAATGCTAGTGTCACAGAGCCTGGAGTTTTCCTGAACTAAGAGCCTGTTACGTAGAAGAAAAGTTGGGTAAGACAGCAAATCGACTTATGTGTCTAATATAATCCTCCATTCACCTTTACATTCCCCGAGCTTAATAGAATACCAGGCATATAGGAAACTTTCAGTGTCAAGTGATTAAGTGTATAGAAGCAAATTAAAGAGACAAGAGGCAATCTGAGGCTTCTGTTCAGTAAAAAAGACATCTGTTTCCTAAATCAACCACAACCATCTTCCAAATATGCTACTCCTCCCCTCCATAATCTTTTCTAACAGACATATTAACAATATCAGCTTAGAAATATGTTGGTTATTATTGACACCTGAAATTGTTCACATATAAATCCAGTGCTTCTCAAACTTTCCATAATCTAAGAATCACCTGGGCCACATATGTTAAAATGCAAATTCCTAGATCTTGTCCATTTTAGGACAGTCAAACAATATAAAATTTAATATAATGCAGCAATTATTCTTTAGGAGGAATATCCGAAAGAATTGAAGGCAGAATCTTGAAAACTTATGTGTACACCTGTGTAAATAGCAGCATTATTCACAAAAGCCAAAAGGTGGAAGAAACTCAAATGTCCATTAACAGATGAACAGATAAACAAAATGTGGTATATACATAAAAAAATGATATTATTTAGCCTTAAAAAGGAAGGAAATTCTGACATAAACTACAACATGGAGAAAGACCTTGAGAACAGTGCTAATAAGCCAGTCACAAAATGGCAAACACTGGATGATTCAATTAACATTTATTCTCTAGAGTAGGCAAATTCATAGACATAGAAAGTAGAATGGTGGTTGCCAAGAATAGGGGTTAGGAAGAAATTAAAAGTTGTTGTTCAAATAATAGATACAGAGGCAGAGCTGCCTCAAACAGATTGTCAAACTGCAGCGGGAAGGCCGGGGAGGGTTGGGGGGCAGGAGGTAGGGGGGTAAGAGATCAACTAAAGGACTTGTATGCATGCATATAAGCATAACCAATGGACATAAGACACTGGGGGATAGGGGAGGCAAGGGGACTGTCTAGAGCGGGGGGATAAAATGGACACATATGTAATACCCTTTGTAATATTTTAAGCAATAAAAAAAAAAGTTCTTGTTCAATGAGTTTAGAGTTTCAGTTTCAAAAATTGAAAAAGTTCTATAGATTGGTTACACAACACTACATATATTTAACTCTACTGAACTGTACATTTAAAATGGGTAAGATGCTAAGTTTTATGTTATGTATATTTTACCACAATTGAAAATAAAAGATTATGAATTTTATCAAAGATCTCAAGTGATTAAGATGCAAATGAGGAAATTTACTTTGAGAAACACCATTCTATAGTCAGCCTTTTCCCCAGTCCAGTCTATTGCATATCTAGAGTCTCATTTTCACTGACTGATTTGGACTTCATCACCTGACTATTGGATTCCAACAGCCACATATCTGTAGGGTTTTTTTTTGTTCCAATCCAATTCCTATACCAATCTATCACTTTAGTCTAATATCATATTCCCAAAACAATAATTTCTGATTAATATAGATGGATTATGATTCTGATAGAAGATTCGAAGAGAGTGAGAAAAAAAAAGTGCAGGAAATGATCAAATGACTACAAAAAGTAACAGAATGTAGTATGCTTACCTTAGAATTATAGATTTTAATTTTATATTTTCTATATTTTAACCTTCTGAAACTTCAAGTCTTTTACCTAATATGACCTACAAATAATTTATACATTAAAAGTTCATTTAATGATAATACAAGCGAACAGAAATGAATTTGTAATCCTTTTCTCGTTTTTCCCACTGAGCCAAGAACAAATTACATCTCAAATATTCTTACCATGTTTGAGGAATAGATGCCATAATTGAAATGATGTCCCTTCATATCTTTGTAAAATCGCTGGTTTTCAACCCTGACTTGACTTTAGCATCACCTAAAAAAGTAAAACAAACAAACAATATTCTGCCCCCATTCTAGAAGTATTAATTATCTGTAATACTTTCAACAATATATTTTTAAATAAAATAAATAAAAATGAAATATATACACACACACACACACACGCACACACATGCGTGTGTGTGTGTGTGTGTGTGTGTGTGTGTGTGGAATTGAATCAGCAATAGGTGAAGACTGAGAACAATTAGACTAGTTGATACAACATGAAAGTCGCCATCCTTTGGGTATCTTTAGTCAAAGACAGAAAATAACTAGGCCAATTACAGCCACTGATTTAACACTCTTTTAATCCCTTGCCTCTACATTTCTTCCTGTTCTGGCCTGAATGTTTGTAACTCCCTCCACATGTATATGTTGAAGCCCTAACCTCCAATGTGATGGTTTTTGGAGGTGGGGCTTTTGGGAGGTAATTAGGTTTAAATAATATCCTGAGGGTGGAGGCCCCATGAGCAGGTTAGTGCCTTTAGAAGAAGAGGATGAGACTGGAGCTTGAGTAGGTGGCTAGCTGCAAGCCAGGACAAGAGCTCTCACCAGACCCCAACCTGATATTAGACTTCCAGCCTCCAGAACTATGAGGATTAAATTTTGTGGTTCAAGCCACTGGTCTGTGGTATTTTATTATGGCAGACCAAGCTCACTAAAACACTCCCATAAGCCTCATGGTACTTAATCTTATCCCTTATCATCTTCATAACCCATAGTTGAGAACTGTGATCTGATACAGTTTTTGAGTACAAATGGTATATGAGAAGGATAACCCTCTAAACAGTTGATCCAGTTCTGTCAATTGGTGGGGTATAGTTGTAAACATCTTGTAGGTGTGTCATTTTGAAGACTTGATAGCTGAAAGTGGCGGAGGAGTAGGAATAACAACCATGTTTCACCACACAGGTAAGCCTGTGCAAGGTGGACTAAAAACATAGGGACTTTGGAATACAAACAAGCAAACAAAAATAGTGACAGACTTAAGAGACTAAAGGGAGTTAGAAGTTTCAATTTGACTTTAACATAACAAAGACTAACTTTTGGCTAAATCAGACATTAAATAAAAAAGAGATAATATGGAGATGAGGGAAAATGTACAAAAAAATTTAAATGAAAAAGTTTAACATGTTTTGAAAGGCTATGATACTTTTGCTTCTTGCTCTGTAGACTTGATTTTATTATAGTGATTAATTTTTCTTAATAATCAAACTAATTGAATTTGGAGACACAAGAGGGTCTGTTTGTTTTTTTTTGTTTTTTAAGTTCATGAATTACTAGCTTTTATATGCTTTCTGACTGCCACCTGGTGCATGTTAATATATTGCAAGAGAAAGGCAACAGGATACAATGAACTTCCTAATGTTAAAATCAAATTGGCAACTAATCAGTTCATTAACAAATAGATTTGATGTAGCTTAGTGATTTGAAAATAAAATGTGAGAGCATCTCCATTCATTAATATGGCTTTCTCTAGTTTTCAAAAAACTGTGTATAAGGGTTTCATTTTGTTTTGCGATGATGATTTATATATAATGTTAAAATATACTTTAATAAAAGATTGCTACAAAGAAGTGGCAGTGTTTTATTACTAGAGGCCCAGTGCACAAATTCGTGCACCTTGAGAGGAACTGTGGGCCACAAGGCTGCGGTAGGCACAGGGGTGGGTCTCGGCCCATCCTCCAAACCCCTGCCCAGCACCTCCCGCTGTGGCCCCAGTCCCCTGTCTGCCAGCAGCCCTTCTCCCACCATTGCTGCTGCCCCCACGCTCGCACCCACTGATGGCATGGAGTGATTGGAGCCGGCAACAGCAGGGAGTGCGAGCTGGGCCGGCGCCATCAGCAGGTACAAGTGGTGGCTGCTGCCCCAATCACCCCTCAGGAGCAGGGCGAGATGGAGAAGCTCTCAGAGGTGATAGGGGCTGGCAGCCGTTACTCGCACCCGCTATTGGCACCGAGTGATTGGGACTGGTGCCAGCACTGGCAGCGGATGTGAGCAGAGGCTCCGGCACCAGCTGCGGGTTCAAGTGGGACCGGCACTGGCAGTGGGTGCGAGTGGCGGCTCCAGCACCAGCAGCGGGTGCTAGCAGGGCCAGCACCAGCAGTGGGTGCCAGTGCCGGGCAGGACTGCAGTGCGCGGGAGCAGAGAATTTTCAGTAACCACCAGAGGCTCACCCCAATGACAGCGACTGATGCCCTGCTTGGTCTGGTGCCCCTGTTCACCTGCTCCACCATCCTGCTGCAGCCAACGCCCGCCATGTTCCACACATGCCCCCTGGTGGTCAGTGCACGCCATAGCGACCGGTTGTTCGGTTGTTCCACCATTCGGTCTATTTGCATATTAGCCTTTTATTATATAGGATTATTAATGATTACCTTGCTTGGCAAAAAGAAAAAAAAGGGACAGGTGATCAGCCTTTCTGGAGAGGCTAAGAGAGGGGTTCAGAAACACTTGGACACTGTCTCTTACTTTCTTCTCTCCCCATCAAGAGGAGGGGACTTGGACTCATGCTGAATTGGTTCAAAATGTGGACATCAATACATCAGTAGTCATGCCTTTAATGGAAGTCATAGAAAATTAGTGTAGCTGCTTCTTGAATGGTGGTAAAAATGCCACAAAAGACATAGTAAAGCAAGGATTGAGCTTCTTTCTCAATTCTGGTTAAGTTTCTACCAGAAAGTCTCATGAGATACTCTATGTTTATAGAGATAGACACAGATGCTTCATAGAGAAACAAGGGGCCAGAAAAAAGCTACCCTGAAACATGATGCATTTGCTCCTGCTCTCTGTAGCTGCCTTATATCCATTAATTTTTGTACCATAACACAAATATATGGGATTTTATAGCACGTGTGTGTGTGTGTGTGTGTGTGTGTGTGTGTCTCTTCATATTCTCTTCCTGTTAATTCCTATTAAACACCAAACTGAAAGCTCCATTTTATTGCCCCAACACACATTCCCATTTTTGTTGTTGAAATTTTACTGAACTATAAAATCCACAAGTCTAGGAACCATGGATATACTAGTAGTGATGAAAATAGCAGGATGTAAAAGGAATGAGCTATTTTAGAGCCTTATTCCCTTTGGTCTCTTAATAAAACAAGTGTAATCTGTCAATTATGAAGCATAGATGATAGGCCAGTAGATCCTGGTGAAAAGCCAGTTTGGGGAACAGGATGGTAAGGGAAGTTGGTTAATATGAAGACTGGGGAGGGAACTTTACTTGAACTTATAAAGAGAAGCTGAAATGGAAGATCAAGGCTGAACCTTATTCATGATTTTGCTTTGAAACAGGGCTGTACCTGGTCTTTTATTACAAAACTAGAGGCCCGGTGCACAAAAATTTGTGCACTCGGGTGGGTCCCTCAGCCCAGCCTGCGCCCTCTTACAGCCTGGGGCCCCTCGGGGGCCCCTTCCCCTAGCTGCTGGCACCAGTTTTCCTCAGGCATCCGGAACCCAGGCCTTCGCTCTTTGCCGGAGGGGCCGGTGTGGCAGGCTTCACTCTTCACTTTTCGCTGGCTGCTCCGGCCCTGGGGGCAAGGCCGGCGCGGTGGGTGAGGGGCTTAGCTCTTCACTCGCCGTGCGGGCCCCAGGGGCAGGGCTGGCGTGGCGGGCTTAGTGCTTAGCTCTTCACTCTCCTCACGGGCCCCAGGGGCGTGGCGGGCCGGCACGGCGGGCTTCCCTCTTTGCTCTTCACTCGCCACACCAGCCTTTGCTCGCTGCTCCTGCCTGGGACCAGCCGCTTCACTCCATCCCTTGGCGCCTACATATGCAAATTAGCTGCCATCTTTGTTGGCGGTTAATTTGCATATCGTCCTGATTAGTCAATGGGAAGTGTAGCGAAGGTATGGTCAATTACCCTTTTTGTCTTTTATTAGATAGGATGATCTGTGAGCAAAGGTTTATGGGCAAATTTCTTCAGCAAGAGACAAATTTTGGAAAGATAAACCTTAGATAGCAGAGGCAGAGGCATAGGTCACTAAATCTGTCTTCTACTGTTTTTTCCTCTTAGATTTTATATAATTGTGACATCAATTGCTAGTTGCCAAAAAATAGTATTTTTTTCTCTTCTTCACACTTTTCTCTTTTTTTCTTTATTTTTATCTCTTTTGTCCCCCCAGATTTATTGATCAAAGTGTTTTTTATAATTAATTTTCTTTTTTATAATTTTTTATTTTTCATTTACAGTTGACATACAATATTATATAAACTTGAAGTATACAACATAGTGAGTGATATAAATATAAATTATTTATATAATTTAAGAAGTGACCATCTGTACGTCTAATACCCATCTTACACTATGCATAGTTATTAAAATATTGACTGTATTCGTTATGCCAAACTTTATATCCCCATGACTTTTTATTTTTAATTACAGTTTACATTCAATATAATTTTGTATTAGTTTCAGTGGTACAGCATAGTGGTTAGACAATCTTATACTTTACAAAGTTTATACTTTTCTTTAATCAATATGATAATAAAGGTTTTAGGGGGAAAAATAAGAAAAACATTTTCTCAAACTCTAAAAATTTGCCTAGCCATTAAAATATATATTCACGTTCTTAATTCTGTCCATTTAGATATTGAATATTTCTTAAAGCAGAACTTGATTATTCAAGAGATACTTACTCTTTCCTCTTCAAATACTTCAAGTATGTATTGTTGGCAGAATTTTGACAGTCTCCAAAGCCTTAGCGGATCTCACCAACTTGGTTTAATTCAGGAGAAGCCTCTTTAACTTAACTACTTCAGAGAGAATCTCTCTGCCAAAAAATTAACCTATATAGCATAGAAATAGTCCCTCTTTACCTCTAATTGTCATTTCTCCCAGATCACTGCAGTCAGGATGTCACTTTCCTTTTTCTCCACCCACAAAGAATTCAACTCCTGCAGCTTATAGTGATCTTGTATTTATAATGTTTGGATCAGTTTAATGGCCATGTACATATTTTCTGTTATAATCTATGCTATCCCAAATATAGTTTTGACTAATGGATTTTATAGAAATTATCTGTCTTTAAAAGTCTGACTTTTAGCACTAATGCTGAAGTACTATCAATAATATTTATCTTAGGTCTTTCCTTCAAAATGAGTCATTAAAGCTATTTGAATAAAACTGAAGGAAGTTACTAAGTTGCTCTTTCAAAGGGGACTTCTTTTTTTGTGCTAATGATTCATACAGTAATTGGAAAGATAAAATAGCATGCATGAAAAATAGTAATTATACTTTCTTATTTGAGAATCTTTGCAGAGTGGGGAATTGTACAATATTTGATTCTTTATTAATACTTATAAAGGCAATATGTCAAATTTCAATACTTTTGTTCACTTTCACCAAATTGGGTTCTCATCGCCTTTTTAGCAGCACTAGTTTAAAAAGCCTAAGTCATATTTATAAAATGAGCAGTAAGTGTTTTACTTCTGAGAAAATTTTAAGTTGAAATGAAGCTATATTACTAATAATTATAGAATGATTGCACTAAAAGGCAATAATCAAATGCTCATTCTGATGCCTCATTTTATTGATCATAGATGAGGAAACTAAGTCCCAATGGATTAATTCCACAGAGCTGATCAGCAGGGGTTAAGAATTTACTTTTTTTTTTTTTAAAGAAGCCAGTAATGTATATTGCTTTAGATTGCTTGTATATGCTTAGGTGCTACAAAAGCATAGTTTATTTCAAACTCTATCAAAAATGTGAATACTTAGCACATATCCAGTGTTTAAGAAGTACTGTTTGCTAAGGTTTTATGATTATAGCATTCTTTGTAGATAAAATAGATAATAAATGAAGTAATTTACATTATTGAGTTTCTCAAAGATATAATAGAAATGAAACCAATGTTTTTAAATTATTATTAATTGATTTGATGTTGCTGAGTAGCTTTTTCATAAGTAATTGACACTTGAGGTGGAATCATGTTTTTATATAAACTTACATAGGAGCCTTCATAACCAAAGAGAAGACCCATAAACCTTGAACCCCAGAGGCAAATCAAAGGCAGGGCAAAGTGCTTATGGTGACCTACCTCTTTTTTGAGAAGAGAAATACCCTAACTCCTAGCTCACTCCTTGCAAAAGAAATGTTATATCTATGTCATTCTTGAACAAACTGCTTCTTTCTGTAGCTTCAGGATTTATTACCCCTGAGAATGGCCCTTGAGAACTATCACAGCATTTATTGCTTGGCCTAATTCCTAAAAGTTTCAGATCCCCTACACTGAACTTCATCACATAGTATGATTTGCTGTGTGTTTTCCTATAGATAAAATAGACTTTACAAGCTTGTATTAATATAACAGGGTTGAGATGAATTCTGGTCTTTTGTTTTAGAAATAAAATTTTCTTTTAGAGGGCAGAGAAATAAATTCAAAGAAAAGTCATAGTAATGTTCAAAAGCACAATATATAAACTGGAAATCCACTGTACAACATGGTGTATATAGTCAACAATAATGTACTGTACAATTATTGTTTTTTAAAATATATTTTATTGATTTTTTTACAGAGAGGAAGGGAGAGGGATAGAGAGTTAGAAACATGAATGATAGAGAAACATCGATTCAGCTGCCTCCTGCACACTCCCTACTGGGGATGTGCCCACAACCAAGGTACATGCCCTTGACCAGAATTGAACCTGGGACCCTTCAGGCTCCAGGCCGACGCTCTATCCACTGAGCCAAACCAGTTAGGGCTACAATAAATATTTGTTAAGAGAGTAGATCTCATGTTTCATGTTCCACAATAAAATAAAATTTAAATGAAGGAAAAAAGAAACATTCTTTAAAATAGCTCCAGTACTAGTAAGTTAACAGCACATAACAAATGTAAACCCCTTTGCATTTCCCCTTCCTCTCTTACTGGAGCTGTCTCTGATATACTGCAAACTGAGTTGCTTCCTAACATTTCCTCCAGCTTCTTTGCTTAGAAGGTGTTTGTCTTAAGAGCAGGAAGAAAGTTTGAGATGCCTGCCCATAAGCAGCTAAGACTTTTTTTCCTGGAGTACTCATTAATATCTTCCTTAAAATGGAGGTTCTAGCAGTTATACTTAATTTAGATCTGCCACGTCCAATCCACTTTTCTCAACTAAGGACACAGACTCACCTACAGTAGTCCAAAAAAAAAAGTAGATTACACCTTTTTTAAATGAGACACGTACTTAAGTAATTGAACCAAAGCCAAATAAGATGCATTTGGTTTACCTGGAATGACCTGAGTTTGCTTATCTGACATGGAACAACCAGGAGACTGAGTCACAGTCATTTGGTTGGTCATGTCAGCCTCTATCTGAAGTATTGTGGTCACTTTCAGGGAAAGATAAATTTCAAAGAAAACTTTTACATAAGAGTTTTATTTGGAAAATGTTTATTACTATTGAGGATGCCTTCGGAGAATATGTTTTAGAGGGGTGACCCGAATGACTTCTTTTTCTTTTTTCTAAAAAGTAAAACGAAAAATTCTAATTCAATTATACTAAAAATTCAATTAAAATTAATAAGATTTTTAAATATACTTTCATGGATTTTGAGTTGTCAAGTTCTTGAGTTCTCATGTCTTCCATTAAATGTTTAGCTCACAGTTATATAGCATTTAATACCATTTCTAATTATAGAATGAGTGAAATAAGTGGGGGGGGGGAATTAGAGGTCATTGTGTAAATATTTACATATGATTAAACATTTTAGTTTAATATTTCTTAAAAATTCTCAAAAGTATTCATATAGTTAATCAATTCAGGGTTATTCATTTGTTATACAAATATTGCCTGAATGTTTATACCTAACAGTGTTCTAGGCTCTGAGATTGCAGTGGGGGTCAAAATGGAAAACAGCCTTTCCTTCATGAAACATACAGTGCAACAAGAGAGTATTAAATTAATAATAATCAAATGAGCAGGCGATCAATACTACACAATTCAAAGTACAGTTCTGAGAAAATGAAAAATGGCTCTAATCTAGATGAAGTGCTAAGGAAGAATCCCCTACCAGTGGTCGGCAAACTGTGGCTTGCAAGCCACATGCGGCTCTTTGGCCCCTTGAGTGTGGCTCTTCCACAAAATACCACATGCAGGCATGCACGTACAGTGCGATTGAAACTTCGTGGCCCATGCGCAGAAGTTGGTATTTTGTGGAAGAGCCACACTCAAGGGGCCAAAGAGTCGCATGTGGCTCAAGCCGCAGTTTGCCAACCATTGCCCTAAGCCAGTAACATTTACACTAAAGTCAAAAGGATGGACAGAAAACCAAGAGACTAATAGGGGGAGAATGTTCCAGGCAGAGGGGCCCTGAGGTAGAAATGGTTAGGTGTGTCCCAAAGCTGAAAGCACAGATTTAACCAAATAATGGATTTAAGGGAGAAAGACATAAAATAAGTTAAGTATAAAAGGCTTCTATCGCATGGATAGATTTTGGTCTTTATCCTGAATACAAGAAGTCATTGAAGAGCCCAGCCGGTGTGACTCAGTGGTTGAGCAACGAACTATGAACCAGTAGGTCACGGAAGGTAATATTCAGTTCTCATTCAGGCTCATGCCCCGTGGTTTGTGGGGTGGCTCCCAGCAGGGTGCGGCAAGGAGGGAGCATGCAGGAGGCAGCCAATCAATGATTCTCTCATCACCTCTCCCTTCCTCTCTCAAATCAATACACATATATTAAAACAAACAAACAAAAAAAGAAATCAAAGAAGAGATTTTACAGACCACATTAACTTGGTCCTCTCTGTGTTTTAAAACTTAACTTTGCTTTATCTGGTCTGCATTGCCTTCCACGGGCTGCAGTCATCTTTGCCTTTTGCTTTTGTGGGTCCCTTGCTCCATATATACTGGTATATACTTCATTTTATTTATATAAGTAAAAAATATATATGTATAGATATGATTTATATTATCACAGTTGGCATACATATGAATATAATTTAGGCTGGACTATATTTATTTTTTCATATTTTGTGAAATCTAGTCTGGATTATATTTGTGTGTGTGTGTATACACACACACACACGTACTTTATTTTATTTTATTATATATACTAGAGGCCCAATGCATGAAATTCGTCCAAGGGGATTGGCCCTCACAGCCCCAGCTGCCTCAGCCCTCGCAGCCACTGCTTCATCCAGAAGGTCGTCTGGACAATTGTTTTGCTGTTTGGTCTAATTAGCATATTAGCTCTTTATTATATAGGAATATATATATATATATATATATATATATATATATATATCACTGTGTTGGCACAAAGATGAATACAATCTAAACTGAACTATATTTGTTCTTTTTTCCCTCTGATATCAAAGCATTTTCATGGGCCCCTAAAATTCTCATGTCCTATGGGCCCTGTGCCTGCTGTACCCAATCCACAAGGCAGCCCTGGTCTTACCAAAAGAAAACAGGTTAGTCAGATAAAGTAGGAAGCTATTACATGACAACTGACAAAAGAAGGTGGCAGAGGCAAAAAAGTCAATAATGTAATCATTAATTTAGTGTTTAAATAAAAATAAGACTTAGCATCCACTCAGACACTTTAAAAAGATATACATCAAGAAACCTAAACCAGCCCCAGGCAGTTTGGCTCAGTGGATAGAGCCTTGGCCTGTGGACTGAAGGGTCCCTGGTTCAATTCTGGTCAAGGGCACAGTAAGAGGAATGCATGATGCAGCCCATCAATGATTCTCTCTCATTGGTGTTTCTATCTCTCTCTCCTTCTCCTTTCCTCTCTGAAATCAATAAAAATATATTTTTAGCCGAAACCGGTTTGGCTCAGTGGATAGAGCGTCGGCCTGTGGATTGAAGGGTCCCGGGTTCGATTCCGGTCGGGGGCATGTGCCTGGGTTGCGGGCACAGCCCCAGTGGGGGATGTGCAGGAGGCAGCTGATCGATGTTTCTCTCTCATCGATGTTTCTGGCTCTCTATCTCTCTCCCTTCCTCTCTGTAAAAAATCAATAAAAAATATATTAAAAAAAATATATATATATATTTTTTTAAAAAAGCCTAAACCAATATTTGCTAAAAAGTGACAGAAGGGAGAAGAAACAAAGGAAGAGGCTGAGAAAGATACCAAGGGGTGAAAAAGCAGAACTGAAGGAGACCTGGAGCAGGACAGTGGAAGGAGAAGACGACAGACACACAGGGAAGCAGAGGGATAATGGAGCAGAAAATGGATGTGCAAACTCCTTGAAAGGTAAATGTGCTGGACAAACATAGGAAGTGTAATAGGAACCCAGGGGACATTTTTCTTGGGAGCCTGGAGTCAATGCATTAAAAATCTTCTAACGATCACCCACAATCCTTCAGAAAAAATCAATAGGGCCATTGTTGCAATAGTTGTGTTAGGATGGAGCTTTGAAAGGGAGCATATGTGGGGCTTATTAGATCCAGATTTTCTGCAGAGGGATAAGTTAGTGGGAAGCTGGCATGCATTTTTAACTGTATCACATGTCTGTTTGGTGAAGAAGCTACACATGGTGTGGGGAGGGGAATCAGGTGGTGTTTTCCTAGTCCTTTCTGAAAGTCCTCTGCGATGTCATGTGAAGAATTCCAAAATGGTTTATAAGAAAAAACTCAAGGTATGCTCACAGCCACTCCCTCCTTCTCTCCCAAGAGAGCTCAGTACTCTGTGCTCTGTTGAGAGAGTACCTTTTTATGCTCTGTCCTACCTGGAACAGAAGTGACACTCCGTGAGCACAGCAGGAAGCATGGCTGGCTGTGGTGGGGGCCCTTTCTTCTCTTGATACCTCTACTCTGCAGCTGTGGTTAGTCTTATGTGTCCACTGGGCCAAGCCATAATACCCAATCTAACACTTCAATCTAACACTATCCAGATGTGGTTAACACCCACAACCAGTAGACTATAAATGAAGAATATTATTCTTGTTAGTGTGAGTGGACTCCCACCAATCAGCTGGAGGGTCATAAAATAAAAAAAAAATAAAAAAATGAACTTTCCCTGAGAAAGAAATTCTGCCTCAAAACTAAAACACCAAGTCCTGGCTAAGACTTTCCAACCTGTTGGCCTGCCCTACAATGTTCAAACTTGCCATCCCTACAATTGTGTGAGCCAGTTCCTTGAAATAAATTTCTTAATATCTGTATCCTACTGATTTTGTCTCTCTGGAGAACCCTGACTAATACAGGTCTTGGTATTGGGGAATGGTTTTTAGAAGAACAGAATCTTTTTTCTTTAAATCTTTTTATATATTATTTTTATTGATTTTATAAAGGAAGAAAGAGAGAGAGAGAGAGAGAGAGAGAGACATCAGTGATGAGAGAGAATCATTGATGGGCTACCTCCTGCACAACCCCCACTGGGGATCAAGCCTGCAACCTGGGCATGTGTCCAGACCGGGAATTGAACTCCAACTTCCTGGTGCATGAGGTCGATGTTCAACCACTGACCCACACTGGCTGGGCTATAGGAACAGAATCTTAAGGATGAGTTTTCTGAGGTGGGTCTGGGAATTCTGGAATGGGTTCTCTAAACTAATTAGATTTAAAGGCACTAATGTTAAAGAGGGTGCTGATAGTCCATGGCATGATGTGGACATAAAGGTAACACAAAATTTCACCATTGCATACCACTCATGAAATATCTATAACAGGTGAGGTTCTAGGTGACCATGTATTTGATACCTTAGAACATTGTTATCTAATGAGTATAATAATGAAAGTGACTCATTGCTCCAAACTGCACTGGAGGAAATGGAAGAAAGGGTGCTTTCAGAGCTTCAAATTCCCAGCTCATCTGCAGCACAAATGACCTAAAAAGTTCAATGTCTGTCCTGAAAGAAATTCTTACCTCCTGTAGCTGAAGAGCTGAGGTTTCTGAAAACCAAACCCAGAAACTCATCCTACAATTGGCTAAAACAACACAAATTGAACTTCCTATCTCACAGGGCCACCTTTTTTTAAAATAAATAAATAAATAAATAAGCTTGTAACAGAAGCCAGGAATAAAAACAGGCTTAGCCAGGAAAGATTTATGGAAGGCTCTCATCTGGATGGCTTATACCCCTGTTAATTGCATGAAAAACTGACAAGGTTTTTGAGAATTTCATATCATCAGAAACACTGCCAGCCTGGATTTAAAGGTACCCACACAGAGAAGACACATAGGGAAGAGAACATATGAAAACAGAGCAGGAGATTGGAGTGATACATCCACAAGCCAGGGAACAGCAAGGAATGCTGACAGCAAGGATTCTTCCCTAGAGCCTTCAGAGGGAGCATGACACTGCTGACTCCTTGATTTCAGACTGTGAGCCTCCATAACTATGAGAGAATAAATTTCTATTGTTTTAATCCAGTTTATGATATTTTATTTAGAACCGCCCAAGGAAATCAGAATAGTAACCATAGCCATCCAGTAAGTTATTTGTACAATCTTCCCCATTGTAGAGGTGGGGGAGGGGAAATATTTAGATACACAGAAATTGTGTATCTTCCTTTTGAAATGTTCAGGAATTCAGAGGGTATGTGGTTCAAAAAAACTCACATTTTCTCAAAGTTTCTAAGACTCAGAGTAAAGCCTGGTATATCAAAAGATTGATCTATGTAAATATGGTTTGAAAAGAAAACTTTTATTTCTCTTGACCCAGATAGTATTCCTATTTTAATTATCACTAAGGAAGTAGACAGAACACAGAGAAAAGTTTGAGGAGAGGTTAGAAAGAAGGTGTGGAAGGAAATTTATTATAAATGACTTTGAAGTGACCTTAGAGTTCCAAGAGCAGTCACAAAGATCTAATGTGAGCTGCCAGTCTCTGACTCCGTTAACACAAACTGAATTGAAAGAGATTTTGGATATCATGTAGTCTAGAGACATGGTATTTATCCAGAGGCACAATGAAGGACAACATTTCGGCATGCCTAGTAAATGACCAGATGTAGATCAGGCCTCTGAGGAGTAGAAGCCACGGGACAGATGTACACCCCTGATGTCCACGCCCACCAAGCTGGAGGACAGCCCAGTGAAAGCAGCAGGGTTTTCAGTCAGTGTGCTACCGCACAATGGTGTGACTGTATTCAATATAAGCAACCAATTTTGGTCTTATTGGATCATAATGAAACAGAATTTTTGGACTGGAACCCGGATTCTTTGTCCACTGGAATCGAAGTATGAAACCATGGACAGAAAGTGGTATAGAAAAGGTGGAGATTTATTGAAGAACAAGTACAGACTCCCACGTGGAGAGAGGGAAAGAGTCCCACAGAATGGGCTTTCTTCTTCTCCGTCTGGATCAGTTGTTCTCAACCTTCCTAATTCCACGACCCTTTAATACAGTTCCTCATGTTGTGGTGACCCCCAACCATAAAATTATTTTTGTTGCTACTTCATAACTGTTTTGCTGCTGTTATGAATTGTAATGTAAATATCTGATATGCAGGATGTATTTTCATTGTTATAAATTGAAGATAATTAAAGCATAGTGATTAATCACAAAAACAATATGTAATTATATATGTGTTTTCCGATGGACTTAGGCGACCCCTGTGAAAGGATCGTCCGACCCCCGAAGGGATCGCGACCCACAGGTTGAGAACCGCTGGTCTGGATGAAGGGCTTCCTTCCCTTTATTTTGTAGACTTTTTCGGGTTTCCAGCTCCCTCATTCTATGGAAATGTACCTGTTGCAGCTTTTCAGCTTCCCTATTCCAAGGAAATACACCTTCTGCTGCTCTGCAGTCCTGTGCTTCCTCCATGGTCCCCTTAATTTCTAAAATTTCCTAAAACCTGTCTTTTTCACCCCAAAAAATTCCTGTTTCAATAATCAAGCTGCTTCAGAGACATCTTTCATATGGAAAACTAACCTGAGTAAGTCTTGTGCCATGAATTAGAATTATCTAAAACTATATGTTGAAAGAAGTTTTATGTTTACCGGAATATAAAAAAGTATAAGAGCTTGCTAGGGGAAATGGACACTTCTAAAGAAAACAATACAGTGACAATGTGTTTCATTGGGTCCGAGATAACAGAGAGATAATCGTTGGTATTAAGTAAGATGGTCTATTGAAGTGCTATTTGTGTTGTAATTAAATCTAATTTTTAAAACTGTTTGGGGAGATTGCCCATCACTTAGTACATGCTGCTAAAAATTGTATGATTTAAAAAATGTTGAGAACTAGTACAATAAGATCTTTGAACATATTTTATAGACTCATGTTTCATGTAAAGTACCACCAACCTTGGTTAGCTGTGCTGTCAGATTGTAACTGATTGAAAACATGCAGTTAGAGGTGGGAGTACTAAAAGGGGCAGCCACACTTACAGTTGACAGCCTGGCAGAAGGGAAGTAGGCATCTAACCACTCTTTACCCAGTTAAAAGCTAATTTGTCATAATAATAGCAACTCTCAGGTGTGTCTGTAGTGCCTTGAGCCTAAATTGTGTTCCCACTGAGATTTAGCCATGTGTGGGCACATCAGGAGAGCTGGGGAGGCACACCCAGATGATCTATTTTAAAGAACAATCTTAGAACACCCTAGAGCAGTGGTCGGCAAACTCTTTAGTCAACAGAGCCAAATATCAACAGTACAACGATTGAAATTTCTTTTGAGAGGCAGATTTTTTAAACTTAAACTATATAGGTAAGTACATTGTTATTAACTTAATTAGGGTACTCCTAAGGCTTAGGAAGAGCCACACTCAAGGGGCCAAAGAGCCGCATGTGGCTCGTGAGCCACAGTTTGCCAACCACAGCTCTAGAGGAAAGTTTATTTGGGGCACTCCATAGTGTCTGTTACTCATATTATCCTTTAGCCAAGTCACCACTAGTCTATTCCTAAGGATAATAAGCCGGTATATAAAAAGTGAGAAACTGTTTCCACATAAAATCTCCAAGTTCTTAGGAGCAAAAAAAATGCAAAAGTGTGGATAAACATCCTCTTCATGTCTAAAGAGCAGTTTCAGAGATGTGACCCTGCCATAGAAGGAGCTTGAAGACATCACAGGAGTGGTACCAGAATCAGCATGTTATTACAGGGAACAGATGTGATGGCCTTCATTTCTTCATAGGTGGCAGAAGTAGTGGTCGGTCATGAATCATCAATGAGCAATAGTCACAGAGTGTTGCCTCAACTATTGCTATACTAACAGGACCAGCAGCAGTGGCTGAGCTGAGGATCCTTCATGTGCCCACATCACCTGGAGCAGAGAAAGACACCGTGGAGTATTTGAAAAGAATTGTCCCTTTACTCTTATAGGATATACTCTTTGGGTACTTTTAGAGATCATTAAGGAATAAAAAGCCTTCAATAACAAATGGGAGTTAAAGTAAAAAAGAGTGTTTATTGCTGTTACTATAACTATTTTTATTCACTGTCCTCTCTGGTCCCATATGGTAGTTCTGTGGAAATATTGACTACATTAAGAAAAAGTGTTAATCATTTGGCATACACTATTTAAGATAGCAGGTGTTACAGAGTACGTTTTAGAAGTATTTTTATCACAATGGTTCATTTTTTTTTTTTTACGTTTCTGCACTTGAGGTTGTATGCTTGTTGTCTATGAAATTCATCTATGTGAAATAGTCCATTCCCTGACAGACAG
Organism: Myotis myotis; assembly: GCF_014108235.1. Taxonomy (NCBI): domain Eukaryota; kingdom Metazoa; phylum Chordata; class Mammalia; order Chiroptera; family Vespertilionidae; genus Myotis; species Myotis myotis. Next base: position 50,288,919 of record NW_023416315.1, read on the forward strand.
GTAAATAAGGCATTGCTATAATAACGGAAAATTCAATTCAAGATGGATTTAAAACACTTGTATTAAGAATAACTCTTGGTTTAATTGGGAGCTAAAGGACTTCTATTTTCAATAATTATTTGTTAGAATGGGCTAGAATTTTTAAAGGATTGATTGTATTACCCAATGCTTTTTCAACATTATTATTCTTCCTTTTCATCCCTACTATAAACTAGATGTTTAAAATGTAAATGTATGAAACCTCATGTAATAAAGGCCAGATATGGCAAACCCACACCAACATCATACTTAGTGGGCAAAAACTAAAAGAGTTTCCCTTAAAATCAGAACAAGACAGGGATGTCCATTTTCACCATTCTTGTTTAACACGAGAGGCCCAATGCATGAAATTTGTACAAGAGTAGGCCTTCCTTCCCCTGGCTGCAGGCACCGGCTTCTCTCTGGCACCCAGGGCCCGGCCTTCCCTCACAGCCCCAGCTTCATCCAGAAGGTAATCTGGTCTAATTAGCATATTATGCTTTTATTATTATAAATAGTACTGGAAGTCCTAGTCACAGAAATTAGACAGGAAGAAGAGATTAAACACATCCAAATTGGAAAGGAGGAAGTAAAACTGTCAAAATTCCCAGATGGCATGATTCTGTATATAAAGAACCCTAAAGATTCCACCAAAAAAACTACTAGAACTGGTAAATGCATTCAGTAAAGTAGCAAGATACAAAATAAATATCCAGAAATCAGTTGCATTTTTAAACACTAATAATGAACTATCAGAAAGGGAAACTAAGAAAACAATACCATGTATGATTGCATAAAAACAAACCTAGGAATAAATTTAACCAAGGAGGTAAAAGACCTGTTCTTAGAAAATTATAAGGCAATGAAGAAAAAAACTGAAGAAGATTCAAATAAGTGGAAGCATATACCATGTTCATGGAAAGGAAGCATTAACATCACTAAGATGCCCATACTACTCAAAGCAATCTAGACGTAATACAATTCCTATCAGGATACCAATGGAGTATTTCAGGAACTAGAACAAATATTCCAAAAATGTATATGGAACCATGAAAGACCATGAATAGCCTCAGCAATCTTGAAAAATAAAGTTTGAAGAATCATTCCACCTGATATCAAACTATACTACAAGTCCAGTGTAATCAAAACAGCATGGTACTGGCATAAAAACAGACATACAGATCAATGGAACAGAATAGTGAGCCCAGAAATAAACCCAAGACTTTATGGACTTTATGCTCAATTAATATTTGACAAAGGAGGCAAGAACATTCAAATGAGGCAAGAACATCTGCAAAAAAATGAAACTGGACCATACACAAAATAAACTCAAAATTAATTAAAGACTTAAAACAGTAAAATCTCAGAAGAAATCATAGGCAGTAAAATCTTGGACATTTCTTGTTGCAGTATTTTTTTCTGATATATCTCCTCAGGCAAGGGAAACAAGAAAAAATAAGCAAATGGTACTACATCAAACTAAAAAATATTTGCACAGCAAAGGAAATCATCAATAAAATAAAAAGACAACCCACCTAATGGAAGAATATATTTGCCAATGATACATCTGATAAAGGGTTAATATCCAAAATTTATAAAGAACTTATAAAACGCAATACCAAAACCAAACAATCCAATTAAAAAATTTGCAAAAGACTTGAATAGACACTTCTGCAAAGAGGACATACAGATGGCCAGTAGACATATGAAAAGTAGCTCAATGTCACTAATCCTCAAAGAAATTGAAATTAAAATCATAATGAGATATCACTTCACACCTGTCAGAATAGCTATCCTCAATAAATCAACAAAAAAGTGATGGCAAGGATGTATCTTGCCTTGTGCACTGTTGGTGGGAGTGCAGATTGGTGCAGCCACTGTGGAAAGCAGAATGGAGTTACCTCAAAAAATTAAAAATAGAACTGCCTTTTTGACCCAGGGATTCCACTTCAGGGAATATATCAAAGAAACCTGAAACACTAATCCAAAAGAATATATGCACCCCTATGTTTAGTGCAGCATTATTTATAATAGCCAAGATTTGGAAGCAGCTCAGTGCCCATCAGTAGATGAAAGGATAAAAAATCAGTGGTAATTTACACAATGAAATACTACTTGGCTGAAAAAAAGAAAGAAAATCTACCTTTTGTGACAGCATGGATGGACCTGGGGAATATTATGCTAAGTGAAATAAGCCAGTCAGAGAAAGACAAATACCATATGATTTCATTTACATGTGCAATCTAATAAACAAGATAAATAAATAAAATAGAAAAAGACTCAGATACATAAAACAGACTGACAGTTGTCAGAGGCATGGGAGCTTAGAGGGCTTGGTGAAAAGGTAAAGGGATTAAGAAAAAAAACAAAAACTCATAGACACAGAAAATGGGATGGTGATTTCCAGAGGGAAAGGGAGGTGGGGGGAAGTAGAATAAGGTAAAAGGGGGATAAATGGTGATGGAAAGACACTTGAATTGGAGTGGTGAACACACAGTATAATATACAGATTACATATTATAGAATTGTACACCTGAAAGCTATATTATTTTATTAACCAATGTAACCCCAATACAATAAAATTTAAAAAAGAAAAGAAAAATGTAAATTTATGACTTATTTCCTCCATAACAAATTTTCAAGTTCTGAAGTCATTGTACTTGCCTCAAAAAGTCTGTTTCCACTCACAGGGGAAGACAAACATTTAGCCGCTTCACAGCTGGCTGTCTTCTGCTGTGGGCTGCCTCTCCCAGACTTTGGTGCTACAGCAAACTATAAAATTAACAACTAAGTGTTACAATACTCTGCAGAGTACCATGCATCTGGCCTGAGGAAGCATGTTGGAGAGTAGTGACATGGGTAAGTAACTACAAAGCAAGATCAGATTCCCAAATTAGATTGACTTTATTTTGCAACTGCAGCTCTCCTAACCAATTTGCATACTTTACATTATCAACCCAAATGCTAATGTGCCCTTAGCAAATGATAGCTTTGAATAGCCAAATGAAGTCTGTAGGGGGAGGGGGGCGCACACACACACACATACACAGAGAGAGAAAGAGAGAGAGAGAGAGAGAGAGAGAGAGAGAGAGAGAGAGAGAGAGAGAGAGAGAGAGAGAGATGGCAGAAGGGGGGGAGAATTTAAATGCATACTTAGAATGGAATAAAAATTTTGCATGTTTTCCCATTAAAATAGTAAGTTTACCTTGCTCAGTATTTTTTAATGAGAAAGAGCTGTATATGTCTGGACTTCAGACTGGTTATCTTACATCTGAAGCCACAGCAGAAGGTAGAAAATGTGCTGACTGTGAATTACCCCACAGGACTCTTTGCTGAAAAACTACTTCATAAAGAAATGCATCATCCTAAATTTAGGCAGGTAATATATCACTTCCCAAAAATAATATGGGTATCTCAAGTCATGTTTGAGGATAAAATTGTGTGTGTACACACACACATATATACACACACATATGTGCAACACATTCTATACAAATGCTCAATATGGTGCAGGCTCAGAGTAAGCATTTGATCAATGCATGTTTTTGCTTTACAAGAAACAAAAAGCAGCAGTAGACAGAAGTCCTAATAAGTTTCCAGGTCTTAGACAAGATGGAAGAGGGCTTGAACACCATTTTTGTTCTTTGTTGGTCCATTAGAGGTTTTCTGGCTTCCTCCGTTTCCCCTAAGAAATAGATTGTAATCTTAATCCAAAAGACATCTTAAAGTGAGTTAAAAAGTCTATATGTTTGCCTCACATTCAAATGTTTTATGGAAAAATAGAGCTTAAGCAACAGAATGTGTCTTTTAAATAGTTCTCCATTCTGATATCTATAATTAACAAATGGGCTATACTTTACAAAGAAAAATTAAGTTCCACAGCACACTTCTTCCCTCTCTCACCTTCATCAATGACTAATACAGTGCCGAGATTTACATTGCCTATTTTTCTGGGATGCTTTTATACATTGAAGGTTCCTGTAAGTCTAGGGATCATTTCTCTTAGGCTTTTCCAGAGATCTAAAGAGTAAAGAGAATGAAGAGAAGAAATAAAGAAGAGCAGTGCCAACCTCTTTTTGTTCTATTGGGATGAGTCATGATTTCAGAGTTATGAATTCCACTATAAGTTTTAGAAAACTATAATTTTAATAAGTTAAAATATAATTGTCTTTTAAATATAGAATAAAGACATATCAAGGATAATAGATCATTGAACTAATTGATGAGGAAAACCAGCAAGATGGTAAAGGTGGTTCAAAGCAGAATTTGAAAGTTTAAGTGTACACAGGCCAAAACAAAAAAGCAAATTTTCTATGTTACATGAAAAACTGTTTGATATCCTGCCCAGTAAAAAAGCCATGAGTTTTAGAGTCATCTTTCTATGGAACAGAAATTCTGTGAATCTCTTCAGGATAAAATTTGAATGTTAACAACATGTAATTTCACACTCATTTGACCCTAGTAAAGAGTGAATAGTAAATCAATGCAAAAATACATCCCCAAAGAATTAAGATAATGTCCTGTTACAACATTGATAAAATAGTTATTCTTTTGCCTTATTTTCAAGATAAATTTTAATAGCATCTAAGTTTTCTAGGTAACTTGGATTTCCTCTCAAGAAATGTTCTTTTGCTCTTCCCTACTCATGATTTAAGAAAGGAGTAAAGATTTAAATGCCTTTCACCCTCTGAGGAGATATGCCTTCCATCTTTGAAAACCCAGTTCAAGAATCCCAAGAACCTCTCATATTAGAATGAATTGCTACCCACTTTGTGCTCTCCACACTTTTTGATTATAACAGTTGCCATCATAACTCATTTCTGTGTCTGCCTCCTCGCAAGATTGTGAGTTCTCTGATGCAAAGATTACATCTTGACAATTTTAGTATCCCAAAAGCTCCTCTTATACATTGTATCAAAGAATACAACTTCCTAAAATCATCAATATTGGTTGTAAACACAGACCAGATTAAAATAATTTTACATAATACCTCTTTATTGTAAGCTATCCTAACATGCCCAAAAGATGATTAGTTAGTAGCAGATTATCCAGTAGACTGAAATAACCAGCAATGAATTACCAGGAATTAATGTGACATAGTTCCTTCTAAGACATATTAAAATGTACAATCCATGGTCACCTCATTTCATTGACAATATTCATAATTACACATACAGTATCTTAATTGGTTTAAACTTATTATTCATTTTGCACAAAAGCGTGTTGTCAGGCACAACTAGATGTGGCAAATAGGCACTCATTCAGGATTTATAAGGCACTCATGCCTTAATAAACAGGCCTTATATCCAATGAGTAGTAAACTCATTTAAATTTCAATAAAATTAAATGTCCATGTTTATGTAGTCCTTTATCTGAATGTTGCCATTTGAATAGCAACATCTATTTCATTTTTCCCTGGGTTTTCCTTTATTAATCTTGTAGTAGATTGTGTTAAGGCTGAATTATCCAAAAAAGAGTTATAATGTCAAGTTCTTGGCATTTATTCAGTGTAGCAGGATGGAAATACTAAAGTTTTAGTGGTAATGACATCTGAGCTTCTGCAATGCTGCTGATCTTCCCAAAGATGGAAAATAGCATCAATTAGACTAAGCTCTGGTTAACAAACTCATATCAAACCAAACATTTAAATGATATATTTGTCAGATTTCATGAACTTTTTAGATTGTAGATACTAGATTTAAGCTATGCCCAATAAGTGGAAGACTGGCTTTTAAGTGGAGCATTTAATTCATGTACATCATTAATATAGATCATTGTGAACTGATGGTTTAGTGGTCAGCTGAATTATTTTGGCAAACACCCAACATTTTTAGAAGAAACAAAGAAGAAAATGTTAGGACTTTATTTTTGAAAAATATTGCAGTGTATTTTTGCATATGTATGGTTAGAAAATGTTTTAGCATTTATAAGTGAATATTAGCATATAAGAAAGTGAAGGCACTACTCTATTGAGTAAAGGAAATGTAATGACAAAAGCAGATGATGTTGGTTTGAGTCTAAGTTCGGTCCTTAACTAACCATGTGCCTGGGGAGGAAAAACACCATTTCCTACTCTGGGTGATATCAACTCCTCTATAATTAAAAAGAAATTTACAGCAGATTTCTTTATATCTTTTAATAATCAATTTCCATTTAGGTAGGACCAAGGAGAAATACTTTGGGGGCATTCTTTTAACCCCCCCCCCTTCGCCCCCAACCTCCATCAAGTCAGTAATCCATGAGGATTATTCTTTCTAGATCTTTTCTTAAATTTAAAAAAAAAAATTTATTTATTGTCTAAAGTTTTACGTATGTCTCCCTTTTCCCCACTTGACCCCACCCCCCAGCCATTCCCACCCTGGGCAAGCCCCCACTGCTGTAGTGTCTGTGTCCATTGGTTATGCTAATATGCATGCATATAAATCCTTTGGTTGCTCTCTAAGCCCCCCCCCCCCTCACACACACACCATTTGTCTCTGAATCTATTCTTGTACATCAAATTATGTTGATCATAATATTCCACATATGAGTGAGATCATGTGATATTTACCTTTCTCCAGCTGGCTTATTTCGCTTAGCATAATACTTTCCAGTTCCATCCATGCTGTTGCAAATGGTAAAAGTTCCTTCTTTTTTATAGCGTTGTATTCCATTATGTAAATGTACCACAGGTTTTTAATCCACTCATCTGCTGATGGGCACTTAGGTTATTTCCAAATCTTAGCTATTGTAAATTGTGCTGCTATGAACATAGGGATGCATATATACTTTCTGACTCGTGTTTCTGGTTTCTTGGGATATAGTCCTAGAAGTGGGATTACTGGGTCAAATGGGAGTTCATTTTTAATTTTTTGGGGAAACTCCATACTAGCTTCCACAGTCACTGCAACAATCTGCATTTCCACCAGCAGTGCACAAGGGTTCCTTTTTCTCCACATCCTCGCCAGCACTTGTGGTTTGTTGATTTGTTGATGATAGCCACTCTGACCGGTGTGAGATGGTACCTCATTGTTCTTTTGATTTGCATATCTTGGATGATTAATGACTTTGAGGATGTTTTCATATGTCTCACGGCCTTCTATATGTCCTCTTTCAAAAAGTGTCTACTAGTATTTAGTCCTTGGCCCATTTTTTGATTGGATCGTTTATCTTCCTTTTGTTAAGTTGTATGAGTTCTCTGTAAATTTTGGAGATTAAACCCTTATCTGAAATATCATTGGCAAATATGTTCTCCCATGCAGTGGGCTTTCTTGTTTTGTTTATGGTTTCTTTTGCTGTGCAGAAGCTTTTTATTTTGATGTAGTCCCATTTGTTTATATTCTCCTTAGTCTCCATTGCCCTAGGAGCTGTGTCTGTAAAGATATTGCTATGACATGCATCTGCTATTTTGCTGCCTATGGAGTCCTGTAGGATGTTTATGGTTTCTCATCTTACATTCAAGTCGTTTAGCCATTTTGAGTTTGTTTTTGTGTATGGTGTAAGTTGGTGATCTAGTTTCATTTTTTTGCATGTATCTGACCAAAATTTCCAACACCAGTTATTGAAGAGACTATCTTGACTCCATTGTATGCTTTTGCCTCCTTTGTCAAATATTAATTGAGCATAATGGCTTAGGTAGATTTCTGAGTTCTCTGTTCTGTTCCATTGGTCTGTATGTCTGTTCTTGTGCCAGTACCAGGCAGTTTGAGAACCGTGCCTTGGTTATATAGTTTGATATCTGGTATTGTGATCCCTCCAACTTTGTTCTTTCTCAGGATATCTATGGCTATTCAGGGTCTTTTTTTATTCCAGATGAATTTTTGGAGAGTTTGTTCTAGATCTTGAAGTATGCCATTGGTATTTTAATGGGTATTGCATTGAATCTGTAGATTGCTTTAAGTAGTATGGACATTTTAATGATGTTGATTCTACCAATCCATGAACATGGTATGTTCTTCCGTTTGTTTATGTCTTCCTCTATATCTTTTTTCAATGTCCTGAAGTTTTCTGAGTACAGGTCTTTTATGTCCTTAAATATTTTCCTGGGTATCTTAATTTTTGGGTGCAATGGTAAATGGGATTGGGTTTTTTTGTTTCTCTTTCTATGAGTTCATTATTGGTGTATAAAAAAGCCATAGATTTCTGGGTGTTAATTTTGTATCCTGCTACATTGCTGAATTCATTTGTTAGGTCTAATAGTTTTTTTGTGTATTATTTTTTTTTAATATATTTTATTGATTTTTTTACAGAGAGGAGGGGAGAGGGATAGAGTGTTAGAAAAATCAATGAGAGAGAAACATCAATCAGCTGCCTTCTGCACACCCGCTACTGGGGATGTGCCCACAACCAAGGTACATGCCTTTGACTGGAATCGAACATGGGACCCTTCAGTCCAGAGGCCGATGCTCTATCCACTGAACCAAACCAGTTAGGATAGGTCTAGTTTTTTGATGGAGTCTATGGAGTCTTTGAGGTTTTCTGTGTACAGTATCATGTCATCTGTGAATAAGGACAGTTTTACTTCTTCTTTTCCAATTTGGATGCCTTTTATTTATTCTTGTCTGATCGCTATGGTTAGCACTTCCAGTACTATATCAAATAGGAGTGGTGAAAGTGGGCATCCCTGTCTTGTTCCCGTTCTCAGGGAAAATGAATTTAGTTTTTGCCCATTGGGTATGATGTTGGCTGTAGGTTTGTCATATAAGACTTTTATTATGTTGAGGCATGATCCCTCTATTCCCACTTTGCTGAGAGTTTTTTATCAAGAAAGGATATTGGATTTTGTCAAATGCTTTTTCTGCATCAATTGATATATGTAATTTTTATCTCTCAATTTTTTTATGTGATGTATCATATTCATTGATTTGCGGATATTATACCATCCTTGCATCCCCAGAACAAATCCTACTTGGTCATGGTGTATGATCTTTCTGATGTAATGCTGAATCCGATTTGCTAGAATTTTATTGAGGATTTTAGCATCTATGTTCATCAAGGACATTGGCCTGTAGTTCTCTTTTTTGTGATGTCTTTATCTGGTTTTGTTATTAGGGTGATGCTGGCTTCATAGAAAGAGCTTGGAGGTGTGCCTTCCTCTTGAATTTTTTGGAATAGTCTGAGGAGAATAGGTTTTAGTTCTTCTTTGAATGCTTGGCAGAACTCCCCTGTAAAGCCATCCGGACCAGGGCTTTTATTTGCTGGAAGATTTTCAATTTCTTCAGTAGTTATCAGCCTATTCAGGTTTTTTTATTCTTCATGATTGAGTTTTGGGAGCTTGTATTTTTCAAGAATATGTCCATTTCATTTAGGTTGTCCATTTTGTTAGAATAGAGTTGTTCATAGTATTTTTTCATAATCATTTGTATTTCTGTGGGATCGGTTGTTATTTCGCCTCATTCATTTTTTATTTTGTTTATTTGGGTCCCCTCTCTTTGCTAATGTTGAGCCTGGCTAGAGATTCATCAATATTATTGATCCTTTCAAAGAATCAGCTCTTGGTTTTGTTTATCTTTTGTATTGTTTTTTTGGTCTCTATGTCATTTACTTCCACTCTGATCTTTATTATTTCCTTCCTTCTGTTTATGATGGGCTTTTCTTGTTGCTCTCTAACTCTTTGAGTTGTAGGGTTAGATAATTTATTACCATTTTTTCTTTTTTTGAGGTAGGCCTGTAGAGCTATGCACTTCCCTCTCATGACTGCTTTCACTGTGTCCCATAGATTTTGGATTGTTGTATTTTCATTGTCATTTCTTGACATGATGCTTATTATTTCTTCTTTGATCTCTTTTGTAACCCTATCATTGTTCAATACCATGCTATTTAGTTTTGATTTTTTAAATTGTTTTTATTATAGTTGATGTCTAATTTTTTACCATTGTGATCTAAGAAGATGCTTGATATGATTTCTGTCTTCTTGAATTTGAAGAGACTTTGCCTGTGTCCCAATATGTGGTTTATCTTTGAAAATGACCCATGTGCACTTGAGAAGAATGTATATTCTGTAGCTTTGGGGTGAAATGTTCTGAAGATGTCAATTAATTCCATCTGATCTAGTGAGTCATTTAGGGTTGATGTTTCTTTGCTGATTTTTTGTTTAGAGGATTTGTCCAGTGGTGTTAGTGGGATATTAAAGTCCCCTACTATGACTTTATTGCTGTCAGTCTCTCCCTTGATATCCTCCAGAAGTTTTTTTATGTATTTGGGTGCCCTTGTATTGGGTGCATATATGTTTACCAGAGTTATATCTTCTTGTTGAATTTCTCCCTTTAGTATTATGAAGTGGCCTTCCTTATCTCTTGTTATGGGCTTCACTTTGAGGTCTATTTTGTCATATATAAGTATTGCTACCCCTGCTCTTTTTTCTTTTCCATTCACCTGGAAAACCTTTTTCCATCCCTTCACCATCAGTCTGTGTGAGTCCTTTGTTCTGAGGAGAATCTCCTGTAGACAGCAGATATATGTGTCATGTTTTCTTATCCACCCAGCTACCTATATCTTTTGATTGGGGCATTTAATCCATTTACATTTAAAGTTAATATTGATAGGTACTTGTTTGTCACCATTTTTATTATTTATGCCTGTGTTTCTTCTTCCTTTCCTATTTCTTCTTTTTACAGCAGTACCTTTATCATTTTTTGCATTGCTGGTTTGGTGATAATAACCTCCCTTAGTCCTTTTTTGTCTGTGAAACTCCTGATTTCACCCTCAATTTTGATTGATAGCCTTGCTGGGTACAGGATTCTTGGATTCAGACCCTTCCTCTCCATGACTTTGTATATTTCATTCTATTCCCTTCTGGCCTGTGTGTTTCTGTTGAGAGATCAGTTGACAGTCTGATGGGAGATCCCTTGTAGGTAACTTTGTGTCTCTCTGGCAGCCCTTAAGATTCTTACTTTGTCATTGGTGTTTGCTAATTTAATTATAATGTGTCTTGAGGTTTGTCTTTTTGGGTTCATCTTGTTTGGGACTCTGTGAGCTTATTAGAGTTGTGTGTTTTTTTTCCTTCTTCCCAATATCAGGGAAGTTTTTTGTCATTATTTCTTCAAACAGATTTTCTATTCCTTGCTCAGTTTCCTCTCCTTCTGGGACCCCTATTATGCACATGTTGTTTCGTTTCATGTTGTCCCAAAGTTCCCTTAGGCTCTCCTCCTTTTTTTAAAGTTTTTTTTTTTTCTAGTTGCTGCTCTGCTTGGGTATTTTTCCCTACCTTGTCTTATAGCTCACTGATGCGGTCCTCTGCTTCTTCTAGTCTACTGTTGATGCTTTATATTGTGTTCTTTATTGCAGCAATGTCATTTTTCATTTCCTCTTGGTTCTTACACATATTGTTGAATTTCTCTTCCATCCATTTCGGCATCCTTAGAACCATTGCTCTGAATTATTTTTCTGACATATTGCTTGCCTCAATTTCGTTTACTTTCTTTTTTGGTGATTCCTCCTTTTATTTTGTATGGGGGCTGTTTCTTTGTCTCCCCATGTTTGCTCTTCAGGGGTGTCTGGTTATCTCTCTCTCTCTCTCTCTCTCTCTCTCTCTCTCTCTCCCTCCCTCCCTCCCTCCCTCCCTCCCTCCCTCTCATGTGTTGACTCTTTATAGGCCAGTGGTTCTCAACCTTCTGGCCCTTTAAATACAGTTCCTCATGTTGTGATCCAACCATAAAATTATTTTCGTTGCTACTTCATAACTATAATGTTGCTACTGTTATGAATCGTAATGTAAATATCTGATATGCAGGATGGTCTTAGGTGACCCCTGTGAAAGGGTCATTCGATCACCAAAGGGGTAGTGAACCACAGGTTGAGAACCACTGTTCTAGGCAATCCCTGACCTTTCCATCCATGGATGGCCTCACCAGCTGTATTTAATTTGCCAATTCCAGGTGGATGTTGTTCAATTCAGCTGTTCTTCTGTCTGCTCTGTGAGAAGGTTCAGGGCCCATCCACATATTTGGTGCCACTTTGTCTCCCCCTGGACAAACATTTTAGGCACCCATGGCCAGGAAGGCTGGAGTCTCAGTGTTCGTGGGTTCACAGCTGAGGCAGCTGGTTCCTGGGTGATGTGGTTTTAGGGTCCCGGGAGGTGCCCAAGGTCTCCCTGGTTGAAGGTAAGGCTGGGCTTCCAATCACAGCCGCTCTCCCCTTCAAGATGGCATGGTCTCTGAGGCAGAGCCATCTCTTTCGGAGAGATTTCAGTAGTAGTAGACGCTGCCCAGCCAGAGGAGCCTGGTCTGCCAGTCCCCAGTAGTCCTGTGGAATATACCTGTCGCTCACTCACAAATACAGACACTCCCCGCACGTCCACACACACTCCTTTCACTTTCTCGCTCACACATTTTCTTGCAGCCTGCCCTCCCATTAGCCACCATCTTGGATCCCTCTTTGTAGATCTTTACTTCAAATCTGTTCCTCCTCTCCAACCTATAGCCTCCTTATTTGTTCAAGCTACAATAGATTATTGTGTTGATTTTAGTAACAACCCCTACTTAGACTCATTCATGCACTCTTTGCCTAGCGCTCACTCTCTCACACACAAACTTTTTTGCCTGACTATAGCACATTATATTTTTAGTAAATAATAATTCCTTAAAATGTAAATTAACCAGGGTCATTCCTCTGGCTTTCCATTTCTCTTTGGATATAGCCAAAAATCCTTAATGTGGCTCTCCAGCCATAGCTCACTGTCGTTCTCTTCTTACTCCAGAAATCTGTTAACTTTGCTTTAAACCCTCAGGATCTTCAGCATTGAGTAGTGTTTTCATATCTTTACCAAACTAATTCCATAACCTCACTTCCTCAGAAAAACTTTCCCTGATTTACACACCAGGTTAGACTCCACAGCAACCCATATTTTTCTCATTATTTATACAATTATTACTATTAAATTCTTTAATATAATATCTCCTCTTTATATATGCTCACTAGTGGATAGTGTGAGAGCATTAAAACAGATCTACAATAAGGTCTTCTACCCTGAACATTTATTTTCTAGGAGACACAAAAACTTCCCCACAGTCTATAACTATGACCGAAGGCCCATGCTCCTCATCTGGACATTCTGACATGCACTGTGTTGAGTAGGTTACCTCTGCTCATATGTAATGGCATTTTCTCTGCAATTTCATCCAACCTTCTAGTCATAACTGATTTTAGCCTTTTGTTAGCTGGAGAAAGGAGGAACAGAGTTTAAAGGCCTATGTGTGTTATACTACCAGGCTTGCTGATATCATTTATCTACACCTTTCCCAAGAATCACCTCCTTTAATTCACATTGTTTCCAAAGCCCTATCTCCAGGCAAGGAGGCTGGGTCTGGAGGGGCTTCCTGCCCTCATGACAGGCCAGGCCTTCATATCCAAAGGCAGCAGGCTGGTGCAGAAGAGCTCTCTGCTTCCATGGTGAGTTCCTTCTGGAGGGTCTCAGTGTACTTTGCTCTGAATCAGCCTCAGGCTAAACCTTCTATTCATCAGTGCTAAATGCAATGACTCTCTAAAAAGGAAGACTGGAGGGCTCAATTCTCTTTCTTTTAAGAGCAAATTGGCTTACTTTGTTTCAAAGGAGAAGCTTTAAATACAGTCATGTCATTTGACAGAGATGCATTCTGAGAAATGCCTCCTTAAGTAAGTCCTTGTGTGAACATCACGATATGCACTTGCACAAACCTAGATGGTATACTGGCCTACTACACACGTAGGCTATATGGTGTAGCCCAGCCGTGGGCAAACTACGGCCCACGGGCTGGATCCAGCCCGTTTGAAATGAATAAAACTAAAAAAAAAAAAAAAAAAAAAGACCGTACCCTTTTATGTAATGATGTTGAAAGAATAAAAGAATGTTACAAACTGCACAGGCCCAGCTGCCAGGCCTAGCTGCCTGTTTTATCTCAACTCCCTAGGCTTCCCCCACTAGAGATAGGAACAGAGAGAATGACGCCCTCCCTAAGGCTGTTTCAGGAGATAGCCCTAACAAAGGGCAGGCTGAGTAAACCGGGCTTCAATCAACCTTGAGATAAAACACCAGGCAGGAATGCCCTATCAAGACCAGACCCCTTTGAAATCTCTTTGTTCTCCTCTCCCCCTCCTGCATGCCACCCCCCTCCCTGATGTGTGATTTTTGCATATAAATAGCTGAAAGACCGCTTGCTGGGGGCCCAACTCCTCTACTCCTGGTGAGTGAGTACGGGTTGAGCCCCAGCGCGCGCTGGAATAAAGCCTCATGCCGTTTGCATCAAGTGACGTCTCCTGCGGTTGATTGGGGTCGCCGTAGGTCGGTCGGTGGGACAGAGCGAGGGTCCCCCTGCGGGGTCCTCACAATGTTTACTTTGAATTTATATTAGTTTACACAAACACACCATCCATGCTTTTGTTCCGGCCCTCCGGTCCAGTTTATGAACCCATTGTGGCCCTCGAGTCAAAAAGTTTGCCCACCCCTGGTGTAGCCTGTTGTTCCTAGGCTACAGACCTGTACAACATGATACTGTACTGAATACTACAGACAAGTGAAATACTTTGGTAAATATTTGTGTGCCTAAACACAGCACAGTTAAGTAAATATGTAGTATAGTGTGTGTGTGTGTGTGTGTGTGTGTGTGTGTGTGCGCATATATCAGAGGCCCAGGGAGAAGGCATTGCAGGGGGATGAGTTGGAGGAAGAGCTGTGGTCAGGAGGAAGGATGGAGGAAGGGAGAGAGGGAAGGAAGGGAACAGGAAAGCAAGGAAGATCAGAGATCAAAAGTGACCTGGAAAGATAAAGAGTGAGTGGGAAAAGACAGAGAGAAAGAAAGAATTCTTGAGGAATGAACTAGGAAGAAAGCGAGATAAAGAGAAATAAAGGAATGAGAAGTATTTGTGTTTGTACTTGTTGCTTATAATCCATTGAGGTGGTCTTATGGGACCACCTCATATATGTGCTCTGTCCTGGACTGAAAATCTTTAATTTACTGTACATAAGGGAAGGGTAGTAAGTGTTCACGTCAAAACAGAGAGGTAATCACATCACTCTGTACTGTGATTAGTTGTTCTCTCCTGACATCTACATAACTGAAGGGGCCATTCAAGGAATTCTTCTCAGTACAGAGAAATTCTACTCCAAAATGACTCCTGCCTCCTAACAGAAGAAACAATAGTGGCAATAAAGTAAAAATGAATTTAAGTTCTGTCTAACCCACTATGCAAACCTATAATCCTTTCTAATAGGAGGGGGAGGGCGTGGTGAGGTTGTTAGCCTCTGGCCCAGGCCAGGTGGAGGCCTGATGACCTTGCCGCTGCCTTTGTGGTTGACTCCAGGAGGACCTGGGCCCTCCCCTCTGTGGACCAGAGGCCCTTTTCCTGATACCATGTTCCCAGGATCTCTCAGACCCGTTTGTGGAAGTCAGGAAACACTGCATGTGGTCATCCCACCCTAGGGACTCCCAGGGCTGACAGCAAGGGTGGGCTTCTGTGAGGTCCCCTCTGTTATGTGATCCAGAGTCTGTACATCCTAATGTGGACTCTGGCAGGACTTGGGACGGTCCTCTGCATATCTGAGGTCCTGCTCTCTATACCAAAGCCCCTGAGTCTCTGAGAACTGGATACAGAAATGACCTGTTGTCATCCCACCCTAGGGACTCCCAGGGCTTACAGCAGGAGTGGACCTTGGTGGGATCTCCTCTGTTGTGGCATCCAGAGTCCCATTAGTGTTTCCTTGGGGTCCTCACCTTGATTCTGGCAGGACTTGGGGTGGTCCTCTGAGTATCTGAGGTCCCACTCCCTATACCAAAGCCTCCCCTCCCTCCCCCTCGAGTCTCTGAGACCGAATGTAGAAATCGCTGTTGTCGTCATCCCACTCTGGGGTCTCCCAGGGCTTACACTGGGGGAGGGCCTTGGTGGGGTGCCCTCTGTTGTGGCATCCAGAGTCCCTTTAGTGTTTCCTCACTAAAGGGGTCCTCACCTTGACTCTGGCAGGACATGGGCCAGTCCTCTGTGTATGTGAGTTCCCGCTCCCTATACCAAAGCCCCCCAGTCTCTGAGACCCGGATGCAGAAATCGCCTGTTGTCATCCAGCCCTGGGTGGGATGACTCTGTTCTAGGGCCCAGGGTCCCTTCCTCCTCCCTCATGTTCCTCACCTTGAGCCCTGGCAGGTCCTGGGACCCTCCTTCTGTTGACCCAAAGCCAGACTCCTCAGATCAAGGCCTCATTGCCCTGAGTCCTCTGCAGGAAGTCAGTGTACATCACATCCAGTACCAAGCCCAGCAATTCCAAAGCCTGATAGCAGGGGCTGAGATGGATTCATAGGGCCCTTTAGCCCTACCTCTGATACATACTTTGACAGGGCCTGGGCCTCCTGTCCTCTCTGAACTTGAGTTTGCAATCCTCAGACCAAGGGTCTGACTACCCGAGTTCCCTGAGGAGGTGGGTGGGGGGAGGTGCAGTTTTCAATCAGCAAGCCCAACTTTGGGAATTTAAATTCCTGCCTCATTCACCTTATACTGTTAAACCCCAAATCTAGATACCATACCTACTATGATCAACCCCAAGATTTTAAACAAAGCTAAGATAGCCAGTTGAGCAACTCTATTCATTAAAGACAGCCTAAAGGCAATGATTTCAACCTTGAAAACAGAAAGCTGGGGAGAGCCACATGGATAGTGGAAAAAGGGGGGTGAGATGGAAAATTTCTCTGGTAGTAGCCAAGAAGTGAATGGTTTTCAAGGTACATAAGAGCAACCTGTACTAGGGAAGCATGATGATTCACATCTCCACGGAGACAATCACATTACCTTGAAAAGATTTTAGGTAAATCTTATGAAAGCTAGCTAATGGTGAAGGATAAGAAAGAACAACGAACCACTGAAATGGGTGGCCTAGGGAAACATGTGGAGGAAGCATCATCTCCCAACCATGTGACCCATCAGAATTGAACATGGGGTCAATAAATTTGAGAAGGCTTAGGAGTGCTAAATAAATGCCCCCTTTCTCTTACCAAAGCATCTTGGCCTCCTCACCCCTCCCATGGAAGTGTCAGGATGGTGCTTTATGATGTCTAAGTTTCTCTCCCAGAGCTACCATTAGCTGGAGGAGAGGTTTCCTGATTAATTAAAGCCTAGGTGTGTGGCCCCTCATTGTCCTATAGAAAAGCATATGTTCAGGAGGCTTGGGTTAGGGCCCTGGGAAATTTAGACATGGTGAAGATGACCAGGAAACCACAAACGCCTAGCACAGTTATGTAACAATCAACCCCATTCACCAAAAGAAGATAAAAGAGGAAGAAGCCCTGTTAACCCAGGTCCAGTGTCCAGGATGAAAGGACTACACCCAAACTTCTCCTCCTCTTCTTTAGTGGCATATCCCCAAGACTCCCTGGTCTTGCCTGGCAGATTCCATCCTCAACCCATACTTTTTCTCATGAAGACTTTTTTCCCTTTCATCCCAGCCATTTCCCCCAACAAACCAGTGTTCTTCTGCGCTCACTCTGGTGTCCTTCCATGAACTAAAGATATCCATGGGGGTGAAAAGATGGATATCCTTCCTTCCTTGAAAGGAAGTTCAAGGAAAGGGGCCTTTCCAAAAAATCCTACCCCTTCAAGAAAACCTACAAGGGCTATAAAGCCTACAATATGTGGCCATTATCACAGGCCAAATGAGGAACTGAATAAAAATGATCCAGAAAAAGACCAAGACATTGTAGAAAAATTCACCACCTCAAGTGATAACTTGGGCAGCCAGTAACTTCAGAGCAAGGCCAAACACCTCAGAACTATCTATGAAGTCTCCGAAGTCTGGTCCCCAAGAAATACTGACAGTGTGGAAGCCAAATTTTACACCTACAGGATACACCAATAGTGATGATTAAAATAAAATTGATAAGTGGTTCATTTCCAGTGTAAGCATAATTTGCAGACAATTTTTATTAAATTTATTGGGATAACATCTACATAATAAAAGAACAGGGGCTGTCAAGTCCTAAACGACCAGATGGATGAAGGGTCACCAGGCAGCGGGGGCAGGGCAGGGTGGAGCAAGTTGGGCGAGGAGAGGTTGTTAGCCTCTGGCTTGGGCCCTGTGGAGGCCTAACGACTTTGCCACTGCCTCTGCGGCTGCGGATCAGGCCCAAAGAGAGACCTGGAGAAAGGTAGGGCCTAATCAGCCACCGCAGATGCTGGTGAGGCCCAGAGAGAGAGAGAGGCAAGGGCTGATCAGCAGCTGCCATGGAGGCTGCAGATCAGT
This sequence comes from Myotis myotis, assembly GCF_014108235.1. Lineage (NCBI taxonomy): Eukaryota > Metazoa > Chordata > Mammalia > Chiroptera > Vespertilionidae > Myotis > Myotis myotis. The sequence continues at coordinate 50,307,112 of NW_023416315.1, forward strand.
CCCTGGAGGCAGAGGCAGGCAGAGGGGTTAGGGGCAATCAGGCAGGCAGGCAGAGGCAGTTAGGGGTGATCAGGCAGGCAGGCAGGTGAGCGGTTAGGAGCCTGCAGTTCCAGATTCCAAGAAGGATTTCTGACGGCCTGTCCCACAGGCATTGGGCCTAAACCAGCAGCCCCCGATTGGAGAGGGTGCAGGCTGGGCTGAGGGAGCCACCCATACACAAATTTCATGCACCAGGCCACTAGTCCTATATAATAAAAGACTAATATGCAAATTGATCAAATGGTGGAACGACGGGTCACCATGACATGCATTGACCACCAGGGGCCAGACAATGCGGGAGCTGCCCCCTGGTGGTCAGTGTGCTCCCACAGGGGGAGTGCTGCTCAGCCAGAAGCCCTGAGCCAGGCTCACAGCTCCCCTGCCTCCTCGGCAGCACTAAAGATGTCTGTCTGATGGCACTGGGCCTCTAGTTTATAAATAAGTAGGTAGATAAATAATTGGGGTGGGAGGCAAGATGTGCATATATTTCATTCTGTTAAGAATGAAAATGCCAAGATGATTCCAGATGACAAGATAGAAGATCCAAGGGAAAAGTTGCCCCTTTCCCCTTTGCAGTTTATGTTTAAAGTTAATTTTTAAAAGTCTCTTATTCATTTCTTCAGCAAATAGTATTATGCGCTTACTATGTTGTAAGAACTGGACTAGGTCCTGGTTCAAAGATCAAAACTGACAGTGTATGTGAAAGTATTTTGTCATGTATCATACAAATATAGAAAGAGTCATTGTTACTATGGTTAAGGAAAAAAATTCAATGGAGTAAATTGTAAAGATCTTAATGGTCTTATTCAGCAGCTCATGAATCAGGCAGCAGCCAATGTAGCAGATAGAAATGAGCTCCAAAGAGCTGTAGAAGCTGAGAGATTTTTACAACCCAAAGTGTACAGGAACAAGGAAGTCATACTGGGCATGTGCTGATTGGTTAGAGCAGGGTTACTTACATTATATGCACCAAAGGGAAGACTTTTGGAGCAGGGCAGGTAACTTGTGCTGAGCAGGCAAGCACTGATTTGTTGATACAAGGCCTTTTTCTGAGAGAGCTCAGCCTAGAAACTTAGTGAAGTTTTGATTTGCTGCTATGGGGCTTAGTGTGAGTAACTCCATTTTGGGCCAGATCTTTTGATGTTAACATTACAGTAATAACCATGATAGTATATGTTCTTTTGTTGTAAAAGGCTTATTGTTAAGAAGACAGAAGGATAGGGACATTTTGTTCTATAATGGCACCGCAAAGACCTTAATTTTTAGAGTTGAAAAGTTCACTAGAGCCTATACTCTGTAACAGTCTCAGACTCAAGTCAACTTCCCACCACTGAAAGCTGACAGATGCCAAACTGTGTCTCAGCTGGAAGGAAAACTGATATAGAAGGTAGTGCCCCTCACGGGGGTCAACCTGTTTACAGTGACTTCAGGGTAAGCCTTCCAATAAAACCTTGTGCTGCTGTTTTGATAGAATTTCATAGGCATTATTTGGATGTCACCTATGTGTATAAATACTATAGGTGGAGAATTGGATCTCTGCTGCAAGAGATCATCTAATTTGGAGTATGAAATTTCCTTTGATGTTTACATGTGGTTGGTGCACAAATGCAAGGTCTTTGGCCAATTCCACACCATTCTGCGTATAATGTGATGATATTTTTTTTAACTTTATGAAAGGAAAAGATGAAGAAAGCCAAAATTACCTGTGAACCCCCTCATGCCCTATGTTCCATTGCAAATATCCTAATCACTTCCAAAAGACTCCACTTAAATGACCACATGAAATGAAACTACATGAGCTAGGAGGGGGAAAAGATACTTAGAGCTTGTTCAGAGCATGGACAAAATATGCAAAAAAAATCACATTTTTCTAGCTCATACATTCATTCTACAAATACATATTGAGTGTCTGCTAAATGCCAGGAACTGATCTAAGTACTCGGAATAAATCAGTAAACAAAAGTGACATACATGCTCATCCAAATGGTACTTACATACTACCTGTGAAGAAAAGCTAATAAAAAATAAACAGTAAGTATGCTATAGAATTGTATTAATATGTGTAATTAATACTAGCGGTTGCAAAATAAACACCTCAATATCTCAATGGCTTAACCAGAAAAAAAGTTTACTTTCCTTCTTATCGCATTCTGTTATGTGATGGATGGCCATTCCAAATGGAAAGGTGACATCTAAAGTCATTGTACCAAGAGACAAAAAAAGAGAAAAAAAGGGGAGGCAAAGACTACATTGACTAAGAGATGGCACATATTATTCTACTTATGTTTGATTGACCAAAATTTGTAATGTCTTTACACTAATTGCTTTGGAAGCTGGGGAATATAGAATATCACAGATCTATTTGATGAAACCTACAGGTGGTTTTCTGCCAGAGTATATTAGAAGGTTAAAAATGCAATGGAAAAAAATAAGAATACTGAAAGGGGGCATTAAGAGTGTGGGAGCACTGAATAGTAAATAGGTTGAAATTTTAAGTAGGATGGTCAGGAAAGACTTAAATCAACATGTGACTTAGGAGAAAAATTTTGAAAGTGAGGGGATTATCCATTTACCTTTTTGAGAGAAGATATTCTTAGGCATAGGGAATGTCCAAAGCATCTGTTGAAATGCAAGAGTGTATTTGGCTTGTTGAAGAAGCATCCAAGAGGTCACTGCGGTCAGAACAGACTGAATGAGGTGAGGGGAGGAGGAGACCAGGTTATGGAGGAGATTGTAGTCCACTCTAAGAATTTTAGATTTTACTCTGAAATGGAAAACTTTTGCAGGACACTAAACAAGGGAGTAACATGATTTACATCTATATATATACATATAAGGCTAATATGCTAAGTCTGACCATCCGACTGGTTTCTATGACACACACTGACCACCAAGGGGCAGACCAGGGGTGGGCAAACTTTTTGACTCGAGGGCCACAATGGGTTCTTAAACTGGACCGGAGGGCTGGAACAAAAGCATGGATGGAGTGTTTGTGTGAAATAATATAAATTCAAAGTAAACATCATTACATAAAAGGGTATGGTCTTTTTTTTTTTTAGTTTTATTCATTTCAAATGGGCCGGATCCGGCCCGCAGGCCGTAGTTTGCCCACGGCTGGGGCAGACACTCAACACAGGTGCTGCTGTGATGTGCACTGGCCATTTTTAGAGAAATGGCACCGCGTACCTGGCGCTCACAAAGCAACACTCAGCTTCCCCAAAGTGTGAGAAAGGCCCCGCCACCACCCTAGAGCCAATGCTGCCAAGACCCCATGGCGCAAAATGTGGCCCACAGCCCAGTCCAGCCTGGAAATGGTGGCTATGGGCGCCAGGTAATGATGTCATGTACCATCACCTGGCTTCCTCTTTCTAGCGACTAGCCTCCTTGGAGTTTCTTCAGCCCAGGAACACAACTTGCTTTATAGCCAGGTACAAATATTTTATAGTTCAACCAAATGTTTGTGAAGCATTTTCCCATGCCTCATCTCATTTGATCCTCATAGAAGTCCAGTAGTAGGTAGATAAGAGACTTGGAATCCTATTTTCTTTTAATTAGCCAGAAAACAGAGATTTAGAAAGCTTAGAAACTTGACACGACTGAAAAGAAGTAAGAAATGGTGGGCCTTGCCCTGACCAGTTTGGCTCAGTGGATAGAGAGTCAGCCTGCGGTCTCAAGGGTCCCAGGTTGGATTCCAGTCAAGGGCATGTACCTTGGTTGTGGGCACATACCCAGTAGGGAGTGTGCAGGAGGCAGCTGATCGATGCTTCTAACTCTCTATCCCTCTCCCTTCCTCTCTGTAAAAAATCAATAAAATATATATTTTTAAAAAGGAGCTCTTCCTATTGTTAAAAAAAAAGAAATGGTGGACCTTGAAAATGTCTCCAGGTTTTTTCACTGCACAGAATATAGTCAAACACTGCTGAATATAGTTATATATTTTACCCTTTGTTCTCACTGCATGATCTACAATAATAATCTGCTTCCTGTTGATATTTACTTCTGTGTTGCTGACAATTACCTAAAAGATAAGTTGAGGTACTTCACTAGGCTGGAAAAAGTTTAGCTAAATCAGAAAGCAGATCTAATTAAGCAAGTTTATTCTATCCTATAATATAAAAGGGTAATATGCAAATCAACCAAAGGGAGGAACCAGTCACTATGATGCACACTGACCACCAGGGGGCAGACAGACGCTCAACGCAGGAGCTGCCCCCTGGTGGTCAGTACGCTCCCACAGGGGGAGTGCCACTCAGCCAAAGGCCGGGCTCACAGCTGGCAAGCACAGTGGCAGTGGCGGGAGCCTCTCTCACCTCCGAGACAGAACTAAGGATGTCAGTCAGACATCCCCCAAGGGCTTCCGGACTTTGAGAGGGCGCAGGCCAGGCTGAGGGATCCCTGCCTCCCCCACCCCCCCGAGTGCACGAATTTCGTGCACTGGGCCTCTCTCTATATATAAGGCTAAGTTGACTCGCACAAGCATGATACATATAAAGCCCTTGCTAGTGCCAATCACATGCATATGTTTTGATCTGTCATTATCAATCATGAAGTTGGTTGACACTTCTATTATAGAGAAAGGGCGAATAACGATACTAAAATATTTCTTCTAATTAATTTCCTTTTAATGTATATGAATTCCTACACCAGGCCCCTAGTTTTAAATAATCAGTCTGTCTGGTGTATTGAGAATAGGCTGGACTGTTTAACAAGGGCTGGGCATAGGAAGACTATTGCAAAAAAATCAAAGATAAGATCATGTCTCCAACTAGGGTGGCAGCAGTGGGGATTCTGCATATATGTTGGAGATAGAACAACAAAATTTCCTACAAGATAGCATGTTGTGTGTAAGAGACAGAGAAGAGTCATGGGCTAATGCCAGGATTTTGACTTGAGCAACTGGCAAGATAGAGTTGCTATAAGATAAGATGGTGAATGGCAGGTGTGGATTTCACCTAATGGAAACATTAAGCTCGTATGTTCAAGTTTGGATACATAAGAACTGAGTTAATTACAGAGATCTGGATTTAAAATGTAACTTGGAGAATTAATGTCATGTACATGGCATTTAAGTAATGAGGCTGGATGAAATTATCAGAGAGGTTATCATAGAGAACATTAGAGATTGAGCCCTAAGGCATTTCACTATTGAGAGGTCAGGTAGAAGTGGAAGATACAACAAAAATAACCTGAGACGGATCAACCAGTGAGGTGGAAAGAAAACCAAGAGATTGTGGAATCCTGGAAACCAAGTGAACAAAAACGTAAATCATGAAAGAGGAGTAATTAACTGTGTCAGATGCTGTTGATATGTCAAGTACGGTAGGAACTAATCTTTGGCAATTGAATTTAGCAGTAAGAGAGAAATTGGAAACATTGCAAAGAGATTTTTCAGTGAAAAGAAAGGGAAATTTTAGTGAAGTGGGGCCAAAGGCTAATTAGAACACAGGAGAGGGGAGAAATTGGAGAGAGAATAAGAACTCTTTGGAGAATTTTTATTAAAAATTGTCACAAATAATGGAATAGGGTATTTGCAGGGGTAATCTGGGATAGAGGGAAGGAGTTTTAAGATAGGAAATTAACCTCATCTTTATATGTTGTTTTGAATGTTCCAGTAAACAGAAAAATGAATAATGTGAGAAAGAGGTGAGAATAGAAAGTGTCCATGAGCAAAAAGAGTGGAGTATAGGGTAGAAGTGGAGAGATTGGCCTTAGAAAGGAACCCGGATTGGGGGGAAATTTTCTGAAATGATTTTTTAGGAAAGAATGATAGAAGTTAAATAAGTTGTCTAAAGATGAACAAAATATTTAAGCAAAGTATACCCAAAATTGAGGGAATTGTTTTTTCCATGATACAACATAGATTCTCATTGAGAAATAGAAGTGATTTAATTTCACCCAGGCTTTGATATAATTCTCCCTGACATTGCATTCTTTAGTTACCCAAACCTATATAAAAACTGCCAATCAGCCTCATCTACTGAAATATAGAGTGATTTTTTTCCCTAAAATTATTCCCCAGAAAAAGAGTCCTTTTATATTTGAGTTTTACAGAGTGCACTGCCCATTATTTTGAGTAGAGAAGCACTGTTTAGAGAAAGCATATTAGCCTGAAACAAGCTTCTGGTTCTGAGTGCTTATAATGGCCATCTGGTAGAATCTGTGATTTAAGGGGGTGCGGGGGGTGGCTATCAAAGAAATACAATGCTCATTTAGTAATCATTTCTGTGGGGATGTCTCTATATCTCATTTTGGATTTTGTATTGGGGCAATGCTAGATTCTGTGACAAATAACTTCCCAAATCCTCAAATTATCATTGTTTAACACAATGAAAATTTAGTGTTAGATTAATAACAAACTGGCATCATTCCCAGATATGCAGAGTCTTTCTCCAGCTGTGGTTCAGGTACCCACATTCCTTCTGTTGGATGCCTCCAGGAACCTCTGGAGCAGGGGGCAGCAGAGCAGCCCAGCCTTTGGAACATGTCTTGCTGATGTGTTATCTGTTTGCTTTCTAACACAGCAGCAAGACTGAGTACATGCAACAGAAACCCCCATCATCAAAATGCCTGAAGTATTACTATATGGCCCTTTACATAGTAGTAGACGTTTACCTACTAGTCACATCCTGGGAAGGAGAATATGGTCAAGGCACTTCCCATCATGACTGCCATCACTGATGCAGGCGGCCCCTGCTGGCCTGTGGCTGGCAAGACCTGGTCACAGGGCACCACCTCCTTAGAAGGGGCTTGGAAAATGTGATTTTGGCTAGGACGCTTCTTTCTAGTGATAGTTCTAAACAGTGCAAGGTAAAACACATATTATGGGTGGGTACCTAGCTGTTTTTGCTGCAGTTGTCAATTTAAACAAGCCTTTTAAAGCTCTATTGAAAAAGCAGTAGAAATCGCATGTATGCACCCTCAGGATGAATAAAACACCAAATATCCTAAAGCTGGGACTTGATATAAAATTCCAGGTGACAGCACCATACACACATATAAAAATTGCAATATCTCACACTGGACAATAAGAAGAAGTGGAATGAAAAAAAAAACTGGATTAGATTGTTCAAAATGTTTTAGTTCCAGCAAAGGTACTGATATAAAATTACATGTGCAGAGTTTGTAAAAAATATTTTACAGCCCTAGCCAGTTGCTCAGTGATTAGAGAGTCAGCCCATGCTGGAAAGGGTCGCTGGTTCAATGCCCAGTCAAGGGCCAAGGGCACGTTCCTGGGTTGCAGGTTCTATCCCCAGTCCCAGTTGGGATGTATGCAGGAGACAACCAGTCCATGTCTGTCTGTCTGTCTGTCTGCTGTCTCTCCCCCGCACCCCCACCAAAAAAAAAAAAAAAAAAAAAAAATCTATGGAAAAAATATCCTCAGGTGAGGATTAACTAAAATATTTTATAATCTTAAGTGTAAAAGCACGCTTCCATTTGAACATATCTCATGTACCTTAAAAGTTCAATTAAAATTAAAATTAAATATAAGTAGACATTTGACTATGCCATCTACATGCCCAAAACTTTACGTATTTGTCATACAAGGTATTATTGACTCACAGTACTAATGTACCGTGGTTCAGCAATGAGACCTATTTGATGGCAACACATACAAGTGAAGGAATAGGAGGGAGGACAGGATCCCCAAACTCCTAATGTGCCTCCATGCACAGAGCTGGGTGTCTATGCAAAGCCCTTCAAATACTGGCTCCACAGAGCTTCATGTACTTATAGGCTGGCCAGAGAAGGGGAGTATCTAGACTTCTTTGAAACAATATCATAAAGGAGGATCTCCAGGCAAGAAGATAGCCTTGGGTTACCGCCTGAGACCACCTAAAGAATGAGCATATTATTGTTGAAATATCTACCCATGGTTTTGAGTCAGATCACGAAAAAGAGACTTGGGAGACTTCACAGAGCCCTATCTCAGAAACCAAAGTTTTGCCTCTCCTCAATGCTCATGTTAACTAGAAAACTTTGGCTGGATAATAATGTCATTGTGAAGATAGGAGGATTACCATATATTTGAGTTTGTATGATCTATATGCAATGGGGGTTTTCTTACTGATGCAGGAATTTGACAATTAAAATATTTTTATGTAAATTGAGGTCAGAATTTTGATGAAAAGGATTACAGTGCCTATTATCCTAAAAGTTCTGAGCTCTGTTTTAAATTTGAATTAACTTGTTTTTCATTCATTTCAATACAAGTTGGAGTTGTGGCTAGTTTTTATTTCCTTCCCTCTTAATATTTTTGCGTAATTCGGTGTCACATAGCTTTTTTATTTTAAGTAAGGCTGGCTCCACTTTCAGGAATTACTAGAAGAAATCAGAGCAACAGTTTATTAATCAGGCATAGGTTTTCAAGGCCCTAAATTCTAGGGCATTATGCTCTGATTTTTATGTTTAAGTGAAATAAATTAAAGAAATGGTTAGTTACCACTGGATTCTAAGGCCAATACAAAGGACTCTCTATACCAGTGGTTCTCAACCTTCCTAATGCTGCGACCCTTTAATACAGTTCCTCATGTTGTGGTGACCCCCAACCATAAAATTATTTTTGTTGCTACTTCATAACTGTAATTTTGCTACTGTTATGAATTGTAATGTAAATATCTGATATGCAGGATGTATTTTCATTGTTACAAATTGAAGATAATTAAAGCATAGTGATTAATCACAAAAACAATATGTAATTATATATGTGTTTTCTGATGGTCTTAGGCGACCCCTGTGAAAGGGTCGTTCGACCCCCCAAAGGGGCCGCGACCCACAGGTCGAGAACCGCTGCTCTAGACCCTACTGACTCTAATCATTGTGCTGTTATAAAGCACCCAACAGAGTCCACCACATTTTTCATCTTCCAGAATAGTTCTTTCTCCTTTCCAAGACCTTTCTTAATTTGCAAAACCAAGTTGATGCAGCTGCTAAAACTCTTTGCAGTATCTTACATTTCTTTTATCATAGAAAAAGCTTCTTGTTGGCTTTGGCTCCAATCAAGATCCCAAATTCCTGAGTATCTTTTTTTTCATTTAAATTCTTTATTGTTTAAAGTATTACATGAGTCTCCTTTTTCCCCCATTGACCTCTCCTCAGATGCTCCCACCCCCCAGCACATGCCCTCATCCCCATTGGTCATGCTCATGTGCATGCATACAAGTCCTTTGGTTGATCTCTTACTCTCTTACCCCTCCCCCACCCCCGCCTTCCCTCATAGGTTGGACAGTCTGTTTGATGCTTCTATGACTCTGGTTCTATTTTTGTTCATCAGTTTATGTTGTTCATTATATTCCACAAATGAGTGAGATCATGTGATGTTTATCTTTCCCTGATTGACTTATTTCTCTTAGCATAATGCCCTCCAGGTCCATCCATGCTGTTGTAAATGGTAAGAATTCCTTCTTTTTGCAGCAGCATAGTATTCCATTCTGTAGATGTACCACAGTCTTCTAGTTCACTCATCTGCTGATGGGCACTTAGGCTGTTTCCAAATCTTAGCTATGGTAAATTGTGCTGCTATGAACATAGGGGTGCATATATCCTTTCTGATTGGTGTTTCTAGTTTCTTTGGATATATTCCTAGAAGTGGGATTACTGGATAAAATGGAAGTTCAAAAAGTTTTAACTTTTTGAGGAAAATCCATACTGTTTTCCACAGTGGCTGCACCAGTCTGCATTCCTACCAGCAGAAAAAGGGTTCCTTTTTCTCTGCATCCTCACCAGCACTTGTTGATTTATTGATGATAGCCATTCTGACAGGTGTGAGATGGTACCTCATTGTTCTTTTGATTTGCATCTCTCAGATGATTAATGACTTTGAGTATGTTTTCATATGTCTCTTGGCCTTCTGTAGGTCCTCTTTGGAAAAATGTCTATTTAGGTCCTTTGCCCATTTTTTGATTGGATTGTTTATTTCCCTTTTGTTAAGTTGTATGAGTTCCATATAAATTTTGGAGGTTAAACCCTTATCCAATTCCAACATTGGCAAATATGTTCTCCTATGCAGTGGGCTTTCTTGTTGTTTTGTTCATGGTTTCTTTTGCTGTGCAGAAGCTTTTTATTTTGATGTAGTCCCATTTGTTTATTTTCTCCTTATTTTCCATTGTCCAAGAGCTGTATCAGTAAAGATATTGCTATGACATATTTCTGCTATTTTGCTGCCTATGGATTCTTCTAAGATTTTTATGAGTGATTTCAGAAACCTCTGCATCCACTGCTCTTATAATAAGAGAATAGATTGAGCACCTACCACTGTCATTTATTCAGCCAAGAATTTACATGCATTGGTGTTCATTCTTATGACAAGATTATAAGGGATATTGTTATCACCATTTATAAATAGGAAAAGTAAGGCTCATATTGGTAGAGTATCTCTCCCAGTATATGCCAGAGTTAGTATTTGAACTCAAGACAAGAGTACTTTTTCAAGACAGAGCCACAAAGTAGTTGATTTCTGTTCTCATGTCACTCAGGTCCTACTTCAAATTTCTAGGGATGAAAATCTGGTTGACGTTCACACCTGGATCAGTGAGCTATAGTCAAGAGGACAAGTCTCATAGGACAACCATAGTTGTTGGGGCTGCCTCCTGCATACCCAGTGTAGTCCAAAAGGGTTGAGGGGAGGTGATTTATGATCCAGGAAGTCACCAAGAGAGGAGCCTGCTACACAGGCTTTGATGTAATCCCTCAGACCTGATAGTAATACTCTGTAATACTTATCAGCCTATTCTAGATCATCTGTAAATCCTCAGTAAATCATCTTTCACTTTCCAATTCCAACTGTTTCCCAATACAGGATGAGTTCTCTCTTAGCTACTATCATTCCTGGGTCCCACTGTTAGGATCCCACTGTTAAACTCACTCTCCTGGGACTAGCCAAGGACATCTCCTCTAGTCTTGATTTTTCATGAATCTCGTAAAGGGCTTACTCTTTCTCAGCCTGTGGGCAGCCTTTTCATCTAAGTGAAGGCAGTAAGTTATACTTAGTTCACCCATTAAAAATTGTCTCCTCAAAAATGATCTATTTAACAATCATGAACAAGTGTCAGCAGGAGTTCACAACACTAACTTGCAACACAAGAGTCACACTAGGAGCCTGTTCACCATATATTCTGCATATATGAAGAGCTCTCACATAATGTAGTTGTCTCTAGTTATTTCCATGTTGTATAAGGTTGTATACAGTGATCTAATGCCTAGCACATAAAGCTAAAGAAATATTTGTAGATTTGATTTCAGCTCCTCTGGAGGAGATAATGTATTATTGAAATAACAGCATAAGAATAATGTTTCTTAAGAATCATATAACTTATTTACGAAGTTTTGTATTTATGTTTGTATGTGTATATACATATGTATATATACATATACAAAACATACACAAATATATATGATATTACTTTGCATGTTTACATATTTAATTTACATATATACACACAAATATATAACATTTCTTTTCTGCCCTTATATAACACTCACCTCCCTAATTTATCTTTAACAAATTTATTTTGTATTCAATACCCATGTTATTCATTTTAATGCCCTAGAAGTCTTCTGAGATTTCAAGTAGTAATTCTGAAACATCCTTTACTGCAAAATAAGGAAGTATATCTTTTGGAGCTCAAATATCAAGAATACATACATATGCAAATTTCAAGTTAGAGACAAATTTAAATAAATCTTCCACCACATTTAGTGAGTTTGTGGAATGATAAAAGCACTCTAAGAGTGAGGAAGGGGAAGCATATAGGTAGAAGTTGCTCACAAACTGAAATACAGCTGCCTAAACAGATGTTCATTCACAGCCCAGGATAGACAGAACACTTGGAACTCTGAAAAGGAAACCCCTTTTGATGGCATGAGAGAGACTAAGCCCAGGCCACTGACAGAATATTCTACTATTCCTAAAATAGTAGCAAGGCTCCCTACCCCATCAAAGGGCTAAAATGTCATACAGCCTGAGTTAGGCCTCTGGGGAGAACTTGACATGCTTGTTAACAAATTAGAAAGATAGCTATATTGAGCTACATCTAATTATTTTGCTTTAATGGTGAAGCATTTTCTCCTTCTATACTCATGGCCCAAATAAATGATTTACAATAGCATTTATTCTCAACCCTATTAAACAATCCTCTTCACATTTGCTTTCCGTAATTTTTAGCTTTGTCTCGAAAACCAAATAATATGAAGGACATGACAACACACACAAAGGATTTAGGGAAGCTGGCAAAAAAAAAAAAAATGAGGCATTAGAATTACTTAGATACAGTATTGATACCATTAATAACCTGGTTATTATTAACAGGAAAGGAGTAAAGGGAAGACTAAATGATATAAGTATGCCACTTATACAGCTTTGCCATTTATACAGCTCGCTCTCTCTCTCTCTCACACACACGCACACACACACACACACACACACACATGCACACACAATCCTCTTCACATTTGCTTTCTGTAACCTTTGGCTTTGTCTTGAAGACCAAAGGATTTAGGAAAGGTGGAAAGCTGGTAAAAAGTGAGGCAGGACAACCCATAACCTAAGCATCTACTTTAATGACTAATACCATTCAGGCCCTAGAGACATCTTCTCCACCATTTTTTCTTTATAATGCATTTGACTACTGATGAATAGTTTAAAGGATTTGCATTTTGGTGCAGCCAGTTTATGTTATGAACTCTGCTTTAGAGCACAGGGGCAAGATGTGCTTTGATAAAAGACAGCACAAATGAACATGTCAAAGTCTTACTCTCAATTTGCACGCTTGCAGTGGAGTCTTACATAGCAAAGATCATTTCCCAGAACTACCACATGTCCATTTTCTTGCATCAGTTACTGATCTGACATATAGTTGTGGAAGTAATCATAATTTAGCAGAGCATTTGCAACAGTTACCAAAAGTGACTAGAAACTTTTTTGCAATGTTAGAAAGTTTGCTTTTTATTCTTAAATTTGTTTCTTTATAAAAATTATTTTTATAGAATATATAAAGATGAGACAAATTATTTACATGAGCAACTAGATGGACACAGTATAATTAAAAGTATTTAATAAGATATAATTAAGTTTCCAAAATAGATATTAAAATTTTAGCTTTATTTAAGTGCTGATTTTTTATATTAATTGTAATTTATAAAATTTGTATTATTCATTATTAGAATAGATCATTTTGAATATATTAAGATAAAATATATTTATTAAAAATTGATTTAGACTTTAATAAAAATATTTTCAAATTCATTACACTGATACAATTACATTTATATGTTTTAAGTCATTATTTTAAACAAGAAATATTATGTGAAAATATTGATTATGAATTTTAGTAGTTTCTTACTCATTTTGCTGAAATGAAAAAAATAAAGATAAATCTTACAAAATATGTTCATAAAGGATTATGAATTATAGATATATTCATTTTATTATCATGTACTAGTAAACATTAACCAGACTATCAAAAGAACACTTAGGCACACTCAATAATAGCTTAAACCAGTCATAATTGGTATTTTGTCAACTTTCAGTATTTGGAAAGCAAAAGCTTTACACAAATGTTTTTATTCCATCAATATAAAAAAACATTTTGCCAGTGAAGGAGGAAAAATATTTCTTATTTAATTGTTTGTTTGCTTTTTTTCTGTATATTTAAAAAATATTAACCTATGATAAGAAGAACTTTATTTGTAATTCCTGCCTCAGAGTTTACAATTATTATACCTGGCCATAAAACCATGAACCCAAACTGAAATCTAATACGATATCCTTTCCTATTATTGTTTTCCCTTGAGGTGTGTGTGCTGTTCTCTCTCCCCAGTAAAAAGTGAATTACAGGGCAAGGACCATGCCTTTCATTCCTTATTTATTTCTCCTGGTCCCCATCACTATTGTGAACAATATGCTGGTCCTTAAGTAGCTGCCAATTGATTAGAAAAAAATGAGAAAAAATAATAATTATGAAATTATAAATAACCAGTGTTTCCAAGTTGAGTGTTGGGTGCAGGTTTGGGGGGTGGTAGGGAGGTTGTATCTAGCCCTGAAGATGACAGCTTCTATTAGGGGCATAAAAACAAACTGAGGAGCAACAGGAGGCTACTTTAGTGCAGCTTTATGTGGTTCCCGCATGACAGAAAGCTGGTGAGCAAGGTCTTCCTTATGGAAAAGCAGAGTTTTGCAGTCGCATAACAATGCTCAATGCTGTTTAATTTTAAAATGACGGAAATAAGAAGTTTTTTCTTAGAAAGCAATTCTGCAGTCAATCTTTTTTGTTGCTCTGTTTTGCAGCCATGTCAAACCTATTCATTTCTAGACCTTCAGTGAGTTTGCTCAGGATCATTTTTTGTGTGAGCAGAAATAAAAAGCTGTCCCCCAACTACTTACACTGAAGAGAAAGGACATGATATGTAAAGTTAAACTGACATTTAATTACTGCCACTTTACTATTAAGTAATAGCTTTTCTTTTTTAAAAAATATGTTTTTGTTGATTTTTAGATAGGAAAGGAGAGGGAGAGAAAGAGAAACATCAATTGGCTGCCTCTACATACCCCTTATCTGGGATACCTACAACCCAGGCATGTGCCCTGGAATGGAACTGGCAATCTCTCAGTGTATAGGATGAGGCTCATCCAAGCCACACTGGCCAGGGCAGTAATAGCTTCCTCTAAAAAAATTAAGCAAATACTAAAATCATTTCTTTACAAAGACATTTTGATTTAGCTGGTTTGAAAGCTATTGTTAGCTGAAAAGTAGTTCAGTTAACAAGATATCATATGTGTGGAAAGCCAACCATTGCAAAATATGTATTGCAAAATTCCTAAAGGAAAACTGCCTTATTGCTCTAGTTTTAGGCAATTTAGTAAATACTTGTAAGATCATTCTCAAAATAGTTTTTACTTGGGATATAAAAATTACTATATTCCTCAGTGGTCAATGTGATTTTCTAGAGTTTATGTATTCTCATTGCTCATTCCAAAATACTTTTATGTTTATATATGCACAAACAGTGAATTTAAAATGGAGTTATGTGAAAATCAAGATCTTTGTAGAAAAAATATTCTTATACTTTATGAATAAGCTCTATTTCACATCATTGTTCTTATTTTCTTGTGATTCAAGTCAATGAATGTAAACAAAGTTTACTTATTTTTATTAATATCATAGAGGAAGGGAGAAGGAGAGAGAGATAGAAACATCAATGATGAGAGAGAATCACTGATTGGCTGCTTCCTGCATGCCCCCCACAGGTGATTGAGTCTGCAACCTGGACATGTGCCCTGACTGGGAATCAAACTGGGACCTCCTGGTGGATATTCAACCACTGAGCCACACTCAGCCGGGCTTCATTTTTTTTTTTTTAATATATTTTATTGATTTTTTACAGAGAGGATGAGAGAGAGGTAGAGAGTCAGAAACATCGATGAGAGAGAAACATCGATCAGCTGCCTCCTGCACATCCCCCACTGGGGAAGTGCCCGCAACCCAGGTACATGCCCCTGACCAGGATCGAACCCGGGACCTTTCAGTCCACAGGCCGACGCTCTATCCACCAAGCCAAACCGGTTTCGGCTTAATTTTTTATTGAATAAGTTTGATGTGTAACATTGTGTAAGGTGTAAAATGTATTGCTTTTATTTTATTTTATTTTATTTTTTTATAATTATTTATGTATTTTTTAAAGTATCAATTATTTTTTATTTTATTGATGAGAGAGAGAGAGAGAGAGAGAGAGAGAGAGAGAGAGAGAGAGAGAGAGAGAAACAGAAACATCAGTTTTGCATCACTGGTGAGTCTTGTATGTGCCCTGAGCAGGAATCGAACCTGCAACCTTGACTTATCAGGACAATGCTCTAACCAACTGAGCTACCGGCCAGGGCTCACAATGTATTGCTTTTATACATTTATACTAAAGGCCCAGTACATGAAATCTGTGCACAGGTAGGGTCCCTAGCAGCTGCCGCCTGCTGGCCGGGGCCTCCCTTTGCACCCGCCTTGACCTGGCACTGCCCGCTCACCTACTCCACCATGCCACCATGGTTCCACTCTTTTCAGAGCCCATTGGGGCCAGCAGCACCTCACTGCTACCCATTGGAAGCCCGCCATGTTCTGCGCCACCCCCTGGTGGTCAGCACACGTCTATTTTCCAGTGAGTCAAACTCCTGCCTGTAGGGACAATTTGCATATATTAGCCTTTTATTATATAGGATATATGATTGCCAAAGCAGTGACAGTTATAATATTACATAATTATAGTACATAATTATTGTCTATATTAATTATATTGTGCATTAGATCTCTGTGGCTTATTTACTACTAATTACTAATTGGTACCTTTAATACCATCACTTTTATTCCCTCTTCCCCATCTACTGATAATGAACATATTCTGTTTTATATAGGTTTAACTTTTTTAGATTCCACATATAAGTGATATTATACATCATTTTTCTTTCTCTGACTTAACTGACTTAGCATCATGTGCTCAGGCTCCATCCATGTTGTCCCAAATGGGAGACTATCTTTGTATTTCATGACTGAATGATATTTCATAGTGTATATGTACTACATCTTTTTGTCCATTCATCTGTTGATGTCCATTTGGGTGGTTTGGGTGGTTTCATATCTTGACTATGGTGAATAATGCTGTGATAAACATGGGAGTGCTTACTAGTATATCTCCTTGAAATACTGTTTTAAATTCCTTTTGATATGTACCCAGAAGTAGAATTACTGGGTTATATGATAGATCTATTTTTAATTATTTGAGGAACCTCCATATTGTTTTCCATAGTAGTTGAACCAATTTATATTCCCACCAACAATGTATAAGAGTTCCCTTTTCACCAAGTCCTCGTCAGCAGCTGTTGTCTCTTATCTTCTTGATGATAACAATTCTAATATGATAACTCATTGTGAGGCAGTGTCTCCTTGTGGTTCTGATCTGTACTTCCCTGATCATTTATGATGTATCTTTTCATTTGACTTTTGGCCATTTTTATGTCCTCTTTGGAGAAATGCCTATTTAGTTCCCTTCCCTATTTTTAATCAAATTTTTTTGCTTTTTTTACTATTGAGTTATTGAGCTTTTTATATATTTTTCAACCCCTTCTCCCATACATGGCTTGCAAACATTTTATCCCATTCTGTAGGTTGTCTCTTAATGTTGTTATTTATTTCTTATGCTGTGCAGAAACTTTTGAGTTTGATGTAGTCCAATTTGTTGATTTTTTCTTTTGTTTGTGTTTTTAGCATCATGCCCCCCCAAAATTATTTCTAAAACCACTTTCAATGAGCTGCTTCTCTGTTTTTTTCTAAGAAATTTTTTGTATCAGATCTTATGTTTAAGGGCTTTGATCCATTCTGAGTTAATTTTGTAAATGATATGAGGTTTTATTGTTCTGAAGGTGTTCCTCCAGTTTTCTTAGTGCCATTTGTTGAAGACACTGTCCTTTTCTTATGGGGTATTCTTTTTTAAAAAAAATATTTTTTATTAATTTTTTACAGAGAGGAAGGGACAGGGATAGAGAGTTAGAAACATCGATGAGAGAGAAACATCAACCAGCTGCCTCCTGTACACCCACTACTGGGGATGTGCCCGCAACCAAGGTACATGCCCTTGACCGGAATCAAATCTGGGACCCTTCAGTCTGCAGGCCTATGCTCTATCCACTGAGCCAAACTCGTCAGGGCGTCTTATTGGGTATTCTTGGTTCCATTGTCAAATGTCAGTTGACCATAAAGGCTAAGGTTTAATTCTGGGCTTTCCATTCTATTCCATTGGTTGGTGTCTATTTTTGTGCCAGTACTGCACTATTTTTATTACTATGGCTTTGTAGTATAGTTTAAACCTGAAAGTGTGATACCTCTAGCTTTGTTCTTCTTGCTCAAGATTGCTATGGCTATTTAGTTTTTTTGTGCTTCCACACAAATTTTAGGATTATTTCTTTTATTTCTGTGAGGATTGCCTTTGGTATTTTGATAGGGATTGTGTTAAATCTGTAGATGGCTTTGGATAATATGGCAGTTGTAACAACATTATTTCTTATAATCCATTAACATGCAATGTTTTCTCATTTCTTGGTCTCTTCTTTGATTTCTTTCAGCAAAGTTTTGCATTTCTATTGTACAGATCTTTCCCCTTCTTTGGTTAAATTTATTCCTAAGTATTTTATTGGTTTTGATGCTATTATAAATTGAATGGTTTTATTTATTTCTTTTTCAGATGCTTCATTATTAAGTGTAAAGGAATGCAATTGATTTCTGTATGTTGATTTTGTACCATGCCACTTTATTGAAGTCATTGATTAATTCCAACAGAAATGTTTTGGGACTTTTTTATAGGATCAAATCATCAGCTAATGGCAATTTTACTTCTTCCTTTTCAACTTAGGTGCCTTTTATTTTTTTGTCTTGCATAATTGCTCTAGTTCGGACTTTCAGTACTACATTGAATAGGAGTGGTAAGTGGCTTGTTCCTAATCTTAAGGAAACACTTCCAATTTTTTCCATTGAATAGAATGTTGGGAGTTTGTCATATATGCCCTTTATTATGTTGTAGTATGTTCCTTCTATACCCTATTTGTTCAGTGTTTTAATCATGAAAATACGTATTTTTTCAAATGATGTTTTTCTGTATCAACTGAGATAATATGTTTATCTTTCATTTTATTGGTGAGATGTATTACATGTATCGGTATGTACATATTGAACCATCTTTGTATCCCAACGATAAATCCCACTTGGTTATGTTAATAGGTGTTTTAATTCACCTTGATAATAATTTATTGAGAACATTTACATCCATATTCATTAGGGATCTTGGCCTATAATTTTTTTTATACTTTCTATAGTTTTCTTGTGGCATCCTTATCTGGTTTTGGTATCAAAATAATGCTGATCTTATAGAAGAAGTTTTAAACTGTTCCCTTCTCCTCAATATTTTGGAAGTGTTTGAGGAAAATTGGAACTCACTCTTCTCTTTTCTCATTATTGATCTATTCACATTTTCTATTTTTTCCTGGTTCAGCCTTCTAGATTGTATGCTTCTAGAAAGGTATACATTTCTTCTGGGTTATGTAATTTGTTGGCATATAATTGTTCATAGTAGTCTTTTCTAATTCTTTGTATTTTTATAATATCGATTGTAATGTCTCCTCTTTCATTTCTAATTTTGTCTTCGTTATTTTTCTTTCTTTCTTAATCTAGCTTAGCTTTTGTTGATTTAATTTATATTTTCAAAGAAACAGGTCTAAATTTTATTGATCCTATTGTTTTCCTGGTCTCTATTACACTTATTTCTGAGCTGATCCTTATTATTTTCTTCTTCCTGTTAACTTTGGTCATAATTTATTTTTTTCTACTTCTTTGAGGTGTAAAGTTAGGTTGTTTACTTGCGATCTCTATAATTTTTTTTAAATTTTTTTTATTGATTTCAGAGAGGAAGGGAGAGGGAGAGACAGGTAGAAACATTAATGAGAGAGAATCATTAATTGGCTGTCTCCTGCCCCCTCCCCTCGCCCCCCCCCCCCCCCCCCCGCCCCACTAGGGATGAAGCCTGAAATTCGGGCATGTGCCCTTTACTGGAATCATACCTGGGACCTTTCAGTCCATAGGCTGACTCTCTATCCAAACAACCCAGGGCATCTGTAATTTCTTAATATGTGTGTTTGTTTATTGTTAAAATCTTTCCTTTCAAAATGGCTTTTGCTGGTTTCCGCAATATATGATATGGTGTGTTTCCATTTTCATTTGTTTTGAGATAATTTCATTATTTTTATTTTTATTTTTGTTTTACCTAATACTTGCTTAGAAGTATGTTGTTTAGTCTTCACATATTTGTAGATCTTCTCGCTTTTTTCTTGTTCTTGATTTCTAATTTTGAACCTGCCACCTTCTGGTATATGGGACATCTTACCCTCCAATCAACTAAGCCCTACTGGCCAGGGCTGATTTCAGTCTTCTTGCATTTGCTAAGATTTGTTTTGTGGCCTAACATATGACCTATCCTAGAAAAAGTTCTCTGTGCACTTGAGAATGATGTGTATTCTGCTGCTGTTGGATAGGATGTTCTGTCTGGTAAAAGCTTATTTAGATTTTAACATATGTATGATATGTTCAAGTTAAATTATAGTGAGATAAAATTTAGAAAAGATTAGGGTTAAATTATAGTGAGATAAAATTTATAAAAGATTAGGGTTAAATCCAAAGAAGAACTAAAATCTATCCTCCTCAGATTATTCCAAAAAATTCAAGAGAAAAGAACACTTCCAAGCTCATTCTATGAAGCCAGAATTACCCTAATATCAAAACCAGATAAAGACAACACAACGAAAGAGAACTACTGGCCAATATCCTTCATGCACATAGATGCCAAAATCCTCAACAAAATTCTAGCAAATCAGATCCAACAGTACATCAGAAATATCATACACCATGACCAAGTGGGATTTGTTCCAGGGATGCAAGGATATCCGCAAATCAATAAACATGATACATCACATAAAAAAATTGAGAGATAAAAATTGCATAGTCATATCAATTGATGCAGAAAAAGCATTTAACAAAATCCAACACCCTTTCTTGATAAAAAACCTCAGCAAAATGGTAATAGAGGGATCATACCTCAACATAATAAAAGCCATATATGACAAACCTACAGCCAACATCATACTCAATGGGCAAAAACTAAAACCATTTCATCTAAGAACAGGAACGAGGCAAGGATCCCCACTGTCACCACTACTGTTCGACATAGTACTAGAAATGCTAGCCATAGCAGTTAGACAAGAAGAAGAAATAAAAGGTATCCAAATTGGAAAAGAAGACGTAAAACTGTCCTTATTCGCAGATGACATGATAATGTATATAGAAAACCCTAAAGACTCCATCAAAAATTATTAGACTTAATAAGTGAATTCAGAAATGTAGCAGGATACAAAATTAAAGCCAAGAAATCTATGGCAGTTTTATACAGCAATAGTGAACTTACAGAAACAAAGATTTTAAAAAACAATCCCATTTAAAGTTGCACAAAAAAAAGTAAAATACCTAGGAATAAACTTAACAAAGGAGGTAAAAGACCTCTACTCAGAAAAATACAGGACACTGAAAAAAGATATAGAGGAAGACATAAGCAGATAGAAGAACAGACTATGTTCATGGATTGGTAGAATCAACATCATTAAAATGTCCATACTACCCAAAGCAATCTATAGATTCAATGCACTTCCCATTAAAATACCAATGGCATATTTCAGAGACCTAGAACAAACTCTCCAAAAATTCATCTGGAATAAAAAAAAATATCCTGAATAGCTGTAGCAATCCTGAGAAAGGAGAATGAAGTAGGCAGGATCTCAATACCAGATATCAAGCTGTATTACAAAGCCACTGTTCTCAAAACTGTCTGGTACTGGCACAAGAACAGACATAGAATAGAGAACCCAGGAATAGAATAGAGAACCCAGAAATTGACCCAAACCACCATGCTCAATTAATATTTGACAGAGGAGGCAAGAACATACAATGGCATCAAGGCAGTCTCTTCAATAAAAGGTGTTGGGAAAATTGGACGTACATGCAAAAAAAAAAAAAAGAGAAACTACACCCCCTACTTACACCATACACAAAAATAAACTCAAAATGGATAAAGGACTTAAACATAAGATGGGAAACTAGAAAAATATTAGAGGAACCCACAGGCAGCAATATCTTCACCGATACAGCTCCTAGGGCAATGGAAACTAAAGAGAAAATAAACAAATGGGATGGCATCAAAATTAAAAGCTTCTGCACAGCAAAAGAAACCATCAACAAAACAACAAGAAAGCCCACTGCATGGGAGAACATATTTGCCAATGTTATCACCAATAAGGGTTTAATCTCCAACATTTACAGGAAACTCATACAACTTAACAAAAGGAAGATAACTCAATAAAAAAAGGGGGGGCAACAGACCTAAATAGATACTTTTTGAAGGAGGACATAAGGAAGTCCAAGAGACATACGAAAACATGCTCAAAGTCACTAATCATCTGAGAGATGCAAATCAAAACGACAATGTGGTACCATCTCACACCTCTCAGAATGGCTATCATCAACAAATCAACAAATGACAAGTGCTGGTAAGGATGCAGAGAAAAAAGAACCCTCATGCTCTGCTGGTGGGAATGCAGATTGGTGCAGCCACTGTGGAAAACAGTATGGAGTTTCCTCAAAAAACTAAGAATGGAACTCACATTTGACCCAGTAATCCCACTTCTAGGAATATATCCCAAGAAACTAGAAACACCAATCAGAAAGTATATATGCACCCCTATGTCCATAGCAGCACACTTTATCATAGCTAAGATTTGGAAACAGCCTAAGTGCCCATCAGCAGATGAGTGGATTAAAAAAGGTGGTATATCTACACAATGGAATACTATGCTGTGGTAAAAAAGAAGGAATTCTTACCATTTGCAATAGTATGGATGGAATTGGAGAGCATTATGCTAAGCGAAATAAGCCAGACAGAGAAAGATAAATATCACATGATCTCACTGATTTATGGAATATAATGAACAGCATACACTGTTGAACAAAAACAGATTCAGAGACAGAGAAGCATCAATCAGACTGTCAAACCTCAGAGGGAAGGTAGGAGAGGATGGTGGTAAGGGACAGAGATCAACCGAAGGACTTGTATTCATGCATATAAGCCTAACCAATGGACACAGACACCAAGGGGGTGAGGGCATGTCTCGGGGAGGCGGGGGGGAACAATAGGGGAAAAAGAACACATATGTAATACCTTAATCAATAAAGAGAAAAAAAAGATTAGGGTTAAGGATTCAGGTTGGATACCAATTACCAGAAATTGTAAATACAATAATGCAAGATTAAACACTGAGCTACTCTTCTTCTTCCACTTTCTCTTTCCTTTTCTTCCATTTTCTTTTTAATATAAAGGTCATTTGATGAGGCCAAATAAGATAGGCATCTGTGCAGGCATGAGAGAAGGGATGAATAGGGAATTACAGTGATGAAAGAGAATGTCAAGAGGCCAACATGAATGAGGAGGGGCATTCTAGAGAGTTGCATTCAAGCCCAATTAGGTTAACAGAGTGACTACACACAAGGGGAAGGCCAGTGTAGACGGTCATAGCCCAAGGCATAGTTGTAGTGTGACCTGAGTAGGGTGGCAAGGGCATGTATATAGGATAAGTTCTGGTGTAGCTCTGGGTGTCTGAGCACCGGTGGCATAGGAAGTGTGCCCACCAGAGGGGACAGCAGAGAAATCCTAGCACAGGGTGTCAGAGCCCAAGTAGGGTGGTAAGGGCAGTCATAAGGGGGAAGAGGCAGCATCACAGCACAAGGGTAGTTATGGAATGAAGGGGAGAAGAAGAAAACATAACTATATATATAAAAGGCTAATATGCTAAGTGTCCCTCCTACTGTCCGACGGGTCGCTATGATGCACATTGACCACCAGGGGGCAGATGTTCAATGCAGGAGCTGCTGTGATGCGCACAGGCCATTTACAAAGAAACAGTACTGCAGACCTGGTGCCCACAAAGCAACACTCAGCTTCCCCCAAGTGGAACACAGGCCCTGCCACCACCCTGGAGCAACAGCCGACCAAATTGCACCCAATGCAGCCAAGACCCCATGGCGCAAAATGCTACCTATAGCCCAGCCCAGCCCAAAACAGTCACTATGAGCACAGGGTAATGATGTCACATAGCAACACCCAGCTTTGCTCTCCCTAGTGACTAGCCTTTTTGGAGTTTCTTCAGCCCAGGAACACGACTTGCTTTATACCCAGGTGCAAACATTTTACAGTTCAACCAAATGTTTGTGAAGTGTTTTCCCATGCCTTATCTCATCTAATTCTCACAGAAGTCCTGGAGTAGGTAGATAGGAGACTTGGTGGAATCCTATTTTCTTTTCATTATCCGGGAAATGGAGATTTAGAAAGTTTAGAAACTTGACCCGATTGAAAGAAGTAAGAAATGGTGGGCCTTTAAAATGATTTCAGGTTTTCTCACTGTGCAGAATATAGTCAGACACTGCTGCAGTTAAATATTTTACTCTGTTCTCCCTGCGTGATCTACAACAATAATCTGCTTCATGTTGATATTTACTGCTGTGTTGCTGACAATTACCTGAAAGAGAAGTTGGGGTGCTTCACTGGGCTGGAAAAAGTTTAGCTAAATCAGAAAGCAGGTCTAATTAAGCAAGTTTATTCTATTTATATACAAAGCTTGCACATGCATGATACATATAAAACTCTCGCTGGCACCAATTGCTCACGTGTGTTTCCATCTGTCATTGTCAATCATGAATTTGGTTGATACTTCTATTATAGAGAAAGGACAAATAGCGATATGAAAATATTTCTTTGAATTAATTTCCTTTCAATGTACACGAATCCATGCACTGGGCCTCTAGTTAAGTATAGTGGGACATAGTTTTATTACTATCAGAGTGGAATAAGCATATAGAAAGATAAGAAACTCAAACCCTGTGGTATTGGGCTAAAAATTAAGATATTTCTATGAGTATATACTTTTCAATATATAGAGTGAAACATATAGAAATGAATATAGATATAAATGTATCTGTGCATGCGTATATACACATTCATACACATATTCCTTAGCTCTATCCTGCAACACCCCAATAGCAATGAGCATACCTAGTGCCCAGATCTCAGTCTCTGAATACCATTCTCCAACCGTCCACTTACAGTAACTAGACTTGGAGAAATAACTGATGCCAGAGCTTGTGTAGAGGGAATGTAAGAGGAATCTTGCAATTCTTGCTGTGCTGGAAAGTAAGGAACCACTCAAAGAAAGATGGATACATGTCAGAAGGACACAGAAGCCTGCTGAAGAGGCTATTGATAGACAAATCTGGGAATTTGGGCATCAAAATATATGATAACATTGAACCCATTCCCCAAAATGGAAACTATGAATTTATACTGATAGAAATAAATAAATGGAAAGTTTAATGGGGAACATGATATGTTCATAGTCTCAAAGTAACTTCCCACAAAATACAAATAAAGGAGAGTATTTTTACAGAGAAGCTTGGCAGACACCACCTTGATCAAGTGATCAAATTTACCACTGGTAATGGGACAAATCAAAATTGTATGTTCCTTAATACAATTTATGCAGTGATGCAGGAGAAATTTTTGCTTCATTGGAAAAATACTCTAAAATTTTTAGGAGTAATGGGTCATTAGTCCAGCAACTTACTCTCAAATGATTTCAGGAATAAAATAAGTATTCTTTGTAATGTGCTTGTTTCTTTTTTCTTAGCCTGAGATTGTCCCACCCCACCCCCCCAAAAATAAAGTAAAACTGAACATATACAATTCTTAAGAGAAAATACAAAATAATCCAAGAGAGGACCTAAACTAATTTATCAGAATTATATTCCCTCACCTGATTTTATTCCCATTTCTCATTTAGATAATGTGATCAGAGCCCACCTTATAAATCTATATATTAAGTTATTACTAATACAATATGAAAAAGTCAGGGAGACTCACTGACAGCAATCATATATAGTGCCTAAATGTCCATAAATGGAAAGTCTTTCCCATGGCTAAGAATAAGCTTTTAACAGGGCTGTTAGAGAATATAATTTCCTGGATGCCAATGAAGAATTACTGAGAGGAAAGGATACATTAAAAAAACATATGGACAAGATGGACTCATCTAATCCTTTTTTTCCCCTAAACTTATTTTCAGAATATGAGGGGGTTAAAAGGAAATGGCACATCCCAGAAGAGAAACTGAGCTACGGTGTAGTTAAGCCAGAGTCTGTGGACCAGAATAGAGCCAGCAATACAGCCAGAGACCCATTTAGTCAGTTTGGCCAGGGAAATAGTTGGTCCAGTTGAATAATTGGTCTGGAACCAGGTGGGTCAAAATCGCCATGGGCCATAAATTGATTTTACCTAAGAAAGAAAATAAACCAGAAAGTGGATTATAAGCATGAAGATCAATTAGCCAAATGTGACTCACAAGCCAGAGAACCAGAAGTCGAAAAATGGATTTCAAAGGCAAGTACATTAGATGAAAGGGGAGAAAGGAATAGACTTTCTACAGGTAAAAGTATACGTGCTTAGAGAATCTACCTGGATGTTGCTATATGTTCTTTATTCTAATGCATTCCTACTTTCAGTCGTAAGATGACCATTCTTATATTCTGAAACACAGTAGAATCGGAGAGAACAGACCTCTAGTCTCTGCCCTCCTGGTCTCAGATTTTACAGGAGTAAAAAAGAAACACATTGTAATGTAGTAAATAGGAGATGCCTATAAGGACTTTCCGCATACATGTGGACAATAATGTCAGCAGTCCATCATCAAAAAGACAAAAGATAACAAGCATTGGTGAGGATATGGAGAAAAGGGATTCTTTGTTTACTGTTGGTGGGCATGTCAGTTGATGAAGCCACTATGGAAAACAGTATGGAGGTTCTTCAAAAAATTAAAAATAGAACTACGATATGATCTAGCAATTCCACTTCTGGATAAAGGAAATTAAGTAGGTATAAAGAAGAGATATCTGCATTCCCATGTTCCTAACAACATCATTCAAAATAGCCAAGATACGGTAACAACTTAAAGGTCTTGTGTATGAATGACTGGGTAAAGAGAATGTGTACACACACACATACACACACACACAATGGAATATTATTCATCCTTTAAAAAAGAAGTAAATTCTGCCATTGGTAATACCATGGATAAACCTGGATGAGATCATGCTAAGTGAAAAAGCCAAATATAGAATGACAAATACTGCATGATCTCACTTATATATTGAATGAAAAATAATCAAACTCATAGAAGAAGAGAGTAGAAAGATGGTTATCAGGAACTGGGGAGAGAAGGAAATGAGGAGATGTAGGTCAAAGTGTACATACAGTTTCAGTTATTAGATGAGTAAGTTCTGGAGATCTCATGTGCACCAGTGTAATTATAGTTAACAACATAGCATACTTGAAATTTGTTAAAAAGGTGGATTTGAGTTGTCACCAAGAAGTGGAGAGAGAGAGAGAGAGAGAGAGAGAGAGAGAGAGAGAGAGAGAGAGAGAGAGAGAGAGAGAGACACACTAAGACTAGAATCCCCACTGGGCTTGAGGCTTTTCCATGCCTCATCACAGCTCAGCTTCCATGCTGCTCAACTCTGCTTCTTCACCCTTCCTTTCATCGCTGCTACTCCCCAATAAACATCTTCTATCACAAATTATCTCTCAAAATCTGCTTCCAGAAAACCCATCCTGTGACCTTTTTTATTGGAGATAACCTGAGAAAGTGCCATGGAGTCTGGGAGAGGAAATCTCACTTCCAAGCCAGCAATGAGGTAAGTGGAGCCAGACAGACCCCAGGACTGGGTAGTGGTTAGCTGTTGACACTTTCTCTGGTGCTGACTGGGAACAGTGTAGGAATGGGAGAGAATCCATGTAACAGGTGTGATGTGGCAAGCATTTGAAACATAAGAAGGAAGCAATATTGGATGGCTATTGTTAGGAGCCACTGATGTGCTGGCAGGCTTCAGGAAAATAATGGCAAGCTGAGAGGAGTAAAAACCAGTTGCAACTCAGGTGTTAAAGCCAGAGGGTCATTTTGGTTATAGTGTAAGCAGAGCCTGGGACTAGGGTAGAAGACCTAGTGAGATACTCACTTCAGCGGAAAATTGAAGGGAGCGCCAAATACCAAAACCCTGTGCAATCAAGAGTGACTTTCTCTCAGGCCTGCTACACCTTCTTTAAGCTGAAACTTCTAGAGTTGTTGTTTTGTGTTAGTATCTGTAAATGTTTTTAAAATACTTGAACAATGTGCTATATGTGTGTAGGTGCCTACACCAGTGGTTCTCAACAGGGACATTTTGCTCCCATGGGACATCCCATGATGTCTGGACACATTGTTAGTTGTCAGACTTAAAGATGGTACTCCTGGCATCTAGTGAGTAATGGCTGGAGATGCTTCCAAACACCCTCCAGTACACAGTACAGTGCCCCACACACAACGAAGAAGTATTCAGTCCAAAATGCTCACAGGTTGAGAAATTATGTTCTACCTGGAGCAGTTACCATTTGAAGTACCCTCAAAAGAAGTAGGTCCTGCAGTTATTAATTATGTAAAGGTCCCTAATCAGGAGTCCAGGTGCCAGAGGTGGCCTCTATAGATATCAACCATCACTATCAAGGAGCACCAGAGGATTCCATCAGTAGCCTTTGAAATTAGTGTTGGAGGAACGTGGATTGGTTACATTCAGCTGGCACTTCTGTCCTGCCATGTGAAGGAGTGTAAAATCTGATCCTGCATCCAGGCAGCCTGTTCACATCAGCTATTGCCCTTGTGCCAGAGCTCCAGTTTGGCACTTGTTTGTGGGGACTCTCCCAGTGCTAACTAACCCCTTCTGGTAGTGCCAGGTCCTTGAGTCCAATGGCCCATAAATCAAACCACTGCAAGCAGGAGTCAGTCTCCCCTCCTTCCAAATTATCCCACTCTGTGTTCATTTTTAGGTCCTAATTCCCAGCAAGGGCTGTGCATGGAGTAGATGGAGATGAAGGCTCTAGGCCTCCTTTGCCACAATATCACTATCAGGTGTATCTTAGAATGAAGCCTAGTCTAATGATGGTAACTGCAAGATGCTGCTACAACTAACCTAAGCATATCTGGGTCTTCATACCTGTCAGGTTATTTGTAGTAGATATCAGTCTCTCTGTATGAACACAGAGTCTCCAAAAAGCTGATTCCTGCAGAATGTTTCCTACACCCATCCCTTATTTCTCTCATGGCAAAGGCTACATTCTCCCATTCTTAGGAGATTTCAGAGGGTTGCATTCCTATAACAAAGCCTTCTTACAAGTCTGCCACAATGAACTTAGTACCTTTGTTCTCAATAGCATGCTATTTCAGCTCTGGCTCCTGCCCAGTTCAGGAGCAGAAAAAAGATTTTAATGACCATGTTGCAGCATTCAATGATGCTACTATTTGAGACTGCCAAAATATCCAAACTAAGTTGCTTAAGTATAAAGTTGGAGTCTCTCTTTTCTTAAGATAATTATTTTCTTGATTTCACCATACCAACACATAAATAAACATGAATTCTTTACTGGAAATATGTACATTTTGTGTGAGCAAAGCTCTGTGATAGTTTAGGTTTAGTCATATATAATCAACACCTCTGAAGCAAACTTAACTTTTCTCAGCTACATTATAATATTTTCCACTTGATTTTTCATAAATTGCTGTTTCAGTATAAAATGCCAGAGTACATCCCCTGGCCTGTGGGAATAGGACCGAAACTGGTTATCTGACATCCCTTGAGGGGTCCCGGATTGCAAGAGAGTGAAGGCCAGGCCGAGGGACGCCACCAGTGCATGATCGAGACCAGGAGGGACCTCAGGCAGGCTCCAGGGCATGTCCGCCTGTCTCACCCAGTCCTGATAGGCCGGACCCCAGCAGCAAGCTAACCTACCAGTCAGAGCATCTTCCCCCTGGTGGTCAGTGCGCATCATAGCAATGGTCAGAAACTTAGCATATTAGGCTTTTATTATATAGGATTTGGTATAAAAGACAAGCACTATTGAATTTGTTAATTTCCTCTGTTATACTGACTTTGAAATTAGATCTTATTGTCCCCAAGTATAAGGTAGGTCTTCCATGGCAAGGTCAGAGCCCTGGTTGGGAAAGAAATGACCTTCCACACATGAGGTGGACACATCAAGGTTGATGGCCCCAAAGTCTTGAATCTTAAGATGAACTTGAGATTCCAGCTCTCATCTCAGCTCTGCCAGTGACCCTCTGGTCTGACTATGGACATGGGACCTCACTGTGCCTCCATCTTTTCATGTATAAAATAATGGATTCAAAATCAGGTAAAATACCTGAGCTTGGGTCCCAGATGCATCATCTAGGTATGTGAGGGCACACCTCCTCCAGGGTAGCCTTGAAACACAGCAGTAAGGGAAATACTCCATATTGGCAGAGTTTTGCACACCTGATTATTCCCTTTGTGTGGAGAGAGAAGTGGCTCAAGGTGTGTGTGTGTTCATGCTCAGTGGGGAAGAAATAAGGAAAGATTGGGGACAAAGAAATCTGGGGTAGAGCAATGTAGATAAACATGAGTGAACAGGAACTGTGGAGTTGTTTGTATCCCATATTAAGGATGATTCAGAGTGTCATGAAAGAAAAGCACTGAAAATGAGTCTGGCGGGGGAACAGGTGAATAGGCAAAGTGCAGGTTATTTTTAGGGTAGTGAAAATACTCTGACACCATCATAATGGATACATAGAATTTAAATGATGAACCCATAGATTTTATAACACTAAGTGAACAAGAGTGAACCCTAATGTAAACTATGGACTTGGGTGATTATGTTGTGTCAATGTAGGTTCATCAGTGATAACAAAGGTACCATTCTGGTGGGAGATATTAATAATGGGGGAGGCTGTGCATGTGTGAGAGCAGGCTGGATATGGGAGATCTCTATGCCTTCTCCTCAGCTTTGCTGTGAATCTTAAACTTTCATAAAAAATAAACTATTGATTTTTTTTAATTTAAATAAGGTTTATCAAATAGCTTAGCTGCTGGGGTTCTTGTTCCAGCATCTAGAAGGGTTCAGCAATCTGGAGAAGGGCTGTGTGTAACATAATAAAGAGTCCAGAGACTAAACATAATTTTGAAAGGCATTAAAGGGAGTCAGAGGAGCCTAGCTAAAGAAACTAAGATCTCCTCGTCTCAGGACCCCTTACTTTTTATTAACACAATTTGTCCTAAGGCAATGTGGAGATACATACTTCAAAGGGTAAGGTTTCGTATACACAGTCCATTGTCAGATTGGAAGAATTTGCCTACGGCTGTTCAGGTGTTTGGCCAGTAGGAGGCAATAACATGTAGATTAAGATGCCCTGAGCTGTCTGGCAGCAAGCAATCATCCCTTTTCAGGTTTGGGGAAATGGCTTCAGCTATTCCCAACAGTTGACAATATATGTGACTCAGCCCTTGTTGTGTCCCCAAGTTCCATCAACCTTTTGATGAAACTCTTGCAATTATGACATGCTGGAATTGGCTTCTGGCACTCAGCCAATGCCATCTGTCAGCCTCTGTCATCAGATAACCAAGTCCTGCATTTATAAGGGACATGTGATGAGAGTAGCCCTAGGGGCAGAGATGGAGATTACACATGTTCCAATAGCATGGGTTGACATATATTAAGGATACTAAGAACTAACTACTCCCACCATCCAACATCCAGATTGTCAGCAATAGAGACCATACTGAACTGAGTCCCTGATAGGACATCATCCCTCAGAAATGGACACATATTTGAAGATACAAGTTTATTTTCTTTTTCTGCCCACAGAACCTCAGCAGCATCACTAAGATTCCTTCCAGACATGTCCAAAGACCCACTAATTATAACCTATCCTATCTAATAATAGACAAACATGGTAATTAACCATACCTCCGACACGCTTCCCATTGGCTAATCAGGGCAATATGCAAATTAACTGCCAACCAAGATGGCGGCCGGCAGCCAGGCAACTGAAGTGAACAGGAGGCTTGCTTGCTTCAGAGACGGAGGAAGCCAAGGTTCCCCACCTGCCGCTGCTGGCCTCTGAGCTGCAGAATAAGAATGTTGCAAGTATAGAAGGTAAATAAACCCTAGAAACCTGATTTCAGCCAGCTGGGCTTCAGCCAGCAGGACCGCAGCATTGTTTCAATTATAGAACAAACCCAGATACCTGCTTTCAGCAGCCGAGGTCTCAGAGCTGCAGCCAGGCCTCAGAGCGAAAGCCGGCTCTCAGCTCTAGTGACAGCCATAGAAGGTAAATAAATCCCAGAATTAAAAAAAAAAAAAAAGGGGGGAGGTTGGGAGCTTCAGTCGCCTGCCAGCCTGAAAACGGCCCTCAGCCCCTCACCCAGACTGACCAGGCACCCCAGTGGGGACCCCCACCCTGAAGGGGGTGTGACCAGCTGCAATCAGCCATCATCCCCTCTTCCAGGCTGGTCAGGCACCCAAGCGGGACCCCCACCCTGAAGCAACAAGATGGCGGCTAATTTGCATACCGAAGGCAGTAGGCAGCAGGCAAGGCTGTCCGCTGTCCTGGGACCCGGATCTGTGACCCTGCCAGGCGGGGGGCAGTGCAGGAGGCTGTCCGCGGTCTGGGACCCGGATCCGTGACCCTTCCCAGCGGGGCGGCAGCTCACACAGGGGCGGATCAGCTGGGATTGGGCAGGGCAGGATGCCTGGCTTCTGCCCAGCACCAGTCACTCTGGGCAGGTGAACAGCACAGAGAGCCTCTGGACAGGGGAGGCAGGTTGGCGGAGGGCGGACTGTACTCCCCACATGGCGGTGGTGACAGCTGTGAGAGCACCAAGCAGAGCCTGCAGGCTGAGCTGAAGTAGCTTTGCTCATAGGCTCAGGAACTATAGGCTCAGGAACCGAGGGGTGTCTGGGAGGCAGAATTCTAAGTTAGCCACCCCACTATAGACTCTACCTGTATACCGTAATCCCCAGGACTGTGTATGATGGGTTTTACACCTGTGCTTTTGTTACATTATATGGCGTGGTTAACCATAAGATGCCAAGATTATTCCAGGTGGCCTGCCTAATCACATGACTTAAAAGCAGATAATTTTTTCAAAGGGGAGGTCAGAGTTTTAAAACACAGGAAGAATTTGATGACTTGAAGATGAAGAGGGCCATATGGCATACAGGTGGCCTATAGGAGTTGGGACATGTCCATGGTTCACAGCCAGCAAGATAACTGGAAGCTTTGTTACAACAGCAAGGACTGATTCTTGCCAATAATAAGAATGAGCCTGGAAGCAGCTCTTCCTCCAGAGCTTCCTGATAAGAACTTAGCCTCACTGACCCCGATTTCAGCCTTGTGATGCCATGAGCCCGGCCAGACTTCTGATCTACAGAACTACAAGCCATGGGTAGTTTGTTGTTGTTTCTGCTTTTAAGATCTTTTATTTATTTTTTAGAGAGTAAGGGAGAGGGAGAGAGAAATATCAATTGGCTTCCTCCTGCATTCCTCCTACTGGGGTTCAAATCTGCAACCCCGGGCATATGCCTTCAACAGGAATCAAACTGGCAAACTTTTGGTACAAGGGATTATGCCCAATAAACTGAGCCACACTGGCCAGGGCACCATGGGTATTATTTTAAACCTCTCCATTGTTGACAGTTTGTTATGCAGCAATAGGAAACTCACCTTGGGTGTTTCCTTTTACAAGGATCACAGTCCTGGGATGCCTAAGGGTCAATGAGTGAAAACAGTTTGCTCATACATTTTGTTCATTTTTATAGTTCTTGGAAGCAGGAAGATAAGTTTGGTGTTGGCTCTACTATCATAGCTGAAGCAGACATGCAAAGTCATTTGGCTATTTTAAATAAGCTTAAAATGGTAGGTTCAAGTCAGGCATAAACTTGTCACTAACATCTCCTGGGTCTCCTATTTCTAGATCAAGTTCTTAAGTATGACTTTGGAGAAAATGAAATAACTGAGGAAGGCAAATATCATTCTGGGCAAACTATACACAGTTTTCTTTGTATGGATAACTGAGTGGTGGGTATACACAGAGGTGATTTCAGTTTTAAACTCATGAGACGATCTGTGTAGGTACAGGTAACCCCCTGAAGATCACATGTTGTAATTAGGGTTAGATTTTTAGGCTGTTCTAAAGCAACCTCTTCTCCTCCAAGTTACGTTTTTCTTTTATTGAGTTCCACACTGGCTTTGCTTCATCTGTCAGATCACCGCTTCCATTATATAAATTATCCAAACTCTCAGATTCCCTGCAGACATATTATGAGTCCTATCATAGATATCCACATTTTATCTACTCTCACCCCCAAAAGACCGGTACTCATATTTCTCTTAATTATTTTCTCCTTTGACTTGTGTTTCTTCTTTCTTTGTATCAATGTCAAAATTCTATTGTATGTCACAGGAGAAGACTATTTCTTCTCTCTGAAAGTGGGAGATGTTATGTATCTTCCCCATCGTGAAAGCTGAAATACCTAAAGTTACAGAAAACCCATACACATTTACCGTGCACCTGAATAAAAGAACAAGGAAAATAACATTTAGTAAATGTGTTTTGTATTATGATAAAGTCTACTGGTTGAATTGTCTTTTTAATGCATTCCCTTAACAAATTCAAATAAATTGTATGAGGACATATTGACTGAATAATTTCATTGTCCTTTTCCAACTTTGCTATTGGAGACAAACATATGTAGGAAGATGCAAAAGCTAGTATGCACCACTCTGGTATAGTCATTATATCTGCAAAACAATTTTTCCTGGAAATGTTTGTGTGAGAATGGGTCATGTCGTAAGAATGGACTTACTGATTTACTGGAAATGTATCTCTGACAAGAGTTTTAAGCTCCACAAGCTATCAAAGAAATATCTTTTGGGTTATTAATAGTTCCTATTCTGAAAGTAAAAAAAAAATGTTCCCTTGAGACTGACGAAACTCACTATGAGCCTGAAATTACAGGACTGGCTTTCTCCCTGTGACCCTGTCTGTCCTCTGGATGAAGTCAGTCCTTAAGATTAAGGAGGGGAGCATGAAGAATTATAATTATATATACCACTGTATTTTCCCTGCAATAAAGATAACTCAGTGTCCTTTTTAAAATTTTCTATTGAATTTATTGGGGAGACATTGGTTAATAAAAATATATAGGTTTCAGGTGTAGAATTCTATATCATCTGTATATTATATTGTGTGTTCACCACCCAAAGTCAAGTCTTCTTTTGTCACCATTTACCCCCCTTTTATCCCCCCCCAACCACTCTATCCTCTTCTACCCTTCCCCACTTCCCTTTGTCTCTGTTATCTGTGTCTATGGGTTGTTCTTCGGGGTTTCTTTTGTTTTTGCTCAGTCCCTTCCTTTTTAAAACTTATTTTGGTACTTTTATAATTTTATAAATGATCATGCAATTAAATGTAGCTCTATGATACAGATTTAGAGGAGTGTTTTAATTTCTAATTTATCTTTTATATAAAGATGTTTTAATATTTCCCTTAATTATAAAAAATGGGATGCCATGTGAGTTTAAAATAAGGAGAAAAAGGCACTGATTATTTCTAGCTGATCCACAACAGTACCCTATATAATAAAAGGCCAGAGGCGTCATGACCAAAATGACCAGATACCAGACCACCACCGGCCCCTCACAGGCTGGCCCCACCCCCAAGCAAGTGATTAGGGCCAATCAGGCAGGCAGGCAGGCAGGCAGGCAGGCAGAGTGGTTAGGGGTGATCAGGTAGCAGGCCAGCAGTTAGGGGTGATCAGGTAGGCAGGCAAGTAGTTGGGGGTGATCAGGTAGGCAAGCGAGCTGCTAGGGGCGATCAGGTATGCAGACGACCTCTCACGGGGCTGGCTCCACCCCCAGCAAAGAAAGAGGGAGGCCCAGGCCAGCCAAGCCATCACACCCCAGCCTGTTGTCTGCAGAGGGAGGCCAAGGTGGCAGGGGATGGGGGGCCAGCCCTGCACAGATGGCAAGCAGTGGCAGTGACGGGTGGGGCCAGCTGCCTGTAGCCAGGGAAGGAAATCCCCAATAGCTCCTGATCTCAGGCCAGGCCTAGGGACCTTACCCGAGGGGTCCCTGCTCCTGCATACACGAATTTCCATGTACCAGGCCTCTAGTTATAAAAATAAATGTTTTATATGGCTTACTTTTGCTCCTCACCACCACCACATGTTTGCACATCTGTAAGGAAAGTTTGTGTTTTGACAGAGCTCAGCGAGAAAAGAACCTTGCTTTGCATTGAGAGGGAGGAGCAAATGCTGGGGGCCCAAGCCTGTAAGGTCTAGGCACATGTAGAAGGAAAAAGAAGTAGGTATTATAGTTTCCTAGGAAGGCAATATTGACTTGCTATGTGGGGGAAGGGGAATCAGCACCCTCAGGATCAATATGCTTTCTAAGAATATCAGGATGTATGACCTGGGCAGCTGCACAGAATCATGCCTGCAAAAAAGCTCCCTGTATAGCTGTATAGCTAAAAGTTGTGTGTGTGTGTGTGTGTGTGTGTGTGTGTGTGTGTGTGTGTGTGTTTCTGCAGTTAAGTCTAATCCATGAAGTTGCAGTCTTCATCTGAAGGAGAGGGTGGCTACGAATTCAAACAGAGTTTTCACATGTCATAGTAGAGACCTGCCCTCTCCTCTCTTTTCTATCCCCTTTTCTTCTGTTTTCATCTCCCTTCCACTTTCGCCTCAACCTGCCCCTTTCTCAACCCCTCTTTCCTTCACTGTCCTCCCTCTGAATGCTGAAAGGACCATTATGTGGATATGCTAAGAAGATGCATTTGACTGTATTAATTACTCAAAGGAGAAGAATATTGAGAACCCAGACTTGTGAGGAAGGGATTGTGGAGGGAGGAATTGATAGAATGCATTAAAATCCAGATCTGGAGACTTGGAATGGATGGGAATATTTTGAGTAAACTAAGATTATGATGTAAACAATATTTTTTTATGTTTCATACTTTTATTTATTTTATTTTTCTTTATTTATTAAGGTATTACATATGACTCCTTATCCCCCCATTGCCCCCTCCCAAGCCCCACTCATTCTCTCACCCCCTGGTGTCTGTGTCCATTGGTTAGGCTTATATGCATGCATACAAGTCCTTTGGTTGATCTCTCTCCCTTACCCCCAACCTCCCTTACCTTCCCTCTGAGGCTTGACAGTCTGATCAATGCTTCTCTGTCTCTGAATCTGTTTTTGTTCAACAGTGTGTGTTGTTCATTATATTCCGCAAATGAGTGAGAGCGTGTGATATTTATCTTTCTCTGTCTGGCTTATTTCGCTTAGCATAATGCTCTCCAATTCCATCCATACTTGCAAATGGTAAGAATTCCTTCTTTTTTACCACAGCATAGTATTCCATTGTGTAGATGTACCACCTTTTTTAATCCACTCATCTGCTGATGGGCACTTAGGCTGTTTCCAAATCTTAGCTATGATAAAGTGTGCTGCTATGAACATAAGGGTGCATATATCCTTTCTGATTGGTGTTTCTGGTTTCTTGGGATATATATTCCTGGAAGTGGGAACACTGGGTCAAATGGGAGTTCCATTTTTAACTTTTTGAGGAAACTCCATACTGTCTTCCACAGTGGCTACACCAGTCTGCATTCCCACAAGCAGTGCATGAGGGTTCCTTTTTCTCTGCATCCTCGCCAGCACTTGTCATTTGATGATTTGTTGATGATAGGCATTCTGAGAGGTGTGAGATGGTAACACATTGTCATTTTGATTTGCATCCCTCAGATGATTAGTGACTTTGAGCATGTTTTCATATGTCTCTCGGCCTTCCTTATGTGTCCTCTTTTGAAAAGTGTCTATGTAGGTCCTTTGCCCATTTTTTGATTGGATTGTTTATCTTCCTTTTGTTAAGTTGTATGAGTTCCCTGTAAATGTTGGAGATTAAACCCTTATCGGTGATAACATTGGCAAATATGTTCTCCCATGAGGTGGGCTTTCTTGTTGGTTTCTTTTGCTGTGCAGAAGCTTTTTATTTTGATGCCATCCCATTTGTTTATTTTCTCTTTAGTTTCCATTGCCCTAGGAGCTGTATCGGTGAAGATAGTGCTTTGGCATATGTCTGAGATTTTGCTGCCTGTGGGTTCTTCTAATATTTTTATGGATTTATGTCTTATGTTTAAGTCCTTTATCCATTTTGAGTTTATTTTTGTGTATGGTGTAAGTTGGTGGTCTAGTTTCAATTTTTTGCTTGTTGTAATCAATATTTGAGAAATATTTTTTTTCTGGCAAATGTACAGAGTGAACCAGACCCAGCAGAGTAAAGATAGTCATTTCAGTTTTCCATAAATGAGTGTGTTATAAGAAAATATTTGAGGGAGGGAAGAATAATTGGTCTATCCTGGATCAAATGGGACCAGCCATGGCTCTATGCAGGAAAATTAAGTGATGACCAACAGGGCATCCTTATAACAAAAATCTAATAAACTGTGTTCCAGTAATAGAACATGTTTTGGTTACCAGAACTTAGTTAACTTAAAACAACTGTCCACATTAGCAGGTTAAATAGGTATGGCAACAAACAAAAAATTAAAAGCAGAATATTGCAGAATACTGGGGAGATATATATATATAGTGTAAGGAGAGAAAACTTGTACTGTTTCTGTGATCTGAAAGGAGTATTATTTCCTTCCTAACTACAAAAACCTCCAAATAGGTTTGATTGGTTAATGTGGTAAAACAGTGCCTCAGTAGAGACAGACTTCTACTGCTAATGATTTCTTTATACAAAAATTCAAATTGTAAAAATAAAGTGGAAATTTTACATCTTGTAAGTAGAGATCTAGCCTCATAAAATTAAAAGAAAATATAATAAAATTCCAAGACTAATACTTGGCAACCTATTCCTAGCATTTTCTACATTGTTCTTTTATTTTTTTTCCCTTATAATTGAACACACAAGTAAGTACTCAGCAGAAGCTAAAAATTCACCCTTTTTTATATGGCCTGTTATTTCAAACTTTGTCTCAATTTTATTAAGTTCATGAGACCTAAGCTTATCACTTTTTCTATTTATCACTTCATTGTTCGGTAAATGAGTGATGTCAAATGCAATAAAATATTCAAATAATGAAGAAAAACTACAAATTGCAAATTGCCAGTCTGGACGAAGTAGAATTGTTGGCTGTTGAGCAGTGCCAATGTAGCTTAGAATTCTTGATTTTCAGATAATGCAGGAAATGTAAGTTCAGAGCACTACTGGAAGTAGTTTATGGATATCAGTCCACAATAACATAAAACAAGGTAACAGTTTCTGAAAGATGGATATAGCAATTTCAAAATTTACCCATAGTTTTTAAAAACCACCTTTTCTAAGGAAGCATATACAAAAGGTAAAGTCAGTTACCTCCAATATAAAGAAACTGGAAATATATTCTTCTAAACATAGAAACTGTTTATTTTGACTTTCAGATGCTAAAAAAAAAATCTCAGAGAAGTAACAATAATAGGGAAGATGCTCATCTGGAATTAATCTTGAGGACAATCAAGATTGGTTCATGATGTAAAGAGATAGGATTGATATGACATCATATTTACATTTTAAAAATTAATATAGATGGTGTGTGGATGAAAAGTGAGCACTGCTGGAGTTTGGGAGACGAACTAAGTTTAAGTTTGGGCTCATCCACACAGGTTGCCCTTCAGTGATAAGTGATGACAATTTGGTTCTCAAGGATGAGTGGTTGGATGAAGGGTCAGCAGGTCCATCCATCCATTATTCATGGTTCTTTTTTTTTAATATATTTTATTGATTTTTTACAGACAGGAAGGGAGAGAGATAGAGAGTTAGAAACATCGATGAGAGAGAAACATCGATCAGCTGCCTCCTGCACATCTCCTACTGGGGATGTGCCCGCAACCCAGGTACATGCCCTTGACCGGAATCGAACCTGGGACCTTTCAGTCCGCAGGCCGACGCTCTATCCACTGAGCCAAACCGATTTTGGCCATTATTTATGGTTCTTAACAATCGAATTCTACAAAGACTGTTCAGAGATTATACTAGTATTTCACCAGCCATTTTTGTGTTACATAGCTGCATAAATTAATTTTCCTTCCCGTTTCTTAAACTGTCTTATCTAATCACTGGTAAAAACACGTTCCCAGTCCATTGCCGGTAAATCATACAGGCACATGAATGCTATAGAAAAATGCCTGGCTCTAGTCTCTTAACAGGCCCCTGGTTCCTGTAAATTGTTTAAAACTATTAAGTTGCTTGAGATATTATGAAAACAACTTGCATAAAATTATCTTAATTTTCTTACATTGCCACTATAATCTTTTGATATATCTAGTTTCCTTGCCAATCTATCACAAAGTCTGTAGCAGTAATCCAGGAAGCTAGAGGCAAAGTGGGATAGGGAGAACTAATGAGCATAAGTATTACCTAGAATAGGTAAAACAATTGGGTAATATATTGGATATTGGGATGAGAGTAAGTAGAGAAAAATAGAAAAAAAATATTCTATTGGAATTGTTTAGGGGCTTAATAAATATTAGTTATTTATCCACATTAGGTAATATAGAATTAGATGTCCTAACATTACATCATAGTCATTGCATGTATGAATTAGGGATTTCTCCTCCAGTCATTTCACACCTTACCTCTCTTAAATAACCATATTATATTAATGGGTTTTTTTAATTAATTAAATTTATTGGGATGACATTGGTTCACAAAACCATACAGGTATCAAGTGTACAGCTCAATAAAGCAGCGTCTACACACTGCATTGTGCACCTCTTGCCCCAAGCAAAGTCTCTTTCCATTCCCATTTTCACCCCCTTTGTTCACCTCTATCCATCCCCAAACCCCTTTCTCTCAGGCTGTCACCACACTGCTGTCTGTGTCTATGGGTTATGCATATATGTTATTTGGCTAATCCATCCCTTCACCTTCTTTCATCCAGTCCCCTTCCCCACTCCTCTCTGACAGCTGTCAGTCTGGTGCATGTATCCATGCCTCTGTTACTATTTTGTTTGTCAGTTTATTTTGTTTATTAGATTCCACATATAAGTAAGATGATACAGTATTTGTCCTTCTCTGACTAGCTGATTTCACTTCATTTTGCAACAGCATGGATGGACTTGGAAATTATTCATTGTATTTAACAATTAAACTGTTCAAAAACTAGGTTATCTCTGACCCTTATATCTTTTTTTTCTGTATGTTTATATATTTCCCCAACTTATTAACTCTCATTTAGATAAATAGTATAATTTTATATTTGGTCTTTCTAGTCTAGCTAAGTTGGAAAAATTACCTCAAAAATTTTATCTAATAAATGCACTCCCACCTACTTTCATACAGATCTTATAGATGATTCTGTTGAAGCCCAGAAAAGTTAAGTGAACTACCTAACATCATGTAGCTAGTAAGTTCTAAAGTGAAAATTATAACCAAGGAAATCTCTCTGGCAATACAGTAACTTTTCTATCACACCCAACCTACATATTATTCTGCTTCCAGTTTTATCTTCTTCAAACACTAATTCCAACTTCTCAAAAGTTGCCAGTGTCTCTCTTTTGTCTGCAAATATAGTCCAAATTTTCTGTTATTTAAGGCTGTCCATTATCGGGCCTTACATTACCTACCATTATTTCACCACCATATCTCAACACAAATCTCCACGCCTCTCATTCTAGTATCATTATCTTCTGTACCAGCTCTTTATAGGCTATAAACATTGGCTTATGATGCTCACTACACTTAAATTGACACTTTTTTATCCCTGGTCTCAATCCATCCGTTTATTTCAAGTCAATTGAAGTTCATTTCATTTTTCCAGAGAAACATTCTATTGCTTTCCAAGAAGTAATTAATCTCTAATTTAATTCTTGCTTATATCATCCATTGGGACAAAATAGTGATATACCTTGATAAATAATTATTTGGAATAAGTAAGTTTTCTCTTCCAAATTATTTTCAAAATGCTTGAGCAGGATAGTAAACACTCCTGGTGTTTCTTTAGTCTTCCCTTTAGCAAATTAAAAAAAAAAAACAACACAAGGCTATTCATATATTAATCATTCAGTGAATATTTGTTAAGTGAATAAAATCAATTTTCAGTGATGTTACTTGAAAGAAACATACTTTCATAGTGAATCTTAATTTATTGACTTTTATTTGGGACATCAGCTCCCCTCTACCACCACCTTTAGGTAGCAAATTTGCATTACAGGAGAAAGAAATAGATATAGATATAGATATAGATATAGATATAGATATAGATATAGATATAGATATATATAGATAGATATTACAAAATAACTTATATAATTATATGCATAATTAAACATAATTATGTCATAATATACAATTTCATAATTTGAGGTCGACTACATAAAGTATCTGTGGTTATTTCTATTCAAAAGTGAGTATCAAGGCCTTATTTAACTATTTAACAGTGTACCAAACTGTATTTCAATTTTAAAAATCATTTAAATTATATAGTTTCATCTTGCATATCTTTTCTACAAACATAATCCACCACAATTTTGAGAACATTGTTAGATATATCATAGATCATTAGAGTTAGAAGGAATTACAAATGATTGCATAACCCCAAACATGATTTTTTGTGTAAGATAATTCAGTGTGAAGCAGTCTCCCAAAATAAATTCACAGTTAGCCATGAATGCATGATACAGGGCAATATAACTCAAATGCATAATCATTATAATTTTTCTTGTTACTTTCTGAATGGCTAAATGAGACTAAAGTTATTAATTTACTTGTGAGGTACCTTCTACTTTTTTTACCACCTCAGAACCCTACCCCAAACTGACACTGCCTCCAGAAATCTTGCATTATTGTTTGAGAATATAAGATCAAACATAGCCACACAAAATACATGAAAGAACACAGCTCAAAGGCATAGAAAAATCAATGAGCAGAAATTCCCTAGAAATTTGACTATCCCCACCCATATACCAGAGAAACTTATGTGAAAACATTCCTTTTTTTCACATATTTATTTTTATTTTTTTCTTACACATCTAATATCCTTGCATTATTAGGTAAACTTACTTGCTATCAGCTGTATTTTCACCTATCTCTGTTCTGTTTTACTATAATTTTCAATGGTTTTTTTAAAAATTCTAGTAACTGTCAACATAGCCCCTGGTTGTTGTAGAATTTAAATGTGCTAATAACTAATAGGTATACTAGTAAAATTGTTTAAAACTCATTAGAGCTATGATATATAATGATTATTACTCCTCTTTTAAACAATAGTCACCTTATTATAACCTAGAAAAAAATGTTATTGTAGGGTCCAAGATTATAGGAATACAGGGAATCATGGAAGAAATGACAATAAATCTACTCAACTGAAGCAAAGATAGCAGAGAGATGAATTGAAGGAAATACAGGTGAGAACAATGTTAGTATTTACATCAGTAAGTGGGGGTGGCCCAGTACGCTATCTGGCTTGGCAGCCACCATGGCAGGGCCAGCCTTGTTTTTGTTTTTTGTTGGTTTGTTTGTTTTCAGTCCCATCCGGACTGTCCTACCTCCCCTGGCTATCTCAGAATCTTTCTCCTTTGGTCCCAGTTTTTTCAGAACTCAAAATATCTTCTCTTCTGCAAGTGACCTCCTCCCAGCAACCTACATTTCTGGGTTTCTAGTTGATAATTGGATCTCCCTATCCAGACCATTTGATTTCCCCTGAGGAGAAAGGGAATTCTTATTTACCCACTACAATAAGGAGAGAGAGAGAGAGAGAGAGAGAGAGAGAGAGAGAGAGAGAGAGAGAGAGAGAGAGAGAGAGAGAGAGAATATCTCAGCTTGGTTATATGAGGGAATTCACTCATTGGCATAGGATGATATTTACCATCTAAGGGCAAGTGTATGTGTGTATCTGTGTTGGTACATCATAGTATACAAATCACAAGGTGTATAGATAATCTGTCCAAAATACTTATCAGATTAAAGTCATGGGTTAATACTTACAGAAGGAAAAACACCCTGCTTCATGACCCCAGTGTCTGAGGCCATCTCTATGAAGGCGTTCTCACCCTGCAGCAGCATTCTTCACATGAGGTATTCATTCATCCAGCAGAAATCTGTCCTAAAGCTAGTGTTCAATGATGATTTTCATGGCTATTCTAATCCTGTCTAAGGAACAGGATGATGAAACGAGCACTTTGATGTGCAGATGTGAAATGTAAATTTATAGACTTTAAAGATTTCAATTGACAAAATTATAAGAGGTGGCAAATATGAAAAGCTATAAAAATGTTCATTTCTGTTCTTCTGTAGAATTACTAGGCACTGAGCAAAGAAGGCAAAGTGAATATTAGATTTAGATTTTTTAAAGACAAACATAGCCAGAAATTCCTAATATCATATAACCTAAGAAATGAGCTTAGTTTGGATGCAAAAAATCAAAATCAAATATTA
Source organism: Myotis myotis (assembly GCF_014108235.1). NCBI lineage: Eukaryota > Metazoa > Chordata > Mammalia > Chiroptera > Vespertilionidae > Myotis > Myotis myotis. The sequence goes on from NW_023416315.1 coordinate 50,351,139, forward strand.
GAAACAAATATTTGTAACATCTTATTTTGTATTCAGTTTAATAATCAAATGATATAATAATCTTGGATAAATTCTCCAAATATGAATAATTTCTGTACCAAAGTCTTATTTTGTAAAAGAAAAACACACACACACTACAACTCAACATTTTTTCTGTATTGAACATAAAATACTCTATTCATGGGCATCTTTTTATTGTTTTGTTTTGTTTTATTCATGGGCATCTTAATTTGGAGCTCTATGTCATTCACTGTGGCTTCATAAATTTGTTTTCTAGATAAGGCCTAGAAATGCTGACTCCTTCTTGCTAGTCCTGGCATGCAATTTAATCATTGTAGTAACGTTTGCTAATAGGCTAACAGGCAAGTCAGTCAAGGGAAGGTATCTACACACAAAAAATCAAGATCCCTGATTATAATATACTAGAGGCCCGGTGCACAAAAATTTGTGCACTCGGGGGTAGGGGATCCCTCAGCCCAGCCTATGCCCTCTCACAGTCTGGGACCCCTCGGGGGTGACCACTTTCTGGCTTAGGCCTGCTCCCCAGGGGATTGGGCCTAAGATTGCAATCAGACATCCCTCTGGCGGCCCTCGGGTGATGCCCACATGACAGCAGGGAGCAGACCTAAGCTGCAGTCGGACATCCTTAGCGCTGCTGAGGAGGCAGGAGACGCTCCCACCACCACTGCTGTAGTGGCTGCCGTCATCCTGGCTTGTGGCTGAGCAGAGCTCCCTGCTGTGAGAGCGAACTGACCACCAGTGGGCAGCTCCTGCATTGAGCATCTGCCCCCTGGTGGTCAGTGTGTGCCATAGTGACCAGTCATTCCCAGTCTATCTGCTGTTGGGGACAGTTTGCATATTACCCTTTTACTATATAGGATAGAGGCCTGAAGCATGGGTCGGGGCCGGCTGGTTTGCCCTGAAGGGTGATCCGGATCAGGGTGGGGGTCCCCACTGGGGTGCCTGGCCAGCCTGGATGACAGGCTGATGGCTATTTGCAGCTGGTCACACCCCCTTCATGGTTGGGGTCCCCACTGGGGTGCCTGGACAGTCTGGGTGAGGGGCTGAGGGCCATTTTCAGGCTGGAAGGCGACTGAAGCTCCCAGCCTCTATTTTTTTCCTTTTTTTTTAATTCTGGGATTTATTTACCTTCCATAGCTGTCACTGGAGCTGAGAGCGAGCTCCAGCTTGAGGCTGTGGCTGGTTGAAAGCAGGTATCTGGGTTTGTTTAGTTGAAACTCTGTTGCCATCACTGGTGCTCTAAGCTCTGAGCCCGCTGGCAGCGGAAAGCAGCTTTCTGGGTTTGTTTAGCTTCTATAATTGCAACATTGTTGCATCTGGAGCTCAGAGCTGGGCCGCAGCAGGCAGGGAACCTTGGCTTCCTCCATCACTGGAGCAAGCAAGCCTCATGTTCACTTCAGCTGCCTGGCTGCCGGCCACCATATTTGTTGGCAGTTAATTTGCATATCCTGCTGATTAGCCAATGGGAAGCATAGCAGAGGTATGGTTAACTACCATGTTTGTCTATTTTTAGATTAGACTAGAGGCCTGATGAACGAAATTTGTGCAAGAGTAGGCCTCCTTCCCCCAGTTGCCGGCACTGGCTTCCCTCTGGCACCCAGGAACTGGACTTCCCTTTAAGCCCTGGCTTCGTCCAGAAGGACATCTGATATAATAAGCATATTATGCTTTTATTATTACAGATGATCCAGATCATATAATAGCTGTGCTTAAAATGAAAGATGGTTAAATAATGGCAACAAATTCTCTGATTCACTATGTTTTTCCAGTGTAAATAGAAATTATACAAAATGAGATAGAAGGTAAATGTTATCTATCTTCTTCCTCTAATCTCAATTATTGTCTTTGAACTCTCTGCCTTACATCTGGTTTCTCCTTTTTTTTTTTTGTGGTCTTAAGAGTAAATACTTTGCTTTGTCCCATTTATGCTTTGAGCATCAAAACTGCTTTGATTCTGCAGCTGAAAAGTGTCATTTTGTAACTCTAATTAGAAGAATCCTCCTCTACTGTGAAACACCAAAATTCTTAGTAAGTTCTTGTGGTTTCTTTCTGAACTTCTCTATCCCATTTGTGAAACTGAAATTGTTGCTTCCCTTAACATGTTCAAGAAGCTGTACAAAACTAAAAAAATTCTGTTAACATCACACATAAAAATTATGATCTTTGAAAATGTTATATTCCTAACACATAAGTGAAATTTCCTCCCTAACTCTTTCATTCATTCATTCAACAAAGACTGATGATCAACAATATATTTTAGACTACTAATTTAGAACCAGAGAACTTGAAGATAATCAAAATTCATATGGAAGGACGCATGTATATTTGGATCCCAGTTAAGAAACACTGTGTTTCAATTAAAATTACTACTTCAGAGAATTATTTAAGGACAAAGTAATCACAGACACATATGTAACCAATGATACCAAAGATTTATGCCATTACCTGATTATATCTTAGTTATTAAGATTATTTAGAGCATGTTATCAACTGTTTTTATTGTCATCTACATAAAAATCACAAGTATATAAAGAGATATACATATAAAAATATATGGGTCTGAGAATACAAGAACAGTATACTAGGAGTCTTATGAACTCAAGTTGAAAATCTCTGTTCCAGTTTAAGATCTCGATTTACATTCCCTTGAAATTCTGTTTTCTGCCTTGCGCAATCTGCCTCTGTTACCCCAGATAAATATTCAGCCTGTTTTATTCCTACTGTCTCTAGCCTTCTAGCCAGGCCAGCAATTAATTTATTCAGCAATTGACTAAATATTGGGTCTTTTTTATATCCTTTCTGTCTTATTCAGCTTTTTTAAGATATGGAACACATGTATAATAACTGATTTTATGCCATTCTCTTCTAATTCTAATCTGGGTCAATTTCAATGGATTTTTCTCCTTACTCATATTTTTCTCTGCCTGTTTGAATGGTTTTTATTAGATGCCAGACTGAATTTTCCCTTGTTGGATGCTGAAGATTTTTTGTTTATTCCTATAAATATTTGTGAGTTTTGCTCTGGGACACAGGTACATTAGTTGTGCCGGGAGCCGGTCCATCCTTGCTGTTTCAAAGGACCTGGCATATATGGCATAATGTTCTTAATATATTTGCTCACCTTCTTGGCACTATGTGTTTTAACCAAGGTCTCCTCTCTGAGAAAGGTTGTTTCCCCAGGTAGGGATTTTCCCCTGAAGTTAGGGAGGGAATAAAACCCCTCAACTAAGTGCCAGGCGGGTAATTAATCACTTTAACTATGAACAATCATGCTTAAGCTACATAATCTTTACTCCCTGGAATGGAGATAAGAAACGCCCTAACCTTTGTAATAGAGATTGATAGGATTGAATCAACTGGTATAAATACAGATGTAACAAGACAGCAACACACAGAACTTAGAAGACAGAACCTACACACAGAACCTACACACAGAACCTACACACAGAACCTAGACACAGAACCTACACAGAACCTAGAGACAGAACCTAGCAAGAGAACCTGGCTGAAGAACCTAGAGACAGAACCTGGCTACAGAACCTGGATAGAACATGGCAAGAGAACCTGACTAGAACCTGGTGACTGAACCTGGCTGGAGAACCTGGCTGGAGTACCTGGCTGGAGAACCTAGCAAGACAACTGGACACAGAACCTGGCTGGAGATCCTGAACCAGAACTTCGCTGGAGATCCTGATCAGAACTTGTCTAGAGATCCTGGCTAGGCTACTGATCAACTGAATGCTGTCTCCGTGTTATTCCTTCTTCGCCGACTCCATCCACACCTTTGGGGACCCCTGGACCTGCTGGGGTTCGACCCCAGCATAGTTGGAAATAGTTTGATCTTTTGGGCATTACTGTACTTTGAAGATTTGTTAGTTGGGATAAAGCAGTGTTTATAGTCATGGGTCAAAATACCCTACCACTGGCAAGATGATTCTGAGCCTCTTTTCAGTACCTCGTGAACCATAATGTTTTCTATTTTGGCTAATGGAACCAGGTACTATATTTGGCTATGAGTGTAGGGCACTACTTATAATCCTTTTGGGGGTTCTTTCTCTGGCGTTGGTAGTTTCTTCATAAGAATACACCGATAGTATTAATCTGGAACACTCAAGGGGGAGCCTCTGCAAATCTGAGGGTCTTTCTCTCTGTGTTTCCTCATTGGTACTCTGTCCTGCCAACTCTAGCCTCCTTGATCTCTCCAGACTCTTAGATAGGTCTCCTCAACATAGCGACCCATCCATCCCTGGGATCCCTTCTACACTCAGACCTGAAATTTGCCTCAAGCAACAAGCTGGGACAGTCCTAGTGTTCACCTCATTTATTTCCCATCTCTCAGGGATCTCCTGGTGTCCACTGTTTACATATTGGGTCTGGTTTTCTTTGTGGGTTCTGGAGGGAGGGTATAAATCTAGTCTCTAGTACTCCATTTTAGCTATAAGCAGAAGTCTATTATTTTCTTCCTAAAAATTGGATTGAACTGAATTATGGTCTAAGAATCAAAAATAGATAAAATAATTTCCTACATAAATAGTACTCTGATATTTTATAGGCTAAGATACTATAAAAAAGATAATAAACATTAGTGCTTTATAAGGTCATCTCCTTGGGGGCCATTTCTAGCCAGTAAGCCACATTTCCAGTTAAGACTTTAGAGTTTGTATTATTAAAAGATGGGGAAAAACTGATTCTGGGGATAATAAAGAATTTTGGCCATAAACACTAAGAAAATTAATTAAAATGTCTCATATTCTCTACAAACTTTATATTTTGCCAGAGATACCTGAAATGGTTTTAGAGCTCAGGAAGACGAGTAATTTAAAAAAAAAAAAAAAAAACTCTCTGGGTTATAATTAATAATTAGCATACTCAAAGATTTTCATTTAATCTATAATTATTCCTCACTTCAGTCTAACAGTAAGCTGCTTTTGGAATTTGCCTACCATTTTGTAAAATGCTCACTTATAAAAGAAAGTAAATACTTCAAAATGAATGTTCTATATCTTAATCTGTTGTTGTGATAAAGACACACACACACACACACACACACACACACACACAATGTCTAGGAATCCTCAAGCTTCTGTTACCTTTCTATATACCACTGCATACTATTCATTTGCTAAATTCTGTAGGCCTGATACCCTAATAATTAGCTTCTCCTAATTTCACTAGGTCCTGGACAAAATGAATCAAGACAACAAAACTTTTACAAGGCTGATTTGAGGTCCACCACAGCAATCGATTTGATGAATTAGATGAATATTCCAAATGTTAGGAGAACACACACACACACACACACACACACACACACACACACACACACACTGATTAGCCTACATGAGAAAACAATTTAAAAGCTATCCCATGAGTTCATGGAAATGGCAGTCCTATGGATGGTGAGTATACCAGAGAGGACCTGTGGTTCTCACATTGCACTTTCGCACAGGGCTTTCTGACAGCATTGCTGGAAACAGAAAACTGAGTGCCCGTATTTCTCTGCCAGTTGTCTTCTCAGTACCCAAGGATCCCACTCAGTACAGTGGCATCAGCACCTAGACTCAAGACACACGATGTCTTTCTTGTTTTACAGAAAGCCTCCAAAGACATTTAATCTCTTTTTTGGTGTCTTAGGAGAGCTAGTTAATTCATAAGAGAATGTTTTCACTTTTCAACCTTCTCACAACTTCCAATACAAATTAGGGAATTTAGTTCTTTAAGAGTGGGATTTAAAACAAAAAGGTATACTTACAATATTTTATTCTTCCTCAAATTTATGAAGTATATTTTAGTCATATAACCACAGCAAGATTCCTAATGCGTACTGATAAGAATTTCACACTGATTCTGAATTCTAAATGGAGAAGCAGTTTTAAAAGTTGTTGGGTTTAGAATCAATTTGGATTTCAGTCAAAGGCACATAACTTTTTAAATTAAATGTATTGGGGTAACATTGGTTAATAAAATTTATATAGGTGTCAAGTGTACAATTCTACAATACATCACATTGTGTGTTTACCACCCAAAGTCAAATCTTCTCTGTCAGCATATACTAGTATTTGACCCATTTACTATCACCCTTCCCCTGGTAACCACCAGCCATACTGTTGTTGTGTCTGTGAGTTTATGTTTGTTTGTTTGTTCATTTGTTCTTTCAATTTTATATCCCACATATGAGTGAAATCATATGGGTCTTGACTTTTCTGACTTATTTCCCTTAGCATGATATTTTCAAGATTCATCCATGTTGTCGCAAATGGCAGTATTTCACATTTTCTTATGGCTGAGTAGAATTGTTAAACAACATTTTTCCCAGGATGTTTTTGTGTTCATCAGAACAAGAAGGCAGGAGACTTGAGAGTTACTGACTCTGTGATGGAAGATGGACAGGTGCCAGAGATATGTCAGAGGGAAACTCTGGGGCTTTTAGGAGTTTGAATTCTCACAAAGAAGAGTGCAGTCTAAGGAAGTGGACGATGAATATAAAACTAAAAAATTAAATCACTGAAATAAAATTTTATACTTACTGATACACTTTAGGACTGTGGGCAGGATAGGAGAGGCCATTGTGAAATTTTGTTCTACAATAGTTTTAAGCTTTCCGTGGCAGACATCATACATGAATAATAATAGCCACCACTTTGATTTAGAGACTTTTGGCAACAGCATAGTCAGATCCCCTTGACATGGGTTGAATCAGTCCATTTCCCTTTGACATGGGTTGAATTCAGGCCATGGTTATTAGCTAAACTAGTGACCCAGTGCATGAAATCCATGCACATTTTTAAAAGGAAATTAATTAGAGGAAATACATTAATATTGCTATTTGCCCTTACTCTATGATAGAAGTGTCAGAGATGAAAGAAAAATAGTAAAATGTTTATGAAAATCTTCCTCCTGTCAGAGTCTGGGGGGCACCACGGGAACCAGAGTCAAGTCCCCACCCATCCACGTGCACCTCGAAATTGCGCGAGACCCAGACCTGGCCGGCCCCATCCCCATAGGGCTAGATCCAGGCCTGCCCAGCCCCACCTCCATCAAGCCCCGCCAGGTGTGGGGGTGCAGCCTCAGGTTTTCTGGCCCAGGCCGGGGCAGGGGGCATGTCTTGAGGTCCCCATCAAGCCAGACTGGGTGGGGGGTGCAGCCTCAGGTCTGTCCCCTGGCCCAGCACTAGGGCGGAGGGTGTAGCCTGGGGTCCCCCAGCCAGGGCCAGGGCTGGAGCATGCCTTGAGGTTCCCTGTCAAGCCCCGCCAGGTGGGGGGCATGGCCTCAGGTCCCCCAACCTGGTGCTGGGGCAGGGAGTGCAGCCTGAGGTCCCCCGTCAAGCTCTGCTGGGCAGGGGGCACAACCTGAGGCCCACTGTCAAGCACTGCCAGGCAGAGGGCGCAGTCTGTGGTCCCCCAGCCTGGCGCCAGGGTGGGGAGCACGGCCTGAGGTCCCCTATCAAGCCCTTCCAGGTGGAGGGCATGGGCTAAGGTCCCTCATCAAGCTCCACCAGATGGGGACCTGCTGGGCAGGGGGTGCAGCCTGAGGTGCCCTGTCAAGCCCCACCAGGTGGAGGGCACAGCCACACAGCCTCAGGGCCCTGTTGATTGCTTGTTAAGGCTCTTACAGGAACTTGGCCTCTTCTGTAGGCACAGCCATCTTGTGTTACGGAATCCCTGCCTCTGCTGTGGGCACAACCATCTTCATTGTTACAACATGTTGGTCAATTTGCATATTCCCTCTTTATTAGATAAAACTAGAGGCCCGGTGCACAAAAATTTGTGCACTCGAGGGGAAGGGGGGGGGGTCCCTCAGCCCGGCCTGTGTCCTCTCGCAGTCTGGGACCCCTTGGGAGATAACGGCCTGCTGGCTTAGGCCTGCTCCCAGGTGGCAGAGGGCAGGCCCAATCTCTAGGTGCAGCCCCTGGTCAGGCTCAGGGCAGGGCTGATTGGGGAGTTGGGGCGCTGCCCCTGTCATGCACAGAGCAGGGTGGATCGGGAGGTTGCGATGCCGCCCTCAGTCACGCTCAGGGTAGGGCTAATTGGGGTTTGGGGCACCGCCCCCGTCACACTCAAGGCAGGGTCAATGGGCAGGTTGCGGCGCCACCCCCTGTCACACACAGAGCAGGGCCAATTGGGGTTGGGGCGCTGCCCCCTGTCACTCACAGAGCAGGGCCCATCAGGGGGGTTGGGGCTCTGTACCCTGTCAAGCACAGAGCAGGGTCGATCAGGGGATTGGGGAGCTCCCCCCTGTCATGCACAGAGCAGGGCCGATCAGGGGGTTGGGGAACTCCCCCCTGTCACTCACAAAGTAGGGCCGATAGGGGAGTTGGGGTACCGCCCCCTGTCACACACAGAGCAGGGCGAATCCGGGGATTGGGGCACCGCATCCTGTCACACTCAGGCAGGGCGATGGGGAGGGTATGGCACTACCCAGTCACACACAGAGCAGGGCCTGTGGGGGAGTTGGGGGGGGGGGGGTTGGGGTGCCGCACCCTGTCACACACAGAGCAGGGCTGATCAGGGGGTTGGGGCACCGCAGCCTGTCACACACAGAGCCACAGGGCAATCAGGGGGTTGGGGAGCTCCCCCCTATCAGGCACAGAGCAGGGCTGATCAGGGGGTTGGGGCGCCTTCCCGTCCCTCCCGAACAGAGCAGGGCGGATAGGGAGGTTGTGGCCCCGCCTCCTGTCACACACAGAGCCGCAGGGCGATCAAGGGGTTTGTGCGCTGCCCCCTGTCACGCTGATCCCGGTGCTGGGAAGCATATTACCCTTTTACTATATAGAGGCCTGGTGCACGGGTGGGGGCCGGCTGGTTTGCCCTGAAGGGTGTCCTGGATCAGGGTGGGGGTCCCCACTGGGGTGCCTGGCCAGCCTGGCTGAGGGGATGATGGCTGTTTGCAGCTAGTCACACACCCTTCAGGGTGGGGGTCCCCACTGGGGTGCCTGGCCAGTCTGGGTGAGGGGCTGAGGGCTGTTTTCAGGCTGGCGGGTGACTGAAGCTCCCACCCGCTCCTTTTTTTCTTTTTTCTTTTTTTATTCTGGGCCAGCTTTAGCTCTGAGGCTCCAGCTCTTAGGCCTCCGCTGCTGAAAGCAAGTTTCTGGCCTTTGTTTACCTTCTGTATTTGAAACAATGTTGTGATCCTGCTCGCTGAAGCCCGGCCGACTAAAGCAGGTTTCTGGGGTTTTGTTTAGCTTCTATATTTGTAACATAGTTGCTTAGAGTTGCAGCTCAGAGGCCGGCAGCGGCAGGCGGGAAACATTGGAGTTCTCCGTCACTGAAGCAAGCAAGCCTCATGTTAGTTTCAAGCTGCCTGGCTGCCGGCCGCCATCTTGGCTGGCAGTTAATTTGCACATTGCCCTGATTAGCCAATGGGAAGGGTAGCGGTCGTATGCTAATTACCATGTTTCTCTTTTATTAGATAGGATACTGTTATAATCTAGTGTTTTATGTCCTATGAGAATGAGTGTAGACTGTCTTGTGTGAAAGAAAACTTTGAGTCAGCTACATATTTGAGATCAATTTCCTGTGTCTCTACATTGCAAACACCTACAGGTCTCCATTCCTCTGATTGTATGTACTGTTAACATAGAACCAGAATGACATTTACACGTTAGTGTCACAAGGTAACAGAGTATAACAATAGAAGCCTGGGCTTTGAAATCAGATATCCTGGCTCCAGGCTTATGACTCTGGATGCATTAAGTAACCTCTTAGATCAGCAGTTCTCAACCTGTGGCCTTCGAACAACCCTTTCACAGGGGTCGCCTAAGACCATCCTGCATATCAGATATTTACATTACAATTCATAACAGTAGCAACATTACAGTTATGAAGTAGCAACGAAAATAATTTTATGGTTGGGTCACAACATGAGGAATTGTATTTAAAGGGCCAGAAGGTTGAGAACCACTGTTTAGATGTTCTGTCTTCATATCAGTAAAGCAGGGGTGACAGCAGTCATCTAATAATTAAGTAGATGTTAATTGATCACAGTCTTGTCAGACACTGGAGAAGTAAACGCAACAACAGAAAAAAAAAAGGCCTCCTACTCTTGGGACCTTATAATTTGGCTAATGAAGCCATCAGATTACATTTCTTCAACAGGTTTTTATAACTCCAATGACACAATAGGCAAAAAAAAAGTCTTAGCAGAGTACCTGTTACATAATAATTGCTGCCAACTTGCTGGTTTTTTAAGTTTTTTTTTTTCTTTATTGTTGAAAGTATTTTAGATGCCCCTTGTTTGTTGGTTGGTTTGTTGGTTTGTTTTTCTCATTGAATCACTCCACTCCACACTGGCCCCTCCCAGGCCTTCACCACTGTATTGTTTTAATGTTGTGTTTGGAAGTGAGCTTCATCACTATCATAATTTCCTTCACAATACTGTAAGTTAACTACTTGGGTAACATGACTTCAGAAGTATCAAGTATTTTACATATACAAGTAAAATACTCCCTTTCCCACTTGATGAAGTTAGACCCGTGGTCGGCAAACTGCAGCTCGTGAGCCATGTGCAGCTCTTTGGCCCCTTGAGTGTGGCTCTTCCTAAGCCTTAGGAGTACCCTAATTAAGTTAATAACAATGTACCTACCTATATAGTTTAAGTTTAAAAAATTTGGCTCTCAAAAGAAATTTCAATCGTTGTACTGTTGATATTTGGCTCTGTTGACTAATGAGTTTGCTGACCACTGAGTTAGACTAACAAAGTGCTCAAATCAAAGATTACTTGTGAGTGGTGGGCAATAGCATGTTCTATGGAATAACTGAGCAACGTACATGAGGGAAGACACACTTAGCTTAGGTTTTGGAGAGGATTGAAATTTATACATTTTTACAATGTGAAATACTGTGCGAGGTCAGAGGTATGTGTTAAAATATGAATAAAGTTGGTATGTTATGATTTGAATTTGAAACTGTCAGAAGCATTTCAAGTTATTTTAAAACATTTGCAGATAAGAGATAGAAAATCGGGCTGCTTCCAAATACTGGAAATTCTAAGCTTTTTGTATGTATTCAAAATAGGGAACTTAGCTTTGAAGTGGGGTGATAATGAAAAAAAAAAACCCAATAAGTTTATTTAAGTTGATTCTGTCTTTGTTTTTTAACCATAAAAAATGCAAATTATAAGCTAGCACAACTTCCTCCATTGTCATGTTCTAAGCCTTTCCTCAATTATCTGAAATGTCTTCACAAACTTGCAGCACAGATGCCCAGGTTTACATTTAACATGTTGCATTTCCGCTGAGGAAAGTGGCAACAGGTGTGCCCTTACCTGACTGGCAGGTAAACACAATCACAGAGCACATCACGGTCCCACATGCAGAATATAGTCGGGTTTAAGCTTGTATGAAAAATTCACTTCAAATGTGGTTATTCAACCCATGTTTTTTTTTTCTAGTTTAGTTAGGTTAAGGCTTCAGTTTCTTATATGTACTCAGAAAGGATTATGCTATAGAAACTGAATATGCAACATTTCCCCCACCCCTAGGATATTGCCTAGGTTCTTTTTAATTAAAGCTGATTTTTTTTTAAAGGGAGAATCATATTGCTGATTTTCTGTTTTCCTGCATCAAACAAAGGACTTCTAACGTTTGGCTTCCACAAGGGGAGTGTTAGCAGACAAGTAAACACAGGGAACATTATACATGCAGCCCCTGGAGGAACTGAGCAATGGCTGTGAATGTGGAGGTCAGTAATTTAAAGGCTGGAGCTGCCTGGGAATTAGTACATGTTAGCAAGCTATCTGGCTACTGTTTTAGAGGTGGAGTATGTCATTACCTGTCAGTTGAGTTTCCTAATGCACCCGAATTAAGAATACTTGCCCAGTATTCAAATATTTCCAGGTGAGGAAAGTGTTTTTTAAGAGTTTTATTTATTGTCTATAATACTCTGAGAGATGCACAGAGCAACAGTGACAGACCACATGGAGACCCCACATAGTGGCTCTCCTCCCTAAGGTGGTGAATTGCATCAGAAATTTAGGAGAGAGGAGATGCAGACAGAGCTTTAAGAAGCACACAAAACCTTAAAAATTGGTGAAGCAGGGGTAATATGCCACCCTCTGCCAATATTTCCATGACATCAGCTCAGAAACCTCCAGAGGGATAATGATGATGCTGGCCAAGACTAGAGGTACAGATTCCCTCTTAAAGAAGTGTGGCATCTCAGTCTTTCACACTGAGATAATTATTCACTACATTATGGAATCCCCTGAAAGCAGATTGTGATAGGGAGAAACATAAAGCTCTGAGGACATAGATCCCCTGGAATATCAGATGGAAAGGCTGTGACTGCTTCAAACAGGGGTTCCTCCAGGCAGGTTGGATCCAGAGAGAAATTGTGGATGCCTCCTGGTTGAAGCCATGGGCTATGAGTTTAAATCTACCACATCTTGTACTGACTCCTTTAGTGACTTTTAGTACATTGCCTACTTCCTGTCAACTGCATTTTCTTCATCTCTACAATGTTGACATTAAACCTCCTTCACATAGGTAATTGAAGTGATGCTTGAAAAGCAGCACACAGAGTGGTACATAATGAGCCATTCGTTCATGTTAATTACTTTTTTTAAAATAAATCTTTATTGTTCAGATTATTACAGTTGTTCCTCTTTTTCCCCCATAGCTCCCCTCCACCCAATTCCCACCCCTCCCCATGCCCTTACTCCCCCCCACTGTCCTAGTCCATAGGTGTAAGATTTTTGTCCAATCTCTTCTCTCACGCCCATACCGCCTTCCCCCCAAGAATTGTCAGTCCACTCCCTTTCTATGCCCCTGATTCTATTATATTCACCAGTTTATTCTGTTCATCAGATTTTTTATTCACTTGATTTTTAGATTCACTTGTTAATAGATATGTATTTGTTTTCACTTTGCTGTTCATAATTTTTATCTTTACCTTTTTCTTCTTCCTCCTCCTCTTAAAGAATACCCTTAAGGATTTCATATGATACTGGTTTGTGGTGATGAACTCCTTTGGCTTTTTCTTATCTGTGAAGCTCTTTATCTGACCTTCAATTCTATATGATAGCTTTGCTGGGTAGAGTAATCTTGGTTGTAGGTTCTTGGTATTCATCACTTTGAATATTTCTTGCCACTCTCTTCTGGCCTGCATAGTTTCTGTTGAGAAATCTGCTGACGGTCGTATGGGTACTCCCTTGTAGGTAACTAACTGTTTTTCTCTAGCTGCTTTTAAGATTCTCTCTTTGTCTTTTGCTCTTGGCATTTTAATGATGATGTGTCTTGGTGTGGTCCTCTTTGGATTCCTCTTGTTTGGGGTTCTGTGTGCTTCCTTGACTTGTAAGTTTGTTTCTTTCACCAGGGAGGGGAAGTTTTCTGTCATTATTTCTTCAAATAGGTTTTCAATATCTTGCTCTCTCTCTTCTTCTGGCACTCCCATAATTCGGATGTTGGTACACTTGAAGTTGTCTCAGAGGCTCCTTACACTAACTTCATATTTTTGGATTCTTTTTTCTTTTTGCTTTTCGGGTTTGGTGTTTTTTGCTGCTTCAAATTTCAAATCTTTGACTTGATTCTTAGAATCCTCTAGTCCAGTGGTTGGCAAACTCATTAGTCAACAGAGCCAAATATCAACAGTACAACAATTGAAATTTCTTTTGAGAGCCAATGTTTTTAAACTTAAACTGTATAGGTAAGTACATTGTTATTAACTTGATTAGGGTACTCCTAAGGCTTAGGACAGTGATGGCGAACCTATGACATGTGTGTCAGAGGTGACACGTGAACTCATTTTTTTGGTTGATTTTTCTTTGTTAAATGGCATTTAAATATATAAAATAAGTATCAAAAATATAAGTCTTTGTTTTACTATGGTTGCAGATATCAAAAAATTTCTATATGTGACACCACACCAGAGTTAACTTAGGGTTTTTCAAAATGCTGACACACTGAGCTCAAAAGGTTCGCCATCACTGGGCCTTAGGAAGAGCCACACTCAAGGGGCCCAGTTTGCCGACCACAGCTCTAGTCTGATGTTGGATCTCTGTATATTATTCTCTATTTCAGTCAGTGTATGCTTAATTTCTACTTGGTCCTTTTTCATTTCCTTGAGGGTCTCACTAAATTTATCAGAGGTTTCTAGAAGATTCTTGAGTAACCTTATAACTGTGGTTTTGAACTCTATATCCAGAAGTTTGCTTTCCTCCATTTCTTTCATTTGTTACATGTTTCTTTGTCTCTGCATTTTGGCTGCTTCCCCCTGTTAATAAAGTGGCCTTGTGTGCTAGATGTCCTGTAGGACCCAGTGGCTCAGCCTCCCCAATCACCTGAGATAGCCACTCTTGGTGCACTCCTCTGTGGGCAATGTGCACAGTCTTGTTGCAGTTAAGCCTTGATTGCTGTTGGTATCACTGGGAGGAATTACCTCCAGGCCAATTGGCTGTATGGACCATCTGTGTCTACAGTGGAAGAACTGCTGTGCTGGAGATACCCTTATGTGGCAGGACTTGCTTCAGTGGGGCTTTGGTGCTCACTGAGTCTTTCCCTTGAGTGTGCTGCTTATGGATGTGAAGAGTTGTAATCTGGTATGGTCTCACACCGACCACAGGGTACACTGGCTCTTGGATCTCCAAGGAGATGCAAAGTCAGCCACTGCCTGGGGCCACCCAGCAGGAGCTACAGCAAGATCTGCAGATTCCTCCTCTTTGTTTGGAGTTTGGAAGTGCCCAGAAGAGGCCCAGCTGTGAAGCAAGGCAGGTTGCTGCTGCTGAGCCTTGGGCCTTCTTTTGGAAGCTTTGGAGCTCTCTGACCCAGCTGCAGTTTGTTAGGTTAGGCTGTGAAAGGACATGCCATTTATATGCAAAAGCTGCTGTGCACAGCCTGGGTGGGGTTGTAAATTGGGTAGGGCGGGGTCTCAGGGAATCACCAGGGTGGAGCAAACAGCAATGGCTGCCAGTCAGCCCTACACCGGGGAGGTTCTAGTGTCTCTGAGTCTCCCCGAACCAGGCCCCCATGCAGTGAGCACCTCTGAGAGAAAGCTGGCCTCGTGTTCCTGTCCTAATGCCAGATAGTCCAGTTTCTCCCCGTATGAGTCTGGGTTTCCAGAGTCTCACCCAGAACTGAAGTTCAGAGCAATCAGGAGCTTGTATCTCCCTCCCGATTGAAAAAAACAACAGCGGACCCAGTTGCCAGCCCATTTAGCGTGTGCCTCCACACCTCCGTACCTCCGCACTTCCGCACCTCCTACCCAGTCTCAGTGAGCTTTTTTCTTTCCTTCTAGTTGTAGAACGTCTACTCAGCCAGTTTTCCCATGGTTCTGGATGATATTTGTTCTGTCTTTTAGTTATAGTTTTAATGTGTTTGTG
Source organism: Myotis myotis (assembly GCF_014108235.1). NCBI lineage: Eukaryota > Metazoa > Chordata > Mammalia > Chiroptera > Vespertilionidae > Myotis > Myotis myotis. The sequence continues at coordinate 50,366,472 of NW_023416315.1, forward strand.
AGAGGCAGCAAGTACAGGTGTTCACCTATGCAGCCATCTTGGTTCTCCTACTTACTTTATTTTGTTATTGTCACTATTGTTAGGAGGAAAGAGAAGCACTCCTTGGAGAAGCAGAGTCTAACCCTAGCAAAAGGGAGGATCCTCTTCTCCAGCCCTGAGATACTCCTAGTCCTCTCTAGGGACATCAAATGACTCAGCTTTAGCAAGAAAATGCCTGTGCACTAGCTCAGAGCAAGAGCTTGGGGAACCATGGACTCTTAAATGCTCTAGTCCTCTTTGTATTCACGTGAAAAACGGGCAGGATTTATCACCAAGGAAAAAAATCTCTGGATATCATCGAAGCATAGAAAGTTTTGAACTCTCTCTCTTTCAGTTCATAAAATGTATTTGATGCTTATCTAATGGCATAGCTGAAAAACACTTCAAATTGGCTCAGAAAAATGAGAACAATGACTGCACCCTGTAATTTTCTTACAGATTTAAATATTTCTTTTCTTTTCTCTTGAAAAAAAAAAAGTGAGTGTGAAAAAAAAATGAAATGGGCAAAACTTAAGTACCCAACATTCAAAAATTTACTGTAATGTGGCAGTAATCTTACAATATACAGTCTAGTCATATTAAATGTAATTTCTAAAATAAAGTTACTTTTGTACCAATCTAGAAAGTGGAAATTTTGAATTTTCTAAGTGTCATTCACTGAAAATCTTACTTTTTAAGTTATATGTAAAACTACAGACTTACATGCTGTTTGACCTCATGCATCCAAACTGGAAGAATTAAAACGATTAACTAGAAGCAATCCTCTGTTCTAACATTTAATTGATTTTTTCACAATTTCCATATCTATGCATTTAACACTATTTTTTATTGTAGCTGATACAATAAACATGAGGAAACTGTACCAAAAAAGGTATCAAATAATTTCTCCAAAATACTATGTCATAACGATCTCAGTCACTTTCAAACTTATGAGTCTACAGAGCAGTTAAGAAATTGTATGTGGAAAGGAAATCGAAAATTACCAGAATAGAACTTAAAATTATGGAAGAACTTCAGCTTATTCATGCATAAATACAAGTCTGTGTATTTTAAAATGGCAAAAACAAATAGGCTTTTCTCTCTGCAATTTTAAAGTTGTCAATTGCCATCTGTTAAAATTAAATTTTAATATGGTACAAATAATGGAACTAATATTGAGTGTGCAGTGCTGAGCTATGAATAGCAAAGCATGATCAAGTTTTAAGTAATTGATTCATTCATAAAGTAAACTTAAAGGAAATATTTCTTTAATTAAAACAGATTTGGCAAACATTTCTGAGAATAAAATAATATCAAGCACCTTGAGTGGTTAGATGATTGATACAGTGAAATATTAAATAAATATGTTAGTTTCCTAATTACCTGATGCAATGAAGATTCCATTCAGTTAGAAAAAGTTAGACATAAGATTTAGGAGAACTATGCTTATAAAAGAAGAAGGTGAGATTATAATCTCCATGAAAAGGCCCTCAACAGGCCCTCTTTATGTCACTGGCACCAGGCACACTGACCCGCGTGGTGGAATTTCAATAAGTATTCCTTGTAATAAACCAAATTTGTGTAGATAAAAACCAACAGTTGAGACATTTGAGAGCTTATTCAGACACAGTGCTGAGATATGGAGTAAATTGAAGATCGTAAGTGGAGGTCAAGCAATAAATCAACCTCGATATTAAGTCCAGTGAAGAGAGGTGATTATAGATAACCATAGGTATTTTACTCATTTATTCAGCCATTTGAAAATAAATATTTACCAAACTCACCCAGTGTTCCAGAAGATATCCTCAGTTCTGGCTATTTAACAGTGTTTCATGGTTTTGTCCTTCACCTCAAGGCTCTTAGGAGCTCAAAGCTTCACCTGTGCTCTGACCTAAACTGAGGGGCTTCCTGAGAGATCAAGACAGTTAGCATTTCTAACCCTAAAGTTAATGTCATTCTTTTACTTAAAGGCCTCAAGGTTTTCCCCTTTTGAAGAATAAAATGCAAACTTCTTGGTGTTGCTGGCAAAGCCCTCCTGACTCACCCTCTGCACACCTGGTCTCCATTATCCCTCAGTTTTTTGCACTCTTTGAAGGAGCAACACAATTTATTTAGTTCTTCAAAAGCTTCTGCTCATACCATTCCCTTTGTCTGGAATGCCTTTCCCTATATTATCCACCAGATCAAATTGAATAAGTTCAATCAATATTTCACTTATTGATTTCAATGTCTCCTTCCTGTGGAAGTGTGCATGTGTATACACACACACACACACACACACACACACAGGCACGTGCACATATGCACACACCATGCCAAGCCTTACTCACTGCTTCTTTTTTTTTTTTTAATATATTTTATTGATTTTTTACAGAGAGGAAGGGAGAGAGATAGAGAGTTAGAAACATCGATGAGAGAGAAACATCGATCAGCTGCCTCCTGCACATCTCCCACTGGGGATGTGCCCGCAACCCAGGTACATGCCCTTGACCGGAATCGAACCTGGGACCCTTCAGTCCGCAGGCCGACGCTCTATCCACTGAGCCAAACCGGTTTCGGCACTCACTGCTTCTTTTTAGTGCCTTTTCTCTGTACATTTATAATTCTCTGAGTATCTTCATAGTACTTATCACATAGGTTTGTAATCATTGACACTCTTGAGTCAACCAAATTTCAAGAGGAAATCAATCTTATTGAACATCCTACAGAGCAGTCACTAGTTCATCTGGCCATTAGTAGGTTCTCAGTAAAAATCCTTACCTTATAACAGATGCCAAAGTTAAAAGATACTGCTCTGAAAACAAAGATTCAGAGTTTCAAATTAAACCTTTATATTCTGGAACCTGCATACTCCAATTAGACGTTTCTCTCTTTTTTTGTTGTTTTTTTTTTTACATTTTACACCTTTCTGTTAAATATTTACATAAACTATAATTTTTTTAAAGTTGCAACATAATTTCACTCATATCTAGGAAGAGACCAGATATTTGCACAAAAGTCAGAGTAAGAAAATAGAGATTTGCTGCTTGGTAAATATTAACAGAAATTATCTTCTCTCCTTGGTGCTCCAGTTCTCTAAGTGAGGGTTCTAAGTGACCTATCCAGTCTGTTGTTCACTCTGAAATGAGAGCACACACAGTCCACTAAGTTGATTAAATTCCCTCTTAGGCCTGGATGAAAAATAATAGCTTCTAAAGCCTAGAGACATTGTATGATGGGTGAAAGCAAGGGGTTATTAAACCATGGAGATTGATATACTTTTAATGAACTATTCTTTTTTTATTATTGGTTAAGGTATTACATATGTGTCCTTATCCCTCCATTCCCCCCCCAATCCCCGCCACTCATGCCCTCACCCCCCTGGTGTCTGTGTCCATTGGTTAGGCTTATATGCATGCATACAAGTCCTTTGGTTGATCTCTCCCCCTTACCCCCACCTTCCCCTACATTCCCTCTGAGGTTTGATGGTCTGATCAATGCTTGTCTGTCTCTGGATCTATTTTTTGTTCATCAGTTTATGTTGTTCATTATATTCCACAAATGAGTGAGATCATATGATATTTATCTTTTAATGAACTATTCTTAATATTTCCATTGTCTTGCTTAAATTCATAAGAATGTTATTAATTGAAAAGAGTTGATAGTTTCGGTAAGTTTTTTGGCAGTAATAAATGTGGCCTAGAGCTAAATTAAGATGTCCTTTCACTACTTTGGGCAGAGCATTTTTTCCAAACAGCTGGTTTCTGTTAATAGGCACTTCCTTCCTGCCAGACCAGGCAAATTGGTAATCCCCATCCTGCCTCCTGTGTCACTGGCCCAGAGCATAATCACAGAGCACATGCCCTTGCTTTTCAAGGATTTTTTTTTTCTTCCAAGGTTGTACTTTTGGGACCACCCATTTTGTACACCCGTTTCATGGCTTACTTTAATTATTGCACCTGATATTTATGGTGAGGAAAATAAAACAAAGCTGAAGGTGTACAATTGCCTATTTCAAATATCTCAGCTCACAAATCTTCAAAATGTAAAAAGTTCTCTGAAATGCTATCCAAATATACAAATACATTTCAAATTCCAGAAGCATCTCCTACCACACAATTAGAAAATATTTAAAAAAAAGTCGATGGCTATAGTATATTCAAGATCTAATAAATTCAGAATGCCTTGACCCAGGTGAAACGACAGCCATATTGTTATATCACAATTTCATGCTCGTCAGGAGTATTGGAGTTTTTTGAGTTTTATTTTTCATTTTAGATAATGATTCTATTTATAATTTAATTGTGTAAAAGCAATAATTGGGCTTAATACTTAATTTACCAAGTACACATGGTTTGCTGCAGTTTCAAATTGTTGGTTGGTCCATAGTTTTAGTTTTAGTTAATTCCTCTAGGAAGGCATATGCTTAACTTGATAATACTTTCATTCAAAACAGATGGTTATTTGGAAAGAGAATAAGTAGAAGATTGCCTCTCCAATGTGTAAAAAGAAAGTCACTTAAACATAAGTTGAAGGAGAATGATCTATTAAGGGGCAACTAAAAGTGTTCTCATTCACAAAATACATAATGTGATTTTTTTTTATTGTTGATAATAAAAAATATTACAGATGTCCCCTACTTCTCTCTCCCTTTACCCCACTCCATCCAGTGCTCGTACCACACCAGACCTGAGCCACACTCTTGTCTGTGTCCATGGACTATTCATAAATGCATATAAGTTCTGTGGTTAATCTCTTCATGATGTGATTTTTGATGTAAGAAAGGTTTCTTATCAAAACACCTTCAGAAGTCCGAAAGAGAACTGACAAGATTTTGATCAGCAAATATTGGTAAGATAAGGCAGTAATAAATGGGGAAACATGAGCAGGGGTGAGATTGAGTCAGATGGATGGACTGTGGATTTCCTCACTGCCCACCCTGGATGAGCCAATCCCACAGTGAGATCATTCTGAAGGGAATGCAAAAGGCATTACTGAAGATAAAGTGGGCACTTCCTGAAGATAATGTTTTCATTAACAGGAAAAGGAAAAAGAAATAGTCCAAAATTTGCATTACCTAATAAGATTTGGAAAATGTGAACCAAAAATTGAGAAAAAATTATTAAACCAATAGACTTTTCAAATAAAATTTTGGTAAGGATATAAAAGATTTGAATAGCATGATTAACAAAATTCAAATAAATTATATATAATAATCTATTTATAAGTTTCCAAAAATAGATTCTTTCCAAATCAAAAGGACATTAATCATAACACATTATGGGATAGTAAACAGAATTTTAATGACATAGTGTTCTCTGATTGCAGAGAAATAGGTTAGAAATCAACAAATAACTGCAGAATTCATGTATTTATAAGTTAACAAGCACATTTCTAAATAACTCATGAGTTATAGCAAAAACCAGGATGGAAATTAGATAGTATTTTTAACTGAATGCTTATACAAATACATTAAACTTGATCAATGCAGGAGAAGCTGTGATTGTAAGAGAGTAAGGGAGGAGCTGGGCTCAGAATTATGCAAATTCACTTTAGCATTCCTCTTGTGAAGTGCCAGTCTAAATCTAAGGGACAGTGACACAGTTAATATAATCACAATTCTTTCTCTACATAAAAATCAAACTTGACCCACCTACCATACAGCCTTCAAATGGGGGGGGGGTCTTCCTGGGGTCCTGTCAGTTTTAAAACTCTTCCTCACTGAGATGGTATGGGGGAGAGTTACATGGGCCATGACCTTTAGCCACCCCTGTGACTTCCATTGAACCAACACATGGAACATTCTAGCAGTGGGTTGACTCAGTCAGAGGGAAATTGGCCAGCCTCTTTGGGCCATTGGATTAAGTTATGTGATAGTCTTTAAATAAGGAGCACGTGTTTAGGAATCTCCTGCCATAGTTTTCATATTTTAATTTCGTCAGGAATTCAGTCTTCTCTGCGGTAGATCCTACTCTTTCCTGACAGACTGTCTTCAAAGCTATTCATAAAAAGCAAGGAATTCTGTTCTGGGCAAGCTTCCTCCCAACCCAAGTCTGCTGTTTCCCAGAACATTGGAGGCAACCTAGTCTTTGAAGGTGATTAACACTGCCTCATGTGGGTTTTTCATAGACTCTTCCAGGAACCCTTAGCAAGTAACAGGACTGACATTCAGCTCACCATGCCATTTCAAGAGCATGCATCAAAGCCCTCAGACATGACATTTATGGGTGAGGGACAAGAGGTCAGTGCCCCTGATACCACGAGCAGCAGTAGATGGTAGGCAGCAGCGGTAGCAATAGATGTTGATAGGTCCTTTTCTTCAAAATTCAGTTCTCTATACTACTGACCACATACAATATAGCCTTCCATAATCTCCCCAAAGTTAACCTGCCCTTCCTTTGAAGTACTGTATTACTTCTTCAGCAATTACTCTCACAGTAATTGGACCTTTTGCTGCATGTAATTGTGATTACAGCATAGTTTAATATTCAAGGCAAAATTGATGATATTATTTCCCAAAACTAACACTATGTTCTCATACAGTATGCCCTCAATAAATCTTTGGCAAATTTATGAATTAATACTAATTTACCAATCTATTAGAATTGTTATCATTATAAAGGTGAGTTTGACATAGCTTGTTCTGAGCAAGCACATGGTGATTCCTAATCTGGACATCTTCATGTTCAATCTGCTTTCATAGCATTTACAGCAAACTGATTATGCAATTTGGGTTATTATTGACCTTAAGCTTTCCTAATTTGAATTTTCCAAATTGAGTTTGATGATTTTGATAGGCTTTCCAATTTGAGTTGTAATTTTAAGTTTTTCCAGTCGTAAAACAGTACTTCCATTTTCCAGCGTTTTTTAGAACACATGATTAAAATCTTGGATGACTCCTATATATATATATAAAATCTTGGATGACTTCCTATATAATTAAAATCTTGGAATGAATATATATATATATATATATATATATATATATGAAATGGGCCTATGCTTAGGAAAAGGAATAATTAAAAGTGATTAAATACAATCTATATTTTCTGTGGTCTTACTATTTGATTACTTTTTATTAATGTAGAATTTAAACTTTTTTTGAAAATCACTTTCTTTGGTAGAGGAAAGAGAATTGATTAATTTTCCATTTTCTTTATCAATATTTCTGAGCTTTTGTTAAGCACTATATATACTTGGGTTAAATAAATAAACTATACCCATAAATACTATGCAACCTGCCCTTTCTTCACTTATATTAATGCATTAAAAGGCTATAAACTATATCATAATAAAATTTTCTTACATTTGATACTATTCTCAAGTGTCAAGTAATTTGTTTTTTTTTAAACTTTAGTCACTATAGATATTTCTGATGCTTTTTATTCATATTTATGGTATACATAGCCTTTCATCTGCACTTTGATTTTTCTTTTTTACATCCTAGCTTGTCAAGAAATTATGTTTTACCCCTCCACTTTTGGTCTTCCTTAAAGAGCATTTTTGGGGAAGGACAAAATACTCCATTCCTAGCTCATGAATAATTCATGTACCACTTCAATCTGACCTTCACTGGCTCTCAATGTGTCCTCTGTTCAACTTTCATTGATTTGAGGGAGAAAACTAAGGCCATACACACTTTCTTCTTCACATCCAAGAATCAATGTCCCTACATTTACACAACTTCCAGACTAGAAAAAGAAGAGAACTGTTATAGTCATAGACTTAGAGAAATAAAGGAAAGTTTGAAGGTCATTTGATAGAAGTATTTTCATTTTGCAGTTGATATATCTAAAGCCAAGGAAGGTAAAGCTGGGAAACCCAGAGAACCATGGATGTCAATTTCATTATCCTTTTAATTCCTTTTGTTCTTTTTTTTTTTAATTAAATCTTTAGTGTTCAGATTATTACATTTGTTCCTCTTTTTTCCCCCCATAACTCCCCTCCTCCCAGTTCCCGCCCCACCCTCCGCCCTCACTCCCCACCCACTGTCCTCATCCATAGGTGCACGATTTTTGTCCAGTCTCTTCCCGCATCTCCCACACCCCTTTCCCCCCCAAGAATAGTCAGTCCATTCCCTTTCTATGTCCCTGATTCTATTATAATCACCAGTTCATTCTGTACATCAGATTATTTATTCACTTGATTCTTAGATTCACTTGTCGATAGATGCATATTTGTTGTTCATAATTTGTATCTTTACCTTTTTCTTCTTCTTCCTCTTCTTAAAGGATACCTTTCAGCATTTCATATAATACTGGTTTGGTGGTGATGAACTCCTTTAGCTTTTCCTTATCTGTGAAGCTCTTTATCTGACCTTCAGTTCTGAATGATAGCTTTGCTGGATAAAGTAATCTTGGTTGTAGGTTCTTGGTATTCATCACTTTGAATATTTCTTGCCACTCCCTCCTGGCCTGCAAAGTTTCTGTTGAGAAATCAGCTGACAGTCGTATGGGTATTCCCTTGTAGGGAACTGGGTTTCTTTCTCTTGCTGCTTTTAAGATTCTCTCTTTGTCTTTTGCTCTTGGCATTTTAATTATGATGTGTCTTGGTGTGGTCCTCTTTGGATTCCTTTTGTTTGGGGTTCTCTGCGCTTCCTGGACCTGTAAGTCTATTTCTTTCACCAGGTGGGGGAAGTTTTCTGTCATTATTTCTTCAAATAGGTTTTCAATATCTTGCTCTCTCTCATCCTCTGGCACCCCTATAATTCTGATGTTGGTATGCTTGAAGCTGTCCCAGAGGCTCCTTACACTATCTTCGTATTTTCGGATTCTTTTTTCATTTTGCTTTTCCAGTTGGGTGTTTTTTGCTTCTTCACGTTTCGAATATTTGACTTGATTCTTGCGCTCCTCTGGTCTGCTGTTGGGTGTCTGTATAATATTCTTTATTTCAGTCAGTGTATGCTTAATTTCTAGTTGGTTCTTTATCACAACATCGAGGGTCTCATTAGATTTCTTGAGGATCTCACTACATTTATCGGCGGTCTCACCATTCTTTTCGAGGGCCTTACTAAGTTTATCGGCAGCTTCTAGACAGTTCTTGAGAGACCTTAAAAGTGTGGTTTTGAGCTCTATATCTTCCATTTCTGACATTTGCATTCTGTTTCTTTGTCTCCGCATTTTTTTATCTTTTCTTGGTGCACCCCCTAGTGGTCTTTGTGCGCAGTCTTCTTGTAATTAAGCCTTGATTGTTGTCAGCAATACCAGGGGTGATTTGACCTCCAGGCTAACTGGCTGTGAGAGTCAGCTGTGTCTGCAGTGGGAGAGCTTCTGTGCTGGATCTCTAGGGCGGTGCTAATCTAGCCTTTGCCTGAGGCTATCTGGCAAATGGCTCTGAGCAGGGCTTGGGCAGGGCGGGTCCCTGGGAATCTACAGGGCGGGCAGAGCAAGCAGTTATGGCTGCTCTCAGTTCCGTCCCTAGGTGCTCTGCCTCTCAGAGTCCCAGCAACCGCTGCAAACCTCAGAGAGAAAGCTGCCTTCGAGTTCCGACCGAAGCCAGACAGTCCCGCTTCTCCCGTTTGAGTTTGGGTCCCCAGAGACTGGCCCAGATCTGGAGCTCAGAGTCTGAAACTCCCTCCTGATTGAAAACAACAACCGCGCCCTCGCCGCTAGCCTGCTCCGCGCGCACACTCCACACCTGAGTATTTCACTTCAGCACTGTGCCTCCTCTGAGTCTGGGTATGATATTCTCTTTCCTCCTAGTTGTAGAATTTCCACTCAGCCAGCCTTCCTGTGGTTCTGGATGATGTCCATTCTGTCCTTTAGTTATATCTCTGAAGTGGTTGTTCGAGGCAGCAATCTCCGGTGTTAACCTATGCCGCCATCTTGGTTTCTCCTAATTCCTTTTGTTCTTAAAAAATATATTTAGTTCTTCTCTTTTTTGGTCTTTATAAGATGCTGCTTAGTTTAAAATCTCTTCCCTTATTAATATATTTTCAATATATTTCATTGATTTGGCAACCTTTGCCTACTCCATATGTCACCGTAGCAATCAGAAATACATTAAACTATAAGCAAGAAAAAAAACCTAATAGTTAGTTTAGAATATAAGGTTTATTTTTCTCACATTTCAGACTGTCAGAAGTTAAGACATCTCTCACTTTGGTGAAGCAGCTAGAGGAACAGGCCTGGCTACTCTGTGATTATTCAGCCTTTCCATCACAATCACAAGATGATGGCTTAGCTTCTAGTCCAGCAGTTCTCAACCTGTGGGTCGCGACCCCTTTGGGGGTCAAACGACCCTTTCATAGGGGTCACCTAAGACCATCAGAAAACACATATATAATTACATATTGTTTTTGTGATTAATCACTATGCTTTAATTATCTTCAATTTGTAACAATGAAAATACAGCCTGCATATCAGATATTTACATTACGATTCATAACAGTAGTAAAATTACAGTTATGAAGTAGCAATGAAAATAATTTTATGGTTGGGGATCACCACAACATGAGGAACTGTATTAAAGGGTCGCGGCATTAGGAAGGTTGAGAACCACTGTTCTAGTCATATTCACACCTTTAACTAGAAAGAAAAATTTCCCTGCAAACTTCACTCAAACATCTTCCATTTGTGTGTTCTTGGACAGAACTATATATACCATATGGCACCTCTGAATATAAGGAAGACTGGGAACTGTAGTGGGTTTTGCTTTTCAGAAGGCAGGGTATGGGTGTTTACACAATTTATGTGGCTGAATTTTATATACTCATCACTAATGAAAACAAATATTTTCTTATAAGAATATTTCTAATTCAACATTATATTGAACATCTGTTATGTGCTTAGCTGTGTTGAGATGGCAAAAGAAATGAAGTTTCTCATCACTCGGACCATCGCCAAAATTGTCAGTGCTAACATGTGAACTGCCAGTAAATAAAAAATGGTTTTATACAATCGGGACTGTTAAAGATATTCACATTCTTCATCATGGATGTTTTTGCTTATGGGAGATTGATCTATGTTGTATAATTGACCTATTACAAGATGTGCTCATAATAGAGAATGTCTTTCCAGTACACATAGTTTCAGGACAAGTATTTCAGTCAGGTATGTGTCCACAAAACTTTTCCCTGTTTTAAAAAAAATAGGGGAGAAAAGGAGGTGACTACAATGGCCAAAAATAGCATGCCGACTCCAAGGGAAGATTTACAATTTGCAGAAAACTATGATGATCATCAAGTCTAAAATTTCTACCACTTATGCTGAATTTTAACTGAAAGTTAGATTCATTTTCTCTAGTATAAATGTATGAATGATAAGGTACTGCTCTTTGAGATAAAATATGCTTTATCCCTGAAAACATATTCACATCTTTCATTCAGATTAGAGGTGAATGCATATATCTAGGCCACTTTCCTTGCCATCAAGAGGAAAAGAGAAAAACGATTTCTTCTTTCTTACCTCCCAAATATATGTAGATACTGCTACAGATATATTGATATACATATAATATTCATTTATATGTTTCAGTGAATCCTGATAGTTTTACTCTCTACTTATTGCTTAATTCTGTGGTTACCATAAACTTTCCATCTCTAGGTATTATTTATTTAGTAAGTAACTTGCCTTGCCAACTGCACATATGTTCAATGAGATTCTCAGGTACCAAGGCTAACCTGTTCATTTAAGTCAAGCTAATGTTGGCAGGGAGCCCAGCTGACTGGGGCACAGCAGCTACATGAAGCAGAAGAGGCTCTTCCCAATGTATTATTGAGGATAACATTTCAAGCAGCTGGCGCACAGTTTAGAAAGTCTGTTCTCCCAGACATTTGGTTTCACCCTGCTCTTTGAACAAAAGTGGACAGAGAGGTGGTATCAGAAAAATATTTATTCTTTTCTCAATCTTACCCCTGTATGGGGTCAAGGCTTAGTTGTGGTCCATGGTATTAAGAACATCCCTTAATATGAATGCAAGAAGGGGATTTTTTCTCCATTATTCATTTTTTTTAATTAGAAGTGTTAAGGTATACAACATGATGTTCTGATAGACACTTGCACAGTGAAACGATTCCTATAGTCAGCCAATTAACATATCCATCTCTCATATGGTTACATACATGTGTGTGGTGAGAGTACCTCAGATCTACTCTCTTAGCTAATTTCCAGTGTGCAGTACACTATTATTAACCATAGTCATCATGCTGTACATTAGATTTCTAGAACTTATTCATTCTACATACATGCAATTTGTACCCTTTGACCAACATCTCTCCATTTCTTTCATCTCTCCACCCGGCAACTACCTTCCTACTCTGCTTCTATGAATTTAACTTTTTAGACTCCACATATAAGTAAGCTTTTACAGCAAAATTCTTTCTTTTGTGTCCTTACTACAAAACAAAAGAGACGAGAGGGACATGAGGAAACTCTGGGATTGTTAGATATAACTATAACTCTAATTGTGGTGATAGTATCATCAGTATTTATATGGCCAAACATTTCAAATTGTACACATTAAAAATTTTCCATTATTGTGTGTAAATTATATCTCAATAATTTTTTAAATAGAGAAATTTATATTAAGTGCTTATATTTTAACGTAAGCAAAGCTTAAAATTCATTAACCTCTCATTTTAATTTTTTTAATTTATGGAAAAATGAAAAAGAATAGAAGGGAAAATAATAAATATAAGGTCAGAAATTAAAGAAATAGAAAAGAAAAATTTAATTGAGAAATAAAGTAAGCTTAACTTTCTTAAACAATTACTAAAGTAGAATATACCTTGCAAGTTTCATTATAGAAAAAAAAAAAGCATAAATATATAAAATCTCTAGTTAAAAGGGAGACAAAACTACAGCCATGTCGGAGATTAAGGAGATAAGACAGGAGTTTTGTTTTTGCTGTAGTGGAATGAGCCTCCTATGGTCCATTCCTCTCCTGATTCCATGTATAAATTCTAGATTAAATCCAAAATAAACTACCACAGGCTCTGAAAAGTAAAGCAATCAGATTTTTCATAGGAGTCAGAAATTGGAGAAGCAACTTGCATAGGGATGAGTTTTGCATGGCTTTTCCACAAGGGCAAATCACAGTTATAGAGAGTTCTTGTTAGTGAAATCAGGGAAAACCCCTGAGGGCAGGAAAGAGAGAAGGAAATATCCCCTAATTTTATACACGACTTGCATAAGAGTCTAACTCTTGAACTACACACATATGGGATAGACTCACATCAGAAAAGTGAAAGCTTAACTGAGGCTTGAACACCACATACAGAATGAGAGATATAACTCACAATATAAACTTACCTGTGTTTGATTACCTGCTAAAACAAATGTTACTTAGAGGGTTGTAACTAAATCTACTCTATACAACAAAAACATTAAAATTTCTAGTATAAAATAAAAAAATTACTCAACATGAAAATAACCAGGAAAATGTAGTGCATTTGTAAGAGAATATGAAATTTACACATATCAATCCCAAGATAATTGAAATGTTAGAATATTCAGGCAAAATATTTACAGCAGCTCCTATAAATATACACCATGGGCTACATAGGTAAAAACTTGAAATGAATAAAAAGACAGAATATATGAGTAAAAAAATAGAAAATACAAAAAAGAACCAAAGGGAAATTTTTAAAACACTAAAATTAAATCTAAAATTAAAAACTGACTCTATGCATTTATTAGCAGGATGAACACATCAGGAAAGATAAACAGTAAAGTTAAAGATAAGAAAAAAAAAACAGTTCAATTCGAAAGGAGAGAGAACTTAATGAAAAAAATAATGTACAAAGTAAGAGGGACCTGTAGGACAATATCAATGATTTAATATCATGTAATTGGAGTCCCAAATAAAGTGATTGGTATCCCCTACACCAAAAATGTGAAGAAATACTTGATAAGAATTTCCAAATTTGGTAAAAAAAAAAAAAAAACAAACATATTTACAAGTTCCAAAAGCTCACAGAACCCTAATCAGTATAAAATCAAAATACCAAGAAACATAATAAAACTACTGAAATATATGTATAGATATAGAAATAGATTAAAGCAGCAAAAAAATAAATAACACATTAAATATGGGAAGTAATGGAAGGGAATTTAAATTATATTGGACTATTCATTAGAAATCATGAAGAACAAAAAGCAGTGTAATAACATTTTTAAGGAACTAAAAGAAAAAAAAGCACCCTCAATCCAGAATTCTATACCCAACAAAAATATTCTCTAGAAATGAAAGCAAAGACATTTTCCAGTGAAAGAAAACTAAGAGAATTTCTCACAAATAATTAAATATAAAAGACTGTTTTCCCTCATTTTAATATGTATAGTTGTTTAAAACAAAATTGTCTGTAGGGTAAGGTTTGTAGATGTAATACATATGAAAACTATAATAAAGTCAGTGGAGCATGAAGGTAAATGAATCTATCTAGTTGCAAAGTTTTTAATTTTTGAAAGAAGTGGTAAATATTAATGCTAAGTTGATATAAGTTTAGACATGTAGATTGTGATAAAATACAAAAAAAAAAAAATAGTACAGCCTTTGGCCGCTGTGAAACTTGAGAGATCTAGCTGGGCCTAGGATGCTAGAACACATTGTCTTACCAACTTCGACCCTCCCCTAGAGGCCTTCAGTAAAACGAATTGATCTAAAAAAAAAAAAAAAAAAAAAAAAAAAAAGTAGTAAAAATATCCAATAGATAGGTTAAAGTAGAATTTTAAAATAATCCAGTTGATCTGAAAGAAGGCAAGAAAATGGGAACAAGTGAAGAAAAAGAGGATACAAATGATAAGAAATAATGGTAGCCCTAAATTCAACCATATCAAAAAGTTACTAAATGTTATTTGTCTAAATATGTCCATTAAATGGCAAAGAGTGACATTAAAAAGCAATACTCATCCACAAGCTGCCTGTAAGAAGCACATCTAATCTAATAATAGACAAACATGGTAATTGACTGTACCTCTGACACGCTTACCATTGGCTAATCAGGGCGATATGCAAATTAACTGCTAACCAAGATGGCGGCCGGCAGCCAGGCAGCTGAAGTGAACAGGAGACTTGCTTGCTCCAGTGAAGGAGGAAGCCAAGGTTCCCCGCCTGCCGCTGCTGGGCTCTGAGCTTGCACTCTAAGCAGCTATGTTGCAATTATAGAAGCTAAACAAACCCCATGCTTTCAGCCAGCCGGCCGAGCTGGAGTTGCAACAGTGTTTCAATTATAGAAGCCAAACAAACCAGATACCTGCTTTCAGCAGGCAAGGCCTCAAGCTGGAGCCAAGCCTCAGAGCTAAAGCCAGCTCTCAGTTCCAGTGACAGCCATAGAAAGTAAATAAATCCCAGAATAAAAAAAAAATTAAAAAAGGAGAGGTTGGGAGCTTCAGTCGCCTGCCAGCCTGAAAATGGCCCTCAGCCCCTCACCCAGACTGACCAGGCACCCCAGTGGGGACCCCCACCCTGAAGGGGGTGTGACCAGCTGCAAACAGCCATCATCCCCTCATCCAGGCTGGCCAGGCACTCAAGCGGGACCCCCACCCTGACCCAGGACACCCTTCAGGGCAAACCAGCCGGCCCCCACCTGTCTACCAGGTCTCTATCCTATATAGTAAAAGGGTAATATGCCTCCCAGCACCGGGATCAGCGGAGCCGCGAGGCCTCCTAGCACCGGGATCAGTGGAGCCTCCCAGCACCAGGATCAGCGGAGCAGGGAGGCCTCACTGCCCCGATGTCAAGTGGAGCCGCGAGGCCTCCCAGCACTGGGATCAGCAGAGCCGCGAGGCCTCCTGGCCCCTGGAGCAGCATGACAGGGGGCAGCGCCCAAACCCCCTAATCGCCCTGCGGCTCTGTGTGTGACAGGGGGTGAGGCCACAACCTCCCTATCTGCTCTGCTCTGTTCATGACAGGAGAAGGCACCCCAACCCCCTGATCGGCCCTGCTCTGTGCCTGATAGGGGGGAGCTCCCCAACCCCCTGATCGGCCTTGCTCTGTGCATGACAGGGGGTGGTGCTGCAACCTCCCCATCGACCCTGCCTTGAGTGTGATGGGGCGGCGCCCCAACCACCCAATCGGCCCTACCCTGAGCGTGACTGGGGGTGTCATCGCAACCTCCGATCTGCCCTCCTCTGTGCATGATGGGGCGGCGCCCCAACTCCCCAATTGGCCCTGCTCTGAGCCCGACCAGGGGCTGCACCTAGGGATTGGGCCTGCCCTCTGCCACCCGGGAACGGGCCTAAGCCAGCATGTTGTTATCTCCCATGGGGTCCCAGACAGTGAGAGGGCACAAGTGGGGCTGAGGGACACTCCCCCCCTCGCCAGTGCACAGATTTTTGTGCACTGAGCCTCTAGCTTTAATATAAAAATGCAAATAGGATTGAAAGTAGATAGATGATAAAAGATTATATCATGCAAACTATAAACATAAGAAGACTAGAGTAGTTGTATTAATAATAAATGAATAGACTTTAATACAAAGGGTAATACCAAATTTAAAGAACAACATTTAATAATCATAAAAGGTAAATTTTATGTAGAAATTATAAAAGTGTATACCTAACAAAAGAACCCCAAATTAAAAAGGTAAAAATAAAACAAAGAAATTGAAAATTCCATAACAATAACAGAAGGCTATAACACCAATCTCTCAGCGACTGAGAGAAATGAAGAATATGTTTTCATTTCAAGTGTATGTAATATATTTGCCAAGAGAGGGGGGAAAAAAGCAACAGCTCCCTAACGTTAAACTTCAGACCCAAATGGTTTTAATGGTTAATTATGTCATAATCATCAAGGAAACACATTACACAAACTTTTGCAGAAAATTTTTAAAAGAAGGAATATAAACTTAATACCAAAATCTCTCATCAATGATAAAAGTATTATAATTTCAAAATATTATGTATGAGGTGCATGATGTAATGAATAATCTATATACTTTGTAGAACATGATTCTCAAAATATATCTGAAAAGTAGGCTAAAATGAGGGGAATATAGAATTCAAATTGTAGAAAATCAGAAAAAAGACACTTGTGTAAAAATGTTCTCATCATAAGAAGAGAGTTGAAAAGAAACTGAGTGGCAAAAATTATGACAAATGTCCATTCAAGTAGGAAAGGCATTAGGTTTCTTCCAGTTATTTGTAGTTCTTTAAAATTTATTTCATATTTGTTGTCATATTTTTCTAACTTATAGTTTGCAATTAGTTTGTTATTGTGTATTTTAATAAATATATAAGTATAAATATACATATTTCTTTTTTATTTATACAAATGATTCAGTCAGTCAAAAATATTAGTGAACATTTACTATGTACCAGGCACTGTTTGAGGCATTGAGATACATAGGGAAAAGAATAGACAAAAGTTTCTGCCCTCATGGGGGTTATATTCCAATTAGACAACCAGTCATTGGAGAAGCATAGTCTGTTATTCAGAAATCACACTGAGTTAAAATAGTGGTGCCAAACTGTAAATAAAAATCAATGATCAGCCAAACCGGTTTGGCTCAGTGGATAGAGCGTTGGCCTGCAGACTGAAAGGTCCCCAGTTTGATTCCAGTCAAGGTCATGTACCTTGGTTGCGGGCATGTCCCCAGTAGGAGGTGTGCAGGAGGCAGCTGGTCAATGTTTTTCTCTCATCAATGTTTCTAACTCTCTTTCCCTCTCTCTTCCTCTCTGTAAAAAATCAATACAATATATTAAAAACAAAAATCAATGATAATCAAATTTAAACATGACATGTCAGGAATTGTCAACAGGTGTGAAAGAAATATGGTTAATTATTATATCCCATTACAAAAGCGTTTCAGTATACAGAATTCTGATGGCAATATGTGCCTAATTAAGAAAAAAATATTAATCTCCACAAATCAGGATAAGAGCTGTTATATTTACTGAACTACATCCTGAGTATAACACAGTTACTTAAGGACAATGTTGCAATGTGGGAGAAAGCAATCCCTAAATATGCCAAGTGGCAAGGTAAAATGGGTTTATTACACTCTGGAAAATGCTTCATAATAAAAGATGCCATGCAAATATAAGTCCTCTGCTGGGCTAGTAATTTATATTCATGAGGGGATGCATCCAGCAATGATCATTTAATTAACAAATATAGAGCGTTCTAAAGAGAAATGATCCTTCCCTTCTGCCAAATGTGTCATCCAACATTAGTGTCACTGCTGAGGTATCAGGAATGTCAGATAAATCTTTAGATGCCTTATCCCCTGTGCAGTGGAAGTAATTCCACTTGGAGATAAAACTTCCATTTGGCTCAATTACCTTCATACACTCTAATTCCGGAAGGCAAGCGGGTTTCTTTTTTAACACTCTTTTAAGCTTCAAAGGTTTTCATCACCAGAATGATTTCCCTAGATGTGGAATATGTTTTACTTCAGCATTAAATACAGTTTAAAACCAAACAATCTTTGGGAAAGATTTTAGCAGGCAGTTTAGATCTCCCATCCAGAGGTTTTTCTTAAGCATGCATAGCAATGAGGCAACAAAGTCATGGCACTCATCACCATTCAGGTTTTTAAAAGGACCTGCAGAGCAGGACTGGTATTTTGTCAATGAGTTGTGGAATGAGTACTTTCTCTAAGGTCAACAACGGCTTATAGTGAGCAGAAGACAGATATTCTAAACCCTGTAGTACTTCTGTGTTTACTGTTCATTTTCCATGGACTTTAGGTGCTCCTTGTAACTTTTACACATTTAGTTCCATTTATCGAAAGCTCTTTGTAACTTTTACACATTTAGTTCCATTTATCGAAAGCTCCTTGTAATAAGAGGAATGTTACTACAGTACAGGGTGGGGCAAAAGTAGGTTTACAGCCCTGGCCTGGTGGCTCAGTTGGTTGGAGCGTCTTCCTGTGCAACAAAAGATTTCCCGTTTGATTCCCAATCAGGGCACATACCTACTTTGTGGGTTTGATCTCTAGTCAGGGTGCGTACAGGAGGCAACTGATCCATCCCAGTTTCCCTCTGACATGGATGTTTCTCTCTCTCTTTTTCTCTCTTTCTTTCTCTCTCTAATATTAATAAACATATCCTCCCTCAGGTGGGGATTAAAAAAAAGTATGTTTACAGTTGTGAGTATGTGAAATAGTTTATTCTTGTATTATTATTTATTCATATTGTATTACTATCCATATGAACAACTATAAACCTGCTTTTGCCCCTGTCTTTATATGCACAATACAGTGTAAATCCCATTTTTAAAGAATATTGAGTAATCTTTTGAACAAAACAACATTGCCATATTTTTTAAAAAATAAGGCATTATTTACCTATGAGCTGAAAAGCAAATTTGAGTATGAATTTAAATTTCCCTCTTATTACAAGGTGTCTTCTATAAATGCCACAAAATTGACATTTTTATAGAGGATAGCTCTTCAATCTGAATTTACCCAATGTTTCCTCATGATTCAGGCCAGGTTATGCATTGGAGGCTGGAGTACTGAATAACTGATGTCATCGTCTAATTGCATCCCATCAGGATATATCACCAGGTTAAAGAAGAACCCACTGGGTTTCTCTACCATGATATTACTATTTTTTCCTTTTGTTATAAAGAAATACCTTTATAAAGCAGTAACTTGATTTTCTGCAAAGATCTTGCTCCTCATCAAAATTCCACACACTAGTTTTAGCACCTGTTGAAAATTCTTGTTTGAATTACAACTATGGTGGTTGCAAAGCTGAAATTTTCCTACTTCATTATTCAATATGTATTCGTTATTTGGCATTCGGCTAAAAGGAGGGAATGTTCCTTTCCATTATTTAGTTAGTTTCCTAGCTATATTTAGTTATAATGAAAATCATGAGATGCTTATTTAATTCTGTTTAGAGTGTTGCTTTAATGTTCTGCTTTGTGGTTGAGTCTGGTGGGGAAAGTTTTCTACAGCTATGGTGCTATGTTTTGTTTTGTTTTTGTAATTGTGTTCACTTTATTGATTTTTTAGAGGAAGAGGGAGAGGGGCAGGTAGAGGGAAACATCAATATGAATGTGAAACATCGATCAGCTGCCTTCTGCATATCCCCTACTGTGCATTAAACTTGCAACCCTGGCATGTGCCCTGACCTGGATCAAAACGGTGACCTCTTGGTGCATGGGACAATGCCTAACCAACTGAGCCACACTGGGGAAGGCTACAGCTATAGTGTTTTGATTTTCTTTTTCTTAGTAACTTTGTATGGATGTAATCTGATTTTTCCTGTTCCAACTCATTTTCTGGACAGAAGTTTTTCTATTAGAGTGAAGTGCAACTTCTTCTTAGAAACATGGTTTGTGTAGGGACGAATTGCTTTGTCTTGTGGTTCTCTATCATTTTGGCAATTGCCTTGATTTCTTCTTTGAGTTTCTCTAATTCTTTCCACTACATGTTTGTAAAGAATGCTTCCCCCTTTCTACTTACTTTCTTCTACAGAAGCATTGCTTTTTTGAAGCAGCCACTCAGGTCCACATGCTTTTAAGATCCTTCCCTATACCCAGAGCTGTGTCTCATAATTGAACACTTAGCGCTGTGCCGTTTCTGCAGGTGTTGTAGGCTGTGCTTGCCTATGCTCTCAGCTCCCCAGTCTTGTAGTCTATATGCAGTTGTTCTCTCCATGCACAAAGGCTGGTGGTGGCATCATGGTTCCAGTGATAGTTCTCTTGTTATTTACACAGTGGCATTTTTGTGTACTTCTTGTAAATTTGAAAATATTTTAGGAAAATGTACAAAGAAACTTGGATGGAGATGGCCAATTAACCTAGGAACAACCAGAAATTCACTTAAGAACTTTAAGCGAGGAGTTGACATAATTTAATTTGCATTTTGAAAAGATCCTTACTTTTCTGAAGGGGATAGATTGAAGAGTCAAGAACAGATTCAGGAGATGGTTTTTCAGAGGCCATAGTCCACATAAAAGATTGCTGTGTTTTGATCAAAGGTTCAGGGAGTGAAGATGAAGAGAAATATACACATTTTTATATTCTTGAAATATGTAATCAAGAAATTTTTAGAAGTTTTAACTGAAAAGACTTAACAACTGAGTAAATGTAAGATACCCAGGTTCTTAGCATGAGCCCAGCATGCTGTTACCTCAAAGCTTTGACATGCATTCTCCCACTGCTTGGAATGCCTGTTACACTGTGCAGCAGACAAAATAATCACTACCCCACAAAAAAATGTCCACATCCCAACCCCCCAAACCTTCAAAACCCTAACTTGGCAACAGGTATTTTGCAGATGTGTTTAACTTAAGGATCTTGAAAAGAGGAGATTCCTATGGATTATTCAAGTGAACCCAGTATAATCACAGGAGCCCTTGTAAGAGAGAGGCAGGAATGTGGTGATGGAAAGAGAAAGAACAAACAAGCCACAGAATGTGGTCAGTGTTAAAGGCAAGGAATAAATTCTCCCTCAGCCACCCGAAGGAATACAGCTCTGTCTGCACCTTGATTTCAGCCCCCTAAGAGCCACTTTGGACTTCTGACATACAGAACTGTAAGATAGTATGTTAGTGTTGTTTTAAGCCATGATATTTGTTACAACAGTCATAAGAAAGTAATATTCTATGTATCCCACAACATGACCCCTTCCTTCTCTCCAGAGCTCCACTCAAATCTGACTTCTTCAGAGACACCTTCCCGGGCCATTTTGAATAAAATAATCCTCTACCTCTCTATCCCCCTCAGTCTGCTTTATTTTTATTAATTGCTACTATCATCATTTCACCTATTTATTATTCATTCATTTTTCACTTTTTTTTTGCAAATGAGAGCCAACTTGCTTTTGATCATCGCTGCATTTGAGCTTCCTAAAACAGTGCCTGGCACAGGGTAGTACTATATCTTGAAGAAATTTATAAAATGATTGAAGAATTGAGTGGAAATTCCATTTTCTAAATAATGAACACTTGATTGGGAGAGGGTTTGGGGGAAAATAAGTTTAGTTTTAGATATGATGATTCTAAAATGCTTATGAGACACTGTGTTGAATGCAAAAGGGCAATTTGTCCTGGATATTTAACTAGAAACAGACTATAGTCCCTATTGGGGGATTATCATATGGGTTTTCCAAATGCACTTTGACATTTCCCAAAAATGACTCGTTTCCCCCTCCCCCTCCCTTCAAATATGGGTTAACCCTTCACATCTTCATTTTAGTTTATGGTACCACCTATCATTTATCCAATTAGAAACTTTAACTCTTTCTACTTTAATATCAAATTATTAAGATAGTTATAAGAACATGAATCCTCATAATAGGGAGGCAGGAGAGTCAGAGTCAGTTGATTAAATTCTGTTCATTCTATATCATATACGTCTCATAAATGCATCCCTCACTTTCTATTCCTACCATCCCTGCCACAGTTCATAGATCTTCTCTAACTTGACTTATTAAGATCATCTTCTAACCAATCTCCTAGCTCCAACTCTCTTCTCCCTCATTATCACAAAGCTAAAATTTGAATCTGTCATTTCCTGACATTAAAAGGACTCCTTAATATACTAGCTCTGTCACAATCAATTTGTAACTGTCCTTGGTCGTATATGTTTTCAGTCTCTTATTTCTGCCCTCATAAGACAAAACCCCCCAAATGCTGTTTCAATTCCTATCTTATTAACATAGCACACTCTTTTATGCTTCTCTGCTTTTGCAAATATTGTCATTACCTCTCCATCTACCAAGGCTCAATTCATCCTTAAAAATCCACCTCAAAGTTTAATTATTTTGTGATACCGTCTTTCTACCTTTGTGAACATATTGGTGTCTCCTTTTTCCCCAATCCCACAGTTCTGTGATAATGTATATAACAACTTCTCACACTTCTCTGAAATAGTTTGCTCGCATGCTTACATCCTTTACTATTTTTCAGCACTGAAAACTTTTATTTTAATGTTTATCTTTGTACTTCCATGCACCTGGCATAGTGCCTAGCCAACATTAGGTTCACGGTAAAAATATGGTGAATGAATAAAGTCAAGCTCACTAAATTATAGCTTTGGAAATAATAGCATGAGGGAGCTCTAAAATATGTTTCCTAAAGAGCTTCTAATGCCAGCTTGTAGATGTCAATTTTTCATTACCTCTCATTTTATTATCAAGAGGCATTACACTGTGCGATATTGGCTAAAAATACTTTGCAATAATCAGAGAGTAAGAAATGGAAGCTAAATATTTTAGAGAAAGGCAGTTATTGACAAAGGCAATGTACAGTTTGTAGCCACAGTTGCAGGAGACTGAAATGGAGGAAAAGTAAAGATCAATCAGGTTACGATCACATATAGAACACTCATTGTGCCCAGCGTCACAGCTTCTCATTTCAGTGTGTGCTCCAGCCATCTGAGCTGCCACAGTTCTTATGATAGGTCATTGGACAGCACCTTGACTGAATTGCACTGCAGCCTCTCTCTGTTCCTGTGTCTGGACCCTGCTGCTTGGGGAGCCTGTGTGATTGGCACCAGACATGGGCACGGCTGGGACAACTGATCCTGTGTGTGGTTCCTCAAGGGAAAATTCTTAAGCTCATTATACACAGCTCCTTGGAAGATGCCAGAATGGCCCAGTCTCAGTTGCCTCAGAGGGAACACAGGCAAAATATACCCTGTGTTGACTTTTCCTACTTCTCTAACATATTCTTCCTAGTCTCCCACCAAAACCCCGAGTAAGAATACTGGTACCAGAGTTGGCCCTGGAAAGCAGACCCTTGAGATGGAATTCTGGAACTGGCCAGATAGTAGTAAGATGGGTGGTAACCTCTAGTACAGAGTAGACAGATTAGGTACTAAGATGGTCACAGGTGGGAAATTGGGCAATGAACAGTAAGGGACAAAGGAGTTGGCTGCTTTGTTAACTACTTAGAAGCCCTGAGAAAGAAATTAATAGGTTCAAAGTTAGGCTAGTTACAACTCAAGGCATACTGTGAAAGTCAGGAAACTTTTATCTTGGTAAGTCCAGAGTTAGACTATGCTGAAAGTCATGCCTATGGCGTAATAGTAAGGGTAGAATAACCAAAAAGGACATTGCATTCATAAGCTCTGAAGCTGATAGGAAAGGAGTTGGTCCCTGAGATGAGTCAAAGATGCTAGATGAACTTGAGGATCTTGAACTCCTAAAGTCCCTAAGCCCTTCAGATCGTCAGAATAAACTTCCTCCCCATTGCTAGAAGTGTCATCTCTTCTGGACACCCTAAAAAGACTTACCTGAGGCAGATGTCTTGCTACATGATGTTTGTCCTCTAGAGCTACCCATGTGGAATCCCATTGCCTTCAGAACAATAATTGAGGCTGGATCATAGCACAGTCTGCAATGTGAAATATGTTTTCTCCAAGAGGAAATAGCAGTCCTCCATCCAAATTATAAGACATGGCTGGATATGCACTGATATGAACAGGGTAGCAAAGTCTCTTGAAGATATCACACTAGGACAGAGTGAAATCTAGATAGGCAACAATGTATTCACAAGTGAATTCTTTTTCATGATTCAGCTCTTAATGTCTTGGCAAGGACATTTAGTGCCAGCCCTAATATGTTTCTGAGGTGGATTCTTGAAGTTAGGATATAACATTGGCCTACAACAAATGTAAAAATGCCCAAATTGCTTTAGCAGAGTACCTAGGAACAACTCAAGGGTGTGAGAACATTAAGAATGGATTAATTATGCAAGATTGGAGAACCTGCCATATGACCATTTCCCAGGAGGGCCCAGAAAAAAACCCTTCATTAACACAATAAAGAATGCGCAAATACAAGTGGCTGGTCCACATTAATGGTTTGCTGATGGCTGTCCTAGAAACTAAGATCTCTAGTGTCAGTGGAGTAATAGAAGTCTGGAATGGCAGAGAGTAGATGGAAGTCCTTATCCCACCAACGTAAGATTTATGAGGCAGCAACACTTTAAAGGCAAGTAGGGTACCTTGACCCACAAAAGTCTATGACCAAGAATAATAGACCATAGTGTTCCTAGGTTTTAAAAAGTTGGGAAACCAATTATTTGCCTGTTTGAAGAAAAAAATTAGAATTGTTTAAAAGAATATTAATGCCCCCCTACCACATTGGAAACTTGTGATCTCTTACTCAGTTTCCAAATCTAAGGTCACAGACCCAGAGCCCATTAATTGATAAAGAGACAATATTCTGTTAAGGAAAGAGCCTGTACTGTTACTACAAGAACAGTATATAAAATATAAATATCAATATTACCCTAATCCTCCACCAAAGGGGCCTTTAGCCATCTCCCAGAGTAACTATAAACCTAGAGAATGAGGATACCCAAGCGTTATAAGGTTTATTGGATACTAGGTCTGATCTGATGATAATACCTGTGGATTTCAAAAGCCATCATGTTGGCTATTAGAATCATTTGTTATGGAGGCCAGAGGATAAGTGAATCCTGGCCCAAGAAGGCATCACAGTGAGTCAATGAGTCTGCAGACCCATTCTGTGGTCTTTCCCCACTCCTCCAATGTATAACTGGAATGGATAGACATAGAATCTGATCAAACCCAGACCTGTAAAGTAAGAGCCATTAAGGGAGAAAGGACCACCTGGAAGTCCCTGACGTACCATATCTTCCGTATTAAATGTGTTGCAATGCGTTAATTGAAGTAGTTAAAGAAAATCCTGCTTTACACAGATGGGCACTTGTAAAAGGCAGAAGTAGTTTTCTATACTCAAGAGATAATTGTGGTGGTTGTTAATTGACACCATACCTAAGTTCAACAAGTAGTGGCTTTTTAAATGCTAGTTGCAATGTAGAATCTGAAACCATATCAAAATGAACTTATCTTACTTAGTTACTTCAAAATCTATTTGTTTGCCTTGCACTTTGAATGGATCTTTTTTGCCCGTTCTTGATTTTATAAAATCTCCCAAATGCTAACACATTTCATTATACAATATGAAAAAATTAGATTCATTACTATCCCCACCAATTTCCTCACAAAGGTCTTTAGCTATTGAGAAGCTGTCTAGGTCTCAGTGCAGTTGAATGTTTTGCAGAATCCTAATTGTTGCTTCAAAGCTTGAATTTTGTCATTGGCAATAAATCCTGTCAGGTGCTTTCCTTAAGGTGACAAGGTCACTTCCTTCATTTTCAAGAAAATATGTCTGCCAGATACCCATGTCTGAATTACCATAGTTCACCTACCAATTGATCTTCCAAGTGAAAATGACATCCTATGGAAAAGTGACTAGAGTAACTCATCCTCACAAGTACTTTCCCTGGACAATCTTCGCACATTGGTGTAGCAGGAGCACTTTCCTGAAGATTGGAAATATGCATTAAACATTAAGGTAAGTAACATGAAAAAATGTATTTTCAAAAAAGCATAGTGAAAAAAGTGATGCTGTTTTATGAGATCAGAAATTAATTATTTTGCCATTTCATCATGACATTCTTAAGTCTAAACTATTTCAGCAAGACATCCCTAACTTTCCTTTTAATAAGTGTGCACTGTGATGAAAGAATATGAGAGTAAGTACAGGTTGGTGCCACTGCTTTGACTTGTGCTAAGACACAAGCAGCACAGCCATCCACTGACTTTGCATCACTAGTGAAAATATCAATGGAGTGAAAAAAAAGGCAAATAACATCTTAAATTATTATAAAAATAATTTGAATCCAGGGACCCCCTAAAAGGATCTCAAAGACCCCCAGCGATCCACAAACCACATTTTAAGAACTGCTGTCTTGCATAGGGAATATTATAGTCAATAATATTGTAATAACTAAGTACTGCAAATACCAGGAGGAATACTTTATGAGTATATGATTATCTAACCACTATGCTATACAGCTGAAACTAATACAAAATAGTATGGAATGAAAATTGTTATTTAAAAATTAAATTTAAAAAAAGTGCTGTCTTAAAACCAATGAAGACTGAGGCACCAGATAGAAATAGACAAAATATGATCCTTCTGAAGACACCTCACAGAATAGTTTTCAGAAATTGCAACACTTTTCAAGAATCCCAAGTGTGCAAGCAAACGAGATTCAGTCCCCAGGATTTCTTTTCACCAGATGGAAACAGCCCTGGGTCCCAGCAGCAAAGAGGGAAAAGATACCTTTGAGAGGAAACCCCTCACAGCTCTCCCTCCAGGTAATCATCAACTCTGAAAACAGAGGCCTGGAAAATTCACTTATACTCTTTCCCACCGCCCTTAGGGCAAGGAACCATTGTGTATAGAGAGCAGTGGAAATGTCACAAAGTTTCCAAAGGTTGATAGGCAAAATCAGATCTAACCTGAGTGTGGTAGTGGCTCTTTCTTTCCCCACCAGACTTGTGATTTCCTTGGTAAAGAAATGCATCATTTGTCTTTCTGAAATGCCCCCAGCATGTCTGGAGCAGAGCCCTGGCCCTGGAATAAGCCTTAGATAAATACCTGATTCACTGATTTATTGATATAATAAGAAGCTGAGTTAATGAGCATAATTGAGCAAATATGCCCCTGGCAGATAACAAAGATATGTGCTCAAGATAAAATTATCTTAATTCTATTTCCTTGGTGTTTTTTATTTGAAGATGGAATGTTCTTCTTAAATGTATTTTCATAAGTATTCCACGCCGTCTGTCCGTTCTGTAAACAGCGTGCTAGCCGCTCCTTCTCAGCTCTGCCTGGAAGGGCTCAGATGCAGAAGCAGTTGAAAGAGTCCATTGCTTCTCATGCCACAGAGCAAGGACTTGAATTCTCTCTCCAAAGCCGTAAGTGCTTCAGGAGTGTCTCCCTCAAAGTGCCATTTTGCTACTGTGACATTTAAGACACGTTTCAAACTTGAGAATACATTCAGCAGTTCAATTTAGAGGAGTAGGTGATGGCATCGAAAGCACCATTCAAAATCTGGTGCCAAATGGAAGTCAGACCGTTCCTCCTCAAAGCCTCTTGCTTCTGAAGACCATGACTGTTTTCTATGAGCCTGAGAACTAAATGACTAAATGTAAGTCTCTGTGCAAGCCTGAGAACTAAATGACTAAGTCTAAGTCTCTGTGCAAGCCACCTGGAAGGTCAGGTTCTCGATGTATGTTTGTGTGTGAGTGTGTATACATAGATATACACATACATGTATGTATGTACATTATATCCTCTGATATTTTATTGTCTTCTTTTTTGGAGAAAAAAGTGATTTATTTTCTATATTTTAAATATCATCACAATCATTTTTTCCATTTAAGTTTTTGGGCTTTCTTTTAAACTTTCATATTTTAGTTCTTAATTCTTTCTTATCCTTTATTTCATGTAAAATACCATTTTATGGTTTTCCTCTTGCTGGCTTGTATCATTTTGCTTAACATTTTTATTGCTTCTGTACTAATGTTTTTTTTAGAATTTGGTTTTAGCCTTCATTTTAATTTTAATCTATTTTATCTGAAATTTAAAATTTTAGCTTTAGGATTTAACTTTCTTATTAGATCTCAACTCTGCTACATTTAGTGGGAATATGAGTTGATAACATGCTCTCATTTGATTAAGTTTTCTTTTAACATTTTATGTTCTTACAAATTTTTCAGTTTATTTTTCCAATTGCTTCTCTTCTCTTGTTTTTTTCTATGTAGTTTCATAATATTTGATGAGAAGCTTGGTCTACCTGAATAAAATTACATAATGAGTCTAAATCATATGAAAATGGGGGACGGTAAAGTTATCAGTAGGATTAGTTCTCTGGCTTTTTCAAACAGATCTCCTAGGTCTCATACTTTATAATGATGGATGTTAAAAAAATATATATAAACTTAAAACACTCAGTTTAACCTATAGATTAACTCTTAAATGACATAATTCTTTCCAGATAAGCTTTCCTTTGTAAAAAAAAAAAAAAAAAATTACACACCATTAAGCCTTGTACAGAAAGAAGCACATTTTGACATTTAAAGTCTCTGCACATATTATACACATGTACCACAAGCCTGGAGGCTTTGCCGATTCATTGCCCCTGACTTCAAACCTGAAGCAACCAGGTGGTCATCAATGCTGTAATGGTTATTGATGATTAGTAAATAGCAGAGGAACCATAGAAATTTCTGGTTATACTTGTAAGCTCAGTACATTTTCTGGGTTGGGTCCATTTCCTTCTCAGAGGATACACCCAGAGTCCTCAGGAGTTGGAAAACTATTCAGGACTTTAACTCATTAGGAGAATTAAGGTAGAGCTTCCAATGAGAAGTTTATCCAAATTCTGGGAAATGGGTGTCCTATTTTTGTCTGGAACTATATATGACAATCTCAGGCTGGAAAATTTAAATACTATTTTACTTTAGGCCATGCTTTTCAATTGTCTCTAGGAAAATTCTGAAATCACAACTGAGTGAGGCTGTTCTTCCTAAAGGAGACTGAATACTCTTCTGGGGAGAATAGGATTTCTGAAAGACAATCTACCAGAGCCTGTATGACAGTCAAATTACTCCTGATTTTCTGCACTCCATGTCATTCCTGTTGAACCCTAGTATGCAGTTATAGCTTATTATGGAGTTAACTTGAATTTCCATATTGACCAATGGCATTTAACATCTTTTCATGTGCTTTTTAGCCATTTGTGAGTCTTCTTTTGTAAAGCATCCATTCAAATCTTTTGCACATTTTAAATTGTGAGTTTTTTGTGGAGAGAGGTCATATTTAATTGTACGAGTTTTAATTATATTCTTAACACAAATGATTTGTTAAATATATTTTTGAAAATACATGTTTCTATCTGTAACTTTTAACTTCCTTAAAAACCCAGCGAGGTGAAATGTTTTGTTCAGGGTCACACAACAAGCCAGCTGGATTTTAATTTCACCATTATTCCCAATCAGCAGTGATCAGGGCAGATTTTCCTCTGTAGAAACATCACTGACTATTTAGGAAATGTACCATAGTGGAGGATAGGAATCTATAATTTCTGTGTTGCCTCTTTAAAGAATGCCATTGGCACTTTTCTATGTGGAAAGCCTACCAGACTTTGTTGTATGTTTTTTTTTAATATCTTATAATGTGTCCTGGCCCATGTGGCTCAGTTGGTTGGGCATCATTCAGTGCACTGACAGGTTGCCCGTTCAATTCTCAGTCAGGGCACATGCCTAGGCTGTGGGCTCCATACCCAGTAGAGGGTGTGCAGGAGACAGCCGATCAATGTTTTGTTCTCTCTAGATGTTTCTCTCTCTCTCTCCCTTCCTCTCTCTTAAATAAAAAAAAATTTTTTTTTAAATAATAACTTATAATGTAATGAATAGCTATTTCTTTCCCTTTAAGAAAAACGACAACAATATGCCAGAATATTGACTATATGTAAACAAACATAAGCTTACGAAATGCAAAAAAAAAGAAAATAGCTTTGCAAAAATTTCAGTGGGCTAGTTCCTACAAAAAAATAATTATATAGAAGCACAGAATTTTGCTGAGTTAACAGAACCAGTCACTCAAAACCATAACAATGACCTCAGAGTTAGTCTCATTTACATAGGAACACACATTCTAACAGAACACTCCAAATCCATAAAGAGCAGTGATATATTTGTGCTGATCTATGTATATTCTTCCACTTTCCCCCCGAAGTAAGTGGCTGAGTGTAAAAGCAGATGCAAAGTGACCTATACATGGATTCAATCTACACCCTTCAGCTAATGCTTCTAACCAATTTATTGAAATATTTTTATACTAAAAACAAAATTTATTAAATTGTTTCCAAATGATCTGAAAGGACTTCTACTTATATTCACAGCAACTAATTCATAGCAACTACAACTAAACTTATTTACTTAAAATAGTACCAGAATCACTAAGAATCACATTTTCTAAATAATAAATTTTAAAGAAAATTGCAACTTCATCATTTGCCAAGAAACTGTCACATTACAGAGAGAGAAAATTGTATAAGCCATGCATAGTTTCTCCTCAGCGGATACAAATGCATATTCTTTCAATGTTATTAATCCTCACCTGAGGATTTTTTTCCATTTTTTTTAGAGAGAGTGGAAAGGAGGGAGGAAGGAAGGGAGGGGGAGAAAGAGAAAGAAAGAAACATCAATGTGAGAGAAAAACATAAATTAGTTGCCTCCCTCACCCCAACTGGAGCTGGGTATCAAACCTACAACCCAGGTATGTGACCTTGACTGGGAATCAAACCTGCAACCCTTCAGTGAGGGGCCGATGCTCTAACCACTGAACACACCTGCCAGAGCTCTTTCAATTTTATAGATGCAAGCTTTTTCTGAGTTTCTTCAATGCTAAGTTTCTAAATATCATTTAAAAATCTAAAATAAAAGAAAAATAAACAAAAAATCCCATACACCTTGGGAGAGTCCCTATTCCAAGAAATGATCAAAGAGTTCTCTGAACTGTGGCCTTTGCTTACCAGTTGGTCATTTATTTTTATCCACTCTATTGGCATGGTTCCAGCTACCTAGATGCAAAGGATAGTCTAACCCAAGTTTTAAAAGGGCAACTCATTACTTCGTTCCACCAAAACTGTAGACTCATTAATTTATTATACAATCTGTCTGAATTGCATGCCACTGTTCTCCATGATAAATGGCATGCTGGGCCTTTTCAGCCTGTGGATCCTTAGAACTACATGCAGACTTTGGACGTGGTTATTCCTCAAGTGACCCCAATTCTCATTTTTTGCCTCAATGTAAGTTTTTATTTTTATCCAAATTATATATGCCAGTTTTTAAAGGTTAAACATTTCCATAATGTTGTTACATAAAATAGACAAATGCCTGGGTTTGAGGCTTGATCCACAGTAGGGGATGGGCAGCAAGCAACCAATTGATGTTTCTCTCTCATCAATGTTGCTATCTCTCTCTCCCTCTCTCTTCCTCTGTCTCTAAAATATATTATTTTTAAAAAACTTTCCTGACCAATTCCCCTTGGCCTTATTTTCTTCTCTCCATAGGCAATCACATCCAATTATTTCAAAGCTGACATTTAATAAAATACTTTGATATTATTTAATAATATGTTTACTAATCTTGATTATTCAGTTTTAGTGTTTTTCAAAAGAACACCCATCATAGAGGATGAGTATAAAGCTTCATTTCCTAATCTACCTCTCTATACTTGCCTCTTTCTCATCTCCCTATCCTTCCAATATAGTTACATTATAATTTAAAACAGATCAATATTCAATGTGTACATTTATAGGACTAGGGATACACTATTCTCAACTGTGATATGCAATGAAATCTGAGTTTACTGTATAACTCTTTGTTTTTCCTGGTGTAATCAATTGTACAGTTGTTTAATTTCCTAGGTAATTACCACTAATGCAACCCTAAACTTTCTGCCAGCCCTGTATCTCCCCTCAGCAAATAACAAATGTATAAGGTGGTCTATCCATTTTACCTTCTTTAAGGAATATCTCCTGGAGTCATCTGAGGTATTTCCTTATGGGCTGGTTGCTTGCTAAGGCTTTATCCCCTGCTAGAAACTCCCTTTTCTCTCCTCTGTATTGTCTTCCCTATTTTTTTTTTTAATGCTCTACCTTCCTTTTTCTTGGATGATTTTGTTATTTTGGGAGAAAATATTTTCTAGTATGGCCCAAGATAGGATGCATTGGAATTAAATTTCTAAGAACTTACATATCTAAGAATATCTCTTCAAACTCAATTAATAATCTGCCTAAGTACAGAATTATAGATTATAAATCATTTTCCTTCAGAATTTTGTTTTCTAGCTGCCAGTGTCATGGAGACCCCATATGATTCCTGATCCTTTGTTTGTGATTGTTATTTTTGCTTTCTCTAGGATAACACTGTCCAATGAAAATTTAATGTGACCCACTAGTGGTAGCCACATTTGTAATTTTAAATGTTTTAGTAGTGCCGTTTTAAACATTAAAAGAAAACAGGTGAAATTGATTTTAATATTTTATTTTATCCACTGTATTCAGAATATTACTATTTTAACAAGTAATAATATAGAACATTTTAAAATTTTATTTTATCATCTTTATTTTTTAATCTAAGTCTACTAAATCTGTAAAATCTGCACTGACAGGATGGATGTCTCTGGACCCGCTGCAAGTCAAGTGCTCCGTTGCCACATGTGGGTAGTGGCTACTTACTGGACAATGCAATTCAGTCGGGATTTGGGATCTTTATTTTTTCTTCAGTTATTCTGATACCTCTTAATAATTTAGGTGAGAGACAAATTTTTCCCATTTTTCAAGACACCCATTTGTCTTGAGTCATTGGGCCTGACTCATGGGGCTTTATTAGTCATATGTACCAGTTCTAAGAAAATTCTTTCAATTATTGCCTTGATAATTCTTCTTTCCCTTCATTTTCTGTGTTGTCTATTTATGAAACTTCTGTTACTCAGATGATGTGTCTGCTGGTTCCCTAACTTAGTTATTTACTTATTTCTCTTCTTTTCCATTTCTATTTTTAGTTCTGCTTTCTGGGAAATTTAATTTTTCAACATTTTCATTTCCTGATCTCATACTTTTAATTTTGAGGAGCTCTTTATTTCTTGAATGACTATTCTTAACTGCATTTGTTCTTGTTTCATGATTATAATATCTCTTTAGCTCTCTGAAGATCTTTTTTAAATAATGGTTTTTTTAAAAATAATATTTCTGTGTGTAGTCTCTGTTCTCTCAAGCTTGTTTTTCCCTTCTTAATTTGTTTAATCTATTTTTTATGGTAGCTGCCTCCTCTGCAATCTGCCAACTCTGAGGTGTCTTCTTATTTAAGAGTGAGAAATTAAGAGTTGACCCATTGAGTATATGGGTTAAGTATCTCAAACATTAACTTTACTTATTGGTCAGATTCTCCAGAGAAGAATCTTATGTCCTCCTATTCTAAGGATAAAAGACTGGCTATTAAAGTCTAGGAGCCAAGTAAGAGAAGAGGACTAAGATTATCAGCATCATATATATCTATGAGCACATAATTAAACCATCTTCAATATAGTATCTCCACTTTCAGTTGTAACTGGTGTCCCCTTTTCAGAAACCCTCTGTTACGCCCACGAAAGGAACTAAATCTTTGGTATGTTGCTGTGGTAGACAAATCTGTATTATCTTGGCACTCTTTGGAAGTTATTTTACTCTGTTAAACTTTGGCATGGTGCCTTACCTATAAGTTGAGAAATGTTGTATGGAAGAGCAGTGTTCGTTCTACTATAATTAATTATCCCGCTGTATTAAGTTTGGAATTGGGAAAACAATTATGCACCAGCATAGTTTTCAAAACTTTTCTGCCTGAAAAATTATGTCCTAACATCCTTTGTCTAAATCACAGATAGGAACAAACTTGCTAACCACAACCAGCTAGTGTAAAGTCTAAACCATCTCAACTCTTAAAGTTTAGCAAGTTTAGATCTAACACTGCCCTCTCCTACTCTTAACACATTTCATACCGCTCAGGAGTTTTCTCGTGTTTCGCGCGCCATCTGTTAAGGACCACTCACGAGTGTTCTCGTTTTTCACGCCCATGGAAAAAGGAGCGAATCTAGATGCTTATGTAAATTTTGTTTGGTCCCTCTTCATAGAGGAAAATGTTTTAAGCAGTACCATACGTTAAAAAAGTACTAGGAACTTTAATTGTTTAATTGTTTTTGTAAATAAAAATGTTATAATTATTGAAAAACAACACCTAAAGTGCATTATGATGATTTAAATAACGTGCACTTTGCCCAAAAACGTGCGGTCCCTGGCGTATGTCTTAGAGATTTCTATGCGGTATGCAGTGTGTTAACCACCACCCACTTGAAGTATGCGGTTAGGATATACTGCCACCAAGTGGTAGATCTGGGTATCATTTCTGATGTCTCAACAAAAAATTGCATGTTTTGAAGGAGATTCAAGATTTATCCATTCATGTATCTGTTCATATTATTTATGAAAAAATATTTTATTGAAGAGAATAAATATTTGCATATCATAGAAAAGAACACAATTCACACTAAGTGAACATTTTTCTTTGAAAAGTAATTTCTATGGGAAACATGACATCCTTCTTACTAATCTTTGTTTGTTACTAAAAACAGCTTAATCTAATCCTGTTCTTGCACTTACATTATGTAGAATACTCCTTCTAACACTTCTTGAATTTTAGATTTCAAGGTAAAGATGACTTTAAATGTTTACATGTGACTTTTTAAAATATATTTTATTGATTTTTTTACAGAGAAGAAGGGAGAGGGAGAGAGAGAAATATCGATGAGAGAGAAACATCGATCAGCTGCCTCCTGCACACCCCCTACTGGGGATGTGCCCGCAACCAAGGTACATGCCCTTGACTGGAATCAAACCTGGGACCCTTTAGTCCGCAAGCTGACGCTCTATCCACTGAGCCAAACCAGTTAGGGCTACATATGACTTTTTATCCTCTAAGAACTTTGGCCTCAAAAACCTGGAAGATTTTGAAACACATCTTCACTTTCCCTAATAATTCACTTGTGCTG
The DNA here is from genome assembly GCF_014108235.1 of Myotis myotis. Classification (NCBI taxonomy): domain Eukaryota; kingdom Metazoa; phylum Chordata; class Mammalia; order Chiroptera; family Vespertilionidae; genus Myotis; species Myotis myotis. The sequence goes on from NW_023416315.1 coordinate 50,401,789, forward strand.
GCAACTGTACTCCTCTGATGTGTTAAGAATCTCTAGATAAATTTTCCTACACCTCATTAGAGCAAAGGATACCATGCCAGGAACCAGATTCTAGATCATCCAAAGCCATTACAAGAAAAAGTAAATATCTACTCAGCAATAAAAATGAGCAAACTATTGATCCACACGTTTAGATGGATATCAAGGGTATTGTGCAGAGTGGGGGGAAAAGCCACTCCCAAAAGGTCATATACTCTGTGATCTATTTCTATAACATTCCCACAATGACAAAATTATAGAGATGAAAAAAAATCATAATTATCAGGGGTTAAGGATGGTGGTGATTAGAGAGATGGGGATGACTACAAAGGGATAGAAAGAGAGAGATATTTTTGGTGATGAAATAGTTTTACATCTTGAGTACAGTTGTGATTACACACGTCTACAAATGTGATAAAAAGACATAAAACTAAACACACAGTATAGCAATTTTAATTTCCTGGTTTTGATATTATACTATAATTATGTAAGATGGAACTATTGGGGAAAACAGTGCAGGGTACCCAGAATCACTCTAAATATCCTTATAATTTCCTGTAAATTTATAATAATTTCAAAATAAAAATATTTTTAAAAGACTAAATAAATCAGTTTCTTTGAGCAATCAAAATCTGCATACCTGAACTTTAGACTGGAATTGTATTTGAAACTTTTCATCAGTTGTGAGTGAATTGTGTTTGATTGTGTCTAGAAATAAAGAGAGGTAATAAAACTCCCAAGGTTCCAGGTAGGAGTGAATAATTTTTATCTCACTACAGCATGTTTCTTGTTACCACGGTACAATTCATTCGTACATTTCAAGGATCTATGTACCCTAATCTCTCTATTGAATTTGGAATTTAGTTTGATGAGTCCTAATTTCTAAATCTATGCCTCTTTTTGGTTTCTTTGTTTCCTCCTGAAATGGTGGGTACTTTTTTTTTTAAAAGAATGCTTAAGCTTGAATATCTGTACTCAATAATATGACATCTTAAAATTTTGCATTTTTTATTACTTGTCATATAGTTTTATTACCTCATGAAAGAGTGTTTCCTTTCTCTCATTGTTTTGAGCTAGAGACTGTTAAAATAGTGGCAGCCGACATTCAGAATAATAACACCATTTTATGGAGAAGTTTGGAACCTTTATTCCATAAAGAAAAGTCATTCTGTAGTTTTAATGAGGCCCCAATCAATCATCACAATTATGTTATTGTTTGAACCTGAACCTCTGGAAACTAATGCCTGCCATTCCCCCAAATCAACCGTTAATGAATAACAACTTGATATTTATTACATTGTTATTGTATTCTGGTAGTTTTGATTTAAACTTGAACCATATCAACTGTATATTTAATTGCTAACTGAAGGCATTCTATAACCTAGAAACAGACTATTCTGTTTATAAATTGATGACTTTTAAGCATAAAACTTATATTCTCACACTAACACTGTTACTTATCATTGATTCACAGATTAATTCACGTCAGGTTTAAACCTAGAGGTAGGTGTGTAACCACCAGAATTGTCATTGACCTGTCTGTTATTTCATTCTCTAATGCAAATTTCTTCCACTCTTGCTCACCCTTGTCCACTTCTGGTCTTTCATGGCTCTCCTTTCTTCAGTGGGAGGTAAGGCTTCCAGCAGAAAACCCTGACTCTGAGCAAGGTCACCCTGCACAGCTAGAAGGCCGGCCTGAATCTATTCCTGTCTCATCTTCCTTGCCAGTTATTTCATTGGCTTAGCTCAAGATGCACCCCTCTGGATCTGGTCTGTGACAAATGATGGAATCCCTTGGCTCATGTCTCCTTTAAAGTGAGTACAGTGTCCCAAGGTCACAGGAAGGTCACTGCAGGAGGGACTCTCCTGCTGTCTCCAGCTGCATTTTGGGGTCCTTGATGCAGGTGTGAGGGCCTGGGAGAGAGACTCAGACCCAGAGCCCTCCGCAGTCACCTTGCAGCCCCTACCTGGCATGACCTTTCTGTGGAAACCAGCAACCCTCAAAGGCACCAGTGCAGCAGAAGTCTCCCACCCCAATTCCTTCTGCAGCCCCTACACTCGCCATGCCCCTCTTGTGCCCAAGGGAATCCCACAGAGCCGCTTGAACCCTGCATTTGGCAGCCCATTCCTATGAATACTAATCACCTGCTCCCTGGCCACACTTCCTAGGTTGTCACCCGCCAGGCCAGCTCTTGCACACTAGCTGCTTCCTGCAGGGCCAGAGCTGTGAACTTCTCTACTGCCCCAGGAAAGAGAAGGGGACCCTAAACCGGAAAAGGAGGTTAACCCTAAAAGTAGAGCAATGCTCAGGCCTGTGTGAACATTCATTATTCCATTATTTCTGGGAAGAACAAAGACATTGTTCTACTTCGGAAAAGGAAGACTCAAACAGGGAGGTGGCCTGGGCTGAGATAGGAGAGCTCCCCCAGACTGCCTGGCAGACCTGCAAACAGCTTGTCCAGCAGCTGGTGAAGAGAGAATGAAAGATGTCCAGGAGACATCAGTAGTAGCGCCCTGTTCCTTTACGGGGTCCTTGAATTGACTAGAGCAGAAATGTATTTGCAGATTGTTTTCTGGTTTTTTGTTATATTTTGGTGAAGGGAGCTGTGTTTGGGCTACTCTCCTAGCCTCACTTAGCAATATTTATACTGTAGAGTGTTGACCTATATATCCCATTCCCCAGAGAAGTACAAGATTTTCTTTTTGTTGTACTTCATTTCAGTCCCAGAGAAACAAAAGGATCTCTGATGTGTCTCAGAGATTAAACAAAATCCCAATTAAACGATGAATGGGTCAATTATTTAAAAAAAATAAAAGCAGAAATGTCTAAAATGCAAATTGTCTGAGGAGGAAGAACTTGTTTAAGAAATCCTTTGCTCCCCATCACGAAAGGTGTCCAAGAAGAAGTTGGACAACAACCAATCTGGAAAATTATAGAAAGGACGCAACCCACTTGCCAGCCCATGTGTTCTGTGCTTCTAGAAGTTGAGGGATTTAAACTTTAAACTAATTAAAATAAATTTCATTGAGTTCCACTGTAGTCTGTAATTCCAATTTATTGTTTGTGTAACACACAATGCACATTCATTCTTTTCCTGATAATAGCCTAAGTCCTTCAAAGTGTAATTCATGTGCACAGAAAAGACATTCTAAATATTAGGTGTTTTCAGATGGCAATGCAGCAAAAACTTTAAGCCATAAGGAAATAACGACTTCTAAATTTTGACACTGATCTCTGAGTATTATTCAATTTCCTACCTGCCTAATGTGGTGAAGGTTTAGCATGGGATATGGAAGCATGAACAAAGTTCTGAGAAAAATACTACTGTTGTTTTTAACCACACAAAGAATAAAAAGCACGTGTTTGTTTTTTTCGAGTTTTAAAATAACAGCCAATGTATAAAATAGACTGCAACAGTAAAATCAAACATTTTATATTGTCTAACTTTAATACTTTATTTTTTTAATTTATTTATTAATTAAGTTATTACATATGTGTCCTTATCCCCACATTACCCCCCCTCCATTCCCCCCACTTATGCCCTCACCCCCCTGTTGTCTGTGCTCATTGGTTAGGCCTATATGCATGCATACAAGTCCTTTGGTTGATCTCACCCCTGTACCCCCACCCTTCCCTACCTTCCCTCTGAGGTTTGACGGTCTGATCGATGTTTCTCTGTCTCTGGACCTGTTTTTGTTCATCAGATTATGTTGTTCATTATATTTTTAAATAAAATAATTTAAACATATCTTCTTGAGATAAAATGATAGGAGTTAAACCTTCTTAGTTCAGAGACTTAGACAAGAACTAGTCATAAATCATTTACATTTTGACTTTCTTGTCTATTTCATCAATATATTTTTCAGAGTCCACCAATGAAAGTATGGCACCAACATATGTTTAGAATTTCAGATTGCTGCAAGGGAAGATGTGGTCACAGATTCAGAAGTGAGTTTTTAATTCTCGTTCTTTTGTAACATTATCCCTCTATTGCTATTGTCCTCAAGCTTCCTGTTGTCCAAAATTCTTAGTCTGACATTTTATCTCTTCATCTCTTCAAGTGTGGCAAGTTTGTATCCAATTCTACATGAAATTTAAACGTGTAGCCACTCTCCTAGAGACCTTCTATTGCTTTTATAAAGGTGTCCATCTTCTGTATTGAATAGGTGAGCACTAGTTCATCCCTGAATAGATGGTATTGATTCAGTAAACCCTAAAGATTTTTGACCTTTTTAAAAAGTAATTCTGATTGCACAAGGTATTTTACAAAGTGACAAGGACTTCTGTTCATTGAGATTAAATCAGAACCATTTAAATTGAGCATGTTTTCTAGAGAGACTGTTGATTACATGACATTCAAAAAATGGTATCATGTTAAATAAGGGACATTTTGAATAATTTCAGTTGTGCTTTTTCTGGAAAGAGGAATAATGTAAAATATAAAACTCCTTGTCATAAACTGAATCTAAAATCAGCAGAGGGATTAATAACTTAAGGTGATACTGATATGAAGTAGCTAAGAAGCTGAATAATACTTTTGAGTTTGAAGGAAGGATTAAACTAGAAAGTAATTAGATGATGAATGATCCAAATTACTATGTAGAATTAAGACTTGAAAGTACACTTGATTTAGAGTCAAAAGACCTGAATTCTATGCCCACATCTGCCACCTGGTGACATTTACTTCCCCTGCAAAGGACAGTTTCTTCACAAATAAGTGTGTGGAATTGATGATCGCTGAGCTCTTCTCTAGATTTTATAATCTATGATTAACCAGATCTACATGGCACTAAATAAAAACCTATGGTGCAAGCAGATTAATTTAAAAGTTTTGGGCTCATTCATTTAAAAAAAATATGTATTGAGCAAGTATTATGTAAAAAGTATTGAAGTAGACATTTGAAATGTAAGGTTTGTGGGAGGAATTGTGAGTCTGACACATCTATCCATCATTCCAGTAGAGGTATCTTGATGACCTGTTGAAGTGCAGGTACAGACTTCAGGAGAAAGGTTGGAGCTGGAGCTATGGGTTTGTCAGTGATCAGCAATACAAATGCTTTAAAAAGGTGTGAATAATTAATACCACATACAGAGAAGTATCACAAATCACATTTAGAGAACCCATAGAGCCACAGTCTTCTTTTTTTAAATATGTTTTTATTGATTTCAGAGAGAGGAAGGGAGAGATAGAAACATCAATGATGAGAATCATTGATTGGCTGCCTCCTGCACGCCCCCTACTCGGAACAAGCCTGAAACCCAGGCATGTGCCCTGACCAGAAATCAAACCATGACCTCCTGATTCATGTGTCCATGCTCAACCACTGGGCCACACCAGTTAGACGAGCCAGTCTTCAGTTAAAGCTATTTAATCTGATAGCATACAGTATTGCCATAGATTTTTTAAAATATTTTTTGTTGATATTTAGAGAGAGGAGAAGGGGGAGGGAGAAACATCAATGTGAGAGCAAAACATCATTCATCTGCCTCCTGCACATCTCCACCAGCATCAAGGTGGCAACCTGGGCGCTGGGGCTGGACCCCGGCACCCTGACCTGGAACTGAACTGACAACCTTTTGGTGCACATGACAACACCCAAACAACTAAGCTACACCAGCCAGGGCTTGCCATGGATTCTTCCTTCTCATATACTCTTTCCTGTATTCTCCATAGCTATCATCCTTATTTCTCGTTTAAAACGGCTTGCAGTTGTTAAAATGATTTCTTAAGAGTATATGCCTTTCAAAAAGAGACAATTATTTTAGTAACCTAAAGAAATTAGCTGACAACAGGAATGTCAAGCATCTGTGATAAGCTAGTTTGTGGAGGGATATTTCTCTGAGGGCAGTATTAACAAGGCCTTAAAATTACATTATCCAGGTGAGTAGCCAGATCAATCTTGGGAAAGAACAAAGCTGGGGGAATCACATTTCATTTATTGAGTCAAATATGCTTCTTGTTTTAAAGTTTGGGGAGGGTGAGTATTTGTATAACTATTTTCATCAGGAATATTGGCTAGAAATTTTTTTGTAGTTTCCTTGTCTGATTTTGGTATAAGGGTAATGCTGGCCTCATACAGTGAGTTTGAAAGTGTTCCTTCCTCTTCTATTTTTTGGAAGAGTTGGAAACGGTTCCCTTTCCCGCTTGAAAAGGTATCCTTCACGCTAAGATTTTTAAATGCTTTCTTCTGTTCTTTTTTTAATGTTTAAGTTATTTCTGTGCTGCATTTCATTTTCTCCATAAGTGAAGTAGGAGTCTATGCTGTTATACTTCCCAATAAATAGCCATTTTTACCTATACCACTTATTAAATAAATCGCCCTCTTCAATAACTGAATTAAAATACCACATTTGTCACATATCACATTTTTATATGCTAGATACATTTCTGGGTGTTGTTCTTTCCTGCTGACATATTTATTCTTTTGCTATCATGCTACTTCTTTATTATAGTGACTCTGAGGTCAGCTTTAATATCTGTTAGGCCAAAACCCTTTCACTATTTGATTGTTTCTTAATTTGGGTATCTATTCTCCAAAATTATTAATACATTTACATTTTAGATTTAGTAAACTATATCAAAAATGAAATATGTGAAGTGGAACTTTGTTAGATATCTGTATCTATTTAGAGATAGAAAATTAATGTTTCACATCCTGGAACATGGTATGGCTGGAACTATATTCAGATCTTTTCATAACTCTTAATAGAATATATAGATTTCTGTTTAGAGATGCTGAACTGTCTTTTTAAGTTTATTCTAGGATATTTTATAGTTTTGTCACCATTTTATTTTTTTTCATTTTCAATACAAACTATTTCCAGTGTAGATAAAACCTAATGCATTTGTAAAGGTGTTTGTTATCCAGCTAACTTATTACTACCTTTGCATATTAATCTTAGTAGATTTATACCAGATATATATCCATAATAAGTCAAAAGACTAAATGACTGAAACAGAAAAGGTATTTGTAACAAAAATTATAGATAAAAACACATTTACCTTTTTTTACTTTTTATTTTTAGAGAGCGAGGAAGGGAGAGGGAGAAAGAGAGAGAGCATCGATGAGAGTGAAATGTGCATCAGCTGCCTCCTGCACACCCTCTACTGGAGATTGAGCCAGAAAACTGGGCACTGTCCTAACATGAAATTGAGCTGGTAACCTTTCAGTACACAGGACAACGCCCAGCCAACTGAGACATACTGTCCAGGGCTACATTTCTTAACACATACAAACTCTTACAAACCACTTAAAAACCAATTTAAAAATTAAATAAGAAATCTTTTCAAGAATATGAAAAGGAAACCACAAATGACAAAACCAGAGAAAAACAGAAATGGCCTATAAACATATGAAAAGATGTTAAAACTCATGACATTAAAGAAATGCAAATTAAAATGAATTACTATCAGATTGATAAACATTTTATAGTTAGCAATTGCGTAGCACTGTGTTGTCTTATGGGCAACTCTTAATGGTAAATTCAATTTATTTATTTTTAATATAGTTTATTGAGTTTTTTACAGAGAGGAAGGGAGAGAGATAGAGAGTTAGAAACATCAATGAGAGAGAAACACCGATCAGCTGCCTCCTGCACACTCCTCACTGGGGATGTGCCCACAATCAAGGTACATGCCCTTGACTGGAATCGAACCTGGGACCCTTAAGCCTGCAGGCTGACGCTCTATCCACTGAGCCAAACCAGTTAGGGCAGTAAATTCAATTTAAATCAAACTCAATATCCATTGGAACTACCTATTTGGTTGCCAATAGCTTGATCAGAGCATTAACATTCCTATAAGGCAGGAGTAAAATATAATAGAGATATACACAGGAATGAGTTTGTGTAATGGGAGAAGTGAGGTCTACTCCCTTTTCAGATCCAGATGTCTGCAAGGACGTGCAGAGCACTGCATGACTAGAAGAACAAACACCTGGCCATTTAGAGTCATGGAAACACAGAGGATTGAGAATATTCAGCTTTCTCCTTCAGTCCATACAAATGCACCTATGAGGCCTACCTGCTAATTATTTCTCTCCAACCACTCCCTATCTTCTCTCCTTCCTTCACATTCTTTGAGTCTTTTATATAATCCTAGAAGCCCGTTGCACGAAGCTGCTGGCACCAGTTTTCCTCCAGCACCCGGGACCCAGGCCTTTGGACAAGCCACAGCGAGGCTTGGCTTCTCCACTACGGCTGCAGTCTTCAGTCTTCAGTCTTCAGTCTTCACTCCAACCGGAGCCTTCAGTATTCGCTCTGCGCCTGCATATGCAAATTAACTGCCATCTTTGTTGGGTGAATTTGCATAGTCGCTCTGATTGGCTGATGGGCATAGTGGAGTGACACCAATTTGCATGTTTCTCTTTTATTAGTGTAGATCTGTCTTTGACCCTAGAACTCTAGGTTCCATCTTGAAGGGTCTCTGCTGTTGGAACCATTCTATGAACAAAATAAACTAACAAACAAAACAGAAACACACTCCTAGATAGAGACCAGACTGATGACTTTCAGCAGATAGTGAGGCTGGGTGAAAAAGGTGAAAGGATTAAGAAAAAACAAACAAACAACAACAACCTCATAGACACAGACAACAGTGTAATGATTACCAGTGTGAAAAGGAGGTGAGGGAGGTGGAAGAGGATAAAGGGGGCATAAATGGTGGTGGAAGGAGACTTGACTTGGGGTAGTAAACACACAATACAATATACAGATGATGTTATAGTACACTTGAAACCTATATAATTTTATTAACCAATGTCACCCCAATAAATTCAACAAAAAAACAAAAAGTACTATTCAGATTCTTAATAGTAGAGCATCTGTAAGACATAAAACCTTTATTAACTGCTTTTTGTACCATAAACTATATTATTCTACTAAAATATTGTGCATATTTATTCCAAAGGTGCTCCTTACTTCAAGAATGAGTTTGAGGCAGGATAAAAATGAAGTTAAGTGAAGTTAACCTTATTTCACCACATCATACTCTGAAATATATTAAAATATGTTAGAGACCAAAATCATGTTGTCCTTCTCTAGTGCCCTTCCTGTAGTTTAGCTCCTGCTCTTTAAAAAAAAAAATTATGTGGGCCCTAAAAAGCTCAGTCATATCCTTCCATTTAGTAGGTGTTGAGCCAGGTGCTGACCAGGGCAATCTGGGAATACAGGTAATTATGGAATGCTGTTGCCATCACTTAGAAGTGCAATGGCATGGATGTTCTAGGAACTAGATTATTGTGAACTGTTGAAGTGTTACCATGATTTCTTCTTATCTGGGAACAATAGCTCAGTAGATAAAAGGTGGAAAGTCAGTCAGGAATATAGCAGAAAACCTAGTTCACAAAGCCACAGTGCTCACTCTCTGTGGCAAATGACCTCCACAGAAGAACTTCAAGCTCCAAAACTAAAACAAGTAGTGGGGGAAATTGAAAAGCAATTTTATTGTAAGATGAGTGATTTTCTACATATGCTGAAGGGAAACAAGATATTTCAAATCTTGATGATTATATCTGCAGAGGACATGAATGCAAAATGCCTGTGTGGTGTTTTTGTTTTGCTTTTTTCCACTCATGTAGATACAAAATCCACTCACCTTTCAAATCACCATGGTCATTTGATATACTCCCTGGATTTGTACCTCACCAGAACCCATCATTCAGGTTCAGGCCAACATATCCATGTAATGAAAGACTAGACCTTTTTTTTTTTTCCTCTTAAACAAAATTTTTACTGTCCTATCTACATATATAGGAACATAATAATTCAGATTAAGGATATTAAGGATTGGCAGATAGGAGAATGCAGAGTGACTAAATCATTACGTTAAGCTCTGGGTCATTGCTGTCTGTAGAATTCCAACTGTCTTTAGAATTCTCTTCCCACCTTCCCAGCCTGTACAATTGATAAACACTACTCATCCTTCAAAACTCAGCTCAGGTCAGTGAAGTCTTGCTTATCTCCCTGCCCTCACTCATATCAAATTGACAAGAGTATCCCTTTTTCTGTCTTCTGTTTCCAGGACAGGCCCTTCATCATAGTATATGTATTATCTGAGGCTTTTTTATTGTCGTGTCAGAAAACAACTCCAGCAAATTTTAAAGGGTAATGATAAATATAGAAAGGTCAGAAATGTAGCCATCCTCAGAATAGAACTTGAACTGGAAAAAAACTATTGAACTCTCTCATCTTGGCTTCTTTTTCATGTTTCATTTTTTTCCATCTCTTCATCCAAGTCTTAACTATTTCTGTGTCCACATACTATAATATCACTGCCACTCGGTTCTAGTGCTAACTTTTGCAGTCTAGTCACATGCAGAGTTCACGTTCAGAGCTCAATGCCATATTGAAGGACAATGATAGAACCAGCTAAAATCTGGTGAACCCCAGTATCAACAGATACAACCTAAACAGCAAAGTCATATATCAGTGCTAGGCCTCAAACCCTGTGGATAAAGAAAATTTTTCAGACAGATGGGTCACATTTTAAACAGGAAAGACACCAAAAAATTTTGCTCTAATCTATAATATCTTGAGCTTATTTACCTAACTAACCTAAATAGAATAGAAATTCTTTGAACTGGTACCATATCTTATCATTAATTTTTCACAGCATAATGCTCAGTTTGAGCCATGTAATAAGAGCATAGCATTGTTTATTAAACAAATCCCTTTTTATTTACCCACCCTCCTTTGAGTGAATTACGCATCAGGGTGCAAAATGGGTAGTCATCTTGTCAGGGTCTTAAGAAACTTGAGTCCAAATCATAACTTTATATGAAAATACTCATGATAGATAGGGCAAGAGTGTATATATTAGTGCCCACATGAATGTGTCATTGACCATGTATTGAGATAGCACAGTAAAGTGACTTTTAGAAAATGGGTATGGATTCAAGCAAATCAGGGTGGAATCAGGACTCTGCCACTTTCTACTTACATGACATGGACTTTAACTTATAAATTAAACTGTCATCTACAAAATAAAGATAGTGCTCCATAGGTATATTTTAATACTGAAAGGAGATAGTGCATATAAAATGCTTTGCAAGTAAACATTTAAACATGAGCATTTTTCCCTCTTCTTACCTCCAGTATAGCTCTCCTAACTAAATAACACTTCAATGTTATGAAATGCTTATAAAGAAAATATAATGAGCCCTGGCTAGTTTGCTCAGTGGTTAGAGCATCAGCCTGTGTACCAAAGGATTGCGGGTTCAATTCTTGGTCAAGGGTATGTAATGCAGTTGTAGGCTCCCCAGCCCTGGTAGGGGTGTGTGTGGGAGGCAACCAATGGATGTCTCTCTCTCTCTCTCTCTCTCTCTCCTCTCCTCCCTCCCTTCCACTCTTTCTAGAAATCTATGGAAAAAATATTCTTGGGTGAGGATTTAAAAAATAATAAAGAACACATAATGAGACTTGGCAGGCATATATCAAACCAAGGACTCCATTAAGATTCATTATAGACATATTGAAAAATTAAAGAGAAATAAAGAATTGCTGAAATTAACAAGTTTAAGCATAAAGAAACATGTAGAACATGGTGAAAATACATATCAGATTAGTTCAACTTCTTCAAAAGATAGGCATGTGAAGCTTATAGAATTGAAGTAACACTTATAAGGGACACTAGAGGCCTGGTACATGAAATTCGTGCATGGGGGGCGGGGGTGTTGGCCCTCAGCCCAGCCTGCACCCTCTCCAATCCGGGACCCTTTGGGGGATGTCTGACTGCCGGTTTAGGCCCAATCCCACAGGGGATCACAATCCGAGACCGCTGGCTCCTAACTGCTCACCTGCCTGCTTACCTGATTGCCCCTAACCACTCTCCCTGCCTCCCTAATCACCCCTAACCGCCTCTGCCTCCCTGCCTGATAGTCCCTAACCAGCTCTGCCTGCTGGCCTGGTCGCCCCTAACCACTTCTGCCTGCCTGCCTGGTCACCCCTAACTGCCTCTGCCTGCCTGCCTGACAGCCCCTAACCACCTCTGTCTCGGCCCCCGCTATTGTGGCTTTATCTGGAAGGAAGTCCAGATGGATGTCCAGAAGATGTCTGGTCTAATCAGCATATTACCCTTTTATTAGTATAGATTATAGCCATTGGTGCAGCTGGAATTCCTAATGACCAGTTCAGTGTTCTTTCTAAGAATAAGTAAAGACATGGCGTGGTCCTATAGAGAATGACTTTGATCACTGGGTCATCCTGTTAATTTATGTTACTAAAATTCAAGTTTCATTTGGATGACTCAACCTGATGCCCACCATTCCTTAATTGTCTCAGCAGAGCTGAATTCACCATGAACTCCACTTCAGTCATCCATTTCCATGGTTATACAGTTGACCTTGCCATCACTTAAAACTGCTCTGAAACCTTTAATCCTATTCCCAGCCCCATCATCTTCCAGTCCCTTACCTCTACCTCATGTGTTCTGAGAGTAACTGACACCTTCAAGTCATTAATTCCTTCCATTTTTCCCCAGTCAGCACCTCCCTGATGTTTTTTTGTTCTTTCTTTTTTAGCCTAGATTCGATAAAGCTCCATTGAATCATTATCTATATATATAAAAACCTAAGCAACTGAATGACTGAACAACCTGTCGATGGGTCACTATGATGCGCACTGACCACCAGGGGGCAGACACTCAATGCAGGATGAGCACCAGACTCAGGGATCATGGCTGGCGAGCACCGCTGTGGTGGTGCGAGCCTCTCCCGATAGGGACTGACTGGGCACAAGCCCCTGGCAGGTATAGCAGGGCCTGGATGAGTGGGAGCAGCAGGCAGAAGCGGCAGGTGGCGCTGACTGCTGGTTTCAGCACAATCCCCAGAGGCCTTGCCAAGGGACCCCACCAGTGCATGAGTTTATCAGTAAGCTCAAATCTCAGTAATCAAGTCCTCCCAAATACCATTTCTAAAAACCACAACCAACAAAATAGAATCATCCCAGTAATCCTTCTCTGTTCCCAATACTTGGCTGCTGAGCTTTGCTGGATAAAAACTCAAAACTAGACAAGTAGGTTCTGTTCAAAATGTATGGATTATAGCCTCAATTGGCCCTTCCAAGTTTCTCCACAGTCATTATTTCAGTCACGTACTCATCTCTACTTGTTTCATCCTTGAGAAGCTCCAAGCTTCCTGTATCACAGAGAAATAGAGGCTAAGAAGCACAGTCACTTCAATTTCCTCTCCTTCTGTTTTCCTCCCACCCACCTCTTCTTCTCTCCCCCTCACAGGATAAAGTATTTTCCCATTCATTTTTAGAATTCCCCAAACTGTGCTGTGTATCACATCTCTCTGACTCTTTGAAAACCTCAGACCATTATTTTTTCCTGCAACTCCAAGCAGAAAATATCCTATAAATAGCCTAATATGCTAAGTGTCCAGTTGTCAGTTCAAAGCATAATATGCTAATGATATGCTAAGGCCGCTCAACCACTTGCTATGACGTGCACTGACCACGAGGAGGCAAATGCTCCGGCTGGTAGGTTAGCTTGCTGCTGGGGTCTGGCCGATCGAGTCTGAGAAAGACGGGCAGGACATGCCCTGGAGCCCTCCTGCGGCCCCTCCCTGGCTGGCCAACCTCCTGCATCCCTCCCGGCCCCAAGCGTGCATGGGTGGGGTCCCATGGCCTGGCCTGCACCCTCTCGCAATCCAGGACCCCTCGGGGTATGTCAGAGAGCTGGTTTCAGCCCGATCCCGCAGGCTAGGCCAAGGACCCCACTGGTGCATGATTCGTGCACCAGGCCTCTAGTCTATATATTTAAAACCCTAATATGCAAATAGACCAAACAGGGAACAACTTGTCACTATGACGTGCACTGACCACCAGGCGGTGCATGCATAACATGGCAGGCATTGGCAGCAGGCGTCAGAGCGTGGAACATGACAGGCATCGGCCATGGCAGGATGGTGGAGCAGGTGAGCAGGGGCGCCAGACCAAGATGGGGTGCTGGTAGCTGTCATCAGGGAGAGCCTCTGGTAGTTACTGAAAATTATTTGCTCCTGCATGCTGCAGTTCTATGGGGTGCTTGCACCTGCTGCCGGCACCAGCCCCGCTCGCACCTGCTGCTGGCGCCCAGCACTGGCCCCGATTGCTCAGCGCCATTAGTGGGTGTGAGCGGCAGCTGCCAGCCCTGATTGCCCCTGAGGGCTTCTCCACCTCCCCCTGCTCCTGATGGGCAATCTGGCAACAGCCACCACTTGCACCCACTGACGGCGCCAGCCCCACTCGCACATGCTGCTGGCGCCAGCCCCAATTGCTCTGCACCATCAGCAGGTGCAAGCGGGGGCTGGTGCCATCAGTGCATGGGAGCAGCAGCTGCGGGAGTGGGGTTGCCAGCAGCCAGGGGACTGGGGCCGTGGTGGGAGGGGCCAGGTGGGAACACAGAGGATGGGCTGAGACCTGCCCCTGTGCCCACTGCAGCCTCACAGCACACAGTTCCTTTCAAGGTGCATGAATTCGTGCACTGGGTCTCTAGTAGAGTATATTAACATAACCAATATTTTTCAAGTTTAGAGATGAGATTATAGCTTCTTTTAAATCCTCCCTTTAATATCTTGTTAATGTCATGATGAAATATGATTCAACCATAAATAAGAATGAAGTACTAATACATGCTATGACATGGTTGAACCTTGAAAAGATTATGCTAAGTAAAAGCAACCAGACAGAAAAGGCCACATAGAAAAATAGGCAAATCCATAGAAGTAGAAAGTGGTTGCTAGGGTAGACACAGTGGTTCTCAACCTTCTGACCCTTTAAATACAGTTCCTCATGTTGTGACCCAACCATAAAATTATTTTCTTTGCTACTTCATAACTGTAATGTTGCTACTGTTATGAATCATAATGTAAATATCTGATATGCAGGATGGTATTAGGTGAAAGGGTCGTTCGACCGCCAAAGGGGTCACGACCCACAGGTTGAGAACCACTGGTCTAGAGGGAGGGAGAAATTGGAAGTGACTGCCAATGGTTATAGATTTTCTTTTGGGGATGATAACAATGTTTTATAATTCACGATTTTATGACTATACTAAAAACTACTGGATGGCCCACTTTTTAAAAATGACTTTCATAGCATGTAAATTATGTTTCCACAGAGCTATTTTTAAAAAATCAATGTAACTGCTAATACCAGTATCTTCAGACCAATTATATAAATGGAACATAATTGTTTGCATCTATAAAGGACAAATCCTTAACCAATTACCAGCTACCTACAGAGTCCACTCATAATAGTGAACTTTCAATAGAAAACATGACTAGTACTAAACAATGACTCATTCAATAACTGCCTAATAAGAAATGAATCCAAGTAATAATAATGTACAACATATAAACAAAAACATTTCAGTTTATATATCAACAGTAGTACAAGTCATTTTACATATCAAAATTAAAATAGATATGCCATATGCTAGTTGAGATTTGGAGAAAAGGTTATCAATCATCTGCATAATTTTTTCTGGAAAATATTAAAACAATTATTTTAAATGCAGTATAAGTTTAAATGATAGGATCTAAATAAGGCGAAATGCCTAATAAACTCCCCAGGATATCACATTGGACTTTATGTATTCCAACAATTTTTTATGAACCTAAATAAAAATATACAGTTTCTGGATGATGAAAATGATAATTAACTCAAAGAAATAAACTTGTGCTTTATTAGCACTCATTTGCATACTTATTCATTTGAGAAACCTTGGATGTCACTATCTACCAAGCACTGTGTGGGTTATGTTAACTACTAATGATGCCTCTACAGTGCCTCCTTGTTCAAGAAGAAAACATAATGGAGCATTCGTGATGCCTCTTTTACAGTGTAGAATCTCCCAACTAGAGACAGATTGCTGTTTGATCTTTTCAGCTTGGAAGATGGGGACCACTTGTCCAATAAAATAGACATTAAACCTTTACAAAATATGAGGCAGTGTTCAGCGAATCGATTTGCCTACCTAACCGAGAACATAAGGAGAAAACCTCTTACATTTTACTGAAGCTCAGACATCTTGAAAAAATTTTTTTTTTCTGAATTGCAGTATTCTCAAATCTGCCAGTAGGTTGAAATGAAGAATTACCTTTTTGATCAGTAAAGCTTATAAAGTATTCATTCACATAACCTCCCTGTTCAACACTTCCCTTTTTCACATCTGTTCGCTTGTTCAACATGGGGTTTAAATTAGAATTATTTTCAGTTTACAAAATTTTTTCCTCCCTCAAGACTTTTTTCAACCTGTAACTCTCAGTTCTCTCTCTTGGCAAGATTACGTTTTCTTTTTGTGTCAGTTATTGATGGAATAGCAGAGTTCTTTAACCAAGCTGATCAAATGTTCTATTTTTTTGTGCTGAAGGCATGTTCTCCTTAGGGATATCTGTAATCATGCCAGATTCTATGAAGAAGATAGTATTCTGAGTTAGAAAAGAGACTCATTTGGCCACGAAATACGCAATTTGTACCCAAATTCCACCTATAGTTTTGCCCATGTAGAAACTATATTTTAATCCACACCAAAAAAAATTAGTTGGACCTCATGGACTCATTGACTCAACAACAAAACTTAAACATTAACTATTTGTAAATAGAATGTGAACACATTTATTTGTGATGAGAAAAGTCTCTGTCCCCTAATATCAGATTAGTCATCTTCACTCAGTCCTATAGCTCTTTATCCAGAAGAGAAAGAAAATATGAAAAAATAAAGCTAGCCAGGAAATAAAACACAGAAAATGAGGAAGGTTGTTTTAATTTAGTTTTCTGGCCATAAAAGTGATCCTTGGCTTCTGGGAAAGATGGAATAACAGGGATCATATTTACCCTTTCTTTCCTATGTAATTCCTGCATGTTTTTCAAAGCTCCATTGCTTCCTGAGTCCATACTCTTCTACCCATTTCAGAGGGTTTATTTTTATTGTACCACATTATAGTTCTCCACTCACTTGTCTTTTCCTAAAAAGGCCACAGTCTCTGAAGGTAAAGACTCCATCCTTTATGTACCTTTGAATACTGCCGTGTAGTTTGGCCCTTAATAAATATTTTAAAAAGGGAGGGATGGAGGAAGGAAGAAAGGAATGAAAGAAAGAAGGGAGGAAGAAAGGAAAGAGGAAGGGAAAGAAGGAAGGAGGGAAGGAAAGAAGGAAGGAAGGAAGGAAGGAAGGAAGGAAGGAAGGAGGAAGAAGGGAGGAAGGAAGAAAGGAAGGGAGGGAAGGAGGGAGGGAGGGAGGAAGTTACATAGTGTATATTTGATAATGCTTACAAAATTCATATTCACTATGACACTTTTTCTAGATTGCATCATAACTTTTCCTTTCTTTTTACCCTTTGTAGCTCTAAAAACTCATTCACTTTTCTAACAATGACTTTAATTTTGGCTAATTTTTGCTGACATTTAGGGAAGCACATTAAACAAGAAACTCTCTTAATATCAGTGTAGAATGAGTTGCTTCTAGAACAACAATTCCCTGAGGACCACTGGTATCACTTTTATACATGGAATTTTGTGTGAGCCTACTGCAAACAAATTTACCTTGGATGTTTTGTTTTCACTCACTATCTCTTAATTAGATCTATCAACATAAATTGCCATTTTGAAATTACTGTTGCTCATTCAAATTATACCTCCTTAATGTCAAATAACCGTCTTCTTACTTTAAAAATATCATTGTTCTAAACTACAAAAATATTTTGTGTTTTAAAAATAGCATTGAGATAGAGGAGTTCATAGTAATATAAATTCAAAAAATTTGAATGGTTAAACATGAAAATTAAAATTCTAAATTTCTAAAAGATAAATTCAATATCTATCTAATGTTTTAAAAAAATAACTTTCTTAGCTTTGAAGGTAGATGTTTGAGAGAACTAATATAAAAATATTTAACATTTATACAAAAATTCAAAATAAAAAGAGAAATTTCTTGAGAAAATTTCTTTATAATACATCAGGAAGATATTTAATTCATACTTAATTAAAAAGTAAATAAGAGTATTAAAATCCCAAAGTTGATTTGATAAAAATTTTAAAACAATAATTATCAAAAATACATAACATCAATGAATCTACATATAAATAAATATATTTGAACCAATATATATGTGAACAAATATATACATGAACCAATATACATAGATATGAATCAAAACTCATATAATTCAGGTAGAAGTGAAAATCAGTGTAACACTTTAGGAGATAATCTAGAAAGAATTATTAAAATGGTTATAACACTTGATCAAATTTGCACATATCTCTCTATTCTCAATACATTTTCCAAAAGTTAAAAACAAACCACAGGAATAAAAACCAGGTAATAACAGTGCAACAGCATGAAATATTATTATAAACTACTATTTGCCGTAGTATATAATATAAATGAGCAAAACATATAACAGTGGATTTTCATTAATAATGTAATTATAAAACATAGATAGAGCTGTTAAAGTTAAAAATATGAAGACTCTCTAGCAAAGTAGAAAATGTTTCTGATATAATGTTAATTGAAAAAGGACATGACGAGTTCTACAGTGTGATTATGTCTATATTGAAATCATATGTGACCATGGACAATATCTAGAAAGGAATCTGAAAAATCTAAACATTTAATTTGTTAGAACAGAATCACCAGAAGTTAATTTTATGAATTGATGTAATGATTTAGATGCTTTGCTATATAACATAATTTATATGAATGCAATACTGTTTCAAATGAAATAACAGAAAGCTACATTTAAGGGATTCTTACTTGGTAAGTTCCCTGAAGACAAGCTAGACAGTGTGTTGTTAGAGTTGCCAAATAAAAATACAGGACTGCCAGTTAAAGCTGAGTTTCAGATAAACAATGAATACATTTTATTTATCTGTGGCACATTTTTTCACTTTGGTTGATTTTTGTAACTGTTCTGGAAAATATTGAACCCCAAAGAAAACTAAACTCTGTACTGTTTTACTATAAATATTTCCCTTTATATATTTGAGACATGATTTAATACAAAACTATTTGTTGCTTGTCTGAAATTCAAATTGAAATAAGTGTTTGGATATATCTGGCAGCCTAACGTGGGCCACATAGAACCCCATATACCTACTCGTTCCAGTATGTGAATTGATGTGGGGTAGGACACATATGAAACAGTCATTGCAACTGTGCTTTTAACAAATATAAAAATGTTTAATATTATTGCCATTATATATTCTCTGGAAAATCTTGATCTTATCCATTAGGATCAGGAATAAGAAACCATCCTGAAAAAAAAAAAACAGATAAGAAAAGTGATTGAGATCATAGTAGACAACAGGAATCATTATTTTCCCAAATGTTCAAGCTCAAGTCAACTGCCTGAAACTCATCTACAGAATAAATTCTGATTAAACCCCAGTAACAGTCCTCATTATTTTAGTGTTTATATTTTCAAAAATCCCAGTTGGAAAAGACCCTGAATGGTCCTGGAACCTCTGTCTGGATTTCATTGATTCTTGCCAGATTGTTTACTTCCATTAACAATATGTTCATAGTCATCTATGGCCGAGTAAAGAGTGTTGCCTAAAGGACAATGCATAACTCCTTCCATTATTTATAACTTTATTAGCTATTGAGATATTTCATTGACATGTTAAAATCGTATTCTTCCTGATATATTATAAATCTCAGCACCATTAGAGGAATAAATAGCCCAGGCAAAAGGGTGGGCTACAGCAATGACCCTAGAGCAATAATCCACCTGTGGTGTTGAAAGCCTAGAAAGACTGCTGGGTGACTGGAACTTTGTGAGCAGAAGGAAGAATGACAGACATGAAGATAGGGGCTAAAATCCTGGACAGTATGTGTTGATGTGTGGATACCATCTGAACTGCCATGGGCAGCTCCTGGAGAGATGCAGAGGGATTGCTATAATCTGATTTGGGGCAGGTGACATGGTTTTATTTTCATTAATTAGGAATGATAATATGAGATTCTTGTAATTATTGCTGTGAATGAGGACAACAGATCAACTATTCTAAAAATGGAGTCATGGTTTGCGTTTTTTGGCTGACATCCCACAACATTCAAATGGCTTGTATTTAATAGTCCCATGTAGTATTTTAACTCAATTTGATAAATAGCCCAGCATTTTGCAAACAATATGTGGCTGAGCCCAAACAATGATCATTTTGTCACCTTAACTACTGGAATAGTCTTTTCAATTAATTAGTGTTTCTATTTCCACTTTGCTCTGCTCCAATCCAGTCAATACCCCAAAAGTCAGTATAATTTTTGAAATATAAATCAAATTACATAATTTTCCTGCTTACAACTTCCCAATATGAGGACTTTTGGGTTTATTCTCGGGATGTGAAGACCTGGAAAAGGCATCACTCTCAACTATCACATTCATGCTCATGTCTCTGAACTCATCAGATGTGAAAGAAAAGGCATACTTATGACTAGGCATAAAACCTATTTGTCTCAGTCTCTACTGCCCTACACAAAATATCCAGCTTTCAATAAAAATTATGAGGCATATAAAAAGGCAACAAAGAACAACGTATTGTCAAAAGATGAAGTAATCATTTCAGCCGTACCCAGATATGACACTGATGCTGGAACTACCTGAAAGGAAATATAAAACACTATGATTAATACATTAAGGGCTCTAAAATATACTTATTAATTAAATATCAGATGTGAAATGTCACCAGATAATGGAAGAAGGCAAGGAAGGAAAGAAGAGGAGAGGGAGGGAGGGAGACAGAAATGAAGGGAGGGAGGATTCCATTATATAAAAGGCAAAACTATAGGTAGGGAAACAGATCAGTGGTTGTTAGAGGTAGAAAGAGAAGAATGAAATTTACTAAAAATAGTGTGAGGGATTTGGGGGACAATTAAAAGTATTCTGTTTCATGACTGTGGTGGTCAATACACAACTTCATGCATTTGCCAAATCCATAGGACTGTACACCACAAAGAGTATATTTTACTACATCTAATTTTTTAAAAATTCCCAATAGCCACTACACTTAAAATAAAATTTCAATTCATTTCTATGTTCTGTAAGACTTTGAATAATATTTCTTCTGCATCTGTCTGCAAACTGATTTCATTGCTCACCAGGCTAGACACACACAATTTCTAGTAACTTACATTCTATCCCATCTCAGGCTATTGCACTTGCCATCAAATTCCTGGAACCTCATTTATCCTGGGTCTTTTTGGTTGGTTCCTTTTTATCCTTCACATTTCAACTTGATCCATTCTTAATATCCAATCTAAAGCAAATTCCTCACTAAGTTCTCCTTCCCTAGTCTACATTACCTTGCTTGGTTACTTCACTTAATTATTAGAATCTAAATTTACCTTGTTTATTAATTTAAATTTTTCTTATTTGTGAATTGTTTCCATCTCTAGAATACAAACTCCATGGAGGCAGTGGTTATTTGTCTTTTTCGCAAATAGAAAAATCCCTGGAAGATAGTAGGCACTTGATAATCATTGGTTAAGTGAATGAATGAATTTAAAAACTATTATTTTAAACCTTCTGTACCATTTCCTCCAAATGTCTCCCAGGAAACACTAGACTTTTATAAAAATAAAGAAAATAATTAGCTTGTATGTAAGTACAGTACTTCTGAAATAAGATAGATTATTAATTAATTGGCCAAACAATTTTTAAAAGAGGCCATTGAATAAGATCAGAAAGCTCTGTAGTACCCTGGTGACTCAGAGTTCTGTTATAACTTTGTCAGAACATAGATTCACTCAATACTGAACTTCATGAGTGGTTACTTGAGAACCAATCTACTCAGATACAGATTACTTTTTATCTGAAAATAATAATACTATAAATATTGTGAAAAACATGAGGCAAAATACAATTTTATTTTCCCCATCTTGCTATTTTAGGTATTTAGCATACAGCCATGCACATAGTTGTAGTACAATGAATGTTTGATGTATGCATTAAATAATTAATTAGCACCATTCCTCTATAGACAAACCCAATGTACAAATGTGCAACATTAGATAAAGAAAGCACGTTAGGAGAGACAGGTTCTACTGCCAGCTCTTCTATTAATTAGTGATGTGACCTTAACCTTTCTGATTCCCAATTTCTGTAGAATGAAGGAGCTACATTAGATGACTTATCATGTCCTTTGCTAACCTCTCAGACTTTTCCCCCTAGGTTGTGTTCAGAAATTCATTATACGAGAGTTTTTAGAACAAGAAAGGTTTTTCCCTGCAGAGTCAGTGTTTTTAAATGAAGCAAAATCTCTCAACAACCCCAAGAAAACCTGGTTTATCCTGAATTTAATGTATTTAAACAAACCAGTGTGTGTGTGTGTGTGTGTGTGTGTGTGTGAGTGAGAGAGAGAGAGAGAGAGAGAGAGAGAGAGAGAGAGAGAGAGAGAGAGAGAGAAAGTAATATAATTCTGGAATTTAATAAAACTGAAAAATAATACATTGAACATAGCTTATGCAATCGTGCATAATTTATCTTGAAAGAAACTCCATGAGGCAAAGTCATTTTAATTAGTAGAGAATGAGCTAGTAGATGGAAACTCTTTTAGAAATTCTAAAAATGGTCTGAGCATTTTCATGGCCTTTTATATCATGATAACACTGTTTTCCTTATTATTATTATTACATCTAATTTTTCAAAATGTATAACTTCTCTTTTTCTTGTTATAATGTACCTTTGTCATAATTTTTATGTTTAACAATCGTGTTAAGTTGTTTTTTGACATTCTCAATTAAAGAGAGAAAGATGGAAGTGATTATAGATTTTCCTAGGGTTGAGATGACTGGAGCAAGGACGAAGGGTGTTAAATCATGACTGTACAATATTAACAAAGTATTTGGTAGTATAAGAAAGTAATTAACTGTCTTACAAGGAATTAACTAAGCTTTGACTATAAAAGGAAAAGCAATGGAATCAGTGGGGTTACTGAGGACCAGAAAAAGAGAAGGTGGAAAGGAGACATTGAGTCTAATCATTCACCACCCCATTCACCATTAGTTCAAGACGCCCTGGGTGATTTCTCAGGGAACCAGAGGGGAAAATTGAGCTACTTCAGGACAGGTAATTGGAAGCAAATTTCCCTTTCTTGTTCTTGAAGCATTTCTGCTTCCTCCTTACAGAACTGGGTTTCCTGTCTTCTTGTGCTGTTATTTTGGTTTATGTATCACCTCATGGAATCATCATAGTACTGTCTACTCTTTACTTTGATAGCATATATAGTCAACTCCAGAGTCACATACTTTTTTAACATTTGAAAAAAAAATTGTAATTTATTCCTGAGTTATCTCCCTGGATATAACTTCATCCCTGCCAAGGAAGAAGTCCAGCTGTGCCTTTAACAGGTCTAGGATTAAAGCCATTGCCTAGACTTTGCATTCCATATTTGCACATTGCAGACCAGCATTAGGCTAGCTTAGCTTGTATTTCTAGTTGCAGTTAATCAATCTGTTGTGTGTGGGGTCCACACGGCCACATGGCTATCAAGGGAACACGAGCAGGAGCAAAGCCAGAGGAACAAGAGAGCCAAGAGCACAAATGGCCAAGGGAGAGAACTACTTTAAGGGATTACATATTCCCAAATTTTCAAGGACTTTCAGTGGCTCTGCCACCTCTATCCAATGATCTCTGTTCCCAGGTTTGACCGGCAGGCCTTCCCTATGTCACCCCAGTTTTACTGTGCATGCACTCATCTCCACTTTGTTGGACCCTTCCCTCTGATCTCTAGGGAATGGACTGATGGTTCCCTGAGGAGTGAAGTTGCAGCTTCCTGGTGAAGCTGCCAAGATGGCCATGCTTATAATGTCTGGCCTCTCTTTTGCTCCTTCCCTAATACTGGTAACTATCTGATTACAATAGTAATAATTTCTGGAGGGAAAAAAATCCTAAATAGTCTAAATGCCAACCTCTTTCTGACAAGGTAGCTTCTGATGATATGGAAATAGTAAATAGAACCCAAATATCACATACTTTGGTTAACAGTTTATTTTAAATAAAAAATATAGAAAATAAAAACAGTTCTACATGGTCCGGCAGAAACCACCAGAACTCTAAATTTTGTCAGCTTCATCCTTCATGTTGAATGGGTCTAATGTGATGATCCTCAAAGTGTGGTCCACAGATCGCCTGCATCTGAGTCACCTAGATGCTCAGTCAGAATCTTCAGAGATGAGCCTGTTACTCTGAATATCAGCAAGCTTTCTGTGTGGCATTTATATTTACTAACATCTCAGCAGGATCCTGTTGCGTTAGAGCAGGCACCATGCCAGTGCTTGGCAGAGAGGAGTTTACCAACCACAAAGCAAACAGCCCTTCCTCTCTCCCCTAAACCCCCTGCAGACTTCCAGGCTTTTCTTGCTGATGACATAGATTAGATACTTTAGGTACTCAAAAGCCCAAAGGTTAATGAGGCATCTCATTCATATTTCATGATTGCTGTTTGACCTTCTCTGCCTTTGGGACACACAATGGAAAAGGGGAATCAATAGAAAAATATCAGAAGCACCAGACAATTAGAAGATACCAGAAATAATCCATAAATGCCTACTGTATTGAAAGTGAAGGTTCTGATTAATAAATTATCAGGAGAAATCATTAATTCACCAGAATTTGTCAATGTGTAAAAAAACACACAAATGTATCAAAACCTAGGAATAAATAGCATCTCCCAATTTCTTTTTTCTATATCCCCTTCTAACCATGCCTGTTCTCAAAATGTCTGCCCTGTTCCTTGTCATTGAGGCCATCACACTAATACTTTGTTCTCTGTGCTTAGCAGATTATTTTGAGTTCTTTACTCTCAGGCGTATGTGCTCACACATGGGACCATGAAGGGAAAGACAGGAGAGAGTCAATATGTCTGTGTTGAAAACTAATACCTCTGACTTCCACTTTCTAAACTCTAAATCTTTGCACATTTTAAAGAGCATTTAAGAGGTTAGATTCCTCTTAAAACCTTTTGGGAGAGGAATTCTTTATTATTATGCTTTGCATTCCCTCTCCTCAAATGCACTTTAGGTCTTCTATACAGATCTTTGTTTTATATATTTTGAAAGTTGATTTATAATACTAATAAAAACCATTATTGAATATCTAAAATAGTTCAGAAATATTGTTTGCATTATTTTAAAATCTTGAATAGGTATGTCCTGAAAATATGTTTTTTGTAGCTCAAGTCTTCTAAAATGTTATTTTTTAAAAAATAGCATTTGGAGATTAGACAATTTAGAAGCTGCTTCAAACAATGTCCTCAATTTCAGAAAAACACAGTCACATATTAAATTATCTGAGGAAATCTACAGTGAAAATACAAAACTGTAGAACTGTTTACCCCAGATTTTCTCACATTAACTTGACCGTGAAACATTTTTTTTAAGATTTAATTGAAGTCACTTTGGAAAATGCTGCCTTACATCAAATTTAGAAAACATTTAGTATAATTATTGCTATTGTTGTTACTATTATTCTTACTCTAAATATAGAGCACTAAGGCAGTAAAAAAGAAAAAGGAGGATGATTTGCCCTACACCACACAAACAATGAGTGGCAGAGCTAAAATTCAAACATACTGGACTAAAAAACCCACTTTATTTCCATTATTTTCACTATAATCTTTCTCCTCCAAATAATTTCTAAAGTTCTGTGGATTCTACCAGTGGATATTGTATACCCAAGGAGAAAATCCTAACTTATCATATCAGTTCTCCATAATTCCCATAAGGTAAAACAAATTCAAATAATTTTCATTGTTGGATCTTGTTATGAAATAAAGCCATTAGCACAGAGGGCTGTTTTGCTCTATAGTTATTTTTATGTTAAATTTTGAAACAAAAATTCTAATATAGCAATTTACCCCAGGCAGTATTTAAAATGTTATAGAGACTTAGGCAGAATTTAGCAAGAGAGCATATCACAGAGTAGGCCATTAGTGAAAAAACATTCACAAAGAAAAGAAGGAAGAAAATGAGGGAAGGAAGAAGGGAGGGAGGGGAGAGAGAACAGGAAAATTGAATAATTAAATTTAGGATGAGTGAGATGGTGATAATAGGATTTGGAGTTCATGAGCTCAAAGGACACAGCACCTCATTTCCAGGAACCTGCCCTACAGAGATATTTGCACATGGAGGACAAAGTGACATGTACAAAAATGTTCATCACAGCATCTATATGATAAAAGCCTGAGCAACCATTACAGTGGAATGACCAGAATGACCAGTTGCTATGATGTACACTGACCACGAGGGAACAGACACTCAACGCAGAAGCTTCCCCTTGGTGGTCAGTGCACTCCCACAGGGGGAGCACCACTCAGCCAGAAGCCAGGCTCAGGGATGGTGAGCGCAGCAGTGGTGGTGGGAGCCTCTTCCACCACCTCTGTGGCAACGCTAAGGAGCAGTGAGTCAAGTGGTAAGGACAGCGAGCAGGTGGGCGGTAAGGAGCGAGAGGTCCCGGACTGCGAGAGGGCGCAGGCCAAGCTGAAGGACACCCCCACCCCCGACCCCCCACCCCCCTCCGCAGTGCACAAATTTCGTGCACCAGGCCTCTAGTTGTTTATAAGAAAAAATTGGAAACAGCTTATGTCCCAAAATAAAGAATTGTCCACATGAACTATGGTATGGAAGATTGAGATAAGTTTATATTTTAAAAAATTGGAAATAACTACAAGGTATTTTTCCCATTAAAAAGAGGTCACATCTGTAGCATGATTTCAAATTGTAAAGAGAGAAGGTGGGAACTCAGAGGTGAAAGATTATGAAGGGCATGATGCTTTCCATCCTGTATTTGTTTTTATGTATATTGAATCGCGATAATCATGTAATCTCAGATAACTTTACTTACCAGTGGAGGATGCATGTGATGCAGACAGTATCCTGGAGTGAATTAAGCAGCATCTGTATTCAGACAACCTAAATTAACCTATAGCTCTGTATCCTATTGTCTGGGTAACTGATATTTTCTTAAATTTATCTAAGTGTTTTTATCAACATAAAATAAGGATAATTGATATGTGTCTTTCAGTATTCCAAGGCTTATGTAATATGTAAGGTGCCCAATACATAGTATTTAATACGAGTAACCGCAAATCACTTTGAAGAATTAATGGTATATTACATATTTTATTGTATATTGTTGTTCTGTATCTTTTATTTCATTTACCTGATCCCACATGCAAGTCCTTTAAAAAAAAGATTTTGTGATTCATACTCTTAAATCTCTGTCTCACTACCTGGTAATATATTAAAATATTGCAGATTAAGTAAATAAAGTAGAATTATGCAAATTTTAGAGCTGAAAAATATCTTAAAGTTTACCTAGTTCAATTTCCAGTTTTACTATTAAGAGAACAATTGCTTGTCATGTTAATTAATTCATTGGATCCATCAAATTCATAGGGTGTATCCCAAGGTATCTTGCCTCACATCCTTTTTGCAATACTAATAAACCTCTGTCCTCCTGGAAAATCTTCCCACTACACTCATGCCATTGAGCCTCATTTCCTAGTCAGGAGCGATCATTTTAGAGCACGGGATATTTGGAAGTATGCAAGTGTGAGAAGTATCAGGACATAAACTTTGAAAAGGCAGAGCTTGATGAGGGTGGAGAGAGAGAAAATAAGAATACTGACATGAGAGACAAGCTTCACTTATTTGGCTGTTCTCTAAATTCACTTCAGTGGCATCACTTAAAATAATTTATGTGCCTGGCCAGTGTTGCTCAGTGGTTGAGTGTCAACCCATGAACCAGGAGGTCACTTTGATTCCCGGTCAGGGCACATGCCTGAGTTTCAGGCTCAATCCCCAGTAGGGGCATGCGGGAGGCAGCCGATGGATGATTCTCTCTCATCATTGATGTTTCTATCTCCCTCTCCTTTCCTCTCTCTGAAATCAATTAAAAAAAAAAAAAATTAAAGCAATAAAAGTAGGGAATAGTAAAGTGAAAAGACATACCCACTTTACATTCCTGGCACCCAGATTTATAGAGGACCACTGGAATACTATGAAATACTTTTCAGTAGTGGTATTTCAGATTTACATTAGTGCATATTTAAGTTTTTTGTATTTCACTGCAAATAAAAATGACAACTTGAGCTCTGGCCAGTGTGCCTAGATCAGTGGTCGGCAAACTCATTAGTCAACAGAGCCAAATATCAACAATACAACGATTGAAATTTCTTTTGAGAGCCAAATTTTTTAAACTTAAACTATATAGGTAGGAACATTCAACTTTAAATTCACGGTTTTCGTCTTCCGTTTTTCTTTGCTTCTTCTTTGTAGCCATCTCAAACAGGGCACCTAAGAAAATGTTTCATTTTATAATAATAAAGCCACCAACACAAAAGAATTACAATTCTTAAATTGATGACCAAAATACCTGTAGGATTTGCAGCTGGTTGGAAAAATACAGGTAACTTTATGCTTCGAGTAGGTACTTTTGTCACCCGTGCGATTTGCGGACGCAACTAGAACTAACCACTGCACATGAGACTGCTGACTGACTGGCTCACTCAACTCAAGCATGAGTGCCGCTCACCTCGCCCGTGCTGCGTATCCCGCAGCCCGCCTGCGTGTCTCCTGTCGCCTGACCCGACGGGCACCCCCCACTTCTTCTAACGCCACTTCTTCAAAATAGACTCGCCCGGGCTGAAAACTGACTTCTGCGCATGGGCCACGAAGTATCAATCGCTCTGTACATGCGCGCCCGCGCGTGGTATTTTGTGGAAGAGCCACACTCAAGGGGCCAAAGAGCCGCATGTGGCTCGCGAGCCGGGGTTTGCCGACCACTGGCCTAGATGGTTAGAGTGTCAACCCACACAACGAAGGGTCAAAGGTTTGATTCCCTGTCAAGAGCATGTACCTGGGTTGCAGGTTCCATCCCCCAGTACCCAGGTAGGGATGCATGCGGGAGGCAACCAATGGACCTGCCTCTCTCACATGGATTTCTCTCTCTCTCTCTCTCTTTCTCTCTCTCCTCCCTCCCTTCTAGTCTCTCTAATAATCAATGGAAAAATATCCTCGGGTGAGGTTTAACAAACCAAAAACAGACAACTTGAGGTAAATATCCTAACAATACATGTTTTTCATATTAAGGGCTAGATAATTAACTCCCTATGAAGCAAAAGTTTTACTTTGGGCAACAATTACTATAGAAATAATAGCCTAAAATATATCTTTTCTATTATAAAATATTTTCAGTCACACAAAATATATAGAAAATAACATAAACTAAGTGTACTAAAAAAATTCAACAAGCAAACCAATTATTGCAGATACACATGGTGCACTTCTCTCCTTTCCAGTGGTAATCACTACCCTGAATTTGACACGATTCATTAATTTTGTGTTTTTATACTTTGACTATAAAGTGTGTATCTAAACTATAAAGTATCATTTGCAACTATCCAAACTACCTAGAAATTGTGTCATTCTTTATATAACTTTATACAACTTGCTTTATTTGCCTATTTGTTTTTGAGATTTATACATAGTGATACATATAGTTCTGGTTTGTTCACTCTAGCTGCCACTTAGAAGAATATATGACAATTTATCCACTCTCCCATGGATGAGTATTTAGTTGTTTTCAGTTTAATTGCAAACAACACAGCAATGAACATTCTTGTATATCTATTTATATTTTCATGAACATGGGCATGAATTATGTAACTGATAGTCATTTTCAGCCTTGGTAGACATTGCCAAAATGTTCTTCAAACTCTTTTACCAATATATATCCCATAAAAGATTTTCTAATGTTCTAATATCCTCACCAATATGTGGTAGGGTTCAACTTAATAATTTTGAAAAGCTCCTTTCCTTTTCTTTAAGTATGTACTAAGCTAATGAAAATTTAGTTTATTTCTTACAGTATATTTTGCAGGTAACGTCAGGTAAAAGAAATTTGAAAGAGGAAATTGAGCATAATTGGAATAAAGTAAATAATAAAATTATGAAAGCTATCAAAATATAAAAATATGAGGAAATATTAAGCATCCATTTTTAAGGGCTTTGTCATGAGACAATTACAAATTATCTTTGAAAATTGAAAAACAAAGGGACTCTCCAAGACAAAGTCCCTTAATGCATGTGCATGCTTTATGCATTGTACACACTTGTATGACAATTACAGGTCTCTTGGCACATTATATAATATGGACTAACTAAATATGGTGACAGTAATTTATTCTGGTGCTTACTATTTAGACCATATATGTCAGAAATTAATATTTTGATATGTTTGGAGTTTTATTCTGAACATTTCTCTATTTTTTTTTTTTTTTTTGTCTACTAACTTTCAGTACCTTTCTAGGCAGCCCTTAGATTTCTCATTTTGACCCTTCCTTTCTTGTTCACAGTTACAAAACTCTTCTCCAGGTCTATGAAGGTCAAGGATCAGTATGCCTTTCACTGGACCATTAGAAGTCCGTAACTGTGAGCTTTCTATTGAATGCCAGCCTTCATTCAAGATGTTTTCACTAGGGTTTTTCACAGACTAATATTGATTTTCTTTCTCCAATGCAATATATCTTTTTATGGAGTAATGCCTCAGGCAGGGCTGAGATTCAGGAAGATTTTGAATTTTTATCTGTTGAATACTTATTTTCAAAACGTTTACATACATTGTCCCCTTCCTTCATATCAATTGAGCAGAGCTAAATCGTTTTCCCTCAGTATTATATTTCATATTGTAGGTTTAGAATTTCAAGCAGGTGGGGGATTGTGTCAACCATCACAATAATTTAGAGGGAACAGAGTTGAATAAACTATGGAAGCCCCTTCCCAGCTCCAAGCAGTTTTACAGGGCAGAAAACCTTTCACTAAGTTTCCAGAGTCCAAGGCCAGGCAGGTTGATCAAGTTGGTTTGTGAGCACAAAGATAGGGGCAGTCACATTAACCAAGCCCATAAAAATAACACATAAAATAGGAATACAAATTGATTTACAGGGAGAAAACATGACTGCAGATGGGACCGATACTGAAATCCTTTGATCTTGTACTGCAGGTATTGTTCTGGAGAAACTCCTACCTGTGTGCACCAGTAGCTATGTACTAGGAGAATTTTCATAGGAGCGTTGTCTATGCTTTTTTAAAATTGTAAAAACAAAACAATATCCACAAACAGATAAAAATGGATAAACAAATCGTGATGTGTTTATAAGGTAGAATCCTATCCAACACTGAAAATTAATGGACTATAGCTTAATATATCACCATGAATGAATCTTTAAAATGTTGAGTGAAAGGGGCAAATTTTAAGTCACATATATTATAAAATCATTTTTAAAAATTTATAAACTACAAAACCAAATTACACATTGCTACGGACATATTTGTATGTGGTAAAATTATAAGGGAAAGCATAGAGAATAGTGATCACTACATTCAGTTTAGTCCTCAGGGACAGAGGACATCTAGGCAATTTTGGGGGAGAAATAGTTGAAGCTTCGATGGCTTTAGTAAGAGTCTTTTGCTAAGATTGAGTGGTGGTTTCAGATATGTTTTATTATTATGCTTAACAATTTCAGTTTTTACTAGAGACCCAGTGCATGAAATTCAGTGTGGTCCCTAGGCCTGGCTAGCGATCGGAGCGCAAGCATCTGGCGTGGAAGGGCAGGTCCCAGCTGAATTCTGGGCCCTGAGCAGCACCTGGGGCCCCAGGCTTCCGCACTCTCCCCTCCGCCTGAGTCAGAGTGCCCAAGTCCCCACGCGCAGATGCAGTGAGCACGACCGGACACCACAGGCTGGGGCACAGTGTGGGTCTCTGGACCGTCCAGCAGCACCGCACTGAAGCTGGGTGGCAGCGTGCTCTTTCCTGGCCAGCCTCGCAGAAAGGTTCTTGTGCGAACCCACGGGGAGCCCAACCGGCCCCTACTGTTTTGGTGGCTGCGACCTGGCTCACCCGGAAGAGGCCATGCAGGTGCGGGCGGGCTCCTCGCAGGCGGCCGGCACCTGAGCATGGGGGCTTCCCCAGTGCACAAGCCCTGGCATCTTGAGGGAGATTAGCAGGGGGATTGAGAGCGAGCTTGGCAAACACCCCACATTCTTATCGCACCTCCATCACCCTCACCCCCATCCCCAGATAGCCGGCAAGAGGTCACAGCCCCTGCCCGGGCACCTCCACCACCCCCAGTTCCCCATCTCAGCTATCACCCACCCCCAGCTCCCATCGCAGCCTGGGTCCCGGCCCTGATCAGCAATCAGGGCCTGCCAGCCCCTGGTTGCCATCTCTGGGGCAATAGATCAGGGCCAGCCCAACACCCGGTTCCCTCAGCACCTGGGAGCTGGGCAGCGGTCCCACCCCCCGCCTCTGCAGAGCAATCGGTGGAGTGATCGGGCCCCCATTCGCACCCACCTTGGCCTGGCACCACCCACTCACCTGCTTCACCATCCCACTGCGATCCCACTCTCGCTGGGGTCCATCAGGGCTGGCAGCACCTCCACTGCCGCCTGCAGCCAGTGCTGTGTCGCCGACACCCACCATGTTCCATGCTGCCCCTGGTGGTCAAGCACACATCATAGCAAGCGGTCAAACTCCTGGCTGAGGGGACAATTTACATATTAGGCTTTTATTATATAGGAAGAATTATATAAGATATTTTGAGTATATCACCTGTCTGTCAAAGTTTTATCTGATTTTTCCTTTTATAACATAGTTCGTATCACTTTTCTCTATTATGGATTTTTCATTACCATTATCAAATGTTGCTCCAATGGAACAATTGAATTTAAAACTTGCTTAATATCCTGGGTTTTGTTATTTGTTTCTTGACCCTGTAAATGATTTCTGGGCTTCCAAATTTGCATTACCACATTCAGTCTGGATTTGTAGCCTAATTTAGCATTTTAGAACTGAAAATGAATATTAATATATGCTTTGCAATTCAGGGGATGGTATCATTCAGGTCAAATGAGCAAGGCAATTCAGACAATCTATTTAATCTTGTGTCCTTCAAATGGTGACTCTTCTTTATAGTGGAGCATCATTACCGAGAAGAATTAACAGAATTCTTAAAGTGCACAAAATGTTTCAGACCTTTCTTAGTAGACTTTATTGATATTATTCTACAAAATACTGCTGATGCCATTCTTTCATATTTCAAAATCGTCTTCTTGGTTTACTTAAATAAATCACTACCCAATCTTTCCAATTCTTTATGAAATACTAATTTTCTCTTATATCCTGCTAGGTTTTCAAAAATAGTAGCAGGTGGGAAAGCCTACTAAAATTATGTTTTCAATAATTTCCCATGCTGTTTTCTGAATTACTACATTTTTCATATTCATATTTTAAAATATATTATGTATTTAACCACAACAGATGGATAGTCTGGTTATTTTTAATAATACATATTTTTTAATTATTTACCCTATTTTATTTTTAATTACAATGTTTAAAAGTTCTGTACTTAGAAAGTAAATATAAAGAAAAATAATAGAAAAAGAAGCAGTCTTTCAGTTAGCTAAGCATTTCTCACAGATGTAAATTAAAGGGAAGAGAAACTCCATAGTCCAAAGGTGTAATCCAAGCTTTCCATTGGGGTCATTGTTCTATTGTCTTTTTATGTATACACTACACTAGAGGCCCGGTGCACGAAATTCATGCTGGGGGGGAGGGATCCCCTCAGCCCAGCCTGCACCTTCTCCAATCCAGGACCTCTTGGGGGATGTCCGACTGCCGGTTTAGGCCCGATCCTGAGGATCGGGCCTAAACCGGCAGTCGGACATCCCTCTTACAATCCTGGACCGCTGGCTCCTAATCACCACCTGCCTGCCTGCCTGGTCACCACTAACTTCCCCCCTGCCAGCCTGGTCACCCCTAACTGCCCCCCCCCTGCTGGCCTGATTGCCCCTTACTGCCCCCCTGCCAGCCTAGTCACCCCCATCTGCCCCCCTTTGCCGGCCTGGTCACCCCTAACTGCCCTTCCTGCCAGCCTGGTTTCCCCCAATTACCCCCCCAGCCTAGTTGCCCCTCACTGCTCCCCCTGCCAGCCTAATCGCCCCCAACTGCCCCCCTGCCAGTCTGGTTGCCCCCAATAGCACCCCCTGCTGGCCTGGTTGCCCCTAAATGCCCCCCCCCCCCCCCGCCAGCCTGGTCGCCCCTCACGGCCCTCCCACCAGCCTGGTCACTCCACGCAGCCTGCTTGTTCAGTTGTTTGGTCGTCCCTCACTAACCCCCTGCCAGCCTGGTCATAGGCAGCCATCTTGTGATGGTGTGAGGGTTAATTTGCTTATTACCTCTTTATTATATAGGATAGAAGTGTGTGCTGACTCTTTAGTAATAATAGTAAATATCTATTTTAAAATAAAATCTTTTGTCAATAAATTATAGTAATTAATATCCATTTTTAAATGGCTTATTGTTAGAGACCCCAACACCAGCTTCATTTTCACTTTCACATTAAGAAAATAAAAAGGTGAAAACTCGAAGGCTTTTTGGAAGATGGCGGCGGTATAGGCAGACGCGTCCCAGGTCGTGTCCCTGAGCAAATGGAGTGAGCAGCTGAAACTAGTAACATCCACCCCGAATTGGCGAAATTCCTCAGCTGGCGAGACGGTTTGCAGCCGGGAAGAGCAGAACTCCCCTGGAAAGGTAAAAAAAACCAGGGATTTGGGCAGGAAAGTTTGCCACACCTCTGAGCCCAGAGAGTCGGAGGGAGACCGCGTGGCAGACAGCCGCGTCCCTTGGGACAGGCAGAGCCCCTGACGGGGAAAGGAGAACTGCGGGATTCCTGGCGCCGCAGGGGGAATTGAGAGCTGGGTCTGTGATCACAGAGGACTGAGCCTAAAGGGGGCAGCCTGAAGAGCTGACCAGACCATGCAGTCCCGGTAAGAGAAGAAGCTTACAGAAACCAAGCCTTCCCCGTTTCCGCGGCCGGCGTTTGTTTGTTTGTTTTCACTGAACCCTGTTCATGGGACATTTCGGATACAGACACTCACCTGTGCTGAAGAGAGGGAGAGTGTGCGGAGGAGTAGAATCTGGGGAGAGACTGAGGAGAGAAGGGGGGCCGGGAGAGGCGGCAGCGAATTGAGTGCTGAGGCACCCCTGAGCCCAGGACTGAGGCAGGCATTCTCTCCGGAGAGTGAGACTCCTCCCCCCAGCCCCCAGGCAAGGAGCACAGCCACACCCAGATTCCACCCTGTAGGAGATCAAGGATTAAAATAACCTGATCAGTCCCTGGGAGTTAACAGGGTCTGGCCTATAGAGGGATTTTCAATCCCAGCAACAACACAGCACTGGTAACTCTTATGCAGCCAGCTCTGGGCAGTGAACTTCCACTGGACAGAGAGGCCCTGTAGCCTCAGAGGCCAACCCCAGAACACTGCCACCCAGAGGCTGACCCACAAACTGACTCTTTGCTAAACACAAAATAAGGCAGTCTGGGAAACAAATGCGGCTTGCTTTAAAATAAGGACTGTGGTTTACAACACAGAGGAACAGTGTATCGCAGGGAAACTCAACACTCTCCTGAATATCTGGCAGGTCTAAGGCGAGCCACACTGAAGAATAGAAGAACCGAAGGACCTTCACTACTGCAATATTTTTTTTTTCTTTTTTCACCTTTTAACTAAGAAACCAATTTTTTTTCTCTTTTTTTTTTCTTTTTTTTCTTTTCTTCTTCTTTTTTTTCTTTTTTTTTTCTTCTTTTTTCCATCACCTGATTTTACCCTTTTAATTACTACCTTCTTATTTTTAACCAGTATTATTACTGCTACCATTTTACCATTTTTTTTTTTAAAGTGCCATTTTATTTTCTCTTTATTTTATTTTGGGATTAGTGTTCTCCATTCTATTTTCATCATTATATTATTGGTTGTTTCTAGTTTGCATTCATCTCCAGGGAGCTGTTGCTGGAATTTGTTGGGATTAATGGCTGTTCTATAGGAGTATTCTCCTCATATAAAAAAGTCTCTTCCCCTCTTCCACTTCATTCTCTCTTTTCGCTCTTTTTTTTTTCTTTTCTTTTCTTTTCTCGCTTTTATTTTCCCCCCTCCTTTTTCCCAATTTCATTTTTGCACTCCTTTTTTTGGTCCCTAATTTTCTTTTCTTTTTTCTCTTTTCTCTTTTTCTCTTCCTTCTTCCTTATCCCCTAATTCTCTTAATTCAGGTGGTCACCTTTATTTGGGGTTATTCATATCGTGAATATATTTGTGTATAGTGCCTGGTACGTGGTGCCTTGTTGTGTTGTATTTTGTGCCTTTAAATCAACACAGCAGATCCAAGCAACAGCAACCTCCTGAGCACCACACCCTCTGCTGAGGAACAGCAGCTGTACGTGAAACCTTGCTCCACCAGCCAGAAGAGCCACCACAGCTGTGAACAGCACCCACCAGAGGAGCTGCTGCCAACTGAAGAGCAGCTGCTACCGCAACCGTCCGAAGAGCAACCACAGACCAAGGAGTCACTGCCACCAAGGGAGCAGCCACTGAACGACTCAACGTCTAGATATGTCAGCGAGATCAAACATGGGTAGACAAAGAAACCCCCAAAGGAAAGAGAAGGAGGACTCTCCAGAAAAGCAGCTAAGTAATACAGAGGCATGCAACATGACAGAAAAAGAATTCAGAATAAGGGTCCTAGAGTGCATAAACCGGATGGAGGAAAAAATCGACAACCTCTCCAAGAAGCTAGAAGAAACAGATGAAAAAATCAACAACTTAAGTAAGACCCAAGAAGAAATGAAGAGTGATATAGCTGCAATGAAAAACTCCATTGAAAGTATCAACAGTAGACTAGGAGAAGCGGAGGACCGAATTAGTGATTTAGAAGACAAGGAAGCAAAACACACCCAAAACGTACTGCAATTGGAGAAAAAAATGAAAAGACAGGAGGAGAGCCTAAGGGAGCTTTGGGACAACATGAAACGAAACAACATACGAATAATAGGGGTACCAGAACAACAGAAGGATGAACAAGGATTAGAAAACCTATTAGAAGAAATAATATCAGAAAACTTCCCTGAGGTGGGGAAGAAAAAAGTCACACAAGCCCAGAGAGTCCCAAACAAGGTGAACCCAAAAAGACCCACACCAAGACACATCATAATTACCATGGCAAATGTTCAGGACAAAGAGAGAATCTTACAGGCTGCAAGAGAGAGACGGAAAGTTACATACAAGGGATCTCCCATTAGATTGTCAAATGATTTCTCAACAGAAACACATCAGGCCAGAAAAGAATGGACGGAAATTTACAAAGTGATGCAAAGCAAAGGACTGAATCCAAGAATACTCTATCCAGCAAGGCTATCATTCAAACTTGAAGGGGAAATAAGAAGCTTCACAGACAAAAAAAGGCTAAGGGAGTTTATCACCACCAAGCCAGCAATGCAAGGAATGCTAAAGGGACTGGTATAAAAATAAGAAATAAAAAGCTCAGAAAGAAAACAGCCACACAAAAACAGAAATGCCTACAAACAAGTACCTTTCAATAATAACTTTAAACGTAAACGGACTAAATGCTCCAAACAAAAGACACCGAGTGGCTGAATGGATAAAAAAACATGACCCATACATCTGCTGTCTACAAGAAACCCACCTCATTAGAAGGGACTCACACAGACTGAAAGTGAAAGCATGGAAAAATATCTTTCAGGCAAATGGAAAGGAAAAGAAAGCTGGGGTAGCAATACTTATATCGGACAAAATAGACCTCAAAGTGAAGGCCATAACAAGAGATAAGGAAGGCCACTTCATAATACTAAAGGGATCAATACAACAAGAAGATATAACCCTGGTAAACATATATGCACCCAATGCAGGAGCACCCAAATTCATAAAAAAACTCCTGGAGGATATCAAAGGAGAGATCGACAACAATACAATCATTGTAGGGGACTTTAATACACCACTGACAGCACTGGATAAGTCTTCTAGACAAATAATCAGCAAAGATACAGCAATCCTAAATGACTCACTAGATCAGATGGACTTAATAGACATCTTCAGAACACTTCACCCGAAAGCCAGGGAATATATATTCTACTCAAATGCTCATAGGACATATTCAAAAATAGACCATATATTGGGTCACAAGCAAAGTATCCCCAAATTCAAGAAGATTGAAATCATAAAAAGCGTCTTCGCAGACCACGATGGCATAATATTAGAAATAAACTACAATAAAAACAACCCAAAATACTCAAACACCTGGAAGCTGAATAGCATGCTATTAAATATTGATTGGGTTACCAATGAAATCAAAGAAGAAATTCGAAACATCCTGGAAACTAATGACAATGAAAACACAACAATCCAAAACCTATGGGACACAATGAAAACAGTCCTGAGAGGGAAGTTTATAGCTCTACAGGCCTATCTCAAAAAACAAGAAAAAATGGTAGTAAATCATCTAACTCTACAACTCAAAGAATTAGAAAGAGAGCAACAAGAAAACCCCAGAGTGAGCAGAAGGAAGGAGATAATAAAGATTAGAGCAGAAATAAATGACATAGAGACCAAAAAAACAATACAGAAAATCAATGAAACCAAGAGCTGGTTCTTTGAAAGGATAAACAAGATTGACAAACCTCTAGCCAGACTCACCAAGAAGCAAAGAGAGAGGACCCAAATAAACAAAATCAGAAACGATAGAGGCGAAATAACAACAGACCCCACAGAAATACAAATGATTGTTAAAAAATACTATGGACAGCTCTACTCCAACAAACTAGACAACCTGGAGGAAATGGACAAATTCCTAGAAAAATACAACATTCCAAAACTCAATCAGGAAGAATCTAAAAATCTCAACAGGCCAATAACTATGGAAGAAATTG
Organism: Myotis myotis; assembly: GCF_014108235.1. Classification (NCBI taxonomy): domain Eukaryota; kingdom Metazoa; phylum Chordata; class Mammalia; order Chiroptera; family Vespertilionidae; genus Myotis; species Myotis myotis. The sequence continues at coordinate 50,440,565 of NW_023416315.1, forward strand.
AAGCAGTCATCAAAAAGCTTCCAGCAAACAAAAGCCCAGGACCAGACGGCTTCACAGGGGAGTTTTACCAAACATTCAAGGAAGAACTGAAACCTATCCTCCTCAGACTACTACAAAAAATTCAAGAGGAAGGAACACTTCCAAGCTCATTCTATGAAGCCAGCATCACCCTAATACCAAAACCAGGTAAAGACAACACAATGAAAGAGAATTACAGGCCAATATCCCTCATGAACATAGATGCCAAAATCCTCAACAAAATCTTAGCAAATCGGATCCAGCAGTACATCAGAAAGATCATACACCATGACCAAGTAGGATTTATCCCAGGGATGCAAGGATGGTACAATATCCGCAAATCAATAAACGTGATACATCACATAAACAAATTGAAAGAAAAAAACCACATGGTCATATCAATTGATGCAGAAAAAGCATTTGACAAAATTCAACACCCATTTTTGATAAAAGCTCTCAGCAAGGTGGGAGTAGAAGGATCATACCTCAACATAATAAAAGCCATATATGACAGGCCCACAGCCAACATCATACTCAATGGACAAAAACTAACACCATTCCCCCTAAGAACAGGAACAAGACAGGGATGCCCCCTCTCACCACTCCTCTTCAACATAGTACTGGAAGTGTTAGCCATTGCAATTCGGCAAGAAGAAGAAATAAAAGGCATCCAAATTGGAAAAGAGGAAGTAAAACTGTCCTTATTTGCAGACGACATGATATTATACATACAAAACCCTAGAGACTCCATCAAAAAGCTACTGGACTTAATACATGAATTTGGCAATGTAGCAGGATACAAAATTAACCCCAAGAAATCCGAGGCATTTCTATACACCAATAGTGAACTTTCAGAAAGAGAGATTATAAAAACAATCCCGTTTACCATCGCACCAAAAAAATTAAGCTACCTAGGAATAAACTTAACTAAAGAGGTAAAAGACCTCTACTCAGAAAACTACAGGACGTTGAAAAATGATATAGAGGAAGACATAAACAGATGGAAGAACATACCGTGTTCATGGATTGGTAGAATCAACATCATTAAAATGTCCATACTACCCAAAGCAATCTATAAATTCAATGCACTTCCCATTAAAATACCAATGGCATACTTCAGAGATCTAGAACGAACTCTCCAAAAATTCATCTGGAATAAAAAAAGACCCCGAATAGCTGCAGCAATCCTGAAAAAGACCAAAGTAGGTGGGATCTCAATACCAGATATCAAGATGTATTACAAAGCCACTGTTCTCAAAACTGCCTGGTACTGGCACAAGAATAGGCATATAGATCAATGGAATAGAATAGAGAGCCCAGAAATCGGCCCGAACCAATATGCTCAATTAATATTTGACAAAGGAGGCAAGAACATACAATGGAGCCAAGATAGTCTCTTCAATAAATGGTGTTGGGAAAATTGGACAGATATATGCAAGAAAATGAAACTAGACCACCAACTTACACCATACACAAAAATAAACTCAAAATGGATAAAGGACTTAAATGTACGACAGGAAACCATAAAAATTCTAGAAGAATCCAAAGGCAACAAAATCTCAGACATATGCCGAAGCAATTTCTTCACTGATACAGCTCCTAGGGCACTTGAAACGAAAGAGAAAATGAACAAATGGGACTACATCAAAATAAAAAGCTTCTGCACAGCAAAAGAAACCATCAACAAAACAACGAGAAAACCCACTGTGTGGGAAAACATATTTGCCAATGTCATATCTGATAAGGGCCTAATCTCCAAAATTTATAGGGAACTCATACAACTTAACAAAAGGAAGATAAACAATCCAATCAAAAAATGGGCAAAGGACCTAAATAGACACCTTTCAAAGAGGACATTCAGAAAGCCAAGAGACATATGAAAACATGCTCAAAGTCACTAATCATCCGAGAGATGCAAATCAAAACAACAATGAGGTACCATCTCACACCTGTCAGACTGGCTATCATCAACAAATCAACAAACGACAAGTGCTGGAGAGGATGTGGAGAAAAAGGAACACTTGTGCACTGCTGGTGGGAATGCAGACTGGTGCAGCCACGATGGAAGACAGTATGGAGTTTCCTTAAAAAACTGAAAATGGAACTCCCATTTGACCCTGTGATCCCACTTCTAGGAATATATCCCAAGAAACCAGAAACACCAATCAGAAAGGATATATGCACCCCTATGTTCATAGCAGCACAATTCACCATAGCTAAGTTCTGGAAACAGCCTAAGTGCCCATCAGTAGATGAATGGATTAGAAAACTGTGGTACATCTACACGATGGAATACTATGCTGCTCTAAAAAGGAAGGAACTCTTACCATTTGCAACGTCATGGATGGAACTGGAGAGCATTATGCTAAGTGAAATAAGCCAGTCAATGAAGGAAAAATACCACATGATCTCACTCATTCATGGATAATAGAGACCATTATAAACTTTTGAACAATAATAGATACAGAGGCAGAGCTGCCTCAAACAGATTGTCAAACTGCAGCAGGAAGGCCGGGAAGGGTTGCGGGGCAGGAGGTAGGGGGGTAAGAGATCAACTAAAGGACTTGTATGCATGCATATAAGCATAACCAGTGGACATAAGACATTGGGGGATAGGGGAGGCTAGGGGACTGTCTAGGGCGGTGGGATAAAATGGACACATATGTAATACCCTTTGTAATACTTTAAGCAATAAAAATTAAAATAAATAAATAAATTAAAAAAAAAAAGTGAAAACTCATAACATTGTTAAAAAGGAGTCAAAGTTAACTGTGTGGCTCAGTTGGTTGAGAATTGTCCAGTGCATCAAATATTGCTGGTTCTATTCCTGATTAGGGCACATCCCCAGGTTTCTGGTTCAATTCCCAATCAGGGTACATGCAGGAGGCGGCTGATCAATGTTTCTCTCTCACATTGATGTTTCTCTCTCTCCCTCTCCCTTCCTCTCTCTCTAAAATCAATAAAAGCATTTTTTTTTAAAGTTAACTAAATCTGTAATAAATCTCCATCTATCACAAGGCCAATAGAACAGGACAGAAAACCTGTGTTATGTAACCACCCACCAGGAAGTAAATATAGTCTTTCTTGTCATTCCCTTCATTTATGCCTTGAAGCAAGTAGAAAATACTCCATATCCTACCAAGACCTGAAGTAGCCTAATATATGCTTTTACCCACCAATAACTCATTCCTTATATCCAGTTAGAATCTCAAAGTCCAACAAAAAGATAAGCAGAAAGTGGAGGCAATTATAAATAGCACAATGAAAATTGGAAGCTGTAATTTCTACACAATGGGGAGGGGTGGGCAATGATAGAAACAGCAAGAGCCTAATCAGCAGTGTTTGTTGAGAATTAAAGTTTCTATTTTTTTTTTTTTCAATGAGCCAGCTATTAAGGGTAGAAGCATCCACACTAGATGAATGTGAACAGTCATTTGATAAACAGACTACCTTCTCTCTTTCTATCCCACCCACCTCAGAAACTCTTATTCATCCTTTAAGACCCCATTCAGGTGCATTGTCTCTAGAAAATATTCCTTAATTTCCCTAGAAATAGCTATACATCTTATGTTATGATATAAAACTTCATTCAGATCTTGATCATACCACTTACGTTTTATTGAAATTTGTGTTTACATGTTTCTTTCACTAGCCTATGAGTTCTCCCAAGTCAAGACCATAGCTTACTGCTCTTCTCATTTATAAATACTAGCAATTAGTATTAGCAAATGAGTGAATGATAAAAATTACAATGAATGAACATAAAGAGAAGAAGCCAGATTATTTTAGGCTTTTTACTAACCTGTTTCCTCCATCCTCTCCTTCTCCACCACCCACCACCACCTATAAACTAAAATTACTGAAGTATATTTCATTTCAAAGCAAGTCTCTGGTACAGTATGATTTTTAAAACAAGAAGGTTATTCCAGCCCAGCCTGCATGGCTCAGTGGTTGAGCATCGACCTATGAACCTGGAGGTCATGATTCAATTCCTGGTCAGGGCACATGCCTGGGTTGCAGGCTCAATCCTCAGTGTGGGGTGTGCAGGAGGCAGCCGATCAATGAGTCTCTCTCATCATTGATGTGTCTATCAGTGTTTCTCTTGCTCCCCCTCCCTTCCTCTCTGAAATCAATTTAAAAAAAAAAAATTTTAAACGAAGGTTATTCCAGCCTGAAAAATGTCTACTTAGACTACCTCTCCAACTGATGACAGTCTTTTCCTAGGACACAAACCTTTCACTTTAATATTTGATTTAAGAAATGCTAACGTTCAAGTTACTTGGGAATTAACACATTTATGTAAATTTCTCTATTTACCAAAGTAAATTGTATCAAATTTTGACATAAGGAGAGGATTAAAACTCAAGAAGGCAATGAGTCTCCCAAGAAGTGGAGTTACTGGTGCCTGAATCCATTTCTTTGTACTGAGACAAATGAAACTTAGCACAAAAGAAGTTTTGTATTATATATTTCATGCATACTCTACTAAGTTTCAGGTTTCCACTTTTTCTACTACCAAAGTGTCTCTGTTAATGTTTCATTCCCTTAGGGCACTGCTTGGATAAGCCTGAGTAACAGGTCAGCTAAACCAATAGACCTCAACCTTGTCCATTCACCTGAAGAGGAGTATATTTTAAACAGTTTCCAATTCCTCTTCAAACCTGTTAAATTTTAAACTCCAGGTATGAGGTCTGGAAGTCTGAATTTTTAAAAAGATTTTGATGCTCATCTAGGTTTAGAAATCACTAGGCTAGCAAATATATAACCTAGTTTGTAGTATTTCATTTAAATAAATATTTACTGAATATTGAGTATATGTCTAGCATAGAGGGGTAGTATATTTAACATTTCACACTGTATAATATACCCACCCCCTCCAGAGTTTTCCATAACCCTAACTTGGCATTCATTGCCTCTAGGGGCAATTGATATGACTAAACCAGTTTAAGAGAGCCAAAAGAAATTTTCATATAATTTGAAATAGATTTGAAAAAAAAAAGTGTTATTGAATAGAGATAATATTTCCTTTCCTATTACCTTTACCCAGCCTCTTTTCTCAGACTGTATCGTTTATGTGTGAGGATGAGGAGGTAAAAGTGACAGGATGCGCAGAACAAGTTTAAGTATTCAAGAGAGGAGGTGTTGAAAAGGAGCAAGATCTAAAGTCATTCCCCCTATTCTCAACAACCCCAATTCTAACAAATATATGCAGCCCTGCAGTGTTAAGTTGTTAAAAATACCCCCAGGGTTTCCATTGACCTAGTCCTAGTGTACAGAAAAGCAGGAAAGGATCAAGAAATTATCAGACAACATCTGAGAATACCCTGAACTCTGAATGACATAGCTACAGCCTGTGTGTCCAATGAGATGAGACAAAAGCCAACTTAACAGGTAATAATCAGTTCTTATACTCATCAACCTCCCAAGCCTTACAGGCAACCACAGGAATGGAGGAATACCCCAAACTGAGGACATGTTGAATTGATTGAGATCAAATTTCTACCAAACAGAATAACAAGGGCAAAAATAAAGTAACTTTGATTCATAGGAAATGAAAGAAAGATACATCTCTTGCAAAACTTAATGTTTGCCATATTAATTATGTCTGTATTTAGCATGTAGCTATAGTTGTGGGTGACTTTAAAAACAGGGCAAATTGCATGACCCTTCCTTTAAAGGAGACTGTCCTAGGTGTTTATATTCACCAAGGACAACTTTAGTCATGAATAAAATAGGAAAGGTGTTTTAGAATTAGTGAGGGGTAGTAGTTAAAATCCTCAATATAAGTTATAAATTCAATAAATCTATTTATAACAAGAGTACTTTATCTGAATTTGAAGGTCCTATATTTAAATGAAAGAAAGAATAACTGCACCATGGTAAATGACTTAATCCTGTCATTTCTTGTAAGTCATGTCTTTGTAAATTTCAGTCACAGTTAGAATCTGTGGGAAGATGACAATGCCTTCCCTCCCACCTAATATTCCAATGAAGCAGCTGCTGATTTCACCTGCTCCTCAATTTCTTAAATGTTTAAATCATAGTTTAACCTTAATCACTCTGGTTACAATGAGCTAATCTGTAAACAAAGGGTACTCTTCTGATTGTAATAGTGGGTGGGGGAGCTTTTCATTTTTTGCTCAGAGTGGTAAGATTTGGATCAGCTGAACCTGAATTGTGAAATCCATTACAAGCACAGCCTTTTCAAGCATTGGTCTCTGCTGATGGAGGAAGTAAAACGAGGTTTCTAATTTACAGTTACTGTTATGATGCACAAGGCAGTCATAGCTCTCAGGTAGGGAAAGTGGGATTTGACACAGCAATTTAGAATTTTTATAGTTAGTATCATTTTCTTGTCAATGGGTCCATTGACAATTCTAATAGTGGGCCACAAAAGTCGTTGTTAACTTTACTTTGCCATTCCCAAATTTTCACCTTATCCTTTTTTTTTTATTGAAACAATTATTGACAATTATGGCTGAAGAGGATTATAGAGATTTATGAAACCCAGGGTCAGCAATGTGGCAATCTCTAGGCAGACTTCTATCTACAAATGGTTTATTTTCTCCCAACAAAATTTTTCTCTTTCGCTCTTTTTTTTTCTTTATTTTTCTCTTTTTTGTTATTGCTCATTTCTATCTTTTTTTAAATCAAGATATAACTTAATATATAATAAAGTGCCCAAATCCTAAGTGAATTTTGTATATATATATATATATATATATATATATATATATATATATATATATATATATATCTATGTAAACCACATTCTAGTCAAGATCCTGAACATTTCCAGAGTTTTCTTAACATTCTTAAATAACAAAAACAACCCCAAATAACTGCTATTTTGACATCTATCCCTTCAGATTACCTTTGCTTGCTATTAACTTTTGCACAAATGGAATCACATAGTGTATCGCCTTTTGTGTGTAATGAAAACAGCTGCTATGATTAGCCTTGTACATGTCTTTTGATGGACATAAGAATTCATTTCTCAGGTATGTCTACCCAGGAATTTAATTGCTAGGTCACAAGTTATAAATAGTTTATAAATATGCTTATAACTGCTATACAATTTTCAAAAATTAAATTAATTTATATAGCCACCAGCAATATGAGTTCCAGTTGCTCCACATCCTCACCAATATGTGGTAAACTGTTTTCTATAAATTTTAATTTGAATATGTATGTTACAGAATAGCAAGAAGCTAAGAAAATTCCGGGGCAGGAGGAATAGGAAAGTTAAGATAAGAAAATTAAACAAGGCCAGGCAGTTAGGACAGTTTGCAGCTGGATTGTAATTATCTTCCCCAAACCAAGGACACTTGAGAACAAATGGTTAAAAGCCTCCCTACTGAGAGAATACAGCAAAGGAGAGAGGAATGGGAAGGAAGGGTGCTTTCTTAATTCATCCTATACCCTAAACCAGTGGTTCTCAACCTTCCCAATGCCGCGACCCTTTAATACAGTTCCTAATGTTGTGGTGATCCCCAATTTCATTGTTACAAATTGAACATAATTAAAGCATAGTGATTAATCACAAAAACAATATGTAATTATATATGTGTTTTCTGATGGTCTTAGGTGACCCCTGTGAAAGGGTCGTTTGACCCCCAAAAGGGTCGCGACCCACAGGTTGAGAACCGCTGCCCTAAACGGGAAAAACCAGCAGTCTCAGGCCTTGGCAGGAGAAAATTCCCAGGTGCTTCTCACAAATTCTGGGGAAGCCACAACAAAGTAAAAGGGGGACCTTGAAAACTAATCTGTACCAAGCTATTCAGCAAAGGAATTTTTAAATTTATAGACAGAAAAGATATATGGCAGAAACCACCGCCCCCCAGCCTACTGGCTCCATGGATTAGCCAAGAGAACCCATCCACGCTTTATGCCAAAAGATAGGTTTGCTTGCCTTGCTCATTTAATAAAAATTTGAGCGCTTTATTTTCTTAATAAATTACTTTCTTAATAAATTACTTTCTTAATAAATTTGCTTTAACACAACACAATTACCTGGCATCACTTGTTTGAATTCATTCATATGAGAAGACAAAAACCAAGGTGGAGACCGTCCTCTCCTTCTGACTCAGGGGTTGTCCCATAGCGCCTTACCTGGCGTTTTGGGTGCCTGTAACATGGTCTGCATGCATCTTCCTCAGTCCATATAACTCCCCATTATCACATACCTAGCCATTTCATATTCTCAATTTAAGTCCATGGCCTTTGGGGTTGGCCAACTAACTCCTACTCTCCAACTTATCATTTATCAGATTAAGAAAACTGGTCTCAGGAACTTTTACTGGCTAACCCAGTATCACATAACTAGTGACAATTTTAGAATTAGCTCTCAGGCTGGACTTCTAGGCCAGGTTTCTCTCTACTGTATGGCTCTTACCACTGAACTCAACCCTCATTGTAACTCATCTTCATTTACTAAATCTTTATTCAAATAACTTTATGAAAAGTTATGCGCCCTTCAATGATGTGGGTGCCATGTTATTGGCCTCTATCACGACACTTTCTGTTGCTTCTCTTCTTGAACAATAAATGGGAATCATAAATTAAAATCGCAAAGGAGGTAACATGCAGTACTTAAAAAAGAAAGACTGGAATGGGAATCAGCTAACCACCTGCCAGTACTGATGGTCTTATTCAAGGAGAGAGAAGTGTAGTAATAACAGGATAGGTCATCTTCATCCTACCTCAAGTGCTGGATCACCAGATTCATAAAATCTTCAAGAAAAAAAAGTAGTGATTTACTGACTGGTATTTCTTCCTGGTCTTCACCTTATTCATCTGGTACAATCATTTGTTTAAAAGAAGGTAAGGGTATAAACAAAGTTATGTGAGTAAATACAGAATAATTTGAGCCATTAAAGAAGGTTGCAAAGTAACTGAGGACGCTATGATGATGTCTATTGTTCTCTTCAGTTTCCTCATATATAAAATGAGGATTTATTTGAAATAAATAAATATATATATATATATATATATATATATATATATATATTTATTTATATATTTTTTTATCTTCACCCAAAGATATATTTTCCATTGATTTTTAGATAGAGTGGAAGGGCAGGGGAGAGACACACAGAGAAAAACATTGATGTGAGAGAGAGACATCCATTAGCTGCCTCCTGCATGGGCCCTGACCAGGGCCGTGGATTGAGCCCACAACCCAGGTATGTGCCCTTGACCTGAATCAAACCATGACCTTTCAGTCTGCAGGTCACTGCTCCAACCATAATTCAGCTAGAGCTAGCTGAATTATTTTAGATCACCTCCAGCTTGGTAGTTCTATGATAGATCAACCATAAATAAATTTTTTATGAAAGAGGGAAAAGAGAAAACAAATTCAGAAAATCTGGTTACAGAAACAGACTTAGTTTTATAAAATGCAAACACCTATCATCTGATAAACTGACATTTCCATTAATTGGTCATTGGCATGAACTTGTTCTTATTATCCTATATAATAAAAGCATAGTATGCAAATTGTCCCCTCAACCCAGAGTTGTCCGGGAGTTCGACTGGGGGGGGGGGGGGTGCGGCTGGGGGAAGGGAGGGAGGCCCCAGGCAGCAGCCAGCAGCTGGCAGCTGCTAGGACCCTACCAGTACACAAATTTAATGCACAGGACCTTTAGTTATTTCATAATCATCCTCCTTCTCCTTCCTCACCTGCCTTCCAGCTGTATTTGATTAAACAAATTTACTTTAGTATTTGACAAAGAAATAATTTTTTCCTTTATAATTACACTGTATCAAAGTGATATATTCCTTACTGGATTATCTGAGAAGTATTTGATAAATTATGCTATATGAATAATATAAAATTATATTTATGGAATCTGAAATGAAATTAACATTAGCCATCTTTTTACCAAATGTCTGAAGCATTTTTCCCTTAAAATGATCTGAATCAATATAATAAAAAAACTCAAGAAAAACTTTTGGTATTTCTCAGACTTAAAAAAGAGTAAGGCCTGTAAAAGAAAGCTAGATTAAAATTACCAGTGGGTGTTTTGAACAGTTTTGGTGAATTGGGAACTTCAGAGATAAGACATTTAGTGCCTTACTTCGGAATCACCTTTTCTCCTTGTCATAAGAGGATTCATGTGTTCTTTAATTAGAAATTGATCAGAAGCCTAATAAAGCTTGATGAGTGATGGCACTAAAAATCCCTTTCTTAAAAGGCTCTATCTACTCACAAATTTTCTCCCGTTGAATTCACTCCATGCCCCCAATCCATAACTGAAGAGAGGATGGGGGAAATTCAATTTATTTTTCGTTGGGCAGTTTCACAGTAAATGTTTAATTATGAGGAACAGTTAATGAAGAACTACAAATTATCATTTTTTTGTAGAGAGTAAGATGAATAAATTTAAAGATGTACTTTAAGAAGTTTCTAGAGATTTATAGAGGAGGGGGAACCTAGCTTAGTGGAGAGAAATAATTTGGTTTACACCTGTGGTTTCTGATCCACTCAGACCAAAATCTTTCCCCTGCACCATGTTCTATCTTATGTACAGTCAAGCTCTGGACTTTTGTGTATATATACTACTTTAGTTACCACTTTTATTTTTAGTGCAAAAGACTTTCATTATGAGTTGAATACAAAATTAACATATAATTCTTAACACAAAGAGCAATGGAAATTAATAGGTCACAGGCATTGAACATGGGGTACTATGGGGCTAAATTTTGGAGTCAATATTCTGCTTAAGACCTGAAAACAAACCCCTAGAAAAAAAGTATAAGGGGTTAGCTCTATGACATTGATCCTAGCAATGACTTTTTGGATTTATATATGTAAATATGTCTGACCTAGAGGGAAAGTGGGCAGAGCACAGTTAAAGCAAGAACAAGAGATGCCCTGGCTAGAAGGTTCTGCTTGTGTTCAATAAGAAGTAAATCAGAGTTACCTCCAGGGTAAGGGTAGGGCTGTTACATGAGCAAGAGTAGAACAGAGGTTAGGGAACTGAAGTCTTCCCTAGATGTCAATCGCGTGAGATGAGGCAACAGGCTAGAGCAGGGGTGGGCAACCTTTTTGTGAGTGCGTGCCAAAACCAGCAAAATCTCTGACTCAAAATTCTTCTGCGTGCCAACCCTAATTTTTTGAGAACATGTTACACCTACTTGATATCTCTTAAGGTGTACGTATGTGAAGAACCTTGAAGAAATAATAAAATTCATTCGAGCGACAAAAACACAGTATATGATGATGAAAAATACGTTTATTTTTTAATGTATACATGTACACTGATAGCCCAACAGAAAACTTTTTGACTCCGTTTGATATTATCAGTGGGACTTTTGCTGCTGCATCACTGATGACAGAGATTTTACATCAGGTTTATATTTCGTGACCTTCAGAGATATGCATGAGCTACTACTTTCATCCATCAGGCTACTCCTATTATGAGACTTAACAAAATTCATCACTGAGAACAAAGATTCACAAGCTTATGTGGATGAAAACATGGAGAGTAACGCTGTTGCAAAGTTTTTTAAACAGAAAAAATTTTCTGGAATGGCATTCCAAGTCCTCAATAGTTCGTTTTTGACACTTCTCTCTGGTACTCCTGTCTCTAATCACTTTTTTTCAATGTTTTCCAAGTCAACTCTAAGGTCAATAAATTTCTGCTTCCAAATTGAGCTACTCTGAAATTCAATCAACTGCATTTCAAAGTCAGCCATGTCTATGGTCTTTAAGATAACTTGTTATGTAAAATTATTTATTTATCTAAGATGCACCTACACTGAATTTATCTGAAAAATAAAAAAGTCGACATTAAGAAAAAAATTGTAAATGGATGATTATAAGAGAGGGTTTCGCGTGCCAGCAAAAGTTACTGGTGTGCCACGTTTGGCACGCATGCCAGGGGTTGTCCACCCCTGGGCTAGAGTGTGGTCACAAATAGGTGTTGAGAATCTCATAGGGCAGGACATACTTAGCTGGTACCAAAGAAATCACAGTCAAAGAAGTAAGAAAAGAAAAAAAATCTGAGATGACCTCAGAATTCTGTCTTTCTAAAGAGTCTTATTTTCCCACTAGTGGCCCGATGCATGAAATTCGTACAAGAGTAGGCCTTCCTTCCCCCAGCTGCCGGCACCGGCTTCCCTCTGGCACCCGGGACCCAGGCTTCCCTCACAGCTCCAGCTTCACCAGGAAGGTCGTTCAGAAGGACATCTGGTCTAATTAGCATATTACGCTTTTATTATTATAGATAGTTCCGTGTGGTAGTTTATCTGGGGATATAACAAATGTCCCTTTGGCAACTCTGCTTCAGGTCATTCTCCCTTACTAGAAGGATCTTAGACCCAGAGAAGTGATTTTATTCTCATCCAACCAAACTTCCTATGCTGGATACTAGTTATTCTAGCCAGCCCAGAGCCATGCCCAAGAAGCTATGGAGGGCAGAAGCCTCTGAGTCTCCTAAAACTTTCATTGTTAGCTTCTTGCCCAAGAGAAGAGTTCCAATGCAATAGCTGAAGTTTACCTGAGGCTCTGAAATAAACCAAAAGCCATTCAAAGAGTCATAGAAGGTAGATACACAAAATATGTGGCTCCAGGGAAAACAAAAATAATCAGTTTCCTTGACTGTCCAGTGGGAAAACTGAACCTAGACTGAGGATTGAATCTCATTGAAACTAGAAAGAATGAAAGGTTTTTTTAGATGTCCTAGGAGAGAAAGTGCAGGCCAGGAGGCTGTGCACAGGGTATAGGCCAGGGAAGTTGGCTATAAATTTTAGTGATTGCTCACCTAAAGGAATGGAAACTTTAAAAAATTTTCATGCCTGCAGTGGAGCAGTGTCTGCTTCAAAATGTCCTTCCCAAGGATATTCTCTATGTGAGCAAATTAAAACACAGAGAGATGAAGTGACTTGTCTATGATCAAATAATAAATAAGTGGTCAAGAACATATTTAAACCCAGGCCAACTGCCTCTAAAAATCATATTCTTAACCCTCTACATGATATTGATATTCTTTATGAATAAAAAATAGGAAGTGACTTTCAGCTAAACAGTGATTTAAAAACACCTACAAGTCAAATTAGAGTACAACTGTTACTAAGATGTATACATTGCCAAGAACATGCATTTGTTTAAAAGTAGAATGATTATGACTACTTGGGGTAGAAAATTAGATGGTGAGAGAGAAGAATAGGATTGAAAGAGAAAAATAAGTGAAATAAAATTAAATAAACAATATATAATAAGAGTTAGAACTGACCAGATAGGCAGCAGAGTTTTTTTGTTTGTTTGCTTTTTGTTTTAAAATATATTTTATTGATTTTTTACATAGAGGAAGGGAGAGAGGGATAGCTGCCTCCTCCACACCTCCTACTGGGGATGTGCCTGCAACCAAGGTACATGCCCTTGACCAGAATCAAACCTGGGACCTTTCAGTCCACCGGCCGACGCTCTATCCACTGAGCCAAACTGGCTAGGGCTAGGCATCAGAGTTCTAAGGAAAAACAAGGGGGCCAAAGCTGGTGGTGTAGTCTCAACAATGTCCAGGCTGAAAGAGAAATAAGGGAAGCCTGAGACGAATGGTCCACACGAGAAATCAGGACACTCAGTAACTGAAGGAAGCATTACTCCAGGTTAGAGAATATTATCATTGGCTGGTAATTACCATATAATGTACATCTGATTACTTATTCTATTACTAATCTATACATATAAAAGCCTACGTGACTGTCCAACCATTCGACTGTCCTGGTAGCTATGATGCGCACTGCCCACCAGGAGGCAGATGCTCACGCAGGAGCTGCTGAGTGACAGCAACTTTGCAGAGTGCCCTCTCGGCACCCCGGAACCCCTTGGGGGATGGTGGACTGTCAGTTTGGACCCGATCCCTGCAGGCCAAGCCGAGGGACCCCACCTGCCTGAGGGACCCAGCTCACTCCACAGATGCCCTTTGAGCCACGGTGCCACCCCAGTTGCAGCCAGCTGGGGAGGGAACACAGTGGATTGGCTCCAGGGCATGCCCAGCCTGTCTCGCCCATTTCCACCCTACTGGCCACCTTCTAATTAATTTCCGTTCAATATGCACGAATCCGTGCACCAGGCCTCTAGTTGAGCTATAATTGACATATGACATTTAGTTAGTTTGAGGTGTACAACATAATAAGTTAATTTATGTTTTTGTTAAGAAATGATCACCACAATAAGTTTAGTTAATATCCATCATCACACATACTTACAAATTTTGTTCTTGAGATGAGAACTTTTAAGATCTATTCTCTTAGTAACTTACAGATAAAATATAGTATTTTAACTATAGTCACCATACGGTACATTACATCCCCAGGACTTGTCTTATAACTGACAGTTTGACCTTTTGCCTAATTTCACTCATTTCTTTATCCCTTACCCACCACTCTGGGAAACATTAATCTATTCTCTGTATCTATGAGTCCATGGTTTGTGGGGGTTTTTTTGGATTCTATATATAAGTAAATCATACAGTATTTCTCTTTCTCTGTCTGATTTATTTCACTTAGTGAGTTAATGCCCTCAAGGTCCATCCATGCTTTTGCAAATGACAGGGTTTCCTTCTTTTTTATGTCTGGATAATATTCCATAATATATACAATAGAGGCCCTGTGCACGAATTTGTGCACGGGTGGGGTCCCTCGGCTTGGCTGGTGATCGGGGCCAATGGAGGGGCCAGCCAGCAGGGGGGAGGGACCGCAGGAGGTTGGCCCCAGCAGCAAGCTAACCAATGGCCAATTCTGTGAGGAATTTTGCTCCCTCCTCCCTTCTATCTGGTCCAGGGTGCAGGTGCACCAGATTCAGGGCTGTCAGGGCCCCAGCAGCAAGCTAACCAATGACCGGTTCCATGAGGAATCGGGCTCCCTTCTCCCCCCTGTCTGGGTGCGGGTGTGGGTGTGGGTGCACCAGATTCGGGGCTATCAGGGCCCCAGCAGCAAGGTGTGGGTTAATACGTGTCATAGCTACTGGCCGGTCTCTGCTCATTCTGGTCGTTTAGTCATAACGGTCGCTTAGGCATATATATATATGTATATATATATATATACATACATATATATATACACATACATATATATATATATATACATACATATATATATATATATATATATATATATATATACACACATATATATAGACAAGAGGCCCAGTGCATGAAATTTCTGCATGGGTATGGTCCCTAGTGGCTGCTGGGACCAGCCAGGGCCTCTCTTCACACCCGTCTTGGCCTGGCACCACCTGCTCACCTGTTCCACCATCCTGCCATGGTCCTGCTCTCGTCGGGGCCCATCAGGGCCAGCAGTGCCTCCACTGCCGCCCGCTGCCAGAGTCATGTTGCTGACGCCTGCCATGTTCTTCGCCACCCCCTGGTGGTCAGCACACGTCTAACTCCCGATTGGTCGAACTCACACCCATGGGGACAATTTGCATATTAGCCTTTTATTATATAGGGTTGTCTTAATTCATTCATCCATAAATGGACATTTAGTTTGATTTCATGTTTTCGCTTTTGTAAATAATGCTGTAATAAATATGGAGTTGCAGATATCTTTTCAATTAGTGATACTGTTTCCTTCAGAAGTAGCATTGCTGATAGTTCTTTTTTTTAATTTGTTGAGGAATCTCTATATTATTTTCCATAATGGCTGCCCCAATTTACATTCACACCAACAGTGCACAAGGATTATCTTTTTCTCTACATCTTCATCAACACTTGTTATCTCTTGTTGTTGTTGTTATTGTTTTAAAACCATTCTAACAGGTGTGAAGTGATATCTCATTGTATTTCTGATTTGAATTTCCCTAATAATTGGTGAGGTTGAGCTCCTTTTCATGTATCTTTTGGCCATTTTTATTACTTTGTGGGAAAAAATGTCTACATAGGTACTCTGCTTATTTTTTAATCAGATTGTTTGGGGGTTTTAGGCAGGTGTTATTATTTGCTATTGACTTACAGGAGTTTTTAAATATATTTTGAATATTAACCCCTCATCAGATGTATGATTTACAAATATTTTCTCTTGTTCTGTAGATTTTCTTTTCATTTTGTCCATGGTTTCCTTTGCTGAACAAAAGCTTTTTAGTTTGGGGTAGTCCCACATGTTTATTTTTGCTTTTTTTGCCTTTGCTTTTGGGTCAAATCCAAAAGAATATATTATTGCTAAGGTCAATGTCAAGGATCTAACCCCCTACATTTTCTTCTAGGATTTTTATGGTTTCAGATCTTAAGCAAAGCAGAATATTTGACTCAAAAGTTTATTTCCCATTGTGTCTCATATTCTACACCTTTGACCCATTAATTCTCTTTGTTCTTTGCGTCAATAATTAAATGCTAATTTTACTAGAAAACAAAATGATGACTACAATTATGCAGTTATTACTTACTAATTACAATGAAGTGTTAGAAGTATCAAAATTTTCTTGAAATAATAGATCAGCAAAATTTGGCCCAAGAAAAGTGGATACTTTGGGCACATGGAAAATAATAGACACAAAAGAAAATAGTTGAGGAAATTTTAATCTTTACTATTGAATTAAGGAATGAATTTAATCTTTGTTGTAAAATTTATGCAGAAAATTTTACTCCATTTAAATGGTTTTATTAAAGTAAAAATAGAATAGACATTTTTTGAAATAGCTTGCCTGTGCTATATAGAAAAGTGATTAGTTATTTAATTACAGTTAACTCTAGGAAATTCTTTCTCAAAGAATGATGGTAAAATACTGATTTAGCATATCTGTAGTAGCAGAAATTCATCATTCTTGGAGGCACCACCGGGTAGATCATTAGGATCTTATGTGCTCTTTACAAACATCAAGCCAACACTAGACACAACAGCCTTTTAGAGGTAGGTAGGGCAAACAAGACCATCCAAATATATGTAAAGATCCTGGAAAGTTCAAGTAAAGGTTTACATTTCATAGCAATTCCTGCTAGCTAGGGCGAGCAGAGACTGTGTAGGAAATGGTGTTAGATATGGCTTTAAAGGATGAATAAGATTTTAATGGCTGGGAACATGGGTTAGGGGAGTGGGCATTCTAATGTCAGGAACAGTCTAAGAAATTAATGAAATAAGGGAAATGTAAGACATCAAAGATCAAAAGGTGAACTTTTGGCCTTGATCATAGGTTTTGGGTAGGGAAGTAATAGGAGATAAAGCTGAAAAGGTAGGCCTGAGCCAGACTTGAGGGGAATCTTAAAAACCAGGCTGTGTAGTTAAGATGTTATTAGGTGGGGAATAAATGGTGATGGAAGGAGACTTGATTTAGGGTGATGTATTGTGGAATACATACCTCACCTATATAATTTTATTAATCAATGTCACCCCAATAAATTCAATAAAAATATGTTCCTAGAGAAATCATTGAACTACCCAAAGTTTTTGTGTGGTCATTTGTTTGATCAAAAATTTTATAAATAAAAAAAAGAGCCTGGCCCGTGTGGCTCGGTTGGGCATCGTCCTGTGCACTGAGACGTTGCTGGTTTGATTCCCGGTAGGGGCATGCAGGAGGCAGCAGATCTATGTTAGCTCTCATACTGATGTTTCTCTCTTCTCCTTTCCTCTCTCTCTAAAAATCTTAAACTATTCGTAAAAACAAAAACAACACCTTCGAACTCCAGAATGCTTTAGGGAAAAGTATTAGAATTTTTTCACTAAAAGACAGAATCCAATGACATACTTTTGCACTTCTCGAAGTCCTTATAAAATAACACACTATAAAAAAGAGAATCCCTACAAGGCACCAGTCTAGAGAATTGTGACCTCTTCTTGGAATAAGTAGAATAAATTTACTTCATATCTATCCCTGACATGTTGACTGAGATCCAGCCCAGCAGCTCCTCTGCCTCCAGTGCAGTTTTCTGAGAATTTGGGACTTTTGTTCCTGCCTGTCACTAAAGCTCAGGGTTCTTCCTCACTTCTGCTCAACCAAGACGGCAGTGGTTGTAATGGGGGGGGCGGGGGCAGGAACCCTGGGCAGAGGGCAAGTTTCCTTGCCAGCTGGGCCACTTCAGACCTTTGTAACCTGGGCAACTGCCTTAACCTCACTGAGCATCATTACCTTTCCCAGACAGTGACCAGAGATGACCTCTGTTTCTTTCAACTTGGGCTTTCTATGTCTCTAAGACACTTATAAGCTACTACAACATTTTCGGAACTGCTTTTTCCAGAACACAAAGAGTGCTGATTAACAGATGATAAGATATCAGTGTGCACAGCAAAAATTATCAGTGCATAAAGCAAAAGTAGCTCTTTCTATATTCAGCTTAAAATAAAGACCTTACTAATTTGCCTTGTGTTTCTATACCTTTACATATATACAGCTGAGCTACCTGAGCATAGCCTATTTTTGGCCCAACATCATTCTGCATTGTATGAATTAAATTGGAATAACTAAGCATATTATTAGTAATTGGCAAAAATCCTGATGTCATGTCTTGGCAAATTTTTTCAGACTATAATACATTTAGAGAATGAAGCAGTTTGTATCATTAAATAAGGACAACTTACACTCAAGACATAGCAAACTTAACATCATATAATTATTATAGTGGAAATAAATATAAAATATTTTAAAAATACAGGGTAGGGAGTAGAAATAGCCCTACTCAGTTCTAGCCCAGATCTTTGTCTAATCTCTGGAGAGATTATTTAAATTATCTGGGCTTCCATTTTATCTCTCCTTTCTGAAATCTTCTCAAAGTTTCAATATTCTTTCATTCTTTTATTCTGTGTGCTCTCATGTTAATAATCAAGAGAACCAAAAGCTCATTTCCATGATTCAAAAAGTGAATGAGTTTCTCTTTGGTTATATGCTCCTATCTAATAGGAGAATTTGTGTCTGCTTGGCACTTATAATTTCTCCATTACCATGAATAAGCCTACTTCCTAACCTACGTTTCTGTTCTGGGATTTGGTACAGCTATATTACTTAAGAAAAGTTAAGCTTCTAATAAAGGAGGCCTCCAAACGCAGTGGCCTAGAGAAGGTAGACATTTTTAAAAATATATATTTTATTGAATTTTTACAGAGAGGAAGGGGGAGGGATAGAGAGTTAGAAACATCGATGAGAGAGAAACATTGATCAGCTGCCTCCTGCACACCCCCCACTGGGGATGTGCCTGCAACCAAGGCACACGCCCCTGACCGGAACCGAACCTGGGACCCTTCAGTCCGCAGGCTGACGCCCCATCCACCAAGCCAAACCAGCCAGGGCAAGAAGGTAGACATTTATTTCTCTTCACACATCATTCCTGCTAGTCTGGGTGTGGCAGGGGTCAGCTCTTTCCATGAGGTCATTCTGGCATCCAGTTTCTTTTTCTGTTTTCGTTTTATTTTATTTTTTTCCATCACCATTTATCCCCTCCATTCCACCCGCAGTCACCACACTGTTGTTCATGTCCATGAATTCTCTCTCTTTCTTTTTTCTTTTTTTTGCTCAATCCCTCAACTCCCCCCAAATCCCTCCAACCCAACACCAGAGCTATCTGCCTGCTCTCTATGTCTGTCTCTATTTTGCCAGGTAGTTCAGTTTGTTCATTAAATTCCATATCTGGGTGGAGTCAGTTTCTTTCCCTCCTGTTATTCCTCCATTCCCCCCAGAGTATTGTTCTGATCATAATTTGAGAATTGAAAATTGCCTTAGTAAAAGAATTTCTAGTTTCAAAACCTCAGATTTTAGATGGAGGGAAATTCATGGAGGGCTAGTGATCTGGCCAGCATAACACAATTACTTGAGGTTAGCCTTAACACAGCACTCTGTCAACTTCAGTATGAGTCACGGAGAACTGGCTTCCTTCTGACTGCTCCCTACTCCTTTTTCTTTTCAAAGTCAAAACAGAAAAAGAATATGAGAAAAGATCATGAATTTCACTTTCTTCTCTGAAAGATGACACTTCCAATGACACTCTCTACCTCAGCGGTTCTCAACCTGTGGGTCGCAACCCCTTTGGGGGTCAAACAACCCTTTCACAGGGGTCACCTAAGACCATCGGAAAACACATATAAAATTGTTTTGTGGCAACTAATTATACTTTAGTGGTTCTCAACCTCCCTAATGCCGCGACCCTTTAATGTAGTTCCTCATGTTGTGGTGACCCCCAATGTCATTGTTACAAATTGAACATAATTAAAGCACAGTGATTAATCACAAAAACAATATGTAATTATATATGTGTTTTCCGATGGCCTTAGGCGACCCCTGTGAAAGGGTCGTTCGACCCCCAAAGGGGTCGCGACCCACAGGTTGAGAACCGCTGTTCTATGATTAGCTATTAAAATATGATGTAGGCAAATTTTAATATGAAAATGACATTATTCTTAAGGAACATTATCACTAATGGGAAAAATGTGCACCTTATCACAACCTATAACTTATATTGGACATTTCCAACTGGATACCATGCAGTATGTTCCCTTTGAAGAAAGAAATAGCCTAAACTGTTAATTTTTTAAAAAGAGAAAAATAATATACAAAAAGTTGCTCACCCTCAACAATAATCAAGGAACTGCCCATTGAAAACATGAGATATCATTATTCTCCATCAAGTCCAATATAAATGTCTGACTGTATAAAGTGCTAGAGAAGCTATGAGAAAAAGGAATTGCCATACACTGCAGGTGGGAGTAGAAAGAGGAATAGCCACTTTCTAGGGTAATTAGGCAGAATCTAATGACATCGAAAATACTCATTACCTGGAACCCCTGCTATTTCATTTCTGGATACATAACCTTTTCCCCCCACAAGTCTCCCTCTGCACAAAAAATGTTAATATATGTGCACAAGGGAACATATTCAAGGACATTTGTTGCAGCATATTTTTAGTCAGAAAAAGGAAACTAATCTAATTGTACATAAATACAAGAATGAATAAATTGCAGTATTCTTATGATGAAATACATTGTAGCAATTTTTTAAAATAAACTAAATCTACATAAATAAACATGTCTTGAGCTTGAGGTAGTGGCAGACCATATAAAGCAAATACAAAATATATATACTATGATATGTATATATATATATATAACACTACACATGTATAATACATATACACAAATACATAAAATTTAATATATAGTATATGTCCATTTGTGTGTTTTGCTTATTTGTTTTTATGATATGAAAGAGTAAACATCATAGAATTTATTCTAAGGTCAAAATTGTGGGTGGTTTAGCTAAATCTATAATGTTTAATGGGGAAAAGTATTAAAAAAGACTTGTAATAAAATATTGAAATTTGTCAATTCTAGATGGAAAAAGTAATTTATATATTATTGTTATACTCTGTGATCTTTTAAATGTGTTAAAGCTTTAAAATATCAGTCTATACTAATAAAAGGGTAATATGCTAATTAGACTGGGTTGATTGGAATCTTCTGGTCATCTGGTCCTCCTTCCAGACAAAGCCACGGTGGCGGGGGCCGAGGCAGAGGCAGTCAGGGGTGATCAGGCCGGCAGGGGAGGGCAGTTAGGGGCAATCAGGCAGGCAGGTGAGCGGTTAGGATCCAGCGGTCCCAGATTGCGAGAGGGATCGGGCCTAACTCAGCAGTAGGACAACTCTCGAGAGGTCCCAGATTGAAGAGGGTGCAGGCCAGGCTGAGGGACCTTCCCCTCCCCCCCCCCCCCCGCATGAATTTCATGCACCGGGCCTCTAGTGTTTATATAACAGGTGACAGAAATTTGTGGTGGTGACAAATCATTGAGAACATCTTGGGTCATTGCAAATACTATCAAAAGTCACAAGTCACTTGGGGGATCTGGCTTTGCTTGTCAGATATAGCCTTAAGATATCTAGGCTTTCATTTTTACAGAGGAGGTAAATTAGAATGCCTTTTGCTTTAAAAGAGACTTCTTGTTGGTTTACCTTAAGTAACTGTCATCTGAAATATTTGTTGGTAACACATCAACTTGAAAGAATTCTTTTGTTCCCTATTATCAGGCAGTGAAGTTTTCCCCAAGAACATTTTGAAGCAAAAACCACATACAAGGCCATGCTCTAATGGCACCATTAAATTGTTAAGTGCTTGGTCTGGTGCTTGCAGTAATGTGTAAAGCCTTCCCCTAAGACCCATCAAAATAGAGCTAAGATACTATGTTCATTCAAACAAATGTCTTGCAATTTATACCTAATGAAACTTTCTCTAACATTGTTTCCTTCTCGCCTCCCTCATTAATCAATTAAGAGGGAGTAGCATTAAGACACCAACAGTAGCATAATGTGAGAAAGTTTCCCAGCATTCCATAAGTAGGGAGTAAGCAAGTAACACATGGCTTTTTAAATCTGTGCAATATATCAGAATTGGAGAGAGGAAATTAATGTGAATGTGGGGAAAATAATACAGCTAGTATTGTTCAGTAGCAGATCTTGGATATGTTTTTCTCTTTGATTTGGAAATTATTGGATACTTTTATGGGCTTTGCCAGTAAAATAATTCCAGTTTTATTACTATCCATATCCTGTGGTTTTATTTCCTAATAAAAAGATGTACAGTGTTAGTGTTGTCCTGAAATGTAATTGATTTCTGAGAGGTATAATTTGCTGTCTGAGAGATGGTCTTTTGAATTTCTATACAATAGTCCATGGATAAATGAGATGCTGAAAAAGACTACAGTGCCAAAAGGTAATAATGGAGATAAAAATTATTTTTCATTATTTTACTATTGGACAGTTGGAGTTTAATTTACTGAGTTTTTAAGTTTTTATTAAAATTACATATTTCAATTGAAACTTTCAAAAATAGCTCAAAATTAGTTTTGATGTTATGAAATATTTTTATTCCTCAAATCATTATACTATCAGTAATTTTAGGTTGAATCCCCCACATACTTTCCCCCCTGCAAAGTGCAGAGAGATACACTTGGGATAAAACCAGAGCCCGGCTGGTATGGCTCAGTGGTTGAGCATCGACCTATGGACCAGGAGGTCATAGTTCCATTCCCAGTTAGGGCACATGCCCAGGTTTATTGGCACAATCCCCAGTAGGAGGCATGCAGGAGGCAGCCAGTCAGTGATTCTCTCTCATCATTGATGTTTCTCTCTTCCTCTCTGAAATCAAAATAATATATATAAAATCAGAGATCATAGGAAATTTAATCAGGTGGTCCTTGAACATGAATTCCTGACTTAAGATCTAGCCCCAGTAACCTACTACAACATCCCAAAGAACTTAAAATATACTAGTATGCTGAGGGTGTATGTGAAGGACACATCCTAAGCAGTATGGGAGGCATGTAGACCAAAGAGTGAACTGGTGAGAAAAGATGCTATCAGCTCATACTGCAGTCCTTACACCAATGGGTAGAGTAGGATGTTCCCAAGCTCCTCTCCTGTGCCTGCCCACAAATCTCAGCCCCAGCCCTCAGTCAGTTACGTGGGTCCAGCACGCCCTCTGGTCTCTGGGTTTCACTTCTCCGTGTTACAGTTTGGGAAGTAGCTCCAGGAGAAAGCTCACTCTGTGTGCTTCGTTTCTCTCAGGCACCTCACCATGCACATCTGTTGTCAAATTCTTGAAAACAGTTGCTTTGAATGGTCTGTGCAGTGTTAATATTTTTACAGTGGTAGAACAAATCTGATATTCATTACTACTTCATGGTCAGAACGGGAAGTCTAGCCTCCTCTCTTTATATCTTTGTGCATCTTATTTCCTTTTTTAAAATCTCCTCCCACACTATGGTCTGAGCCACCTGAGGGCTGGAATCATATACACATTTGCTTATATATTGAATGAGGCTAAAGGAGCCAAAAAAAATGAATATAATTGATGGCCAAAGGTTTTTCCAACCCTATGTATTTATTTATTTTTTTTCTGAAGGAAGATGACTCAGTTGGGTTACTTTTCAGAATAAAAATATCGAGTATCAGTCCCCATCACACAATCCCTTATTCACAATTCTGAAAACCACTAAAATCCAAAATGTTTTGTTAATTTTGTGCTAAAACTCATTTGGTAGCAAAACCAGATGAGCTGGCATGAGTGGTTAGCTGTGTCTCAATGCTTCTCCCAGGTACATATACCCGTACTGATTATTGGATTTTTATCTTGTAAATTTTTATTTAACTGAAAAAATAAAAATTTCAAAAAAAGGTAAAATATTGGGTAATATTGAAAAGAAAAGGAAGCATCTGTCATTATCAGCAGTACAGAAAATGGAGTTAATGGGTGACTATAAAGCATCAAACTGAAGAAGACAGTATGCCCTGGCCGGTGTGGCTCAGTCGGTTGAGCATTGTCCTGTGCCTCAAAATTTCACAGGCTTGATTCCTGGTCAGGGCACATGCCCAATTTGTGGGCTCAATCCCAATAGAGAGAATGTAGGAAGTAGCTGATCAGTTTTTCTTTCACACCAATGTTTCTCTCTCTTCCTTCTTCTCTCTCTAAAATCAATAAAAAACATATATATATATATATTTTAAATCATCATGGCAGCTGCCACAATATATGATTTAAAGAAAGAGAAAAGCAAGATGTTGACATTTTATAATGACAGTGATAACATGAAACACTAAAATCAGGGAAATCATTTCAGAAGATAAATAATGAAGAGCTTAACTGTGGGTTGATTAAGGTGTTCTGACAACAACAAAAACCAGAACATGAAAAAATGCCATTGATCCATTTCCTGGACAAGCAACCGACCATCAAGCATATAATTTATTTTTTTCTAATATTCTTATCACATTTTTTACCTTAGGTAAACCAAATATGTTTACTTTTCTGTTCATCAAAAAAAATATGAACTATGTAATGTTAAAGTTTCCATCTTGATCAGTATTGTTTTCATGGGAAATGTCAAGCAAAGCCATTCTTAATTCTTTATTTTTAGAATTAAGCAAGCCAGATCCCGTGCTCCCAATTCCAACACATTATTTTTAGTACACTGGAGTTTGTAAAAATAATACACAAAGATATCATAAAATAAATACAAATTGAATCACCAAATCAAGCAATAAGATGTGAATTTAAACATGCTTACACTTACTATATATTTAAAATAATTGTCTTGTTATTAGAAGTTTGTTTTAGTCTATGAGCAGTTCCTTCCCTCTTTTCTATTGGGTCAGTCAATTTTACAGTTGACACAACTAGAGAAACATGGTAGAGAAGAAAAAGGAAAGAGCTATTAATTTTTTGCTAATTAGTCTATTACACTGGAGCTTACTTGTAATGCTATCATAACGTTGTGACTAATTTTTTTTTGAGAAGGGATATAGAGATGAATCGCAGAGTTTTGATTTAGTCAGTCCCATGAAATTTGATTCCTTTCATCCCTTACCTTTTGTATTTATACCATTAAGTATGTCTAATGTTATTGGAGTGAAATCACAGCGTGTAGAGCATTGTAGGACATTTTGTGCACTACATCAGATTTTAAGGAAGTTATCTGATTTTCACTTATTTTGATATAATTTTGTTTATATAAATGCAGACACAAAATGAATTTTTTACACTTTCTTGAATGTAAAACCAATGTAATAAACTCTGTCTCAATCCAAATTGCCATTTTGAAACCTAGAAACTATTGATTTATTTTTTATATCCATAATACAAATATAATTTTGAAAATGTGCCTACTTCATGGATTATTTTTAAGTATATGAAACATTTCCTATTATACTTAGTGATTTAATTAAAAAAATATGTAAATCAATTTCCTCTTTCTCTAATGAATGTTAAAGAAAACCTGAAAGTATATACTCAAACAATATTCTTGCCAGTAGTCATTTATATACAATTCCAAATGATTAAAAAGCCAGTGACATCAAAAACTTGAATGTCCTCTATTCACTGGGGAGAAAAATGTAAATTATATAAACTGTGGTTTTTTTAAAAAAAAAAAAACACGAGATTATCTCATACTAAATAATAATAAGATTTGCAGATCTCAGCACTTGAGATATCACTTTCTTATTAAATTAGCATAAACAATTCTAATTTTAAATTTAACTTTGTTTAAGGTGTGTAAAACTAATATATTCCTGTACTATTAAAGGCTTTCTTAGAAAGCAATAGAAAAATAGATTGGAACTTTAAGTAAAAGAACAAACCTTGCTCTCACACAGAGATTTGAGAGGAGGACAAGCCTTACTATAGAGAAAAATCAAAAGATTACCTATGAATTTTCTCTGCATTAAGAAAAATGGCAAATAAAACTTTACTTTTATGCTAGAGCTACATTATCCAATATAGTAGTCACTAACCACAGGTAGCTTATGAGCACCTGAAAAATGGCTGATTCATATGAGGTACACTGTAAACAGAAAATACACTCTAGATTTCAAAAACTTAGTATAAAAAAAGAATACAAAATATATTATAAATAATTTTTATACTGATTATACATTCAAATTATAGTTGGATACATTGGGTTAAATAAATGATATTATTAAATTTATTTTACCTGCCCTAACCGATTTGGCTCGGTGGATAGAGCGTCAGCCTACGGGCTGAAGGGTCCCGGGTTCGATTCCAGTTTAGGGGATGTACTTGGGTTGCGGGCTCATCCCCAGTAGGGGGTGTGCAGGAGGCAGCTGACCGATGTTTCTCTCTCATCCATGTTTCTAACTCTCTATCCCTCTCCCTTTCTCTCTGTAAAAAAATCAATAAAATATATTTTTTAAAAAAATTAATTTTACCTACTTCTGTGTATATTTTAAAATGTGACTAACTACTAGGTCATAGGTCATCAAATATTATCATGTGACTAAAGAATACCTTTACACATATTATTTCAGATTCTTAGGGATCCACCAAAGCTGCCAGTGACCTGGACAGGGGACCAAGAAGATATGGGCAGGACACTGAGTCCTTCTAGTGGGAGAATGTTTGATTGGATCCTCTGATAATAGTGAGACTGCTTTTGATTGCAAACAGCCTGAAATTCAATTCCAACTATCTATAATAATAATCTAAAATAATAAAAGGGTAATATGCTAATTAGACCAGACTTCATTCCTGATGAAGCCGAGGCCGGAGGGAAGCCAGCCGGGTCCCAGGTGCCAGAAAAAAGCACGAAATTTCATGCATCAGGCCTCTAGTATGAAATAATAAACATAATGTTTATGACACTCAAAAGCATACAGATAGTTCAGGTACTCCTTGATACTGTGGCTCAACAATGTCACAGACACCCAATGAGAGCCCCCGTGGGGTTGTCGTACTGACAACCTGCCTCCGAATGAGAGCTGTGTGCTTTCTACTTTAAGACTAGCTGGCGAAAGGGTGTGTCTTTTCTTTTCTTTTCTTGGCTGCTTTCATGGAATGAAGGGGAAGTTTCTATTCCTAAACCATGTTAACAAATGCCTCATTGGACCTCATTAGCCTTAATCGTATCCCAGTCTCACCCCTAAACCCATCACTGCTGCCAAGCATTAAGATGAACTGATTGACTTAAAGCATCAGGGATCACCATCTGCGTTTGAGAGCTTGAAGCTACAGGTCAGTCTGGCCCAAACTGCACATCTGGGAAATTCAGAGTCATTAAGGGGGGGGGGGGGGAAGAAGAAGAAGAAAATGGATGCTAAGGATGTACCCAACAAATATCCACTCTACAACCTCAGGCATAAACACAGAGGCAAGAATTCTAATGGGAATTTTAATTAACATCTTAGCATGAGAAAAATACCCACAGGGAAAATGAATATGTAAACTCTGTGAGATATTTTGTAAACTTTGTACTTTTGTAAACTTCTTTGCGTATCATCTCTATGGGATTTTCCACCCTCATAGTCTTAGCAATATAACCCTTAAATTCAAGGGTGTACAAGTGCTTTTTTTCTCTCAGTATCAAGGAAGAAATAGTAAGGGAATATTGAGTTGAATTGCTAAGAGAACACTGACACAAACCTAACAAGTATTAAGGGTTTGGAAGGATGAACATCAATTTCTCTCTCTATACTTTGCCTATCTGTCCTCTCTTAACTAGCTCTCTCCCAGAAAAGAGTGATCATGATTCTGATTTGCCAATGGCTATAACATTGTCAGCACTACAATTAACTGGTAGATGTGGCTTCTATATATTAAATGATGGCATTCCCCGAGAAGAGCTCCTAACACTTCTTTTATTCATATTAAAAAGTAAGTTGGTAAGGTATTTCTACCTGTAATTGTGTCTGTTGAGTAAGTAGAAAGCCTCACTTAGACTACAGGTCTGAGCCAAGTTGTCCAACCCAACTGGTACCACAATTACTACATTGAGGGATATTGCATGTTTATTCAGAAATTAAAGGTATTTTTGGATTAACCTGCTATAAGTTATTCTGGTCTTAAGAAATCCAAAAGGAGTATTAATGAAAGGAAAAATTTCAATAATAATCCCCCCCTCCAAAAGAGGGGGGGAATAACTTGACTTTCAAAAAAAGAAGGAGGGAGGGAGGGAAATAGCCTGAAGTGACTGAAATGGGTAGTGACAGATAAAGGAGAAAGAAAATAGAAATAGTACCTTAGCAATGAAAATGTTCAAGGATATTGGCAGAGATTAGAGGTTCTGGAAGGTCAACAATAGAAAAGCACCCAGAAAGAGAAGAAAGTATGAGAACAGTTTTTATGTTAGGTTTGTGGTTTTGCTATGGTTGCATTAAATCCAATAATTGCTCACAGTGATATAGAAAGGGACTCAACTTAGTTGAAACAAAGTAAAAGGATCAGCAGTTGAGTTCCACCTTAGGCATGGGCAAACCATCAGACCGACCATCCCACTAACAGTTTTATATAATAAAAGCCTAATATGCTGTGTCTGGTCCGCTGTTCAATCAATCAAAGCATAATGTGCTAATGATATGCTAAGGTTGCTCAACCGTTTGCTATGACATCCACTGACCACCAGGGGGCAGACACCCCAATCGGTAAGTTAGCTTGCTTCTGGGGTCCAGCCGATCGGGACTGAGTGAGATGGGCCGGACAAGACCTGGAGCCCTCCCACGGTCCCTCCCTGGCTGGCCAACCTCCCACATCGCTCCCTGGCCCCGATAGTGCACCGCTGGGGTCCTTCAACCTGGCCTATGCCCTCTTGCAATCCGGGACCCTTCAGGGGATGTCAGAGATCTGGTTTCAGTCCAATCCTGCAGGCTAGGCTGAGGACCCCACTGGTGCATGAATTGGTGCACCAGAACTCTATAGTAACTAAATAACATCAAAAGGATGTCTTAAAAATCTGTTTGAATGCTTCAGAGAGGTAATCCTGTATTTGGCTTAACTATCTCCCATGAGGGATTTGTTTATTTAAATCATCAGTTTAGAGCAGCCGTGGGCAAACTACGGCCCGCGGGCTGGATCTGGCCTGTTTGAAATGAATACAACTATTGAAAAAAAAGACCATACCCTTTTATGTAATGATGTTTACTTTGAATTTATATTAGTTCACACAAACACTCCATCCATGCTTTTGTTCCGGCCCTCCGGTCCAGTTTAAGAACCCATTGTGGCCCTCGAGTCAAAAAGTTTGCCCACCCCTGGTTTAGAGACTCAAGATAGTAAAATTGAAGCAGAGGCTGAGAAGCTAAAAGGCTGAGCAGAGCTTTTTGAATCTGTCTCACAACCTGGGGGCAGAGGGGTCTTTACTTCAGGGATAGCAGAGGAGAGAGGGTCTGGTACATATCTCCAGCTCTCATTTGTCAGCACAGAGAACTGCAGTTTAGGAATAAGAGTACTGGAAATGACCATCTTCAAGGACTGAAGATCCACTTGACTTGGATCACTTTCTGATTAGTGGGATCTGCCCTTAGCCCTGCTGCATGTCAGAAACTAAAAGAAGTCTTTAGTGAAGGAATATAAGGCCAAGAGCCATAAATCATCCCCACAATTTAAAAAATCACTTAAAAATAACCAAGCATTTAAAAAAATAAAAATTGTAACTAAGAAAACCAAGAAAAAAAATATGAAATATAGGTATTAGCATCACCAAATTTTTAAATGCTGATATGTCTGATATATTTAATAAGACAGAAAACAATGATAAAGAGTAGAAAAATGTAAAACAAAAATCACATTGAAATTCTAGAATTGAAAAGAAAAAACCGCTAAGAGAATTCAGTGGATGGCTGATGTTACAGAGTAACAATACCTGGAGATTTAGTGAACTAGATGGTATGTCAGGAGAAAATACTCAAAGTGAAGTACAGAGAGGCAACAAATATTAAAAATGAAATAGGGCATATGAGCCCTAGGCAGTTTGGCTCAGTGGAGAGAGCATTGTCCTGCGGACTGAAGAGTCCCAGGTTTGATTCCAGTCAAGGCACATGCCCGGGTTGTGGGCTTGATCCCCAGTTGGGTCCATGCAAGAGGCAGCCGATCAATGATTCTCTCTCATCATTGAAGTTTCTATCTCTCTCTCCCTTCCTCTCCTTTCCTCTCTGAAATCAATTAATTTTTTTTTAAAAAAAGGGCATACAATACACAGAAGACATGATGAAAAGTGTAATAGGAGCTCCAGAACAAGAGGAGAATGGAAGAATAGAAAAGAACAGTCTTAAAGGTATGAGTCTAGAACTTTTTTAAAAAAATTAAATCCAGAAATCAATCCACAGATTTAAAATATGATACAATAAACCCCAAACAGATAGCAAACACTAGAAAATCAACCTAAGAGATAAGAGAAGTTGTATAATCCTTTTGCACCAGAGCAATTAGCTCCTTCATTAGGGAAATAAATGACTACAGATCTAATCTTTATGGTATGTGAGTATGTTTCTAAGAGAAGTAAAAGCAAACATCTTCATATTGATGGTCTATGTGTTTCCATGGTTCAGACTTTTTACATGAACACTGAGCAATCCAGGAATGTTTTATTTCCCTGCAATTATATATCTAAGAAAAATGTGTACATGTGTACCAGACATGTTCAACAATGTTCATGGCAAAATCTTAAATCCCCAAACTGGAAACCACTAGAGTGCCTATCAACAGTAGAAAGGGTAATTATCTATTAGAGTATATTAATACAATAGACTTCAACATAGCAAAATGAGTGAACCCTCTCTACATGCAACAGCACAGGTGATTCTCATACACATAGCTTTAAGCGAAAGAAGCCAGATGTAAGAGAATACATGATTCCAGGGAATTAAAACTCAAAAATCAGTAAAACTGATCTATGAAGTTAGACATCAGGATAATGCTTACCTTTGGCAAAGAGAATCGGGACAAGTGGGAGGGGAAAAATGGGCTTCTTTTTAAAAACTGTATTTTTATTGACTTTTAGAGAGAGAAGGGAGAGAGAGAGAGAGACATTGATGCAAGAGAGTAGCATCAGTTGGCTGCCTTCTGCACAACCCCCACCAAGGATCAAGCCACAACCCAGTGTGCCCCTGACAGGAGGATGTCCAACCAATTGTTTTATTTCCCCCTGAGCCATAACAGCCAGGGCAAAACAAACTTCTGAGTGATGGTCCTTGTATTGATCTGGTTAATGGCTACACAGGTGTGTTTATTTTATAAAAATTTTGATGCACTGTTCAATTATGATTTACATACTTTTTTGTTTATTTTATTTTTTAAATTCATTTTTCATTTACAGTTGACCTACTTTCTGTATATTAAAAATTTATTTTAGACAAAAAGGGGTAAATTCTCAGAAGCGCTCAGCAGTTCTGACAGAATTCAAGGTCAGCAAACATTCTGGCCTCTGGGAATGCTAAAACAGACAAGAGACAGCAGCACAACCCAAGTATTCCTCTTTCTCTACCTCTCCTCTCAGAACATTCTCTCCTTCCTTTCAAGTCTGCCTGGCAGAATAAGACAGATGAAGAAGTATTTAATATTGTGGTTGACACCGTTTATTCCTGAAAGATTTGGTTCATGGAAAATATATAGGATTTGAGGTTCTCTGTATTATTCCCAACAGGAATTAGAAAAGAGCTGATATTTATACCATCTATGTAAAAGCAGGGTAGGCATTTTTTCTGATTGCTGTTGCCCTTTCCAACCCTCTTATTAAACAGTTTGAATATGACCTCTGGCTTAGATTTCACAAATAAAGGAGGAAAAGCTATCATTCCAAAACAAATAGACACTAATTATAAAATACACGTTAAATTTCCTATAATGAAAAAATTTTGATCGCTGAAAGAATAAAATAAAGCAATCTGACAGTTTTCTACACCGAAGGGATTGCAGGTGAGAGCTGGTGAATTGAGAGATATTGCCACTATTCTAAAGCAGTTTTCTATAGCTGGAATTATTCCTTCATACACCTGCAAAAGATGCAGAAGCCCATGGGAAAGTCAACATTTATTTCAAAAATAAACTTTAAGGTTTGGCACTAAAGCAGACAAGCTGTTTTTTTCTATAAGAAAATGTGGCTCTGTACTACCAGAGGTCCTGTCGTAAGAATTTCAAAGAGCAGAACTAACACGTGCTAACTTCTTTTGAGACTCTCAGACTGAGTGAACTGCAGAACAAGTATCATTTACATACATTAAACATCAGAGAAGCAGAGAGGACTAGAAATAAAGAGACAGGGATTCTAACTCAGTTTTGTCGCTGACTATATGAATTTTCTTCTCTGTAAAATTGGACCACTCAGACTCTATCACACAAAACAAAGGACCAAGCTGTCAATTCTTCCAAAGGAAGTAACTTAGAACTTACATTTGTAATTATTATTAAAATCTTCTGAGACCTCTTTTCTTTTTTTGTTGGTTTCTTCTTTTCCTTATGTCTCCTCTTTCTCTTTCCCTTTACATTTTTCCTCCCTCCTTTTTTCTCCCTTCTCCTTATCTTTACTTTGTTTTTTCCTTTCTACCTTCTCTATCACTTCTTTAACTGTTCATAGGCGTTATTTGAATTGACTATATATATATATATATATATATATATATATATATATATATATGTATTTCCCTCTTTAAAATCAACTACACTTACTTTTACTTGTTTGTGACCCCAAATTAATTTAGTTTCAATGAGCCACTGACTTACCAGAGAAAAATAAAAAGGTTTCTTACTTTGGTCTAAAAGTGTCATCTTGGATTTATAAAGAAATATTTAGTTTGTTAGTGAACAATATTTCAGGGTCACAAGGAACCAACCTACTAGTGATTTTCCTTTCAGGGACATTGAACCAAACACTACCTCATTTCTTTTGGCCGCCCTGTATCTTACCCTTGGGTGAGAATGTATCTAGCATGCCTCCCCTTTCTGCCCACTCTCTGCATGTTAAATGAAATCCTAAGGTCTCTGATCAATGCTAATCAATCAATAAACACTTCCTTAGCATTCATAGCATGTATCACTTCTGTTAGATCTTTGGAAAATTGGAGCTAAGAAAGATGTGATTTTTTTTTATTTCAAATATCTTGCACATTTACACTGGGAAAGAGTGTAAATATAATCTTATTAATAAGAGTAGATGAATTAGGTTTCATTCACTCCTTCAGTAAACAGGGAGGATGTTTTAGTGGGTACTGTTAGAGTGGTGAAGATACCAAGAAAATTAGGAAAGAATCACTATCCGGAGGAAATGTATCATCCAGAAGGGAAGACAGTCAAGTAAACAAGCAGTTCTGCTATAATGCAGTGTCATAAGAATCATAAGAGCAACTAGGACAGGGAAGAGTGAACTCCGCCTGAGGGAGTCAAGGCTTCACAGCAGGGGAAGCATCCAGAAGAGCCTAGTAAGCTCACCAGGTGAAGGAAAGAGGGAATGACAGGTAAAGCATAGTTGGGTCATTTGCTGGCTTTCTTCCTCTGCCTATCTTTCAAATGCTGGTATTCTCCAGAATTATCTGCAAGATCCTCTTCACTTCCTACTCTTCATGCCATTGGAGGGGTTTCATCCACCCCGTGATGCATATGGGAGGACTCTCAAACCTGTGTCTTCAGCCTCAAAACTATATATTTAACTACCTGCCAGTGTTCTACACCTAACGGGTCCAACACCACTTCATGCTCTTCATGTCCAAACTGAACTTAACCTTTCTTGCTGTTTCTCACCTATAATAAGGCACTATCCACTTTACTGGTCCACTCTGATCCACTTCCAGTACTTGGAACTGAATTATGTTTCTAAAGTGCAAATTTAGTCTGGAAATCTTCCTACTTAAACCTTTAAAGTTTTCTCATTGTTCTTAGAAAAAGTTCAACACCTTTTTTTACAAAATGCTGGATTATTGGGTCACTGTTTATCCCTCCAGCCTTCTTTCTTGCCCTCCTTTCATTTTACATCCCAATAAGACTGGGTTTCCTCGAATTTCTCAAACTTGCTATTCATGTATTCTCTACCTTGAACGTGCTCTTCCCTTGTTCTTTGTCCTAGGTAAGCCCTTCTCATTCTCCAGATCTCAGACAAAAGGTTTCTGCCCCTGAAATGCCATGCCTCACCCCCACAATGCAGCCTAGAGTCCCATCCTCAACAATTACACGAATTGCTACTTGTCCATTTACTCATTATCCCCTCTCGACCACAAGGTCCAGAAGAGAGTGAATCCATCTGCCTTAAATACCATTCTGTCTCTTGGCACACAGGTGCTCAACATGTGAGAGAAAAGAACTGATGAAAATAAGATAAAAGTAAGAGAGAAAAAAGAGTTTTGGGTGCATGTCAATCACAAGTAAAAAAGGTGGACTACCAGTAGAAGAGAGAGTGTAACTAGGAATCTGGACAGAAAGAGACCCATGGCATAGAAAGTGATCAGCTGGTTTAGAAATAATGTTGCCAAGCTTATATCTAAGTTAGGGATGGGCTTCCAGGGGTGGGCAAACTTTTTGACTCGAGGGCCACAATGGGTTCTTAAACTGGACCGGAGGGCCGGAACAAAAGCATGGATGGAGTGTTTGTGTGAACTAATATAAATTCAAAGTAAACATCATTACATAAAAGGGTACGGTCTTTTTTTTTTTTTTAGTTTTATTCATTTCAAACGGGCCGGACCCGGCCCGCGGGCCGTAGTTTGCCCATGGCTGGCTTAGACACTGCCAACGGATGTCTAAATCTAATTCTCCCTTTTCATTCAGATACTTTATTTTTTAATTTATTTTTATTGTTGAAAGTATTACAGATGTCCCTTTCCTCCTTCTCCACCACCCCCCTAACCCATTGACACCCTCCACCCCGCTCCTTCCCCTTAGCCAAGCCTTCCCCGAACTATTGTCTTAAAAAGTACCTAAAGGCTCTTGACTTTGTCTTCATTGAAAAGACCTTTATTCTCCCTAGCCAGTTTTTCTCAGTGGATAGAGCATAGGCCTGCAGACTGAAGGGTCCTAGTTTAGATTCAAGTCAAGGGTACATATCTCTGTTGCAGGCTCTTCCCCATCTGGGCCCCTGGTCAGGGCGCGTGCAAGAGGCAACCAATCCATGTGTTTCTTTCACATCAGTATTTCTCTCTTTCCTTCTCTCATCCATTCTCTCTAAAAATCAATGGAAAAATATCCTCGAGTGAGGATTTTAAAAAAGGAAAAGACCTTTATTCGGTTCCTCAGCTTACACTGAGATCTTGGATGGCTTGAACTGCTACCTATAAATAACTAGAAATAATAATGTACATTGAAATATCACACACATACACACACATGTCATAATAAGGGATATATTATTATGGAATCCTAATATTGAACCAGTGAATTGATAGGAAAATATAGGCTGGTATAGTGTATTTTTAAGTTTAGTTAAGACATTGGTTCAAGTAAGTTCAACCTCCCATCTTAACTGATTACAACAAATTTACTTACCTATGCAAGCAGTGTATAACAGAAGTGGGAGCATAAAAAGAATTTCATTATTTATTAAGATATCAACTTACTAGTTAAATAAGGACTTGATATATCTTCATTGGATTTGTAACTCTTAGAAGAGTGATTGAATCTTTTATTCATTGTTGCCTTAAATTTCAGGTTACCATAGAAAAGAGAATCTGCCTAATTCTATCTAATATAGTTTCATGTTTAGGTAAATGTACTAAATAAGTGCTTTTAATTGCAAGAAATATCATATGCAATATTATGTCACAGAATTACTTCTGCATGGTATCTTTTGAGGATTCTACTGTTCACCTTTCTTTATAATTAACTTTTAAAAATCTCTCTAAATAGTGTCTTCAGTATAGAGGACAGGAGCAGCAGCCCTTAAAGAATGACAAAAATAGCAGGCAGTCCCCTCATCTCTGGTCACAGAACCCTGGGTTTCATTTCTTCGGCATGCAATGAAAATGACATCATTTTATAAGAGTCAGGTTTTCCCTGAGAATTAAAGATGGCAGCTTCTACTCAAGCCACTGACTTCCACACCTCTATATGTCAAAATACTTCTCTCTCTCTCTTTTTAACCTCTTATTTTATAAATGAGGGCCTTGAGATCCTTCGAGGTGAAAAGGCTTGCTCATGGGGACACAGCTAATTAGCAGACTTGCAGACATCATTCATCAACTTTAAAAATGTCCATTCAGTATGTCATCAAGTATAAGAAAGCACCTTTCCTTAGAGCTAGGAGTTTCGTCAATACTGTCCAACTAGCTTCCTTTATAATTAACTTTTTTTTTATCTCTCTTAATAGAGTCCATAAAATAGAGAACAAGCAGCACTAGGTATTTTTAACCTATTGCAGTATCTGTGTGTTAGTAAAACCACTTAAAACAATGTAAAATGCTTAAAATAAGAAAGCATTTTCTCACCGCATAATAAAACCACAACTATTTGATATTTGGTCCTTCCCCAAACTTCTTTTTAAAAATATCTATCAATATATACCATTTAGAAGACTGTAGAATAGCATTTGTTATATGTGTATTTATATTTATTATTGTTCTATTTTTTATCTCTTAACATCTTGTTCACTTCTACAAAGTTCTACAAAAAAATTCTACAAAATGAGTGCATATTCATGATACAAGAGGATAATTAACTTAGTCTTTTCCCTTTTGGGAGATTCTTATTTTCCATACTTCACTATTACGAGTAATGCAAAAAGAGAACCATTTTGTACAACTAGAACCACAACAGTCTGGACAGGAAACCAAGCCAGTGACAAGTCTCCTCATGCTAAGTGGCAAATCTGGTTCTGATTTACATTCTGTGAAACAGAACATGCAAATATTAAGCATTGTTTTGAAACAGCATATATTTGCTTTGCTATGTCAGGGCTGATGATAGAATGAACTCAGTAATATTTAAATGTGTTTCTTATATAGTAGACCTTTTTATTGAACTATAAACTCTATATGGGTATTTATTTTTCTTTCATTTAAAATGGGATTGCCAGTTGTAAATGATACTATTGTATACCTACTATTGACCAAGTACTTAATATACATTATCCAAAACTTACGAAGAAACTCTATGAGGGAGTTGCTGTTACTGTATTTTATAATTTACATATGGAAAACCTGAGCCTGAGAGACGTTCAATGACTGCCAGAGCCAATTGCCAGTTAAATGACTCCAAGCCAATGCTCTTGACATTGGACTTTATCGTGCATCTCATCAAAAGTGAGCGGCAGTGAGAGGGTACAACAGCCAGTTGTTTTATTTAAACAGCTTCATTGGGGTATAAAGTGTGCAGTTCAATGATTTTTAGTATATTCACAGAAATGTGCAGGCTCACACAGTCTTTTTTAGAACATTTTAATCAACCTCAAAAAGAAGCCCAATACCCGTTAGCTATTACCCCTTTCCCCAACCCTAATTAAGTACTAATCTGCTCTATATTTCTATAGATTTCTCTATCTAGACTTGCATATCAATGGAATCATATGACATGTAGATATTTGTGTCTGGCTTCTTTCACTTACCATGTGCCTTCACGGTTCTTCCAAGTTACAGCATATGTCAGTGCTTCTTTCCTTTTCATGGAATAATATTACGTTGTATGCATACACCACATGTTACTTTTTCATTAGTCCATTCATGGACATTTGGATTGTTTCCACCTTTTGGCCATTATGAATAATGCTGTGATAAACATTTATATACAAGTTTTTGTGTGGGCATATGTTTTTATTTCTCTTGGCTATATATCTCAAAGTGGAATTTCAGGTCATATGATAATTCTATTTAATTATATGAGGAACTTCCAGACTTTCCAAACTAGCTATACCATCTTACATTTCTACCAGCAGTGTAGGAGGGTTCTGATTTCTCTGCATCCCCATCAATGCTCATTTTTATTTGATTTTTTTTTGCTTCTGACCATCATAGTGGGTATTTTTAACTAGTTAAAAAGCCTACTTTTTCACTTCATGTTCTAATTACTAGAAATGCCAGAACTATGGAGGGTGTTGGAATTCCAGTTGTGAACAAAATCAAATACAATCCTTGCCGCCTTGGGACTCACCATATAGTACGAAGAAGTTATCAATTAAATAATCACACAAAGAAACACAAGTCTACACCTGTGTTAAATGCCACAAGGGACAGGTAGTTAATTCAGTGATTTACAAAAATGATGGGTGTAGAGAGAGTCAGGAGGTGGGTTGGCAGAGAAACTCTAAACTCTATTTGCAGGAATGTTTGTGGTGCTGAGATGTTGAATTTAAGCAGTGTCTTAACAGTTTCATTCTATTACAATTTTTGTCAGGTCACACTAATAAATAGCTTCCAGGGAAAGCTTCTAGAAGACCCCCAACCCCCAATAAAACAGAATGTCTTTTTTCCTTATAATAAACAAAAGTTATTTTACTGTTATTAAACCTCATATTCTGATAAATATGTATATTAGCATCTCTACTAAGCCATCTCAAACATTCAAATATATTTTTATGGACCTAATTACACAAAATCTGTTTTCTTTATATTTTTCCTTTACTTTTCTGCCTGTTTATTTCAATTTTTACTTATTTTTTTCAGGTGCTTGTTATTACACCACTTGTTTTATTGTTTTAGAGGTTTCTTTCACATAATCTGTAGCCCTTGTCTAAGCATTTGGGTTTTCCGCTGTTATTTTGTCTTCAAATAGACTCTATTGTCTTCAAATCCAGACTTTATTGTTTACTATTGATATAATCTTCAACAAGCTATTTAACCTCTCTGAACTTCAGTTCTTTCAATAAATAAATAAATAAATAAATAATCAAATACCTTTGTGGGATTTTTAGCAGTAAATAATAGAACTTATATCAAGCCCTTTGCTCATTTAGCTTCAAATAGATTAAAGTTTATTTTTTAAAACAAAGCAGTTTCTCAGAGATTTCTAATTGGTATAAGAAGAAATGGCTTTGAACTTTCATACGTTTCTAACTAAACTTAACAAGGCCTCTAATTTGATGCCTATAATTCCCGATTGTTTTAATATTGTACTTTGGAACACTAGGCTTTCATATGCATGGAGGTTACCTGGATTTCACCTGGCTTAAGCACATTTTGATGTATGATGTTGTGCAACTGATATAGGCTCTGAGGCGTCATCTGAGCTTGAATCCAGACTCTATTGTTTACTATTGGTGTAGCTTATTTTCACTGCTTTAGAGTCATCTGGAGTGGAGGAATGTTTGCTTCCTTCTCCCTGGGAGAGTTACAGACATTTTTTCCTAAATTATTATTTTACTAGTGTGTCTGAAACTTGGCTTCTTAAGAAATCAAACACTAGCTGATTAGCCATTAAGTTCTATTGAGCGAGAAATGTGTCTGATGAAGTAGTGTTGGGATTTTCTTTATTTTTTTGGAAGAAGGAAAAGTGAAAAGATAAAGGCAAAAGTCATTGTCGGATCCCTAGAGTCTAAAGGAGGGTCAGAGGAATGAGGGGGTAGAACAACACTGGAGCAGGAAAGGTTTCACAATGGCAGTGAGAAGCCACTAAGTGCTGGGAGCTACTTAGGGAACCTTGTGCAGGGCCCCAGGCCTATGCTTAGTGAGGGTACCTGCTGACTTGCTGGGTGTAGACCTTGGCAATGGCATCAAGCAGCAGTGACAGAGGGATGGTGCACACCCAGCTCACTCCCAGGTCACAGGAGGACTAAAAGCAACCTTAGCAGTGGTGGCAGACACAGCCCAAAAGATCTGAGCTCTCCCCTACTAGGGAGTTAGAAAAATGGCAGCTTTTTTAAAGATCTGAGAATTCTTGAAAAATTTTAAGGAAGAGACTAGATCAACAGTAAAACAATAACTGATGTTGGACTTATTGGCAATGTTTTCTTTCTCTGGTGTAAGCATTCATTCAGGGAAGCATTTTAAACTTTTTGTAGTGAAAGCACAAAAGAAACAAAAATGTGACATTATTTAGATTCTCAGTGATGTGAGGCAGTTCGTAGCTATTGCACATATCAAAAACAAGGAGCATGCATTAATCATTTGATCACTGGAAATGCAACAACATTGAAATAATGAATGCCTATATGATATTATTATTTCACGTTGTAAACCCTTTTTTCAAATAAAACCCTATGCTTTAGAAACAGGTATAAGCTATAGGAAGCTCAATTCTCCTGTATTATCTCCTCCCCTTCCTTTTCCTTTATTTCTCTCTCCTTTGATCTCTCCTTTGCACTTTCCTCTTTCTCTTCCCTTCCCTTTTCTCAAGTTCTCGCTGTTTTTCAGTCTAGCTTTTTGCTCTATCTTATTTTACCGTCCACAACTTCCCACCTCCCTTTCCCCACCCCACCCCTTTTCCTTCCCACTCACCCGCATCCCTCCCTGCCTTCTTGCCTGCTCTTGCCATTAACCTCACTCCATTCCCCCACCTCACCTTGACATTTTCAAAACAGAATTTGGTTGAATAGAATCAGTGATTTAGATCTATAGTCCCTCTATTCGCCATAAGGGAAATCTCAGCACTCGGACCATCATAAGTGGGAAGTTTCTAATGTAAACACTTGAATGTCCTATGTTCTTGACAATGATGCTGAAATCACCATATGTCTGTGAATAAAATTTTATATTTAAATAAAAAGTGCTTAAAATATCTATGAAATCTTTACATCATAGCTTATCTTTCAGGTAAAAAAACAAGAACAACAGACATGGTCACTGGTAACAGAAAGGGTTCTTCGAGTCTGAACTTAAAAAGCTGGAAAGAATGGCATATTCAGCTAAAGTGTCTGGTGAGGGGAAAACATAACACTTCATTGTCATAAGATTCTGTATTAAAATAGCTGAAGTAGAAAAAAGTATGTGTAATATTCCATCTACCTAACTAACTCTGACTTACAATTTTAGGGCTGCAGCTTTGAGGCCTGACCTTGTTTACCCTTGAAACCTGTTCTAGAGGCAGAAAGAACACCATGTGGGCTGAGCAGGAACAGCGGGCTACCTGACTCTTACAATGGTGTTGATTTGAGTACATGCACAAAGTGTTTCCTTTTGCTCTTTGAAGGACAGGCATTATTTTTCTGAGAGGCCAATCAACCAAAACAGCACAGTCAGTGAGTGTACATGTGGCATACTTTTTACCTGGAGACCTTTTAAACAAATGCCTAATAGGAACATAAGGAACATTTTCTAATAAACAAAGTGAGTCCCTATGGACAGAAAGTTCCCATTGAAGAGGGACAATGCAAATAGAGGAGAGAAATAGGAAAGGGACAGCGTATGCATTTTATTCATTATTGTTCATTTTTAAGACAAGGAATATTATTATGACTTCATGACTAGGTGACATGATGCAATTTTCTATATTGTAAAACCTGAAGAGAAGGACTTTGTGAAATTCAAAATATTGCCCACCCTTGCTTTGCCTGATGCTTCACAATTAGAAAGTAATTCCTTAAACTTTGCTTAAGTTTTCTTGTCTGTTAACTGAAGGTAATATGTTAAAGTAGATAAATCTGTAAGGAAAACCTGAGGACCGTTTTGCTAAGAATTGAATCCGTATCAGTACTGTCCAATAACAATATAACATGAGTCATACATGTCGCTTTAACTTTTCTACAAGTCCTAGGGAAAAGTCTAGACCAGTGATGGCGAACCTTTTGAGCTCGGCGTGTCAGCATTTTGAAAAACCCTAACTTAACTCTGGTGCCGTGTCACATATAGAAGTATTTTGATATTTGCAACCATAGTAAAACAAAGATTTATATTTATATTTATATTTATATTTTTGATATTTATTTCATATATTTAAATGCCATTTAACAAAGAAAAATCAACCAAAAAAGGTTTGCCATCACTGGTCTAGAGTGACTGGGATGGTAGGTAGAGGAACATTTAGGGAATCCCAGGGCAGCATACGAAGTAAGGAAGAATATAAACATTTTAACAATGAGGATGACCATAATAACACTGCGAACTATTGGCCTATTAGCCTCAAGAATATGTGATTTGATCTACTATAAAAGTAAACACAATTTCAAAAGAGAATTACATTAGGAGGGAAAAGGTTAAAGTTCTAGCCAAATGGGACTTCCCCTTGCAACTCTAAGATAAAGGAAGGTAGCCGAAACCGGTTTGGCTCAGTGGATAGAGCGTCGGCCTGCGGACTGAAAGGTCCCAGGTTCGATTCCGGTCGAGGGCATGTACCTCGGTTGAGGGCACATCCCCAGTAGGGGGTGTGCAGGAGGCAGCTGGTCGATGTTTCTCGCTCATCGATGTTTCTAACTCTCTATCTCTCTCCCTTCCTCTCTGTAAAAAATCAATAAAATATATATATAAAAAAAAAAAAAGATAAAGGAAGGTAAAAATGTAAATTATAATCCTGCTGTCCAAATGTCTTTCTCCTCCCCATTCTCAGCACTGCAGCACTGAAAGAATTTGTAAGTCGGTATTACATTTTCATTTCCTAAGTGGTTCCTTAAATCTTTGTTTGAATTTCCAACCTTTTTCCCTTTGGGAAAACGCTGCCTCTTCCTATAGAAAGAAATCTCTTCTTATGGATTATTGTTCCCTTCACCCAATACCATGTCCAAGTGTGAATCGAGCAGGTTTGAGGGATCCAGAGAAGGCTCTAGCCTGATGGACAATGACATACATTATCTTTAAGCAGCTAGAGCGAGAGAGGCCTCCAGTGCTATTGGAAAGCTGGGTTGGGATCCTCTAGTCCAGCGGTTCTCAACCTGTGGGTCGCGACCCTTTTGGTAGTCTAATGACCCTTTCACAAGGGCCGCCTAAGACCATCCTGCATATCAGATATTTACATTACAATTCATAACAGTAGCAACATTACAGTTATGA
Source organism: Myotis myotis (assembly GCF_014108235.1). Lineage (NCBI taxonomy): Eukaryota > Metazoa > Chordata > Mammalia > Chiroptera > Vespertilionidae > Myotis > Myotis myotis. The sequence continues at coordinate 50,483,611 of NW_023416315.1, forward strand.
AGGAGAAACAAAAATAATTTTATGGTTGGGTCACATGAGGAACTGTATTTAAAGAGCCAGAAGGTTGAGAACCACTGCTCTAGTCTGAACTTCTTTTTAATATTCTTGCCAGAGTGAGCTATAGGACTCCCATTTTTTAAATTTTTATTAAATAATCTTTAAAGTAAGTTCATCTACTTAAGACTTTTATTAACCATTTTCAACTACATAGTTGCTGGGGACTGGATCCTCTCCTCCCAAAATTCATATTGAAGCTTAACTCTCAATATAGCTACATTTGGAGTAAGGACATTATCAAGGTTACATGAGGTTATAAAGGTGGTCCCGTAATCGGTAGGATTAATATCCTTATATGAGCTGATACCCGAGAGCTTCCTCACTCTCTGCCTTGTGAGGACACAGGTGGACATCTGCAAGCCAGGAAGAGAGCTCTTATCAGAAACCCAAATCTGCCTGCACCTTGATCTTGGACTTCCCAGTGTCTAGAACTGAAAATTTAATTTCTATTATTTAAGCCCGCTGGCCTATTGTATTTTGTATGGCAGCTCAAACTAAGGCTAATTCCATACTGAAAGAGAAAATATTTTCTCAATTAACATGAGACTTTTATATCCTTTGGGTCAAATGATCCCTTTTATTCTGGAAAAGTACTGTTTTGTTTTCTTTTGTTTGGGATTTGTTTTTAACTGCTCTGACCTAGTAGCCTATTTGAATTATTTAAAAAAGAACACAAACATTCGTCTTAACAGTGTTTTCTAAGCTTTTGAAAGAGCTCTAAAAAGGAATCTTCAGATGAGCAGAATAAGGATGAGGTGTTACTGCTCATTCCATACACCAGGCTAATAAGATTATCTTACAAATCTATACAGCTTCTGCCTGCTTACAAAGAGCTCTCCCTTCAGTTTTCACAAACCCAGAGACAGATAATTCTTTTTTTATTTCAAAGATGATAAAATTGAGGCTCAGAACAATTAAGAAATTTGTCAATGAACAACCAAATACAAACTTTTTGACACAAATACCAAACCAAGTCCTCTTTCTATAGGACTAACACTTTTTCCACTATTTTATTTTTTTTCCTCTCAATTTCATTCATTTTTATTGCTTATCTTGTCCCATTTATTCAAAAAAGTCCAAGAGTTAAACATTGTGTCTACTTGTTTTACGCAGAATCTTATTCTGATGGCTACTTAAATCAACTTAAGTCAAGAGATATTTATTGAGTGTCTGCTGTGTACAAAGTACTATGTTAGGTGTGCTCTCCAGGCTTTTAAGAACCCAGTTACCATTTGTTGATAGCCTTTAATAATAGTACATTGTTTTAAAAATGTTTTTACAGACATATCTTAATTTTAGAATAATTTTCAGAAATCATAGTGCACCTCTATATTGTCTTTTTAGCATACTCCTCTTATATTGTCTGTTCATTAACCCCATCCAACTCTTTTGGTAACAAAAGAAACTGACTCATTCTTATCTTCTATGAAGTTGAGTCCTTCAATTTTCTGATCCCTCTGTTGAATTTCTTCCTTACTTCCGTCTCCTTCCCATATTTTTTCTGGCTAACTCTTCTTCATTTTTCAGGTCTCAGTTAACAACTCATTCCCTTAAAGAAGCCTATTCTAGAGCCCCAGAGTAGGTTATGATTTCCTATAATAAACTTTCATTGCACTTCATATTTCCACTTTCACCGCACTTATTATGCTATTCATTACTTGTTAACATTTGCCTTTTTGTTTTCTAGTGTGTTTGTAGTATTGACCAGTACTTGGCACATAGAAGACATGTAATAAACATTTTATTTATTGATTGAATATATTTCCATAGAAACCAAAAAAAAGAAGGAAAACGTCTCAGAAAACAGGAAATATTCATTAATATGTTTATTCACTATGTAATCATACTCAGTAAATTCTTATAGCCTGTCTATGATATTCCTGACACTATGGTATATGCATATAGAAGAATAAAGCTACTGCCCGTCTGGGAATGATGCTTCTCTGACGGAGGGAGAATCACTTCCACAAAATCTTCTAAGCAAATATGATGTGATCATTTCTAAATAAACAGGTTTAAATAAGTAGTTAATGTTACCAAATATTATAAAGAAATCAAAAATAATCTGGCATATAAGACATGGTATTTATATGCTTAGCATTGAATTTGTAAATTAAAGGTTTATAATGTCTTTTTAGTCATTTGATATGTTTAAACCCTGTTTTCTTTAGAAAGGTCCATGCTTAATTGTTGTACATGCAGGATTTTTTGTTTTATAAACCAAAATACCATGTATTGTAGTCTAAAATATATACTTTATATAGTTTTAACCCATTAAAATATTTTATTTAATATTTAATCCATCAACAAAACTCATGATACCCTGTTTGCTCAATAATGTACCATATACTGAAAACAACTCTAATTTTGGGGTTTAAAAAACCTAACTGTGTAAAAATATTCTGCCACAAAGAAGATAATAAATATTGCATTACTCTCTACTATTTGTATGTGTATTCCACCCACGCTAGTGAATAATGAAGCGGCTGTTAAAAGTTCAGGAAAAGATAAAATACTAGTGATCCTGAATCCCAATTTAATTAGGCCTGGGTAGGATTTATTATGAGTGTAAGTTGAGAAGTTTAAAGAAGTGAAGCTCAGTAGAGATTATCTATGCAATGTGCATATGTATTTATAACTCCACTGGGCTCTTTTAACTCAACAAATAACCTTATTTTTCTGTTGCCCAAATAACTTTCTCTTTTGAAAAAATAAATAAATTTCCTTGAACAATAGGAACACTTTTTGTTAAGTGTAGGAACTGGTTTTATTGTTGGTCAAAAGAGGCAACATAAATCAAGTGATTCTTGCTATATCTGGGAAATCTCTGAGTAGCAATCTGGTGGTTTGAGGAGCTTGCCTGCTGAAAGGATCGTGCTGTGGCTGCACTTCATCCTGGAAAGCACAGGTTCTGGACTGTCAGTGCTCCACTAACTTGTGAAATCGTGATTATTCCTTTTGGGGACAATGCTATTGGGCCTTATCTCATAATAAAATAAAGTGACAAAATCTATTCTGGAAGTACTGTTGCTCACTCAGTCAAGAAACAGGCTTTTCTGGGTATGCCTGGTCAGGTCCCTGGAAAGGAAAAGAAGTGTCATCGCCTTCCTTCCACTTACAAACAGCCTTGCAAATAACAGAACGGTTTACTAACATTATGTTATTATGTCAGTGTATTCCACTGAGTGAGATTCTTGGGCTGTAAATACTACCTGTTTTGTTGGTACATATTCTATACCCTTTCTCTGGAGAAAAATATGATTCAACCTGCTACTTATCCTGTGAGTATGAGAGTTCCAAGAAGTTTAGATGTAATTAATTAAATATAGGGTGTCCCCCAAAAATGTATACTCACACTTTGAAGAATTATAAAGGCAGTGTTTATTAAAATACATTTCGGCCTGGCCCGTGTAGCTCAGTGGTTGAGTGTTGACCCATGCACCAAGAGGTCATCTGTTCAATTCCTGGCCACGTAGCATGCCCAGGTTGTGGGCTTGATCCCCAGGAGGCATATAGGAGGCAGCCAATAGATGATGTTTCACTCTCATCAATGTTTCTTTCTCTTCCTCTCTCTTCCTTTCGCTAAAATCAATAAAAACATATCCTATCCTATCTAATAATAGAGATACATTGTAATTAACCGTAACTTTGCTACCCTTCCCATTGGCTAATCAGGGCGATATGCAAATTAACTGCCAACCAAGATGGCGGCCGGCGGCCATGCAGCTGAAGCGAACATGAGGCTTGCTTGCTCCAGTGACAGAGGAAGCCAAGGTTCCCTGCCTGCCACAGCCCAGCTCTGAGCTCCAGATGCAACAACGTTGCAATTATAGAAGCTTAAACAAACCCAGAAACCCGCTTTCAGCCGCCAGCGGGCTCAGAGCTTAGAGCGCCAGTGATGGCAGCAGAGTTTCAATTATAGAAGCTAAACAAACCCAGATACCTGCTTTCAGCCAGCCACGGCCTCAGAGCTGGAGCCGAGCCTCAGAGCTAAAGCCAGCTCTCAGCCCCAGTGACAGCCATAGAAGGTAAATAAATTCCAGAATAAAAAAAAGAAAAAAAGAAAAAAGAAAAAAAGGAGAGGTTGGGAGCTTCAGCCACCCGCCAGCCTGAAAATGGCTCTCAACCCCTCACCCAGACTGGCCAGGCACCCCAGTGGGCACCCCCACCCTGAAGGGGGTGTGACCAGCTGCAAACAGCCATCATCCCCTCATCCAGGCTGGCCAGGCACCCAAGCGGTCCTGATCCAGGACACCCTTCAGGGCAAACCAGCTGGCTCCCACCCGTGCACCAGGCCTCTATCCTATATATCAGGGGTCCTCAAACTACGGCCCGCGGGCCACATGCAAATACAAATGTTGTATTTGTTCCTGTTTTGTTTTTTTACTTCAAAATAAGATGTGTGCAGTGTGCATAGGAATTTGTTCATAGTTGTGTTTTTTTTTAAACTATAGTCTGGCCTTCCAACGGTCTGAGGGACAGTGAACTGACCCCCTGTTTAAAAAGTTTGAGGACCCCTGCTATATAGTAAAAGGGTAATATGCAAACTGACCCTAACAGCAGAAGGACTGGGAATGACTGGTCACTATGACACACACTGACCACCATGGGGCAGACGCTCAGTGCCCTCTGGTGGTCAGGGCACTCTCACATGGGAGGAGCTCTGCTCAGCCACAAGCCAGGCTGATGGCTTCCAGTACAGCGGTGGTGGTGGGAGCCTCTCCTGCCTCCTCAGCAGTGCTAAGGATGTCCGACTGCAGTTTAGGCCTGCTTTCCACTGGCAAGTGGACATCCCCTGAGGGCTGCCGGGCTTCCAGAGGGATGTCTGATTGCCATCTTAGGCCCAATCCCCCAGGAGCGGGCCTAGGCCAGCAGATGGTCATCCCTGAGGGGTCCCAGACTGCGAGAGGGCACAGGCCAGGCTGAGGGACCTCCCCTCCCCCCTGAGTGCACAAATTTTTGTGCACTGGGCCTCTAGTCTAATAATAGAGAAAGATGGTAATTAACCATGACTTCGCTAGCCTTCCCATTGGCTAATCAGCGAGATATGCAAATTAACTGCCAGCCAAGATGGCGGCTGGCAGCCATGCAGCTGAAGCGAACAGGAGGCTTGCTTGCTCCAGTGATGGAGGAAGCCGCGGTTCCCCACCTGCCGCGCTCAGCTCTGAGCTCCGAGCTCCGGATGCAACAATGTTGCAATTATAGAAGCTAAACAATCCCCAGGTACCTGCTTTCAGCCAGCAGGGCCTCGGAGCTTAGAGCGGCCAGTGATGGCAACAGAGTTTCAATTATAGAAGCTAAACAAACCCAGATACCTGCTTTCAGCCAGCCACGGCCTCAGAGCTGGAGCGGGCTCTCAGCTCCAGTGACAGCTATAGAAGGTAAATAAATCCCAGAATAAAACAAAAAGAAAAAAAAAAGAGGCTGGGAGCTTCAGTCGCCCACCAGCCTGAAAACAGCCCTCAGCCCCTCATCCAGGCTGGCCAGGAACCCCAGTGGGGACCCCCACCCTGAAGGGGGTGTGACCAGCTGCAAACAGCCATCAGCCCATCATCCAGGTTGGCCAGGCACCCAAGCGGGAACCCCACCCTGATCCGGATCACCCTTCAGGGCAAACCAGCCGGCCCCCACCCGTGCACCAGGCCTCTATCCTATATAGTAAAAGGGTAATATGCAAATTGACCCTAACAGCAGAAAGACTGGGAATGACTGGTCACTATGACACACTGACCACCATGGGGCGGACGCTCTATGCAGGAGCTGCCCTCTGGTGGTCAGTGCGCTCTCACAGGGGGCAGCTCTGCTCAGCCACAAGCCAGGCTGATTGCTGCCAGTACAGCGGTGGTGGTGGGAGCCTCTCCCACCTCCTCAGCAGCACTAAGGATGTCTGACTACAGCTTAGATCTGCTCCCCGCTGGCAAATGGACATCCCCCGAGGGCTGCCGGTCTGCCAGAGGGATGTCTGATTGCCATCTTAGGCCCAATTCCCTGGGGAGCAAGCCTACGCCAGCAAGTGGTCACCCCCGAGGGGTCCCAGACTGTGAGAGGGCACAGGCGGGGCTGAGGGACCCCCTACCCCCGAGTGCACAAATTTTTGTGCACTGGGCCTCTAGTAAAAATATATTTCATTTTAAAAATTGAGCTATCAGAGGTTAAAGTGTGTAAACATTTTGGGGGGACACCCTGTAGATACCCAGAGCTTTATAATTCTAATAGATGTCATTGTTATGTCAAAAGTGTCTTTCAATAGTATGCTGAAAACCAGGAATATGATATCCTTGAATGTTCATTACAGTCACTAAGAAGAGCTAAGGGAATTTATTTCCATTTTGTTTATTCACTCTGTGTTTGAACTTTTAACTAACCTATTTTTTTTCCACTCTACTCTCTTGCCATTGCTGGGGCAGTAAGTATTTATGCAGCTGTTCTCCTCCCTGAGTTGCTGAATAAGGGCCTGATTATTTCAAACAACTTTTGTAATTAGCTTTCAAGAAGCAAATTACTGTTATGTATAGTATCTGTGATTATGATAAACTGTTCTTTTTTTTTTATATAACATTTCAATGTGGGCTTTCATTGGCAAACCCCAGCAGCCTGGTGGGCATTCTGTGAACTCTCACAATATGTTGAAAAAACAGGGATATTTGACAATCAATAGAACAAGTATAGTACTTTTAGCTCAGTTTGGTTTTAAAAGGATCTATTAAATAAAATAAAATAAATCCTAAAATGTAGTGTCGTAGTTCTCCATGGGAGAAGTTCTGTGACTCAGAAGTGGTAGTGATAAGTCAGCAAGCTGTAATTCACAGATAAATACAGGTTGTATCATGCTTGGTATTTTTTTTTTATTTAGGCACTCACTCAACAAATATTTCCTTAGAAATATTATCAAGTTCCTGCCAGGGAAATGCTCCCCAAAGCTCCTTTCAGATATGTCCACAGAAGATGACGCCACATACAGTGGGCACAGTGACTGTGTGTATTGTGTTCCCTTCTCTTATTTCCAAAAGGGAAATATTTTCTGCAGTCAGTTATCCTTTATTCGTCCTACCCTCTTTCCTGGATGTGTGAGGTTGGCTAACAGTATAATTTAGGCATAACTTGCTACATGAATAGGAACTATACCTGCACATAACCAAGAAGAATGTATCGCCCAGAAATCCAGGACTTGGAACTGGATAAGACCGTGGGATTTGTCCCTTTTAGGAGAGGACAAATTCTCATCTGAGTATACATAGGAGAGTCACTTTATTCTAATGGAACATGTTTGAAATTATTAATATAAGTGTATGTATTACCTATGTTGGGAATTAATGGGTTCTGCACCCAATTCCAGGTGTGGGGGATGCTAGGCTTCCCACACCACTAAGCAATTCTCTGACACCAGCTAAGTATCCTATAACTCAACAATTCTAACACTATCTACCCAGACAGCATTGGATTCCACAGCTTCAGGGATCAGTTTTACAGGATTCTCTCTTAACCCCCAACCTAAGATCTCAGATGCAGTCACAAGCCCAGGTTATAACCTATGCTTCTGTAGATTGGAGGTTCCAATGATCCCATGCTTGGATTTGACTAATTTGCTGGAGCAGCTCACAGAACTCAGAGTTATTTTGCTTACTAGATAACAAATCTATATATATAAAAGGCTAATATGCAAAGTGTCCTCTCATGAGTTCAACCAGGAGTTCGATGGCTTGCTATGACGTGTACTGACTACCAAGGGGTGGCGCGGAATGAAGGAAGGCCCTGACCAGCAGCCAGAAGGCCCGGATCAGCCCTGATCGCAAGTCAGGCCTACCCATTCATGAATTTCATGCACTGGGCCTCTAGTTTATTATAAAAGGATATAACTCAAGAACAGCCAGATGGAAGAGACACATAGGACAAGGTATAGAGAAGGGCTATGGAGCTTCCACCTCCTCTCTGAGCTCGCCACTCTCCCCAAATCTCCTCATGTTCACCAACCCAGAACCTCTCCAGACCTCCTTTTTTGGGTTTTAATGGAGGCCTCATTACAGAGGCATGATGGATGAAATCATTAGCCATTGGTCATTGAATGAACCTCCAGTCTCCATTCATCCTAGAGACTTTTATCACTCAATGTCTGGGGGTAGGAAACAATTCTGTGCTTTCATAAAAGGGTTATCAAATTCTATGTAAGAATAAACTTAAAATTTTGAGTAGCTTTTAAATTAAATTATTCTCATGCATATGCATAATTTTAATTAAAAATTGGCATTAAAGCCTCTACTTGAAAACTCCTCTGTTAGTAGTTAGTTGCCAGTGTACTTGAAACCATTGAAGGCCATAACAAGAGATAAGGAAGGCCACTTCATAATACTAAAGGGATCAATACAACAAGAGGATATAACCCTGATAAACATATATGCACCCAATGCAGGAGCACCCACATACATGAGAAAACTCCTGGAAGATATCAGGGGAGAGATCGACAACAATACAGTCATAGTAGGGGACTTTAATACACCACTGACATCACTGGATAAATCCGCTAGACAAAAACTCAGCAAAGAAACAGCAATCCTAAATGACTCGCTAGATCTGATGGACTTAATTGACATCTTCAGAACACTTCACCCCAAAGCCACAAAATATACGTTCTTCTCAAGTGCTCATGGGACATCTTCAAAAATAGAACACATATTGGGTCACAAACAAAGTCTCCCCAAATTCAAGAAGATTGAAATCATACCAAGCATCTTCTCAGACCACAAGGCCATAATATTAGCAATAAACTACAATAAAAACAACTCAAAATACTCAAACACTTGAAAGCTAAATAGCACGTTATTAAATATTGATTGGGTCACCAATGAGATCAAAGAAGAAATTAAAAACATCCTGGAAACTAATGACAATGAAAACACCACAATCCAAAACCTTTGGGATGCAATGAAAGCAGTCCTGAGAGGGAAGTTTATAGCTCTACAGGCCTATCTCAACAAACAAGAAAAAATGGTAGTAAATCATCTAAATCTACAGCTCAAAGAATTAGAAAGAGAGCAACAAGAAAAGCCCAGCGTGAGCAGAAGGAAGGAGATAATAAAGATTAGAGCAGAAATAAATGACATAGAGACCAAAAAAACAATACAGAAAATCAATGAAACAAAGAGCTGGTTCTTTGAAAGGATAAACAAGATTGACAAACCTCTAGCCAGGCTCACCAAGAAGCAAAGAGAAAGGACCCAAATCAACAAAATCAGAAATGATAGAGGCAAAATAACAACAGATCCCACAGAAATACAAATGATTGTTAAAAAATACTATGGACAACTCTACTCCAACAAACTAGACAACCTGGAGGAAATGGACATATTTCTAAAAAAATACAACATTCCAAAACTTAATCAGGAAGATTCTAAAAATCTCAATAGGCCAATAACTATGGAAGAAATTGAAGCAGTCATCAAAAAGCTTCCAGCAAACAAAAGCCCAGGACCAGACGGCTTCATGGGGGAGTTTTACCAAACATTCAAGGAAGAACTAAAACCTATCCTCCTCAGACTACTACAAAAAATCCAAGAGGAAGGAACACTTCCAAGCTCATTCTATGAAGCCAGCATCACCCTAATACCAAAACCAGGTAAAGACAACACAATGAAAGAGAATTACAGGCCAATATCCCTCATGAACATAGATGCCAAAATCCTCAACAAAATCTTAGCAAATCGGATCCAGCAGTACATCAGAAAGATCATACACCACGACCAAGTAGGATTTATCCCAGGGATGCAAGGATGGTACAATATCTGCAAATCAATAAACGTGATACATCACATAAACAAATTGAGAGAAAAAAACCACATAGTCATATCAATTGATGCAGAAAAAGCGTTTGACAAAATTCAACACCCATTTTTGATAAAAACTCTCAGCAAGGTGGGAATTGAAGGATCATACCTCAACATAATAAAAGCCATATATGACAAACCCACAGCCAACATCATATTCAATGGACAAAAACTAACACCATTTGCCCTAAGAACAGGAACAAGACAGGGATGCCCACTCTCACCACTCCTGTTCGACATAGTACTGGAAGTATTAGCCATTGCAATTAGACAAGAAGACGAAATAAAAGGCATCCAAATTGGAAAAGAAGAAGTGAAACTCTGCTTATTTGCAGGTGACATGATACTGTACATAGAGAACCCTAAAGATTCCATCAATAGACTATAAGACTTAAAAAAAGAATTCGGCAAGGTAGCAGGATACAAAATTAACCCCAAGAAATCCGAGGCATTTCTATACACCAATAGTGAATGTGCAGAAAGAGAGACTAAAAAAGCAATCCCATTTACCATCGCACCAAAAAAATTAAGCTACCTAGGAATAAACTTAACTAAAGAGGTAAAAGACCTCTACTCAGAAAACTACAGGACGTTGAAAAAAGAGATAGAGGAAGACATAAAGAGATGGAAGAACATACCATGTTCTTGGATTGGTAGAATCAACATCATTAAATGTCCATACTGCCCAAAGCAATCTATAAATTCAACGCACTTTCCATTAAAATACCAATGGCATATTTCACAGACCTAGAACATACTCTCCAAAAATTCATCTGGAATAAAAAACGACCCCGAATAGCTGCAGCGATCCTGAGAAAGAACAAAGTAGGTGGGATCTCAATACCAGATATCAAGCTGTATTACAAAGCCACTGTTCTCAAAACTGCCTGGTACTGGCACAAGAACAGACATATAGATCAATGGAATAGAATAGAGAGCCCAGAAATCTGCCCCAACCAATACGCTCAATTAATATTAGACAAAAGGAGGCAAGAACATACAATGGAGTCAAGATAGTCTCTTCAATAAATGGTGTTGGGAAAATTGGACAGATACATGCAAGAAAATGAAACTAGACCACCAACTTACACCATACACAAAAATAAACTCAAAATGGATAAAGGACTTAAATATACGACGGGAAGCCATACAAATACTAGAAGAATCCAAAGGCAACAAAATCTCAGACATATGCCGAAGCAATTTCTTCACCGGTACAGCTCCTAGGGCACTTGAAACTAAAGAGAAAATGAACAAATGGGACTACATCAAAATAAAAACCTTCTGCACAGCAAAAGAAACCATCAACAAAACAACAAGAAAACCCAGTGCGTGGGAAAACATATTTGCCAATGTCATATCTGATAAGGGCCTAATCTCCAAAATTTATAGGGAACTCATACAACTTAACAAAAGGAAGATAAACAATCCAATCAAAAAATGGGCAAAGGATCTAAATAGACACCTTTCAAAAGAGGACATTCAGAAAGCCAAGAGACATATGAAAACATGCTCAAAGTCACTAATCATCCGAGAAATGCAAATCAAAACAACAATGAGGTACCATCTCACACCTGTCAGACTGGCTATCATCAACAAATCAACAAACGACAAGTGCTGGAGAGGATGTGGAGAAAAAGGAACACTTGTGCACTGCTGGTGGGAATGCAGACTGGTGCAGCCACTATGGAAGACAGTATGGAGTTTCCTCAAAAAACTACAAATGGAACTCCCATTTGACCCTGTGATCCCACTTCTAGGAATATATCCCAAGAAACCAGAAACACCAGTCAGAAAGGATATATGCACCCCTATGTTCATAGCAGCACAATTCACCATAGCTAAGATCTGGAAACAGCCTAAGTGCCCATCAGTAGATGAATGGATTAGAAAACTGTGGTACATCTACACGATTGAATACTATGCTGCTGTAAAAAAGAAGGAACTCTTACCATTTGCAACGTCATGGATGGAACTGGAGAGCATTATGCTAAGTGAAATAAGCCAGTCAATGAAGGAAAAATACCACATGAGCTCACTCATTTCTGGATAATAAGGACCATTATAAACTTATGAACAAAAATAGATACAGAGGCAGAGCTGCCTCGAACAGACTGTCAAACTACAGCAGGAAGGCCGGGGAGGGTGGGAGGGCAGGAGGGGAGTGGGTAAGAGATCAACCAAAGGACCTGTATGCATGCATATAAGCATAACCAATGGACATAAGACACTGGGGGGTAGGGGAGGCCAGGGGATTGTCAAGGGCGGGGGGAGGGGGGGAAGGAGACATATGTAATACTCTTTGTAATACTTTAAGCAATAAAAAAAAAATTTTATCTAAAGCAGCTTTTCACTAATTCAAGCTGACTCTCTCATACCATCCCTCCCACCCCTCCAATGTTAATTTAAGTAGGTGATATTTTACTGTTGTGGCATTCTCCATTCCCAATTAAGAATTATATTAGGCAAATCAAATAAAAAATAAAGCAGAGGCTGCAAAACTAAGTTGAGAAATATGAACATTGCTGATAATGTATGAACACAAATAAATAGATTATCATGCTTTGGTTGTTTCTTTGAAAGGACTCACTTTGAATGATAGATCAGTCATATTATGAGTATTGCAAAAAAGGGCTGAAATCTACCAAAAGTCATTTTTACTTAGTTAGTTATTTTATTGATTTTAGAGAGGAAGGGAGCAGGAGAGAGAGAGAAACATCAATGATGTAGAATCATTGATAGGCTGACTCCTGCATGCCCCCTACTGGGGATTAGCCCACAATCCTAGCATGTGCCCTGACCAGGAATCAAACCATGACCTCCTGGTTAATAGGTTAGCACTCAACCAGTGAACCACACCAGCCAGGCCACTTTTAGTTTTTTTAAAATAACTTGAAATATATTTAAGCTACTAACATGAAATCTGAAATAAATTAGACACTTTCAAATGAGGAACACAAAGATAAGGTGTTATCTATTCTATGTTATTTATCATTATCTTGTTGCTTTTAAATTAGTGGTACTGAGCCGAAACCGGTTTGGCTCAGTGGATAGAGCGTCGGCCTGCGGACTGAAAGGTCCCAGGTTCGATTCCGGTCAAGGGCATGAACCTGGGTTGCGGGCATATCCCCAGTAGGAGATGTGCAGGAGGCAGCTGATCGATGTTTCTCTCTCATCGATGTTTCTAACTCTCTATCTCTCTCCCTTCCTCTCTGTAAAAAATCAATAAAATATATATTTAAAAAAAATAAATAAATAAATAAATTAGTGGTACTGAGCTAATGAAATTAGCATTATAAAAAGAACTTGAGGTCTAGAGTGAGTAAATATTGATTGAGTGCCTACCATTTAATAATACAAGACATGGTACTGCAGATGGGATATCTTTGTAAGTGCATTCAAAATAACACTTTAAGATTTCTTTTTAATAAAAGAAACATTCCAGTATATTCCATTGGAGGCCTAAATATCCCACCTTCCTCTAAGGATTTAAAGTTACCACTTTCTGAGGGTACCTTAAAGGCATATATGAAAATAATACTATAAATCAACCTACATCATATAAGCATGGTACAAACAAAAACATTATTGGATTTTGAGGAGAACAAACTATTTCTGTCTTTGGTGATCAGAGAAGTCTTTAAGGATTCAGGGCTATTCAAAACTAGTTTCAAAGTATAAATAGAATTTCAATGAAGGGAGTTGGAGAAACAGAATATTTCAGACTCCAGAAATAACTTGCTAAAGGGAACAAGGCAGGCAAGACAAAGATGAATTTGAGAATGAATGCACCTGCCTGTTGTTGTTGATGGTTGATTAATATGTTGGTTGGTCAGGAGGGAGGGAAGAAATGGTCCATTCATTCATTTTTTTTATAATCACTGTGTTCATTTAAGGGAAATGATTATATTAGAAGGAGTAATGTACAGAAGGTAGGCTTAAAAACCAGAGACCAATGCTACAAAACAAGTTATATAACCCTTCAGAACCTCCATTTTTTTCCTACTAAAATGAGATTAATAATTGGTTACTACAAAACTTAAATAAGACTGCATATATAGAACATCTAGCCCATAATTCTGATGTGATTTTTTTTACTACTGGAAAGAAATGGAATAATGAAAGACTTTGAATGTTAATAAAAATAATAATTTGTGAGTGTTTTTAATGTGTCATGCTCTATTTTAACCATTTGACAAGTATTAATTTGCCAGCTATTGAAGGAGCAAATTCCTCCAGGTCACGGAGCTAGAGCTAGGATTTGGACCCCAAAACCAGTACCAGCACAGTTGTGAATGCAAAGGCTTTGGGGTTAGGATGCTGGATTGAATCCTCCTGAATCCACCACTTTCTTTGTCTCAATTTCTTTTTCATATGTAAAATCTAGTTAGCCTCTCATAGGGGTGAATCTTTGTTACAGTAGAACTTTATTTATAAAAACAAAGAGTGGGCTGAAGCTGCCTTTCTATCCCCCAACCTCATATCATAGTTGTAGACTCCTGCTCAAGCCAACTGCCAGCTCAGTGACATTTGGAAAATCATTTAACTAAATTTTCTAACCTCATTTCCCCTTTCTGTTATATGAACATCAAAGCATTATTATGAGGATAATATTAAATGATAGGCATAGAAATTGTTTGTAAATTCAAACTACTGTAGACTTTAGATTTTATAGTAGAAAGCCTACAAAATATAAGTTTCTCTAACAGAAGATAATCTCCATTTCTGTGGAAGAGGCCAGAGTCTCAGTGTCTTCAAATCTCAGAATTCAGTGATGTTTGAAATGTTTCCTTCCTCAAATTTACAGGGATCTATACTAGTCTCAAAATTTTCCAATAGTTTCTGTTTATTTTTTTAAAATCTCTCATGTGAGACTTGTCCTTCTTGCTTTGGGTTCTTTGGACATTATATTCTGGAACTAATAAGGGAAAGACAGTCCTTGCTGAAAAGAAATCAATTACAGGAAACATTTGCCCATTATATTTATCGATAGACTTATTTGGTTTATTCTTCCAACAAGTATTGATTGTGCATCCATTATGAGCCAAACACTTTAATGTCTTCAAGATACAAAATGAATGAGACACAGTCCCCAGTCTGTGTAAATAGATCAGTTACAATGAATTCTTCTATCTTGAATGGGTTCAGTAAGCAAACAACCTTTGAGCTGGACAGTCACAGATTTTGCAAAGTGGAGAACAAATGTGTGTGCAAAGATTGTCAAGAAAGGACATGTCATGAGAGGGCCGTGTTTCACAAAATGCACTCATTTGCAAGCTATCTTTTTAACTCTTACCATGTCCACATACTATGTGCCATTCTATATTTCAGAATTTTTTTTAAATCAACTCATAATTTGAAGTTCAAGTAAATGTATATACAGAGAAAATGTTGGCTTTGTTGCACTAGTTATCATTTTCCCTGATACTAAATTAAAATAAATCCATAATTATAGAAACAAAAATAGCGATTAATGTGAATTCTCATACCATTAAAAATTATTTCCTTGACCACCAATGATGTGCATTTTACACATTAGGTAACAGTATTTGTGGTGAATTCAAGTAGGGATTTTAAATTACCTAATAAAATCATGTTTTGTCTAGAAGGAACCTTAGAAGGTAATTTAATTGTCAACATTTTACTGAGGCCAAGGGAAAAGTATGTTGCTCAAGATGGCAGAGATATATCTTGAACTGAGAACTTACAACTTCTAATCTAATGTTCTCTCCAGTGCTACATGACATTGGATTTAGCTTTCAATACTTAATGACCCTGATAAATAAATTTATAGATCTCCAGTTTTAGCCTGAGTCATCTAGAAACTTGCTTGGAAAAAAAATAGATTCAGTATGCCCTGTTCTTTGCTAATGGCATTAATAACTTTAAAGGCCACTAATGAAATTTTGAATTTCACTTGATCCCATCATTAGCCTAGTGCCAAAGATAAAAGAGTGAGTAATAACACTTCTAACTACACGTGGCAGATCTGAGGTGTGTTTATCTTTGTTCTGTCATGAAAATCCACCAAAATAATTGTGATGGATTATTTTTTAAAAGTAAGCCGTATACTAGTAACCATACTCTCCCCCTCCCCCCAAAAAATGAAAAAAATGAAAGGAGACAACAGTAGATGGAAGGTAGCAATGAAATTTGGGGAGAGAGAAAATAAAAGGATAAGAAGATACTGAATTTGCAGAGTATAGTCAGGCATGGGGAAACCAAAAGCAAAAATGGAGGCTTCCAACACAGTGGGATTGAGGGGTAGAATTTAAAGTGGAGATGAAAGCAGTGGAAAGTCTGGATTCTAAGCAGATACCCAGCTGTCACCCCCCCACCCACCGCCCCCACCCCCCCCACCCCCCACCCCCCGACTCCCCACCACCACCACCAATCTACATAGACAACTGGCCTCACTTGAGTGATTCAATCAGTAAATCCCTGGACTCAGGACCCCAAGCAGAGCTGACAGCTGTGCTTAAATGAGGCGTTGAAATGAAAGGGAGTTTTACGGGCAGGGAGACCCCCTTCCTAATCTCTATCTACCTCCAGGACAGTAAGGGGATGCTCTTCTGATGAGAGTAACTGGGCCAAAAGAAAGGACTACTAATACTGACACTTAACATCCCTTAACCAAATGAACAGTTTCATCCAATCAGTTGTCCTAGAGTGAAGCTGACTAACTCTCCAGCCAAATGTGCTCCTTGCCCCCAGTTTTTTAAACAACTATTTTAAATATGCATGGCCACTATGTTCACAGCAGTGCAATTTACAATTGTTCAGATTTGGAAACAGCCCAAGTGCCCATCAGCAGATGAGTGAATAAAAAGCTGTGGTATATTTACACAATGGAATACTGCCTGGCTGTAAAAAAGAAGGAACTCTTACCATTTGTAACAGCATGGATGATCCTGGAGAGTATTATGCTAAGCAAAATAAGTTGGTCAGAGTAAGATAAGTATCGGGTGATCTCTCTCATATGTGGAATCTAATGAACAAAATAAACCGATGAACAAAATAGATACAGAGACATAGAAGCACGGGATAGACTGACGAATTTCAGAGGGAAGGCAGGGATGGGGGAGGGGAGGAGATTAAGGGAATTTATATGCATATATGCATAGCCCAATGGACTCAGACAATCCTGTGGTGAAGGCCTGGGAGGGGTGAGTGAAAATGGAGGGGGTCAATATGAAAATAAACAAAACAAACCACAAAGGGGACAGCTGTAATACTTTCAACAATAAAGATAGATTTTAAAAAATATATGCATGGACAGTGGATCACTGGACATTTTAAGAATAGCTTTAGCAAAAAGGACAGTGACAAAATAGAAAAAATTTGAAGTATAAAGATAAGGAAACTAGAAAAACTTAAGTATCATTGCTTTTAATAATTTCTGAAAGATAGGAGATAATTGCAATTATTAAAGAGGAACAAATTCCTTTAAAAATGAAAAACATTTAAAAATTAAGACAAAGTTCTTGAAACTTATAGATAAAAGTAGGGAAAATATTTTTTAAAGATCAGTGAAAAGTTGGGTGTTGAAAAGAAGACATAACCCAATAAAAGTTGAACCAAAAGACAAATTAATAGGCAATATGAGTAGGGGAGAAAATATTTCATTAAGAAATGGATCTTTCTATTGAGACTTGTATAAAATTGATCTATTTAATTATAAGGGGAATTTCCCAAGTAGCTCTTGGGTGTCTTTACACCATATATGTTTGCATGTTGGGTTATCCAAAATGGGTTATCAAGTATTTTTATTGAGAATACGTTAACTATTTAAAATCAGTAAATGTCACTTAACTATAGGAATATGACCATATTCCTGTTTTATAAACTTCTACCCATTCCGCTTTCATCACTTTGAAAAGTCTGCTAAACTTCTGATTTGGATTCTCATTTCCAGGTAACCTGCTTTAGTGAGCTGGGGAAATGGGGGAATGGAGGGGAGAGGCAGAATAGGGTTATGGACAGAGGGCTGCATAGGGGGCGTGGGTCAGTAAGAGCTGTCTAATCAAAATGAGCAAAGCCCTGGGAGGTAATATTATGTTGTAGTTCAGCAACGATCTCCTAGTAACTTGGCCATCCACAGGTGCCAAGGGATTGATCGCTGTCAAAGAAAACCAGAGCTGGGCAGTAGTTAAGGCAGTAAAAATAGATTTCATTCAGAAATTATTGCAATAGGGGAAAGAGATCTCAGTATAGAACTGGGCTCGATTCCAAACAGCATGGACAGGTGAGAATGTATAGCCAAGAAACAGATCTGGCATGCAGCTGTCAGTTAATGGAAAATTACTGAGAGGAAACATTAGGGAAGAGGCATTCTTACTAAACCCACTCATTAGATTTTTGCTGAAAGCAGCCCAGAATAATCAGACATCACTTGGAGGATTATGAGAAATGAGGAAGTTTGATCAGATATTGGGGGTGGGGATGCCAACGAAACTGACTTAGCAGGGCTCTTGACAAAACTGAATTCTTCCAGGAATAGATGGAAGCCCATGGTCAGGACTTGTCCAGTAGGGATCTCAGAGGAGCTGGACTAAGGTCAAAGAGAGAATCTTTGTCATCACTTTAGAACAAATTCATGTTTAGCACCCTTACTGAGGTTTTTCCCCCATCATTTTGCTATCTGATAATAAGCAAGTGACATTCTAAGCAGCTAAAACCAGTACGCGGAAGCGAGAAGCTTCCCCCACCTATTTGCAACCCCTGTATTCACTGTGGTGAGCTTTCCTGTTTTCCATTTCAACCCAGAACCTAGATGTGTGCATGTACTCAGAACGTCTATAGTGTACATCTAAGAGCTCGGAGTTTAGGAGCCAGAGGGTGTGGGTTCAGATTTTGACTTTGTCACTTGCTAGCCATGTAATCTTGACAAAAAATGACTTCAACCCTCTCACTCAATGTTGCCATTTATAAAATGGAGATAATCATTGTACCTAACCTCATAGAGTTGTGAGGATTACATTATTTCATATAGAAGAGCTGGGAACAGTGCCTGTACCTAGTAAAGGCTATATAATTGTTGCATTTTCTTGATGTTAATTACTCTTCCAGGGTTTATAGGATTTATAAATCTGCCTTCTCTCATCCTACAATTTCCCACCCATCTTCTCCTTTGACCCAAACCATATTCCATTTGCTTTTTCAATATAATTTTTTTTTCAGTTACTCTAGATTAAACCAAGGAAGTATTGTAAAATTACAGATAATGTCATATTATCTTAAAAAGAGAGCAGAACAAACTGGACCTTCCTATCAGTGAAGCATGCCAGTTGATGTGGACTATGAAAACCAGAAACTCTATAGTTTTTACATCCTCACCCCAGGACATGTTTATTGATTTTAGAGAGAAAGGAGAGAGAGAGAGAGAGAGAGAGAGAGAGAGAGAGAGAGAGAGAGAGAGAGAAGAGGAGAGGAGAGGAGAGGAGAGGAGAGGAGAGGAGAGGAGAGGAGAGGAGAGGAGAGGAGAGGAGAGGAGAGGAGAGGAGAGGAGAGGAGAGAGAGAAAAGAAAGAAAGAAAGAAAGAAAGAAAGAAAGAAAGAAAGAAAGAAAGAAAGAAAGAAAGAAAGAAAGAAAGAAAGAAAGAAAGAAAGAAAGAAAGGGAGAAATTGGTGCCCCCCTTACCTGCCCCAACCAGGAATCAGAACCTATAATTCAGGTATGTGCCCTGACCTGGAATTGAACCTGCAACCTTTTTGATGCATGGTATGACACTCCAACCAACTGAGCCACCCAGCTGGGACAGAAACTATTTTTAATAGGTACTGTATCTTAATTGTTAATTTAAAAATAGGAAGATGATATTTAGAACACAAATACTACTAAAAGGTTTTTAATGAAAAGCAAATCCTTTACATCCCCATGTGCTACTCTAACTTCTTTCCCAAGAGGCAAGCATTTTTAACACTTTAGTTTCTTTCTTTGTGTAGTTATCTCTGCTCTACATAATATGCTTATAATAATAGCTCTTATTTTTTCCGTTGTGTGCATTATCTATTGATTTCCTGCTATAATAGATGAGCATGGAATTCATGTATACTACTTCCATATTCCTCCCCCAATCTACCTAATATAGCAACATCACCCTTTAGGTTAAATCAATAAGCCATGGTTACATTATTATAAATATGTAGTCTTGTTTACCACAGAGCAAAGTAGCATATTGTGATTATTTTTTCCATTCTTTTTTTTGTGCCAATTTTAAATAGTTTTATTTAAGACGCTGCATTTTCCACTTTACAATACAGTTATAAAGTGCATTATATTTCCTTTCCCTGTGCACAGTCTGTATTCAAGTATCAAGAATGCCCAGTTATTTACTATACAGCAGCTCAACTTTTAAAACTGCCATGGAATTTGCTACAAATTTGGGTCCTTCAATATTTTGTATGGAACAATGCTAGATCTATGCTCAAAACTGGCTTAATCAGCCTCTTCAATGGTGGGCCCAGAGGAGGCACCGCCAGATGGTGGAGCTCCGCCACCAGGGAAGCCCCCAGGCATTCCTCCTGGCATGCTTCCTGCACTCTGGTACAGCTTGGTAATGATGGGGTTGCAGACGTTTTCCAACTCTTTTTGCCTATGTTCAAATTCTTCATTTTCTGCAGTCTGGTTCTTATCAAGCCAGTTGATGATTTCATTGCACTTGTCAAGAATCTTCTGTTTGTCCTCATCAGTGATCTTGCCTTGGAGTTTTTCATCTTCAACAGTTGCTTTCATGTTGAATGCATAGGACTCAAGTGAATTCTTGGAAGACACCTTGTCCCGCTGCTTCTCATCTTCAGCTTTGTACTTCTCAGCTTCTTGGACCATGCGCTCAATGTCTTCCTTGCTCAGACGACCCTTGTCATTAGTGATGGTAATCTTGTTCTCTTTTCCTGTACTCTTATCCACAGCAGAGACATTGAGGATGCCGTTGGCATCAATATCAAAAGTGACTTCAATCTGGGGGACACCATGAGGTGCAGGAGGTATGCCTATGAGTTCAAACTTGCCAAGCAGGTTGTTATCCTTGGTCATGGCACGCTCACCTTCATAAACCTGGATGAGCACACCTATTGGAGTAGGTGGCGAAGGTCTGTGTCTGCTTGGTGCGGATGGTGGTGTTGCGCTTGATCAGCACCGTCATGACGCCGCCAGCCGTCTCAATGCCAAGGGAAAGAGGTGTGACATCCAGCAGCAGCAGGTCTTGGACATTTTCAGATTTGTCTCCAGAGAGAAGGCTGCCTGGACAGCTGCACCATAAGCGACAGCCTCATCAGGGTTGATGCTCTTATTCAACTCTTTTCCATTGAAGAAGTCCTGTAGGAGTTTCTGAATCTTGGGGATACAAGTAGAGCCACCCACCGGGACAATATCATGGATCTGGGACTTGTCAAGCTTGGCATCCCGAAGGGCTTTCTCTACAGGGTCCAGGGTGCCACGGAAAAGGTCAGCATTCAATTCTTCAAATCGGGCACGGGTGATAGAGGTATAGAAGTCGATTCCTTCATAGAGTGAATCAATCTCAGTACTGGCCTGGTGCTGGAAGAGAGGGTACGCTTAGCACGTTCACAAGCAGTACGAAGGCGGTGGACAGCCCTCTGGTTCTCACTGATAGCCTTCTTATGCTTGCGTTTGAACTCTGCAATGAAATGGTTGACCATTCGGTTGTCGAAGTCTTCTCCACCTAAGTGGGTGTCCCCAGCTGTAGATTTGACCTCAAAGATTCCATCTTCAATTGTGAGGATTGACACATCGAAAGTGCCACCTCCCAAGTCAAAGATCAGCACGTTTCTTTCAGCTCCAACCTTTTTGTCTAAACCGTAAGCAATAGCAGCAGCAGTTGGCTCATTGATGATTCTAAGTACATTGAGACCAGCAATAGTTACAGCATCTTTGGTGGCCTGAGAGTCATTAAAGTAAGCAGGTACTGTGACAACAGCATTGGTAACAGTCTTCCCAAGGTAGGCTTCTGCGATTTCCTTCATCTTTGTTGAAACCATGGATGACACCTCTTCTGGATAAAAGCTTTTTGTCTCTCCCTTGTATTCTACTTGGATCTTGGGCCTGCCAGCATCATTCACCACCATGAAAGGCCAATGCTTCATGTCAGACTGGACAACAGCATCGTCAAATCTACGTCCAATCAAGCGCTTGGCATCAAAGACCGTGTTGGTAGGATTCATTACTACTTGATTCTTTGCAGCATCACCGATCAATCGTTCAGTATCAGTAAAGGCAACATAACTCAAGGTGGTTCGGTTTCCCTGATCGTTGGCAATTATTTCCACTTTTCCATGCTGGAATACACCCACACAAGAGTAGGTGGTGCCAAGATCAATGCCAACTGCAGGTCCCTTAGACATGGTTGCTGGTGTGCGCGCTCGGCTGGCAGAGACTGACCCGAACTGGTGTCCCCGTGTTCAATGAGCTCCATTCTTGTATTACCATTTGTTTCCTTGGAATTTCAAATTGATTCTTTCTTCCACTATTTGTCTTTCCCATATTTAATTTTTTTTTCCAAGTTCTTGGTCACAGCATATATTCTACCAAGAACCAGTTACTTTCTCAGTAGGTTCTATTTTAGTTCTATCATGCTCATGTTTTTATCTCCTTCAATTTCTGAATTGTTCTGGAAGGTGGGGGGATTGCGCTTATTTGTGTGACCCTATCCTTTTCCCATCTGCCCAGGTGGTTTCCTTTTCTTCCTGGCACTCAGGCCCCCTGATTTGTGATTACTTATTTCCTGTGGCCAATGTTCAGTGCTGAGCAGCCAAAGGAGCACAGGCTTAAAGTCAGTCAGACTCAGATTTAAAACCCAAATCTGCCACTTAGCAAATATGTGACCTTATGCCATCTGATCCACTATGGTCCTTGAACTTGCCACTGTACACTAAGGAATGTGCTAGAGAATTCTTCAAGAAATACACATTTTTTTTTATTGACCCCAAAGTATGTCCCTGGACACTATCCTAAACTCTTTACCTCTTTACATGTATTTTCTCATTTAATTCTCACACCAACTTATGAAACAGATAATATCCAAACCCCTGTTTCACATATGAGAAATCTGAGGCATATGGAGTGTAAGGAATGTGCCCAAGGTCACACAGCAGCAACCAGTGGAGCCAGGAATCACGTGTATGTCTGACATGGAGCCCAGACTCTCATCTCTGACAGCATGCTTCCCCTCACTGTGAAAATGCATCTTGGCAAACTGCTCACCATGATAATAAACCATACGGCTTTTCTTATGCACTCCACGTCCCAGGATCCAAGGATTTATTGGTAAAGGATGATCAGTCTAATGGGACATCCTGTTTAAAAAAACAACTAATCAACTGTAACTGTTCTCAAGGTAGATCCTGAAGCCAGCAAAGCAGAGTCGCAGAAATACAGTTACCGAGTACTTCCCACACAGCAGATGTGGCCCCACAGGCTGCGCTTCACTGAGGCTTCTTCATGCCATTATTTCATTAACCACCAGACCTAGTACAAGACATTCTCTTTACACCACAAGCCCTGCATTCTTACAGAAGTCCCTAGTTCATTATCATGAAGTCCATCCTCCTTAACTTACCTCCTTGGCTCATTGAAAAAAATACATGAGAATTGGATTCCCCAAATTAGCAGTCATCTTAATGACTTGAAATGCATCTCAAGTGACTTGAGGTGGCAAACGATCTTATATACATACACATACATGTCCCTGGGCTTTCACATCTAGAGATTCAGTTGGGTGAGTGCAGGGAAGGACCACATTCCATATTTTTTAAAATTCCTCAAAAGAGTGTGATGATCAGCCAGGTGCAGGAACCACTGCTCAGAGCACCTGGCTCATTATGACCCGGAATGCTAGCTCTCTCCCCTGCGTTTCCTCTTCCCACATGGAACTCTGCAGTTAGCTGAGTTATTCTTCAACTTCTGTCTCAGCATCTTATGGATTTATGTCCAAGTGTGAGCCCAAATATTCTCTACTCAGGCCATCACTGCAATAAAACCCAGTGTTTATTTCTTGGAATATATTTCATTAACCTACATGTACTACTTGCCTTTTAAGTTGATTTCTCAGTATGTCTTTTTCCTTGTATCCATGCTCCATACTAATTCCCATGAAAATATCCTGCATTCTCACTTTCCACTGTCCACTTCACCCAGGCCATTATCTCTGCCCCCTCCGTTGCCCCTACTTTCGGATTGGCCATCTCCTCCAATTGCCTCACTCTCTGTGGCCCCTTGCAGAGGGAGCTGGCTACAGACCACATGCTTATTTGGGAGATGAAGAGAGTGCAAGAAAAAAAACTCACCTTATTATGGAATTTCCTATTGCATTCTTGCCAGCATGGGTTGCTTCTGCTTTCTCAGCAGGAAGCAAGCAAATTGAAGCTGATGATGGGAAGATTGTATGAGAACAGAGGTGGGGAAGGGATAGGTGCAGGCAGAACAGGTGTCATTATAGAAAAATTGATGCCTTGAACTTCAAAACCAGAAAAAAAGACTGAGAAAGTAGATGGAGAGAGAGCTCTATTGACCTGGGTTAAGAGTGGCCAAGGGGTTTGTGCCAGACTGTCAGAAAGTATGAGACATCTGTGACCTCAAAAATGGGATTATTTGCTTTCTAGAGGTGATGCAGGTTTATGTGTTTGAAATAAAATTCCTCATTTGTAAACTAAGCTGGGTCCTGATAAACCTCAAACTGATGGCATGTGAGTGGGAATAAAGCAGAGAGAGGCCATTTGTGCTACATGGGTGAACATTTTACTCCTCCCTCAGGAGTGGCCATGGCAGAACACATTTTGATTGACTTCAAATCACATTATTGGTTCAGTAATATAATCGTATGATATTTTAATCTCTGATGTTTATCAGTTCATATAGTATATTTCAAGTAAAGTAAAAGTATTTGGGTGGGTTGTTATCACTGTGTATCCAATGTATATAATCTTGAGTTTGCCAGACTGTTTGCTTGTCCAATACCTGGCTCCTTATTATTGCCTAGAGGTCATTATCCGAAGGACAGGAAGCATTGGTCCTGGCTGGAGGGTGAGGATGTGGAAGGGCTGGAATGAGGTATGTTATTTCTTTTTTTTTTAAATGTTACAGAACAAAAACCACAGCTAAACATAAACATCCCGACACAAAGCATGATGTACCCCAAGCTGGAACACCGTGCACCTTGCCTGGCACACTTTCACTTACCTTTCATTTATGCCACAAAGCTACTCAGTAACACACTATTTCATGGGCCCTTCCAGGTAGCTCTGTATTTTCTCTATGCTACCACAGTAGTTTGAACAGACCATTTAACGTGCCTTGTTCATCATAATGTATCTTATTTTATTTTATTTTTAAAATATTTTTTATTTTTCTCAATTACAGTTGACATAATATTGTGTTACTTTCAGGTGTATAACCCAATAATTGGATATTATATAACTTACTAAGTGATCACCCCCAATAAATCTAGCACCCACATTATGATGTACTTTAAATAATTGGATACATCTATCCCCCAATTACATTTTTAGTTCCTCTCAGGAACAGTATTTTATTCATCTTCCTCGTCCTTCTGGGGTGGTGCAGTGAAAGATAGGGAAGGGAAAGCTTACAAGTGAGCAATGTAAACATAATGGAAATAAGGAGCCTACCATATTTTAATGATATATGGGCATGAGACTCTACCCAGTGCCCTGTCCACTCTGGGATAGACTGAAAATTAGCTCTGAGATTGAATAGACTGCAAATTCAGTGGCAAGGTAAAGACAGAGGAGATTCGTCTGGGCTCTCAGACTCTTGTCACTGTGTTCAAGTTCATAGAGACTAAAGGCTCTGGCTGTGAGTCAGACAGTATGGAATTTATTTGCTATGCAGCCTAGGCAAGTCACTACCTCTCAAAACCCACTTCATCTGTAAGAGGGGGAAGTTAAGGAAATGAAGTAAG
This sequence comes from Myotis myotis, assembly GCF_014108235.1. Taxonomy (NCBI): domain Eukaryota; kingdom Metazoa; phylum Chordata; class Mammalia; order Chiroptera; family Vespertilionidae; genus Myotis; species Myotis myotis. Next base: position 50,509,423 of record NW_023416315.1, read on the forward strand.
AACAGTCCTTGATACTCAATAACTATTATTATCATCATCATCAGCAGCAGCAGCATCATCATCATCTTCATCATCTAACCCAATTTGTACAATGAGGAAGAACATTATCCTGGAAAAATGAATTATCAATCATTAGCCATGCATTAGGAATGTCAGAAAATCTTGTATAAACTTCAGAATTAGAGACAAAGTAGTATCTATACCTGTGAGGCAGGCAGGGGTGTCTGTATCTGCAGTGTGTGTGTGTGTGTGTGTGTGTGTGTGTGCAGGCATGTGCACACCTGTGATTGAGACAGAGTGAGATCAGTTGGGAAAAGCTATGGATAAAAATAATTGCCAGGTTTTGGTCTATCATGTATGCTATAGAATAAATTACTTGCCTGAATTGTATAGACTGAATTGTAACCCCATAAAATTTCTATGTAGAAGCTCTAACCCCCAACCTGACTATATTTGGAGACATCATCTCTAAGGAGATAATTAAGGTTAAATGAAGTCATAAGGGGGAGGCTCTGATTCAATCGGACTGGTGTCTTTATAAGGAGACAAAGAGGTACCAGGAGAGTGTATACACTGAGAAAAGGCCATGTGAGGTCACAGTCAGAAGACAGCTGTCTGTAAACCAAGGAGAAAGACTTCACCAGAAACTGACCCTACTGCCACCATGATCATGGATTTTCAGCTTCCAGAATTGTGATAAGATTCATTCCTGTCATTTAATCCAACCAGCCTGTGGTATTTTGTATGGCAGTCTTAAACGAATACAATGAGTAATAACAGTCTGGTTTTCTCCCAAAAGTTTCTCTCTCTCTTTCTCTCTGGAATCAGGGATATGGGGCCCATATAGTCTGGTCCTTCCTTCTCAGTGGATTCTACCACTTCCTATGTACACACAAGCTTTCCTCCTACTCACGGCCAGGGAGCCCCTCAGCAAAGTCCTTCTCAGTGCTTGTCTCAAGAGCAAATATTTATGGCAGATTCCTTTTCTCTACTAAAGGAACTTCTTTCTAAGGACACAGGAAAAGTAATGGGAGGCCATGATTCCAACCCAAAGATGCTCACCTCTGCTGTGCTCTCCGTACCTTTCTGTAAGAACAGCATTCTCCCAGTGTTTCCCAACATGGCACACAGATGATCACAAAGCTTGACTGAAAATTGGACAGTATGTCAATTTGTCCTATTCACACTAGTTGATTTTATACCAGTACAGTGGATATGGATATAGATATATAATTACCATATAGTTGCTTTAGTTTAAGGTACTTGACTTTGGACAGGAGGAAAGTTCAAGCTAAAAAGCAACTTGAGCATGAACTTGCACAAAGTAGCTGGAAAAAAATTACCAGGAGCCTGCACAGAAGTGCTAATTTGCTAATGAAAACTTTGGCATTACCTTTTTAATGCTGCATTCAAATACACAGATGTACTTTTTATTTTTATCACTTTTTCAGCAGGATCAGTCTTTCCTTTCCCCCTTATCTTGAGAAAAAGCATCTGTTTGAGATTTCTTGTGTTCCCAAGGCTACAGCTAGAGCGTGGAATTAGCTGATGCATAGAAGGTGTTGCCATGTGCTTGGGCCTCCCACTCTACCTCAAGCTATTAAGGCTGCTGCTGACTGTGCTGACTGTGCAGACAGGAAGAGGCAGCCAGCTCAGATTCTGCTTTAGTTGAAAAACAGGGAAAAATAAAGAAAGAAAGGAATAGGATCTGGCCCACCTGCCTCTTAAAAACAAAGAAAACTCTATTTTCTAAAGCTTTGAGTTGGAATACTGAGAGAATACAACTCATAAATGTCTTCAACCTATATAGTAAAAGCCTAATATGCAAATTGACCGAATGGTGGAACAACCGGCAGAACGACTGGTCGCTATGATGCGTACTGACCACCAGGGGGCAGATGCTCAATGCAGGAGCTGCCCCCGGTGGACAGTGCACTCCCACAGGGGAGCACCGCTCAACCAGAAGCCGGGCTCATGGCTGGCAAGTGCAGTGGTGGTGGTAGGAGCCTCTCCCGCCTCCGCGGCAGCTCTAAGGAGCAGTGAACCAAGCTGTAAGGAGCAGCGAGCAGGCGGGCAGTAAGGAGCGAGGGGTCCCAGACTGCGAGAGGGTGCAGGCCAGGCTGAGGGACCACCCCACCCCCCTGGTGCATGAATTTCGTGCACCGGGCCTCTAGTATTTTTATAAAACTCTATATTTCTGGAGATTCAGATTGGTTAAATAGCTGTTCTCCTTATCTGTTTTTGTGGCAATTAAACCTGAATAACATTTATTCATTGCATAGGCATAGATCATGTAGAACTTGAGATGTTGTTATGGGTTGTTTTTGGTTTTTCATTTTCCTAAATATTCAACAGTGAAACAAACATCTCTAATGCAGGTAGGGTTACATGAACAAAAGTAAAATACCAAAACCTCACAAAAGGGCATACAGTGAGAAGTGTAAATCTCCCTACTGCCGGGGTCCAACCCCAGCGGGTCCAGGGGTCCCCAAAGGTGTAGATGGAGTCGGCGAAGAAGGAAGGACACGGAGATAGTGTTCAGTTAATCAGCAGCCTAGCCAGGATCTCCAGCCAGGATCTCCAGCCAGGTTCTGTGTCCATGTTCTCTTGCTAGGTTCTCCAGCCAGGTTCTGTCCAGGTTCTCCAGCCAGGTTCAGTCACCAGGTTCTAGTCAGGTTCTCTTGCCAATTTCTGTAGTCAGGTTCAGTGCAGGATCTTTTGCCATGTTCTCTCGCTAGGTTCTGTCTCTAGGTTCTGAGGCCAGTTTCTGTCCAGGATCTTTTGCCATGTTCTCTCCAGCAAAGTTCTTCTGTCTCTAGAGAACGTTCTGTGTAGGTTCTGTGCCTCGGTTCCATCTCTCCGTTCCGTGTTCTAAGTTCTGTATTCTAAGTTCTGACTCTTGCTGTCTTATTACATCTGTATTTATACCAGTTGATTCAATCCTATCAATCTCTATTACAAAGGTTAGGGCGTTTCCTATCTCCATTCCAGGGAGTAAAGATTATGTAGCTTAAGCATGATTATTCGTAGTTAAAGTGATTAATTACCCACCTGGCACTAGTTAAGAGGTTTTATTCCCTCCCTAACTTCAGGGGAAAATCCCTACCTGGGGAAACAACCTTTCTCAGAGACCTTGGTTAAAACACATAGTGCCAAGAAGGTGAGCAAACATATTAAGAACAGTATGCTATATATGCCAGGTCCCTTGAAACAGCAAGCATGGACCGGCTCCTGGCAAATTCCCCCTTTTTTATTTTTTAAAAGCAGGCATTAAAAAGAAAAAAACCCAAATGCTCTCTTGTATCCATTTTAAGAGTAGGATTGACGCTTTCCGCTATTACCTGAGTCCTGATCTATCACCCCAGGGAGAGCTTGCCAATCCTGCACTTTCCCAGGGTGGAAAGGCTGCAGTGGGGTTAAGGATAAGGCTCCTTGGGCATACCTTCTCCCATGCCATTACATTTACCTTTCCTTCCTCAGAAAAGCATGGACATATTTCTTGTATAAAACGTTCTGTCTGACTGGGAGTAACCTTAATTCCTCTGCTAGCAAGCATATATGTTAAAAGATCAATACAGAGTCTTTTTTCTTTAGACTCAGTATGGCACATCTTCTTAATCTAAAGATCAATACTGAGTCTTCTTTCTTTGGACTCAGTATGGCACATCTTCTCAATCTAAGGATCAATACAGAGTCTTCTTTCTTTGGACTCAGTATGGCACATCTTCTCAATCTAAGTTCTGTACTATCCACCTTCTTACCCTACTTATCTTCTATAGGGGGGTCTGTAGCACCCTGGTGGAGTCCTATCCGTCCCGAGTGTGGGGGTTCTCAATGGGGGGGGGCTTACCTAGGGGAATCCTGTTCCAGGGGTTCCCAAAGGTGTGGACGGAGTCGGCGAAGACTATCCACCCTCTTCATATGGTGGAGTCTGATCCATCCCGATTGTGGGGCAAAGACTATCCACCCTCTTCCTACGGTGGAGTCCTATCCGTCCCGAGTGCGGGGCGCTTACCTAGGGGTCCCTGTTCGGGCGCCATATGCCGGGGTCCAACCCCAGCGGGTCCAGGGGTCCCCAAAGGTGTAGATGGAGTCGGCGAAGAAGGAAGGACACGGAGATAGTGTTCAGTTAATCAGCAGCCTAGCCAGGATCTCCAGCCAGGATCTCCAGCCAGGTTCTGTGTCCATGTTCTCTTGCTAGGTTCTCCAGCCAGGTTCTGTCCAGGTTCTCCAGCCAGGTTCAGTCACCAGGTTCTAGTCAGGTTCTCTTGCCAATTTCTGTAGTCAGGTTCAGTGCAGGATCTTTTGCCATGTTCTCTCGCTAGGTTCTGTCTCTAGGTTCTGAGGCCAGTTTCTGTCCAGGATCTTTTGCCATGTTCTCTCCAGCAAAGTTCTTCTGTCTCTAGAGAACGTTCTGTGTAGGTTCTGTGCCTCGGTTCCATCTCTCCGTTCCGTGTTCTAAGTTCTGTATTCTAAGTTCTGACTCTTGCTGTCTTATTACATCTGTATTTATACCAGTTGATTCAATCCTATCAATCTCTATTACAAAGGTTAGGGCGTTTCCTATCTCCATTCCAGGGAGTAAAGATTATGTAGCTTAAGCATGATTATTCGTAGTTAAAGTGATTAATTACCCACCTGGCACTAGTTAAGAGGTTTTATTCCCTCCCTAACTTCAGGGGAAAATCCCTACCTGGGGAAACAACCTTTCTCAGAGACCTTGGTTAAAACACATAGTGCCAAGAAGGTGAGCAAACATATTAAGAACAGTATGCTATATATGCCAGGTCCCTTGAAACAGCAAGCATGGACCGGCTCCTGGCACCCTACTTCAATGTCTTAGTCTCCCTCCCCTGGGGCAACAAGGTGCCAGTTTTTTGTGTATCTTCCCGGAGATGTGCAATGACTGTTCTACACCCAACCCAGTGTGGTCTCTCTGTGCCTATCCCCTATTCAGTACCTGAAATAAATTGCCTTTATTATTAACTATCACTTCATATGCATAAAAATGATGTTTCCCTTCCCACTGAAAGTACAACTACAAAAACTCAGGACCTTTCCCATTGTATATATCCCAGTAAATATTTGTTGATTGGCAAGGTTACAGGAAACTGCAGAAAAATCTCAGAGCTGAGATTTTATCTTAAGAAGGAAAAAGAAGCAGACAGGAATGGAAGTATATGGAGGAAACATTTTCTGGAATGTTTTCACAAATCTGTAGGGGAAAAGTCAGTATATTAACTTCCATGGAGAATAATCAAACCTGCTATTGCTCTTCTGATAATGTTATATAATGGCTGAGAGTAAACCATACAGCCCACAAGGAAATTCATGGCCAAGTAATTATATTCATGAAATGTTACAGTTATACTCCCTAAATCAATACTTTTTTGTCTTGAGGTCAATGGGATATTACACTGGATTATAAATTCCTTTCTAATAACATAAAAGATTTTGTTCTTGTAGATCAAAACCTAACAATGAAACAAGTTCTCTACTCATGTCTCTATAAGTATTTGATTCTTGGTATTAAGAAAAATGATGCTTCTCTTCAACTAACTTTTGTGTAGTTTCTCCTCTTTTCACACATTTTCTTAGATACATTCTTTGAATTTTCTGAGTCATTTTCCATTACATTTCCTTTCTTTCTTCTTTCTACAAACTTCATACTTAGTAACAATATTAGTTTGTGTATTCTCTACGCAAATATTTCCCAGAAGGACACACACACAAAAATGGGATGGATTCATCTTGCATTATTAAGTAATATGTTTTGCGACTGAACTTAGTTCTCCAAGATCCACCAGTCTTCATTTTTCCAGAGAACTATAAGTGATAGCATCATACTAACTTGCCTGGACAAAATGCTTGGAATGAAACTGAAAAATCTCACTAATTAGTGAGCTGGGTGAATGAACAGTTTGAATATATTATCATTTGAATTGTAAGATGTTAAAAACAAACAATTGGCCACTTTATAATATAGAGAGTAACAATTGAAATACCCAAAGGATTTATTAAGTGTTTCTACTTGCAGACCTTGAACTTTGTCATGGATATGTTCATTTGTTCAACTGTGCTTAAAATATTAATATGATTAAATATTTTATTTCCTTCTCCTGTAGGTAGTGATTAATTCTATATTTCATTGCAAGATTTCTTTTCATCCACGTCCCTTGGCTGGACTCAAACTGTTATGGCTAATAGCCCCAATTAAAACTTGAAAGTCTATTTGCATTTCAAATGGGAGGAAACACTTCAAATTAATTCAACATTTTTATATACTTTTTAGATAAGCTTGGTGACTGACATCTGGGCTGACATAACTACAATAACCTCTTTCATTTATGTAATATGTTTAATAAAACATAATATGTTTACTTAAGTAGCCTTCAAAATGCAGTTAACAAATGATAGAGTATATTTGAGTACCAAAATATTTTAAATTATGCTCATTACGATGGAATAATCTATTGGTTGAGCTTCCAATGCATATCCAGAGATGATGAGCCATTTACTAAGTAATCTCATTACCTTTTCTCCAACCACAATCATTATAAGTTCTTTCTATTAAACGTACTTCTAAGATTTAAACGGGAACCATCATATGTCAGCCTACAACTGAACCTATATTGTAGCTGGACATCCAAGGGGTCGGCTGCCTGTGACCACTTGAGCCAATTAAGTGGAGACAGGGTTGAATCATATGTGAGCATTTATTCCAATAATGCCGGCAGCATGGGAGAGCAGCAGGTCACCCACAGAAATCTGCTCTGACCCCTCTTGCCAGTTGGCTGGTTATATACACACACGAGGGAGAAGATAGCTACGTGCAGCTATGAGCTACAAGTGTAACATGGAAAGGGGAAGTAGAGTTTTCAGTCCGGCCTTCAGGAGCTCAAAGTCTGATAACAAGGTGGCTAATCTATGATGTTACAAACAGCTCAGCCCGTTCCTGGGACCGGAGAATGGTCAATGTTCCTGAGAAAAACTCCCAGAGGGGGTCAGGGTCCAGGCATAGCAACTAAATCAAAGCATGTCCTGTCCTTGGTCTGTTCTCAAAATGTGTTTCTTTTCTGAGTAATGGACCCATTGAGGCATCTTATCTTTTAACAGGACTGTTTCATCCTTCAGTTTCCCAGGGTCTGTAAGCAAACTTCTTATCTACAATTAGTAAGGTGAATAATTATTAGACAACTGTGGCTCTATTCTCATTACATATCCTTCCCCACTCTCAATATGACCAGACCCATAAAACAAATATAATGTGCTAAAGACCTCATCTGCTACAGATGACTTAGGATGCTCTCTGTCACTTAAGTGAAGCTATTTATAGCTTGTCCAGAAATGACAACTTAAGCAAATAATATGTTTCTATATCTTATGTGCACTGATGTTATGCATCCTTTCAGGCTGGCAAAGCACATCTCTCTCTAAGTTTGACCTATAGAGTCCTCAGTCCAGAAAGCTCTAAACAGAATAATTTAAAAATCCATGAAATGTACACATTAAAATTTAAGTTATTTAAAACTCCCGTGTTTCTGCTGAGCCAAGACAATAATAGGCAAGATATTTTGTATGCCCAACACATCCAAAGATTTGGTCCTTGGGCAGATGGAATAATCGTATGTTTTAGGTGCATTTTTCTTCTGAATGGAGAGTTCAGAAGATTCATCATTTTCTGGTTTGTTTTATAAAATAAAGGGGAAATACTGAAATCTTAGGGGTTAACCCATTTGAACATGTAACCCTTCTCTCCCATCTCTGACAACTAGCTGCTTGGCATTTACTGGGAAATGTTGAGTTACAGACACCTAAAATCTGCATTTCTGGATAGTCCAGATTATTTTTTTTTATGTTTAATTAAAAGCAGTGTTCTTTATCTTCTACTCATTCTACCTCATGGAGAAACATAAATCAGTCTAAATTCAAGGGATAAATCATTGTAGATGACCAAAAGTGCATTTCAAACTTAGTTTTCTTGAATTCTTTATTAAATAGCTCAATTTATATACAAGAACTTCCCAAGGCATATTTACTTGACTCTCAGTGAGTAAGGGAAGCCCTAATCTGAAGAAAAAGACATTGTTGACATCTGAGAGATGAAAGGTATATTTATGAATACTTTTCCTCCTACTTTTATGGTCTTGCATCAAATTTCTTCCCCCTTCCCTTTAAACTAAAACTCCTCTCCACCAGGAATGATTCAGCTGGGTTTCTCTCTGGGTAAAGCAAATGACATTGTTATTCCAAAGAGATGTTCCTTAGAATGAGAGAATAACTAACTGATGAGATGTAAACCCAGAATGTTTTCGTGTTTTTCACCACTCCAAAAAAAGTAGCCCCCTTTCCATTGATCTCAAGTAAGCCACCAGAGGGGTACATACAGAGAGCCATCGCATTGCTTAGTAACTTACAGCCCAGGTTACTTGCAAATAGCTCAGCACCTTGCAGGAAATACTGCCTGAACACCAGCACCAAACATGAGAGAGTCCCTACCACTCTGGCAGGAAATTATCCTCAAGGTCACATAGTAACTAGTATGCCTTTCTCCTTCAAATGCCAGCACTGTATTCAACTTGAATTCCATCTCTGTTTGCCCCGTGCAGAACCAGAGTCCTCAGCTTAGGGAAGGAAGCTTGCCCACAGCGCCTGAAAGCTCCTCCTCTGTGGGGATGTGATACAGGAGGACTACATCGGAAACGTGGTTGCCGCAAGTCAAGGCTAAATGTGAATTTGAACCAAATCCAAAGCAGGATGCTTATTTGGACATTAAAACTGTCGAGTGAGCCTCTAAAATCTGCCTGGTGCTCGTTTCACTGGGCCGATTGGCCTGCTAAGTGTATTGGCTTCCAAGTTCCACCCCACACTTTGAGACTTTACTTGGAGAGCCAAGAGCCATAAAATTATTGACACTAGAGGATACAATGTTTGCAATAAAATATCCCATTTGTCTTTTATATCTATGCATTTTTTTGAATTATAGGACACTTAAGGATATTGCTCAGGCAATCAAGTTTTGGACAGGCTTAACATTTAAACTTCGTTACGAGTTTTAAGCAACTTCACTCTGTGAACTCCCTATATCCACACAGATTTATTTTAATTGTGTTAATTCAATGATTAATTATATTAACCTTTTTAAGACTTAGTTTCTTAAGAATTCATTTTCTGTGACATAACAACATCATTGTACTAATTGCTCCTTTTATTTTAAATTGGCATTGTGGGGTTTTTATCTTTTTATTTTTAAAATTTTAATTGAATTTATTGGGATGCATTGGTTAATAAAATTACACAGGAATCAAGTATACAATTCTATGATACATCATCTTATATCCTGTTGTGTGTTCACCACCCCAAGTCAAGTCTCCTTCCATCACCATTTATCCCCCCTTTACCTTCTTCTACCTCCCCCCACACCTCCTTTTCCTCTGGCAGCCACAACACTGTTTTCTGTATCCATGAGTCATTCTTTTCATTTCTTTGCTTAATCCCTTCACCCTTCTCAGCCAGGCCCCAACCCCTCCACTCTGATTGTGAAAGGAGTTTTAGGGATAAAATAGGCAGGTTTGGGGAGTTTTAGAATAAAGAGGGTCCACAGGGGAGGACTGCATAGGTGAGGGCTTGGAGCTGCCAGAAGGCATACATTCACAGAGGGGGGAAAAGGTGCCACAGGGTAAGGGGAGAGGAAGACATCCATTCACAGAAGATAGGGAACAGCCACTGGTATGGGGAGAAAAACGAAACAGACTTTCACAGAGGATAGAGAAATGTCGACAAATGGGGGGAAGAGGAAAACAGATTTTCACAGGAGATAGAGAATTCTACCACTGAAGGGGGAGAGAAAAAGAGGGGCACCAAGTAGGGTTGGGGCTTTGAAGCTGATATTCTGCAAGAGTGACCAATTAGAAGGCAGTATGAAGAAACAAAGGACTGCAGCCTTTATAACCTTAGAAAAAAGGAACTTAGTGAGTGACCCCTTGAAACCCCTTCCCTGCATGGGCGTCTGTATTTGCTTCCAATAAATTTCCACCCTTTTCGTCTACCACCTTTTGTCTGTGGCTTCATTCTCCAAATCCATCTGGACAAGGACCGGGAAAGAAATCACCCTTACATCCTGCTCAGAAAACAACCCGGCGCAGGAGCTTTCAGTCTGTTCTGCGTATCCATCAGTCTATCTCCACTTTGTTTGCTAGTGTTTTTTTGTTCAGTAGATGTCACATAGAAGTGAAATCAGATGGTACTTGTCTTTCTCTGACTGGCTTACTTCACTTAGCATAATGCTCTCCAGGTCCACCCATGCTGTCGCAAAAGGTAAGATTTCCTTCTTTTTACAGCGGAGAAGTATTCCATTGTGCAAATGTACCAAGGTTTTTTTATCCTCTCTATTGATGGGCTGCTTCTAATTCTTGGCTATTGTAACTAACACTGCAATGAACATAGGTGTGCGTATATTTAACTTGCTTAGGAAGGCATAACTTCTTTTTAATACTAATAGGTATGATTATGCAAACATTGTTAATGAAGTTGTCATTGGGAAAAAATGTAAGAATGGAGGAGTGAGGTAGTCATTTTACCCTCTCTACTTAGATATGTGGCAACTTGTGATAGATGCGAAACTATATGTTACTATTTTCTTGGAAATTTTTCTTAGCCCTTTTTTTTGGCCTCATATTTCTCACTCACAAAGTGGATATAAAAATGTCATGGGAGGGGGGGGTTGGGGCTCTAATTTATTTTATTTGTTTTAATTTTACAATTCATCTTTATTGTTGAAAGTATTATAGGTGTCTCCCTTTTCCCCCCATTGACCCCTTCTAGCCCGCCCCCACCCCACCCCGTCACCACACTATTGTCCGTGTCCATGGGTTATGCATATATGCATATACATTCTTCAGGCTCTATTTTTGAAAATTCTTTATTGTTTAAAGTATTACATATGTCCCCTCTTTCCCCAATTGACCTGTACCTGGCCACTCCCACCTCCCAGAACATGCCCTCACCACCCTAGTGTCTGTATCCATTGGTTATGCTTATATGCATACATACAAGTCCTTTGGTTGATCACTTTACCCTCCCCCCACCTTCCCCTACCTTCCCTCTGAAGTTTGACGGTCTGTTCAATGCTTCTCTGTCTCTGGGTCTATTTTTGTTCATTAGTTTATGTTGTTCATTATATTACACAAATGAGTGAGAGCATGTGATATTTATCTTTCTCCGACTGGCTTATTCTCTTAGCATAATGCTCTCCAGGTCCATTTATGCTGTTGCAAATGATAAGTGTTCCTTCTTTTTTACAGCAGCGTAGTATTCCATTGTGTAGATGTGCCACAGTTTTTTAATCCACTCATCTGTTGATGGGCACTTAGGCTGTTTCCAAATCTTAGCTATTGTAAATTGTGCTGCTATGAGATGCATATATCAAAAAAAGTCATGTTTTATCAAATCTAAGACATCACTGATTGTAATACACATTAATATTTTTATGTACCACAAAGGAAAACAAAATACTGCTTAAACTACAACACAATACTTCTTTATCCTTAGAATTGTTATATGTGAAATGTTTTCTTAGCCTTTTACAGACATTTTTGTTCATAGGTAACACATTTGTTTCTATGCTTTTCTGTGTGCACAATAATTCTCAGTACACAGTAAAAAAAATACAGTATGAAAGTTATAATCAAACTGAATTCACAAACAATGAAATTATGTCCTTTTGGCTGGCAATGACTATCACTTGCCATTAATTATAGTCTCCAATGGTCAGAGGTGTCAATAAGTGAAGAAAAAAATGTGTTTTAGACTCTATGAAGTATGGAGATATATTATTATCAATAGAAACATTTATTGTTATTATTACGGTTTTACTATTATCAAAATCATTCACATACCACAGATGAGATGTTCCAAAATGAACATCCTAAGATGATCTGCTTCTGCACGATGGAAACTATTATGTTAAAGTTCATTTTTGAGTGTAGTAGAGGAAACGAGGCTCCTTCCTCCATTGTAAATTTTGTGGCAGCTTCTAGGACCAAATGTCATCAATAATTGGATACCCAATTATTCTGTTGTTTGTCTTTGTACCCAGAGCTACCAAAGACTTCAGGATACTATGGACAGCACTACTCTTGAATAAAGTAATTTTCTTGAATTAAGTGGGCATGAGAAACTTTTCACAGTAACTCTCTGTGATACTGACCCATAAGGACATCCTATTGTATAAGCCAGACCATCCTACTTGCTTTCTCTGTACTTCAATCTCCTCCTGTGACAGGGAACCGTTTTAAAAAAATGATAGCTCCATCCTGTCAAGCTTTACAGACTTTAGGACTTTACATAAATTCCATTGAACCTTCATATTCTAGCATGATGGCCCTATCCTAGGTGAACACTGAACTGCTTCCCAGTCAAGAGAACTGCTTTCCAATAATTTTGTATGTGCTTTTCCTCTGTGATTCACTTTGTGTGGCTCATAATGCTGGGTATGCAATATTGCAGAATTTATTTCTCTAAGTGCAGAAGCCTTCCTAGTTCACTCAGCCAAATAGGAAAAACAGTAGACTACACAATGTAAAAATAAATTCCTAGGTGTGATCGTTGCATGGATCTAAAATGTTTATAGCTCACTTTTAAACTCTCTCCATCTATGTAATGAACACAAGTTCAACTTGTTAAAATTCATCACTTTTGTGTTTTAATAAAAATAAGGGTTAATCGTTAAAGAAAAAAGTTAAGAAAAGCCAAGGTCTGCTATTGTCAATAATATGTGTTTTCCTATCCATGAGACTGAGATAAAATGTATCCTTTCAAAATCAACATATTTAAAATTCTGTGGATTTTTACCAAATTTTGAGATATTTTTGGACTTTATAGTCATTATATCTTCACAACTTGTATCTTCTTGAATTGCTTAAATATTGCTTTAAATGACCTAGGCACACATCATTCCAAGGTAGCCCTAATCAAATGGTCGTGGATGTGGCCAAGTTTTTTCATCCTGAGCTGTGCTCCTCTACTGCCCTCTACTGGAAGCATAAATAATTTCTACAAGGCTGCCAGAATGTGTAGAATATTTTTCTTAATTGAAAAGCAGAACCAAATAAAAGCTTTCTTTTGGAAAAAAGGAAAGCACACAGTAACCTAAAAACAAGAGGTAGTAATTTTTCATCATTATAAATTAGCTCCAAAAGTTGCTACTTTAAATCACCATTATTAAAACAATATTCTAAAACCACGATAAAACTAAGTTAAGCATAGTTGGCTATACTTGTAGGGGCAGGAGGAAATTATCTTAGGATCTCGAGTTAGAACTCTTTGTATTCATTCAATGGTAAGAAAATTAGTTAAAACAAGAAGTTATAAAATTCCATAAACTTTGACTTCTGCTCCAATCTCCTCTTTCCAAATGTCTCCTTTCTATACCGAGAAAAAAAAATAGTTCATTTATGTTCCTCTCATATCAAACTAGAATGAAACAGATGGTCACTTATTTGCCCTTGTTTATATTTGGATCAATTTCACTTTAACAAAAGTTTATTACAATTAAGGCTCTTAATGTTTCATTTCCTTCTTTCTGTTCATCCTTCCTTTCTTCCTTCAACAAATATTTATTGAGCCTGTTCTATGTTCCAAGTACCTTGCCAAGAGCTGTTGCATGTCTTTATGGAACTTAGAGTCTATGAGAAAATATAGACATTTAACAAACAAATTTCAGAAATGAGTATTAGAATTTCTAGAATAACGTTACAAGCAGAGCAAGTAGTGTATATAAAGGACCCTAGTCCAAAGGGTACTTGGTGCACTCAAGGAACTAAGAGGTCAACATGCTAAAGAAATGTGGTGTTTGATGCTGGAGAATAAGGCAAGAGCAGAACATGACATGTTTAGGATTTTGGCCTTTATCCCAGACTATTTGGAAATCACTTGGTTATTTTAGAGTTCAGACAAAGGAATGACATTATCTGACTTGTGTTTAGGAGAGATCACTAAACATCTGTGTAGGGCAAGTGGGGATAAGACCCTACACATTTTTTCAGGGGCTACTGCCTCAGTCCAGTGAAGTATTAGGGAAGTCTGCAATAGGAGGAGGCAATGGACAACTTGGAGAAAGTTTTAGAAGGTACGAGGGAAAGGACTTGGTGTGTAGTTCGATGAGCCTATAGAAGGGAGAGGTTGTGGAGTTGGGCTATAAGGGAAGAGTAATACTGAAGCAGTGCAGACATGTGCTTAGTTTTCTCTGCAATTCAAAACAAACCTGTTCCTTTTTCCTCCTCTCCCCTGCTCTCACACACACATACATATAGAGACCCCAACATTCCAAAAGAATTTTAGGGGCCACATTTCACCTTAACTGATGAAAACAATCCTCCCACTGTAAATATATTGAAATGCTAAATATATTTAAGCATATAATTTTAATATATATTTTATATATGTATACACATATATGAATATATACATCTATTTGTTTTTGTGCATGTATGTATGTGTGTAGATCGTGTGTTTATGTGTCAATGTGTAGATATGTGAATATGCATACCCACATACATGTGCATACTGATTCAGACAATATGAATAAAAGATTAGGCTGATTTAAAAATGAAAGAAACTAATTAAAAAGATATAAAAATGAATGAAAAAACTAATTCTGAAGATATGAAAAATTAAGAGAAAACTATCCTCAGAATATGGTTAAATAGCAAAAAAAATAAAATAAAATTGGAGAATTGTTGAGCTGCCCTTAGAGAAAATGAAAAGTTTATCTTCTGGAAACATTTAACAAAAAAGATATTTGAATTCTGGAAACTTGAATTTCAAAGTAAGATGCCCAAAAGAAAGGTTCTACAGATAATAGCTTTTATGAAGGAGGATAATGAAATCAATCACCCATTCTATTACATGGTCCAACAGTCGAAATATCCTCATCATGAATGCAGAGTTTCCAATAACCTTCTGAGGATTAAGTTTTTATCTTAAACTTAATGAAAATAACTTCTTTCATATAGAAGTGTCTGGTACAGTATCTTTGTGCCTGCATAAACAACCATAACACTACAGAAACTATATGTAACAGAGCAGAACTGTGATGCCTGAGGGAAGAGAATCAGACAAGATCGGCCTTATGATTACCCCAGCTTTCTATTTGGAAGCAATTTCCAGACTAGAGCATAGGTAGGGAAAAATCAAGTAAAATTATCTTACTCAAGTGAAAAGAACATAGATAAAAAGTTGGGGAGGCCCAAGGACCTGAAATTTGCAGGACAGCATACCAGGGAACCATCCAGAAAAAAAAAAAAAGTTCTAGAAATCTGCATATAGATCCCTTCAAGTCTTTGAATTTAATTCTGGTCATGTGTTAAGTAGAATTCTAGAAAACTAGCCAAAATGTAATATCTAAAAAACTAGAAGCTAAACAATTCCCAGAGTTCACACAGGGTTGGGAGATAGTGGAATTTCTATCAGTCAAAGAGGAGAGAACTTTTTAAATGCTCAAGACATTCACTAGAGACCCCAGAAGAGTCATGCCTTACTTATTACCAGTTAATAAGTAATAAGTTAATAAGTTATTTAGTACCAGGACTAAATAGAATTAGAGCAGAAGCCACTGTGAAAAGTCCTAACAAAGCCTGAAGGCAAACCTCAAAAAAGATAAAGCAGATCCTCGAGGAACTTCATTGTCTGACAAAACTTAAGGATATTTAAAGGAAGAAAACAAAATGCAAAAGTTCAACCATGAAAAGTCATAATGTCCAGCATCCAAACCAAAATTGCCAGACATGCTACAAGGCACAATTCTTTGACTGACACCAGAAAAAAAAAGGGAGGTGGGGGCAATAAAGAGATTCCAAAATGACAGGGATTATGGAATTAGCAGATAAGGACTATAAAACACCTATTATAATTATACGCAAGGATTTAAAGGAAACTGGAAGATATTTCTTTTAAATGATAAAATGGGACTTCTAGCATTGATATATACAGTACCTGGAGTAAAAAAGTCAGTGTTATTAGCATCATGGTGGAATAAGATGTCCCTCATATTTGTTCCCCTCCCGCAACAAAATTTTGGCATCTACCCATAGACAAAAGTGCATTTGAGGGAGCTGAGGGACCCTGGAAGAGTCTCACCCACCCATGCATTGGGAAATAGGCAGAGATAACTCAGTCCTGCCTGTGGATCTGCAGTGGTTCATGAACCAGCTCTAGCCCATCTTGGCTGTAATCTGGGATCTCCTGGAAAACACTGTCTTAGACAGTCACCCACAAATGAGAGAGCCAGAAGTACAGGTTTTCAGAGGAAAAGTTCCAGCACACCAAGGAAGAAAAATAAAATAGTTTGGACAAATTGAAGTGGGTAATAGGAACAGCTTGCCTTTACTCCATCATTCCTTCCCCAAGCAGAATGGCTGAGGGCCCTCATAAAACCAAACATAGTACAAGAAAGGAACACCATTAACTGATATTGCCTAATGAGCATAGAAGCAAAATCTTTAACAAAATATGAGCTAATCAAACCTAGTAACATATAAAATAGATAATACATCATGACCTAGTGATGTTTTCTTCCAGGATTTAAGATTCATTTAACATTTGAAAATCAATCAATTTTTCTACTTCCAGAAGTAAGTAGGAAAATTATATAATCTTAATAGGTTAAAAAAAAAAAAGACATTTCACAAAATTAACATTTATTTACAGTGAGCATTTCAGAAAACTAAGAAGTAGAGGAGAAATTCCTCAACCTGATAAAGAACATTTATTAAAAACTTGCACCTAACCTCAAAATTAATGGTAAAATTAATAAATGCTCTATGCCTAAGATTTGGAATGAGGCTAGGATGCCTCTTCTCAGTGTTTCCTTTCAAAATTACATTGAAGAATCCTATCCTGTGCAATAAGGAAAAAAATAAAATAAAAATGAAGAAATAAAAGGCATTCAGTTTGGAAAGGAAAAAATAAAACTTTATTGCATAATGCTCTCCAGTTCCATCCATGCTGTTGCAAATGGTAAGAATTCCTTCTTTTTTATGGCAGTGTAGTATTCCATTGTGTAGATGTACCAGTTTTTTAATTCACTCATCTGCTGATGGGCACTTAGGCTATTTCCTAATCTTAGCTATGGTAAATTGTGCTGCTATGGACATAGGGGTGAACAACATAAACTGATGAACAAAAACAGATCCAGAGACAGAGAAGCATTGATCAGACTGTCAGACCTCAGAGGGAAGGTCGGAGAGAGTGGGGGTATGGGGAGAGATCAACCAAAAGACTTGTATGCATGCATATAAGGCTAACCAATGGACATAGACACCAGGGGAGTGAGGGCATGAGTGTGTGTGTGTGGGGGGGGGGGGCAATGAGGGGCTAAAGACACATATGTAATACCTTAATCAATGAAGAAAAAAAAAACTGTATTGCATACTAGAGGCCTGAAGCATGAAAATACCTAGGCCTGGTCGGCAATCAGGGCCAATCGGGGTCTTCCAGCTGCCGGCCGTGGCCTTCCTTCATTCTGTGCCGCCTCTTGGTGGTCAGCACACATCAGAGTGAGCTATCAAACTCCTGGTCTCCCAGTCTAACTCCCTGTTGAGTGTTTCCTTCCACGACTCACGTGGAGTAGGGTTCGGTATCTGAAAGAGGAGCCGCACAGCAAATGAGAGAAAAAGACACGAGATAATTTTGCAATATTGGGGGACCAGGCGGCAAGTCCCGAAGGACTTCTCCCAATGCTCAGGCCGCTCCAACCTTTTATTGATCTGGGATGCCCCCATAGCATAGCCCTTAGGCAGGTGACCCCCTAGTAACAGGCAGACTAGCCCATCAGCAAGGATTTACATAATAATAAATGGGGGAGTAGTTTCAGCTACCACTGTCTGGACAAACAGAGGTGGCGCCTAGCTCTGACCTTTGGGAGGGCTTCAAAGGCACCCAGCCTTCGGGGGATTTCGGGGAGTGCTCTGTCTATGCTTATCAGATAGTGAAGGCAATAAACAGTTTCCCACACTCCCAAGGGGACAATTTGCATATTAGGCTTTTATATATATAGCTGATATGATCAGTAGATTTGCAGTCAATGTGATCTGTAGATTCTAATAAAACAACCAAAAAAGTTAAATGATTAATAAGTGAATTTAACAAAATCACAGGATACAGAGCCAATGTAAAAAATAAATTGTATTTCATATACTAGCAAGAAATAATTGATGTATAATGATGGTGTAAATAGCCCTGAGAGGGATAACCCTGAAGCATGTTTCCCAACCCTTCCCCGGGGGATTTAGCTGCAGTCTCCGGCAGGGCTGCCTGGCTTATGCACCCTTCCTTAGCTGCCTTCTTTAATAACTCCACTCTCTGCAAGTGGCTCTGCTCCTCCAAATCAACTACTTACACTTCAATCCCTGTTGTACCTTCTGTTTCTGAGGAACCCAAACCAAAACATGTGGCACTAGGCGATGGCCTGGAGGTAAGGAAATGATGAAATCGGGCTGCAGGCTTGCCCTACAGCCGTGGTTCTCAACCTTCTGGCCCTTTAAATACAGTTCCTCATGTTGTGACCCAACCAAAAAATTATTTTCGTTGCTACTTCATAACTGTAATGTTGCTACTATTATGAATCGTAATGTAAATATCTGATATGCAGGATGGTCTTAGGCGACCCCTGTGAAAGGGTCATTCAACCGCCAAAGGGGTCTTGACCCACAGGTTGAGAAACGCTGCCCTACAGTGAAAGCACGGTAGCAGGCTATGCCTATAGAAGCTATTTGGTGTGTGTGTTAATCCTCACCTGAGGATATTTTTTTCCAATGATTTTAAGAGAGAGAGGGAGGGAAAGGAAGAGAGAGAAAGAAACATAATGTGAGGGAGACCCATTGATTGATTGCTTCCCACACGCACCCCAACAGGGTTTGGGAATTGAACCTGCAATCCAGGTATGTGTCCTTGATCAGGAGTTGAACCCATGACCCTTGGGTGAGCAGTTGGACACTCTAACCCAGTGGTTCTCAACCTTCCTAATGCTGCGACCCTTTAATACAGTTCCTCATGTTGTGGTGACCCCCAACCATAAAATTATTTTTGTTGCTACTTCATAACTGTAATTTTGCTACTGTTATGAATCGTAATGTAAATATCTGATATGCAGGATGTATTTTCATTGTTACAAATTGAACATAATTAAAGCATAGTGATTAATCACAAAAACAATATGTAATTATATATGTGTTTTCCGATGGTCTTAGGCGACCCCTGTGAAAGGGTCATTCAACCCCCAAAGGGGTTGCGACCCACAGGTTGAGAACCGCTTCTCTAACCACTGAGCACACCAGCCAGGGCTTTCTTTAAATTGATCCCTTTAATAATGTGTGATGCATCATCATTCCTTTATCCATGCAGTGTAATGATGTCACTTTCAGTTCACCCTGATGTCTGCAAGCAATCAAAAGGTCCATGAAAACCAAAGAAGAGGGGGCAACAATGTCATCTTTGCAGTCGGCCTACCCTCTCCCTCTTCACACTCCTCAGTTGAGTATTCATCCCAAAACAGTATGAAGGAGTGAGAAAGGGAAAGGTGTGAGAGAGCAGGATGCTTTCCTCCTCCACTCAGAATTGCTAGTCCCACAAGTCTAGTCTTGGGAGATGGGAGAGGAGGAAAGTTTTGAATCAAATATGAGTTCGAAGTTTTACAATGAATAGTCCTGAATCTTAATAATTTAGCCTATTTTAATACTTAGTTTTTAATTTAATATTTAATTTTGGTATCATGGTAAGCATATTTTAATAGGGAAAGCAAACAAAAAATTATGAATTAGAGTAATGTCCTAAATGAGTCTGGTATTCATGGGAAGAGGGATGGGGAAGTGGGAGGGTGAGTCAGATGGTTTGAAGCAGAGCACAGGTGGCAGTAGTTACTGAAAAATAAACGCAGGTAGATAGAAGTACATGATGTGTAAATACATGCACATAAATACTGCTTTAAGTGAGCTTCTCCACTTCCCGGAGCATGCATACATATTTAACTATTGAAAAAAAGGCATTAGATTGGAATGGTGTTTCTGAAGAATGGTTGTAACACACCTGACTAACCTGGATTGCTCATTAAAATGCAGTTACCAATACCTTAGGATTTCTGGGAGTGTGGCCTCAAAACCTACATTTTAAAACAAGTTCCTAAGGTGAATCTTTTGTTATTGTTTTTAAAATTTAATTCTTCAATTACAATTTACATTCAATATTATTTTGTATGAGTTTCAGGTGTACACCATAGTGCTTAAACAGTCATATACTTTGTGAAGTATTCTGCCCAATAGTTCCAGTACCTGGCACCATATATAGGTATTATAATATTATTGACTATATTCCCTATGCTGTACACTACATACCATGACTATTTTCTAACTACCTCAGATGGTACTTTTGAGCATTAAAGTTTAAAACTGGTTACACATGTCATCCTGCACCTTGTGTGTTGTTGGTTTTTTTTTTGAGATATATTCATAGACATATATAGAGATATGTTTTATTCCATTTAATCACTACATCAGAATGTGTGGTATTAAATTAATTTATTCAGTCTTTCCTCTATTTTGGACATTTTAAATTTTTGGACATTTTATACCATGCAACAATAACATCTGCATACCTACATGGAGAAAAAGTGTGCAAGTACTATTCTGAGACAGATGCTTAGAAATAGAAGAAGTGAATTGCAGGGAATATGCCTTTAAAAATAATGATAGATATTATGAAATTTGCCTGCCAGAAAAGGAAAAGGTTTACCTAACACTTACCATACATAAAGGTATATGAAAATGCCCATTCCTGAAGTCCTCTTAAACATTATTAATCTTTTACATTCTTTAATAAAATATATTTTATTGTCTCTATTTGTATTCCATGGTTATCAGAGAGTTGAAATCTTTGATGTATTTATTGGTACTTTGCTGTGTTGTTTTGTTTTTTCCCTCCTGTGAACTGCTTTCTTTTTTCTTACTGATTTGCAGAAGCACTTTTTATATTCTGGATAGTAGGTTTTTGCCTGATATTTATGTTGCATCTGTTTTTCCCTATGTACTGTTTCTTCCATTATGCTGTTTTTACTCTGAGGGAATTAAAAATTTCTTCACCAAATCTGAGCTGACTTCTGAATTGCTGAGTAAGACCTTCCTCATCCAAATATTTTTTAAAAGTTTTATCCCAAAACAGATTTGACTTTTATATTTAACTTTTTAAAAGTATATTTTTATTGATTTTAGAGAGAGGTAGGAAGAGGGAGAAAGAGAGATAGAAACATCAATGATGAGAGAGAGTTACTGATCGGCTGCCTCCTGCATACCTCCTACTGGAGATGGAGCCCACAACCCAGGCATGTCCCTGACCAGGAATCAAACTGTGACCTCCTGGTTCATGGGTTGATGCTCAACCACTGAGCACACTGGCTGGACTATATTTAACTTTTTAATATGTTAGAAATTAATCTTTATATGATGGGAAGTAGAAATTAACTTTTATTTCCATACATAAATAATTGCATCAATAATGTTTATTAAATATACCAATATATTTTCCCTCTAATTTAAAAGTCACGTTTATCATAAACTAAACTTCCAAAATATGAGTTTGTTTCTGAACTCTATTTTGTTCTAGAAAATTATCTCTTTCTGTTAACCCTACCTTTTAAAAATTACTATGGTAACAGCTATTTTTCTTTACCTAGTAGGAAAAGTCTCTTATAGACCTTCTTTTTTAAAAAATAAATGAAAAGTTATTCTTCTGACAAACTTACATATTAGTTTGTAAAATTCCAAAAGAAATTGTTGAGATTTTGAAAAGCATTACATTAAGTTTATTAGATTTATTTGGGAAATTGTTTTAGTGATAGTGAGTCTTCTTGATTAAAAACATTATGTCTTAATATTTATAAAAGTTTATTAACAAAAACAAAACGAAACACAGGACCAGTTTTTAACATACTTTTCTTTGAAAGCCCCAAAACTAATCTATTAACTGAAAATCACATAATTATCATCAAGACAAAAATATAAGGTGAGGCTTTTAGCTAATGAAGAGTGGCAGAATATATTATCCCAAATAGGTCACTTTGGCATAAAGAATCTGTGGTATAATAGACTAGAGGCCCGGTGCACAAAAATTTGTGCACTCGGGGGGGTGGGGCGGGGTCTCTCAGCCCAGCCTGTGCCCTCTCGTAGTCTGGGACCCTTTGGGAGATAATGACCTGCTGGCTTAGGCCTGCTCCCGGGTGGCAGAGGGCAGGCCCAATCCCTAGGTGCAGCCCCTGGTCGGGCTCAGAGCAGGGCCGATTGGGGAGTTGGAGCGCTGCCCCCTGTCATGCACCGAGCAGGGCGATCGGGAGGTTGTGATGCCACCCTCAGTCACGCTCAGGGTAGGGCCGATTGGGGGGTTGGGGCACCGTCCCCTGTCACACTCAAGGCAGGGTCGATGGGGAGGTTGCGGCGCCACCCCCTGTCACGCACAGAGCAGGGCCCATCAGGGGTTGGGGCGCCGCCCTCTATCACCCACAGAGCAGGGCTAATCAGGGGGTTGGGGTGCCGCCACTCTTACACTCAGGGCAGGGCCAATGGGGAGGTTATGGCTCTACCCTGTCACACACAGAGCAGGGCCCGTTGGGGGGGGCAGGTTGGGGCACCGCACCCTGTCACACACAGAGCAGGGCCGATCAGGGGGTTGGGGCGCTGCACCCTGTCACACACAGAGCCGCAGGGCGATCAGGGGGTTGGGGAGCTCCCCCCTATCAGGCACAGAGCAGGGCTGATCAGGGGGTTGGGGCACCTTCCCCTGTCACAAACAGAGCAGGGTGGATAGGGAGGTTGTGGCCCCACCCCCTGTCACACACAGAGCCGCAGGGCGATCCGGGAGTTTGGGCGCTGCCCCCTGTCACACTGATCCCGGTGCCGGGAGGCCTCCCGGCTCCGCTGATCCGGTGCTGGGAGGCATATTACCCTTTTACTATATAGGATAGAGGCCTGGTGCATGGGTGGGTGCCGGCTGGTTTGCCCTGAAGGGTGTCCTGGATCAGGGTGGGGGTCCCCACTGGGGTGCCTGGCCAGCCTGGGTGAGGGGATGATGGCTGTTTGCAGCTGGTCACACACCCTTCAGGGTGGGGGTCCCCACTGGGGTGCTTGGCCAGTCTGGGTGAGGGGCTGAGGGCTGTTTTCAGGCTGGGGGTGACTGAAGCTCCCAACTGCTCCTTTTTTTCTTTTTCTTTTTTATTCTGGGCTAGCTTTAGCTTTGAGGCTTGGCTCCAGCTCTTAGGCCTCCACTGCTGAAAGTAGGTTTCTGGCCTTTGCTTACAATGTTGCGATCCTGCTGGCTGAAGCCCGGCGGACTAAAGCAGGTTTCTGGGGTTTTGTTTAGCTTCTATATTTGTTACATAGTTGCTTAGAGTTGCAGCTCAGAGGCCTGCAGCGGCAGGCGGGGAACGCTGGAGTCCTCCGTCACTGAAGCAAGCAAGCCTCATGTTAGTTTCAAGCTGCCTGGCTGCCGGCCGCCATCTTGGCTGGCAGTTAATTTGCATATTGCCCTGATTAGCCAATGGGAAGGGTAGCGGTTGTACGCCAATTACCATGTTTCTCTTTTATTAGATAGGATATTTTTCAGTGATATACAGATCTTTTGTGGTTAATAAGTCCTTCACAAATATTTATATGCTAAAGGTTCGATGCACGAAATTCATGCAAGAGTAGGCCTTCACAGCCCCAGCTGCCTGGGTCCTTGCAGCCATACTTTGTCTGGTAGGTCCTCCGAATGGTCATTCCACCCTTCGGCCATTTTGTCGACTTACATATTACGCTTTTATTATTATAGATCTATAATGTAATATATAAATTATATAAATTATGCATGCATAAATTATATAAATTCTGTGTATATCTGTATATATACACAGTTTATGTAACTAAGTGTTTACTCTGCACCATGTACTGTGTTAGGCACTTAGACTATAGCAGTGAGCAGATCAGGCCAAATCCCTTGCCTCATCATGGAAAATAAGGTCAATAAGTAAATTAACAAGATAACATATTTTGGAGAAAAACAAATAGTGTGCCAAGATAGCTATTAACTAGGGGAAGCAATTTGAGATAGGAAAACCAAGGAAGACTTCCCTGAAGAAGTGACATTTGAGCTTAGCATGAATGACATGAAGAACTTGGCAGGGATGGGACCTGAACATTCATGGAGAGGGAAAATAAAGTAGAAAGGACTTGCTTTGTTTAAAACACATGACAGAAGAAAATATCACTGGAGCTTCACATGTGTGAACATTAATATAATATAAAATTAGAGATAGACAAAGACCATATTATTCAGGGTCTTTTCAGGTTGGATTTTATTCTATAGTTAGTTGATGAGTTGTAAGGAACCAGGGGCATGACCTGCTTTACAATTTAAAAAGAGCTGTGGCTACTGTATGAGGACCAGGTCAGGGGGGTAGAAGAGTGGACAAGGGCAACGGCCAGTATCTGGCGTGTTCCCTAGTTCATGCCCAACGGCCCATCTCCCTTTCCTATTAGTAAAGGAAATTCATTTTTCAGTACTTTTATTTTATTTATCTTCATTGATTTTATTGGGGTGACTGATTAATAAGATTATATAAGTTTCAAGTGTAAAATTCTATAATACATCATCTGTATTTTGCATTGTTTGCTACCACCTAATAACCCATTTTTATCTGGCTCTATTGCATCTCATCTAAAAGCCTACATTTTCTTCTTTTTACATCTGCATAGTACTCCATCGTGTAAATGTACCACAGTTTTTTTATCCACTCATCTACTGATGGGCACTTGGGCAATTTCCAGATCTTAGCTATTGTAAACAACACTGCTGTGAACATAGGGGTGCATATATTCTTTTTGATTGGTGTTTTGGGATTCTTAGGATATATTCCTAGAAGTGGCATCACTGGGATAAATGGCAGTTCTATTTATAATTTTTGAGGAAACTCCATACTGTTTTCCATAGTGGCTGCAACAGTCTGCATTCCCACCAGCAGTGTACTAGGGTTCACTTTTCTCCATATGGAATACTATGCAGCTGTAAAAAAGAAAGCTTACCCTTTGAGGAAGCATGGCTGGCCCTGGAGAGTATTATGCTAAATAGAATAAGCCAATCAAAGGAAGATAAGTATCACATGATCTCACTCATATGTGGAAACTCATGAACAAAATAAACTGATGAACAAAATAGATCCAGAGACATAGAAGCATAGAAAAATCTCAGAGGGAAGTCAGGGGGCAGGAAGAGATTAAACAAAGAACTTATATGTATAGCCCACAGACACAGACAATAGTGTGGTGAAGGCCTGGTGGCAGTGGATGCGGGGTAGAAAGGGTCAATGGGGAAAAACAGGAGACATTTGTAAGACTTTAAACAATAAAGGTAATTTTTTTTTTTAAAGTCTACAATTTCAAGCTCCATTAAAGCTAGAGGGAGCCACGTGATCAAGTGCTAGATGGTTAGGTTTAAGCAAAAGTATTTTGTGAAACTTTCCGGAAGTCACTAACATTGCTGAACTTCCCTTGAGCCTGTGCTCCAGAAAAACAATGAGGGCCTAGAAATGCCCCCATTCTCTTGTTTTCAGAGCCTCTCCCCTCTTTCTGTGTTCAGGAAAAAGATTGCCTCAAGGCCTACACTTCCCCATCTGTCTTAGGTAAGTAAGACTCCTTCCACTGGTTCTCCTGACTCCCATAAGACTCTCAGGTGTCTCTTGTTTTTCCCTGAACCTCTGAGCCCAGAAAGTCCCTCTAATCCCCCATTCTTTACTGAGATATAATTGACAGACAACACTCTATTAGTCTCATTTGTATCCACCCCCCCATTCTTTCTCTCATGAATGATTAGCTGATATTAGAAATGTTTGTTTACCCCCAAATAACTAAACACAGAGATAAACACTTCCTATCCAGCTAAGATGTTCCTGATCACAACTATAAGTCACCCCACCTGAGACTCTTCTATGCGTCCCTATAAACATCTAAAGCAAAACCACATTGTGGAGATCCTAAATCTTAGGACCCAGGGTATGCTCTTTATTCTATAGCCTGAATAAAATTGTCTCCTTAATTTTCAGGTCCATAGTCACATAACTTTTATTCAGTAGATTGTAATAACTGTTCTATTTTATTATTAGTTGTTAACCTCTTACTGTGCCTAATTTATAAATTAAACTTCATTATGTATGTATGTGTGTATGTATGCATCTATAGGTATGTACATAGATAGTTTGGTACTCTCCTCGGTTTTTGGGGGATCTTGGAACATGTACCCCTAGAAAAGGGGAGAACTATTGTGTGTCAGACTGTGGAAAGGGCTATTAAAATATATAATGAGGTCACAGAGCAAAATGAGATTAATTGTGAGGGGCTTAAATGAATTTCAAGGAAGATGATACTTTAGATAGGCTTTAAAATAATGAGAATTTTGATTGATGGCGGAGAGGAAATGACAAGGATGATTGAACCTTGATCCAAATTGACCTCAACAGACTGGAATAAGTGATCAACAGAATAAGAGCTGTCAACTTGCTGAGTTTATGGGATGAAAGAAGAGGCATATTGAAGTTATGTATCAAGGAATGCAAAAGAATAATGATACCAAGGAGAGAAATGGAGTATCTAGGAAGAGAAATAAATTAGTGACTTCAGGTTTGGCCACTTGAATCAGAGGTAGTGGTGAAAGACTTAAGTGCAGATATCCTAGATGGCTAGAATTACTGCCTGAGCTGTAAAGAGATGATAATAAGATATGCATTGGAAGTTGAGAGAATGATTTGATTTTCTAAAAACAATGCAGAAATCCATGACCTAACAGTCAAAGACTGGAAACTCCAAGAATACTTAGTGGCAGCAGTAAGTAGAACAGCGGTAGCAGCAAAGAGGAGATGGCACCTGGGGTCAGAGTCTCCTATCTTTTCCTCACCAGTTGTTTGGGACAATACTGCACTGTAAAATTTTAAAAGATGTGCCACCACCACCCCCAAACAAAACAAAACAAAACAAAAAACAGTGTTGCATGCTCCAATGTCTTTGAGAAAGTCTGGTTTTAGAGATAAACAGGTTCCTTACTTCTGGTCTTCATGAGATGTTTAAAGATAGATCACGTGTTATAAATCTCTACGGCAGTGGTTCTCAACCTTGGCTGCACATTAGAATCACCTGGGAATCTTTTTAAAATCCTGATTACTGGGCCTCATCCTCCGGAAATTCTGTTTCTTTGTTATGGGGTGGGGCCACAACATTAGTAACAAAGAAACAGAATTTCCGGAGGATGAGGCCCAGAAATCAGGATTTTAAAAAGATTCCCAGCCCCAACCGGTTTGGCTCAGTGAATAGAGCGTCGGCCTGCGGACTATAGGGTCCCAGGTTCGATTCTGGCCAAGGGCATGTACCTTGGTTGCGGGCACATCCCCAGTAGGAGGTGTGCAGGAGGCAGCTGATCGATGTTTCTCTCTCATTGATGTTTCTAGCTCTCTATCCCTCTCCCTTCCGCTCTGTGAAAAATCAATAAAATATATATTTTTAAAAAGATTCCCAGGTGATTCTAATGTGCTGCCAAGGTTGAGAACCACTGCTCTAAGGGGATGGGTGAAAAGGTGCAGAATTTTCCAAGGTGATTTCACTGCAGAACAATTTTACTATCAAATCTTTTGCAGCCATATACCTTATATTCTGATATCCACCCAGTTCAGGAAGATGGGGGCAGAGTGGAAGGTAATTGGTGAAGGAGGTGGGATAGCTATCTTTGTATCCTGGGGGAAAAATAAACATATAATCCACTGGCAGCAGCTCCTTCCTAACCTGTGCAACTTTTGGAGGTCAAAGAATCCACTGGAAATTTGGTTGAAGCTGTAGAATCTCTACTCTTGATACTGTGCATGTGCACTGCTTTCTCTGGAAGCCCCCCAACTCCCAAATATGTCAAATATTAACAATAATGATGCAATAATTTTCTTTTAATATATATTTTTGCACACTTTCATTTATACAATATGCCTATTGCAAAAATATTAAGGTGACAAAATAAAATGTGTGTGAAAAAAAAAGTAGTATTTCCCTCAGCCTACTGCCTCCTACACACTCCATTCCTTTTCTCAGAGATCACTTTGAACAATTCTCTCTATTTTACCATTTGCATTTATTAAATTTACTTCATCATGGACACTTTTTTCACATGAGGACATATTGACTTAATCTTTTTAATAATTCCTGCTGAGATATACTATAAATTTCCATTTCCCCCACCATTTATTAATCCACTTAAATATTTCTTGAACTCCTACCATGAGCCAGGCATCCTGTTTGGCTGGAGAAATAGCAATAAACAAAACAAGTATGTTCCTGTTCTTAGGGAGTGGAACTCCAGTAGAGAAGCAAGTAAAAGACTAAGTTAATAACTATAGATTGTGAGTATTGCTTTGCAGGAAAACAAATAAGCAATCCTAGGTGAGATAAAGAGTAACCAGGGGAAGGAAGGTGGTTTTGTGCTGAGGCTTGATAGATGAGCCAGCTGTGAGGAGACCTGCAGGAGTTTGCAATCAATTTCATTATGACTATTCAGTATGCACTCATTGGTTGTTTGCTCTTTACCAGCAATTGTGCTAGAGAGTGAGGGTTCAAAGGGAAACAATTAAAATTTGATCTTCGTTTTTCTAGAACCTGAATTTTAGGGTAATTAAATAAAATATAAAAGACCTTACTTAACACTGTGACTGAAACATAATGATTGCTTAATCAATGTAAGTTTTATTACTTAAAAATTGTTCCCAAGCTGGCAAGTAAATTTATCTCATTGTTCACACCTGCTTCTTATTGATGGCGTGTTTTCCACATGTTTATTTGCCATTTGAATATATTCTGTAATTTGCTTGTGTGTATCCTCAGTCATCATTTTACTGTTTGTTTTTTCTTTGCCTTTTACTGATGGATTTGCAGTTCTTCATATGATAAAAGCTAGCAAGCCCTTGTCTGGTACATGTGCAAATATTCTCCCTCCACCTCTGGTTTGTTGCCATTTAGTTTTACTACTGGCATGTCTAAACATGTGGATTTCATAAATTTGTTCTAGTTTTTTTTTTTTTAAAAAGATTTCCTTTTTCTTCTTTGTGACTTTGGGAGAAACTTGATGTAGATGCGTACACATAAAACACACTGCAAGGATGTGTGCTGCAAATGTAAACAGTGCCATCAGCAAGGGATATGTGGGTACCATATTGCTGGAGAGGGACATCTGTTACAAACCTAGGTGTACTAGGCACCTGAGGTGTTTGTCAACCAAGTTATTTGCTCCTTGCAGAACCCTTTCAAAGTTGACAACATTGTTTCCATTTTACACCGGAGGATACTGAGGTAGAACTGGAATGTCCTGCAAGTGGTAGGTGACATGGTTGAAATGGCCTGATGCAACTGTTATCGCAAGCTCATACTATTTCACTTTACAAATATAAACTTGAAGTCCCTAGTATTTTGGTCTACAATTGAGTATAAGCTAGGTATATACTTAATAGTGAAAAAAATGCCTGGAAGTTCTATCAGTGGTTCTCAACCTTCCTAATGCCACGGCCCTTTAATACAGTTCCTCATGTTGTGGTGACCCCCAACCATAAAATTATTTTCGTTGCTACTTCATAACTGTAATTTTGCTACTGTTATGAATCGTAATGTAAATATCTGATATGCAGGATGTATTTTCATTGTTCGCGACCCGCAGGTTGAGAACCGCTGCTTTGATGTGGCCACTACAAAAATGGTAATGAGCGTTGGCAATGACTACTCTCCCGTGGTTAATCACTCTTGGGACATTGTGACCAGAGGTAAAGTTAAACACAGCTGAGTTTATCTTTAAACAAGCAGAGAAAACAGAGTAAGTTTAGTAACTGCTGACAGCAGGGGAAAGCTGAGCTCCATTTCATTTGTGCAGAGCTGATGGGGGCATTTCGCAGGGAGAATAAGGAAGGGGAAGATGGGGGAAGATTCTCAGTAGGTAGTGTCAGAGAAGTGAAAAATTACAGAGTTAGTCAGAGTGAATGCCATGAGGCCAGACCTTCGCCAGCTAGCACCTTTGAAAGTAAGGATTCTATTGTCCAAGATGGGAGGCAGAGAGCCTATCCTTTCTGATGATTACATTTCAAAGGAATGGCATTCAAGTCCTTGAGCATGAGGCTCTGAGTTGTTAGAGATACATATTCACAATTGTAAGCCATTTGGGAGGTCAGTAGCCTACCATCAGGTGTTGACTAAAGAGTAATTTCTCCTGGCATACCAGAGTTCTCAGCCAGGCACTTTAATAGGTGTGTGTTTTGGGGGGGGGGGGGGGGGGTGCGGCGGGGGGCTCTGTGTGTGTCTGTGGTCATCCTGGGGACAGACTCGATGCTAATAGTAGTCATGCAGGTCTCTTCAGGTTTCTCAGAGGAGAGATTTGCACGCTTGTTAGGTGCTGAGGCTTGCGCAGGTCGCACCAGTTCCTGGGACCACGATTTGTAAGCAACGAAGCAATGTCAGGGTCGCGTCTGAAAACCCTGTTGTAAGAACCTTATGCAAATTGCATTTAGCCGAGAAAGGGTAAAGAAAGCCAGGGAAGCATAACTGTTCAAATACATTTAAGACGATTCTGAGGGCCAGGAATCCCTCCCGCAGGTGAGGGTCCTGGGGGCAGTGGTGGGACAGCAGGAGGGGATTTTTGCCCAAAGTAAGAGAACTGTTCTGGCGGTTAGGCTTGCTCAGTCGTGTAAAAAAAAAAAAGCTGCCTGGCAACAGAATTCCTCTTCACGGGCTGCAAGTGGGTGGCTTAACGTTTCTTCCAAATGAAACTATGATGACCGAGGGCTGCGCTGGCGATAGCAGACGGCGGGCAGTGGGGCTCAGGCACCGCCAGGCACGCGCAGTCCCGGCCGGGCGCGCGCCTCCCGACGCCGCGGCCTCCCGGAAGGGGGCGTGGCTCCCTCGCGCGCCCCTTACTTAAACCCGCGAGCGTCGGCCACGCGCCGCCGGAGGCGCCTCAGCCGATCGCCGAGCGGTCGATGCCCTCGCTCCGCAGCCAGCGCTCCGCCGCCGGTGGCTCCACCCGCCATTGTGTAAGTGCGACTGCCGCCGGCGCGTCGCCCGCGTCCTCGGCGCGCGGGCCCGGGAATGGGGTGGCGAGCGCGGGGAGGGGGCGGCCGCCCCTCGCTCCTCCAGTCCCCGGATGGCGGCGGGCGCGCGTGTGCGCCCCAAGCGATCTCAGAGACCCGCAGGGTTCCGGCCTCCCGCGTCCCTCCCGCACGGCGGCCCGCTTAACCCCCGGTCTGTCCGCCCTGAGCTCGACGCGCCGGGGCGCGGGTTAAAGCGACCACATGCCCTGGCGATTCCGCGTGCGGTTTAATTTAGATAGACATTCTAACGTGGCGTCTTAATTTTTTTCAATGCAGAGCCCAGCCATCCAATATGGAGCATGCCTTTACCCCGTTGGAACCCCTGCTTCCCACTGGTACTGTATGTCTTTCCCCGTTTCCTGGCGCCATTGGCGGGCTCTGCCCAGAGCCCTGCAGGGGTGAAAGGGACTGGCCTCGGGCTGGACCCAGCGCAGCTTCCCGTCTGCCTGGGGCTTCCTAGCTCTGCGCCCCTGGGCCCTGCCCACCCTCGCCCGCGCCCCAGTTTCCTTGTTCTTGGCCAAGCAGGGTTGGGGAGGCCAAAGGACTTGACACCTTGTATGCTTTCCCCCCCATCTGCCCCCCCCCCCCCCGGGAGGGGTGAAGGGCAGCTTGTTAGCTGATAGGCTCTCTCACCTGTGAACTGACCCGACACCGCGGACCCTTAGGCATCAAAGGGGGGAGATCAGTCGTTATGGCCCGTCCATTCTGCCAAGTGCCCGAGATGACCCAACAAAAGACGACCTGGTGGCTGTGTAAAATGTTCCAAAGATAAAACACTCACTTAAGGGTTTTTGTTACTTTAAAGTTTCAGATTATGTGATGCACGTGAAATGGAGGGAAGGAATGCATTGAAGCTGGTTGTCAGTAGCGGTCATTCTCAGTGTAATTGGCTGGTGTGGTCATTTTGCAATATTATTATTATTTTTTAAAAAAATATTTTATTGATTTTTTACAGAGAGGAAGGGAGAGGGATAGAGAGTTAGAAACATCGATGAGAGAGAAACATCGATCAGCTGCCTTCCTGCACATCTCCCACTGGGGATGTGCCCGCAACCCAGGTACATGCCCTTGACCGGAATCGAACCTGGGACCTCTCAGTCCGCAGGCCGACGCTCTATCCACTGAGCCAAACCGGTTTCGGCCATTTTGCAATATTAAACATTTTTTATTTACCAGTTATTGTTTGTGTTGTGTAGAACTCCTCTACTTTATCGGTTTCATACTTCAAACGGAGTGCATCATTTTTTAATGTTTAAAGTTGTTCTCAGTAAACATGAATTCATGGGTTTTGTTTCTTCTCAAGGCACATATAAACTAATTACTAAAATTCTGCGGAACACCAAAAATATATTTTTTGCCGATCTGACCAAAAAAAAAGTATAATTTTGATGCATTCACACCAAATGGCTATTGTTGCGTTGGCTGTTGTCATTTTTTTACTTGACAATATTCTAAGGGAAAAGGCTATATATAGCCCCTGACTATATAATCAAGTATTGCATGTTTTAAAAATTGGCACGTCGGTTGAA
This sequence comes from Myotis myotis, assembly GCF_014108235.1. Lineage (NCBI taxonomy): Eukaryota > Metazoa > Chordata > Mammalia > Chiroptera > Vespertilionidae > Myotis > Myotis myotis. The sequence continues at coordinate 50,542,123 of NW_023416315.1, forward strand.
AATCCCTGGTTTAAGGTATTGAATTTGATTTGAACTTGTCAGTTTTTCCTCATCCTGGGAGAAATGATACTAAAACAATCAAAGGATGATAGTAATAACCATAGGGGACACTGATTCCTCCCCTCCAGTCATTCCCTGTGCTGAGGTGCTTACATACACTTTTACATCTTACTTTCCGGTGAAGGAACCAGTGACAGAACTAGAATCTGAATCCAGATATATTTGATTTGATGTGGTTAAGAGGTTGGGTGTTTAGACATTAAACAGCTTTTCAGAAGTTAAGCATTAGCAAACAAACATTTTGCAAATTACATTTCAGAGGTCTCAGTTACCCAGTGTTGGCCAGAGGAACAGCATTTCCAAGAGTAAACATTGGACCCTGGTGTCCTATTGATTTTTAGATTTGTTCCTCAAACCTAAGTACTTAGGCTGACTGAAGTTTTCTGGTGTTGTCTAGGTTGAAAGAAGTATGTGATAGAGAGATGCGTGCTGCATAGTAAAGTTGGGATCGAGGAATCAGAATCTCTGAGTTGAAATCCTAGCTTTGCCACTTATTAGTTATCCGTCTTTGTACAGTTGTCCCTCGTATCCCAGATAGATTGGCTCTAGAACTCCCCAACCCCCAGATATCGAAATCAAGTCCCCTATATGAAATGGTATCGTATTTGTCCTCTCCTATACTTGAAATCAGTTCTAGATTACTTATAATACCCAATGCAATGTCAGTAGTTGTTATACTGTGTTTTTTAGAGAATGCCAAGAAAGGAAAAGACTATGTAGTGAGTTCTGACACAACTTTTTTCCCCCTGAATATTGTTCTCTTCAGAATAACAAATTTGACCTGCAGTTGGTTGAATCTTTGAATGTGGATACCGGAATCAACTGTATTTCAGTTTCTTCTGTAAAATAGGAATAGTTGGCAGGGTTATTGTATGAACGAGTTGTAATGCAGGTAAATCACTTGGCGTCAATAGTGATAAGCTGTTATATTCAGCTGTAAGACTAACCAGAAAAGAAAGGGGTAGTTGAATCTCAGGATCAGTGCTGAGATGGAAGAGATGTGGAGCAATATCCTGCAGGAAAGACAGGCAGTTGGCTCCATCTGTGTTTATCACAGGCTGTTGGAGAAGGCCCGGCTCCGAAGTCAGTAAGAACAGCACTGGAGGGGCATGTAGGGCCTGTACATCACAACTGTGACACCCTGTGTGAAGCACAGGTCCCCTGAGACATCAGCCCTCCTTTGGGGCTCTGTGTGATTTAGTGGTTCTCATCCCTCCTTTCTGTCTTTTCTAACGGGAAACATATGTACACAGTAATTCAGTAAATGCTAGAGGTTAACTTTACATTAGCGGGGTTCTCTTCATCAGACAGACTTTTAATATTTATGTAGCAGAGAAGTAGGTAGTTTTTCTGTTAATACTTCTGTGAACTATTTTGTAGGTATGACTTACCTGTAATGTTTTCTTAGATTTAGTATCCTGGGCACTCCAACAATTAAAATCAAGCTTGTTCTCTTCAGAATAGCAAATTGCTGGGGGGACCAAAATGCTTCTCTCTTTGGAATGATCACTAGCTCAGAGAGAAAGATTTAAAATAATTTTTTTTTGTTTTTATAACTAAAGTAAGTGCTTATTATTTAAAGAAAAACAACCCAGGATGTGAAGTCTCTCGTAATTCCTCTTGTAAGAATAACCATTACTAGCAGTTGGCATATGTTCTAGATATTGTTTTGACACATACATTCCAGCATATTATTACTCTTGTTTTAAAGAAAGTGGATTCATATTATAAATTGCTTTGTAAATAAAAATGGGGGGGCAGTGAGTGAAAATATTGAAATATTTTTATTACCAACATTATGTACTCTGTTTAATTTTTTTCAAACAAAATAGAAATGTTCCTAAATTTAAAAGTCTACCAGAAATTATCATTCTAAATCGCAGTTACCAGAGATTATCACTCTAAAACTTAGAAAAGCACAAGGTCAGCCCATCACCTGATATGCTCTTCTGCTTCCCCTAGGCTAGTGGTCGGCAAACTGCGGCTCGCGAGCCACATGCGGCTCTTTGGCCCCTTGAGTGTGGCCACAAAGTTTCAATCACACTGTACGTGCGCGCCCGCACGTGGTATTTTGTGGAAGAGCCACACTCAAGGGGCCGCAGTTTGCCGACCGCTGACCTAGGCCTCTCACCATTTAAATCCGGTGCTATTTTGGAGGCCCAGTTAGTGTCTGTCAGTCCCATGATTTCTTTGCCTACTCCAGCCTGTCCTCATCTCTGTCCCCCAGTCTCCATAGTTCTATGTGGGTTCTATAATACATTATTCAACATCTAACTAGTAAGTATCCTTGCTTTGTTCTTGACTTTCCAATGAGACTGGAAGCTCTTAAACAGAAGCAAGTATATCTTTCTCTTTGTATACCCACACACCCAGTATCAAAGGACAGCCACTAACTGGTTGTTAGTTGCTCTTGATAACAGAAATGCAAACATACCCTTCGACCCAACAATTCCATTTCTGGAATGTATCCTCATAAACTCGCATAAATATGCAGAAATATCATGATCAAAGATATGCACTATAGATTGCAACAATAAAAACTAGAAATAATCTAAATGTCTATTAAGAAAGACTAGTTCATTTGAGTGTGTACTGCCTGTAAAACAAAACAAAAACTTGGGATATCTATACATATGGACCATAAAAAGTGGTAAGGGAAAGAAGTTGCAGAAAAGGGCATAAAACAGGTCCTACTTGAGAGGCCTGGGGGAAGCAGAAGAGCATGTCAGGTGATAGGCTGTTCTTGAGTGAAAGCTCAGTGCTGCCTGTGATCTTGAAAGAGTTCACCTGGTGGTGAGTGAAGGCAAAGAAAGCCTGACTAGGCTGGAAAGTGCAGCTGGGGATTTTGGAAGACTGTAATTGAACAGGGAGGGTAAAACATTGTGGAGAATAGAGAGGTTTTTTGCAGGGTAGTAGAAAGAAAGTGTTTTAGTTTCTTTGTTGAATCCCCTTGGAACATTCATACAAAGCAGCCTTTTATATACTCTAGGACTCAGTTAAATTGTGCCATCCATATCCTGGTTGCTTTGCTAATCATTTATAGGTTAAAGTCCTTGTCTTGGCCTCAGAAGTCCTCCAGATCTGATTCCTAACTACTCTTCCAGAATACTTCCATCATTCGCCTCTCTGCCCAACCCAAGCTGAACTCTCATTTGTTCAGGCTTCTATACTCTTGCCTTAACTCATGCTAAATTTATTGCCTGGAATATTTTTACCAATCCTTAGAATTGTTATCCTTAAATTTTAGCCATTCTGGTGGGTGTGTAGCCTTATCTCTGTGATTTTGTTTGCATTTCCCTTAATGCAGAATGTTGATCTTGTCACATGTCTGTGTTTCTAATATCTTTTGTGTATTGTTTATATCTCTAGCTATTTTCTATTAGTTTGTCTTTTCTTTAAAAAAATGAATCTGTAGGAGTTTTTAATTGAGATACAATTGACATATAATATTGTATTAGTTTTAAGTGTACATTATAGTTTGATATATGTATACAGTGTCCCAAAAATGTATATACACTTTGAATAATTACTAATTCCAATGGTTAAATCTGAAAAGAAACTTCTATTGAGCTATCAGCTGTAAAGAGTATACATTTTGGGGGGACACCCTATCTATTACAAGAGATTGCCACGTAGGAGTTTCTTTATATATTCTGGATACAGTAAATCTTGATTTTCTCATCAATTAAGTAGGGAGAAAACATTTTAGGGAGATTGTTGTGAAGATTAAAGAATATCTATAAAGCATTAACACTGATATACAGTAAGGATGTAAACATTTTAGTTATTTTTCTCATTGCTTTTTTTTTTAATCTAAAAGTTTGTGTTTTTTTAATTAAGGAAGAATAATATTTAACTGGTAAGGGCATACAATTGCTGTTCTAAACTCTGTAAATATAGGTGCCTTTTCAAAATATTCTTATAAAACCTGGCCTTTTTGTTTTGTTCTTCAGTGTATGATCATTTCAGTTTTTATCATGAAGCTTTGTATTCGGAACTCCATGTGTTTAAAAGTAAAGTTGATTTATTTTACACCCTTTCTAGCTGAAATAAAAGTGGAATCAAACCATCCTTAGAATTATTTCATGTGTGCTTATTTCACAGTCCTAAGACACAGAGTAAATAGTCATAGAGGTTTGAATTTCTGGTTTAATGAAAATATGGATGTTATTTTTTATAATATAGTACATATGCAGGGTGGGGGGAAGTAAGTTTACAGTTGTTCCTATAGAAAACAGTGTCTAAAACCATCTGTATTTAAACTTTTCCATTGTTCCAAAAATAACTTTTGCAGTTGCTTGTTCCAAACTAGGACCACCTTTGCATTCCATTCAGTGTTTTAAAATCTAGCACAGTTGTTCCTTGCATTTCAAAATCTACCTTAACAATGAATATTGACATTTTAAGTAAAGCTTTTGCATCACTCTTAAGTTGATCTGATAGAATGAAAATGTAGCAATTTGATATGAAACATCATTCACATTAAACATATATAATAAACCCTGAGTCAAAAGCTCCATTTTCTTTTCCCCACACAGTTCAATCACTGTAAATACGTTTTATGCTTGAAAGTTTTTTATTTCTCTATATTTCTTTGCAAAAAGATTATATTTAAATTTTAAAAAGATTTCTGTGACCATAATGTTCTTGGGAGTTATTTCTTCTGAACTGAATTAACCATTGTTGATGTTTATTCTGAATTTATTTTTATTTTTTTAGGTTTATTCTGAATTTAATTACCATTTTGAAGTATTATTGGTATACAGTTCAAGTCAACATAATTATATTGCAAATATTTATGGTAACTGACTATTGCATGGCACTGTGTGCTGGCCATAGTCCCGGTGCTTTAACAGGATAAAGCCTGTAGAAAAGTTTTGGAACTAGAAGAACCAGGTTTGAGTTTTAGCTACTTTTCCACTAGTTATAGGCTTTGGACATGTCAATTAATTTATCAGAGCCTTAGTTTATTTATGAAAAGTAACATATCTGAACATAAAGTTCTTGGGCAAATTTAAGATATTACAAAGTATAAAAAGCACATTGCACATTATACAATGTAAAGTACTTACTACTAGATGAATTTTATTATACTCATTGTTAAATTTTGAAATCCCTTCCTACATTTTGCAAAGGAGATAACTACTTGGTTCAGTAAATGTGTTCAGTCCACTTAGGTGAAAGAGTATTTAGGCAAGTCTAGCAGAAATACTCTCTTTGTTTCCTGAATTATGTATTTTTCTTTCATGCTTGTTGAACTTTTATTTTATAGATGCATGAAATTATGAATAGTGGACTCAGGTTTTTGATGCCTCATGGTTAATGAATATGGGAAATCCTGTTCATTATAGTATTCATGCCATCTCTTATATTTCTGGAATTTAATTTCCATGGAAAATGCCTGATTAAGTTCACAAAAGGCATGATAGAACCTGAAGATGGGTATTAGCTTTCCCCAGTTTATCAGTGGGTGATTTGGGAATTCATGGGTAAGTTATACCTAGAGTTCTGACTCCTTCATAATGGTAAATGTACACTGGCCACCTATATAAGTAGTCCTCTGTATTTTGCAGCAACAGATCTCCCAAGAATCCTAAGTGATGTCATTCATATGTACCAAACACAGTTCTAATCTTTAATCTCTACTCAGCAAATCATAGTAAGAATTACTTGGGGTAGACTTGAGTCACTTGCATTTTTAAACAAATTAAAGATTAAAAATGCTTCAATATATAGTAGAAATATAGTGACGTTTCTTGGTCATATCTCTCGGCCAATTAAACATTCTTATTAGAAACTTCTGGTTTGGTCTCTACTCTAGAGCTGTGCTATCCAACACAGTAGCCACTAGCTACAGGTGGCTACTGAGCACTTGAAATATGGCTAGTGTGACTAAGGAACTGAATTGATAATTCAAGTGTAAAAACAAAACTCCACAAAATTATTGAAAAAGTTTTGTGTTTGGAATAGTCTATTAGTGTATGGGGGCAGCCATAACAAAGATGTGTGGCTTAGATAATAGAAGCTTACTTTCTCAATTCTAAGGCTAGAAGTCCAAGATCATGGTGTTAGCAGGTTTGGTTTCTTCTGAGGACTCTTTCCTTGGCTTGCAGACAGCTGCCTTCTCATTGGGTCCTCACTGTTGCCTCTTGGTCTGTGTGTTACCTGTGTTCTGATCTCCTGGTCTTATAAGGACATCAGTCATATTGGATTAGGGCCATTCATATGACCTCATTTTACCTTAATTAACCTTTTTAAAGTCTCAGTCTTAAAATACAGTCACATTATGAGGGTAGGGTTAAGACTTCAAATAGGAATTTCAGGAGGACACAATTCAACCCACAACAAATTAGGTATGTTTACATTTCAGCTGTAAATTTTTTATTTTTATTTATTTATTTTTTAAATCTTTATTGTTAAAAGTATTACACAGGTCCTCCTTTTTCTCCCATTAACCTCTTCCAGGCTGCTCCTGTCTTCCTCCCTCCCCGCTCTGCCCTCACCACCCCATTGTGTCCACAGGTTATGTTGAACTCTTCCCACCCACCCACCCCTGCCTTCCCTCTGAAGTTCAACAGTTTTAAATTGTCTTGATCCATATATTAGAATACTCATAATGACCAAATGAGGAAGATTTTGATGCCACTCCAATAGAATATGAATCAAAAAGTGACAATTTCAGTCTTACCTAGTTGCTCTTTTCTACTTATACTAGTGGCCCAGTGCACGAAACTCATGCACTCGAGGCAGGGGTGGAATGTCCCCCAGCCTGGCCTGTGCCCTGTCACAGTGCAGGAGCCCCGTGATCCATTGCCCCAAAGAGGTAGGCCCCGCCCACCCATCTGGGGCTCCTCAATGGGTTACCCCAAAGAGAGAGGCCGGAGCCGGGGGAGGCCGGTGGACCCCTGGCACAGGTTCATGGAGGCCCTTGTCGCGGCCTTGCCCCCGGGCTGGGCCGCAGTGGAGGCCTGTGGACCTCCGCGTGCCTGCAGACCCTTGGCCAGGGCCAGGCCCGTGGTAGAGGGGCCTCTCCATGCACCTGTGGACCCTTGGCTGGGACTGTGGCAGAGAGGCCTCTCCGCTATGGCCCCGCCCCTGTCCCCCACACTGCCAGTCTCTGCCCACCCACGCCTGCTGCACACGCAGCCTGCTCATTGGTTGTTACTGTGATGGCGTCCTGACCAATTTGCATATTACTCTTATTAGTATAGATACAACATTTTCTTTGTTCATTCAACACTTTCTGAGTATCATCTGTTATGGGCCACATCCTAGTAGATGCTGTAGAAAAAAAGAAGTGACAAACTTTACTGTGAAAGACTTCATTCTACAGCAGGCTATTCAATACAATACAATAGAAAAATAATTTCATAGTAATTTAACATATTCCAGTAGCCTCATTAAAAAGGTAAAACAAGTGAACTTAATTTTAGTTATGTATTTTATTTAACCTAATATCTAAATGGTGTTTATTCTGATTACATGTTGAAGTAATAATTATTAATGCAATAGTTTACTTTTTTTGGTACAAAAACTTCCAACACCAGTATGTAGTTTACACTTTTAGCACATCTCAATTCAGATGCTAGATTTTCAATAGAAATGCTTGATTTGATCTGTATTTCATTATAATTTGTGATACATTTTATCATAATATGTCAGATATTTTGTTTCTATTCATGTGTTCAAGGAGCTACTCATAGGCTCAATTTTGGAATAAATTTCAGACACAGGGAATACATACTCCTTTTTTAAGGAAAAGCCTTTTGAAACGGGTATTGGAAATAGAACTGGGACTGAAACCTGGGTTTTCTGACTGTATATTTTTCCTGATATTGAAACCAAAATGTGTGCTGTTGGAAGTTGCAGACAAAAATGGTTAGCAGAACCAAAGTTTATTGAGAGAAGCCAGTCCTGGAAAAGGTGCAGCTAGGGTTTCGGAGCAGACCAGTGTCTAGAGTTTCCTTTCCTTATAACAGCCGGGTGTTAAAGTCTATTTGTTCATGTGTAGAGCCCCACACGGGCATAAACCACGTGGGTACAGGGATGTGCTCCCCCACAGAACTCATCGCCTGCAGGGGAGAAGAGAGAGGAGGAAGATCACACTCTTTTTTGTATACATGCTTGTTAGCTCCTGATTGGCCCTTTCAAATAATTGTGCCTTAGCAACATCCTTGGGATTAGTTTATGTGCCTTACTATCTTGTGATTGGTTATCTGTAAGCTATCTGTCTTAGCAACATTCAGGCATTTTGTTTATTTTTTAAAATATTTTTATTGATTTCAGAGAGTAAGGGAGATAGAGAGATAGGAACATCGATGATGGGAGAGAATCATTGATCGGATGCCTCCTGCACGCCGCCCACTGGGGATCGAGCCCGCAACCCAGGCATGCGCCCTGACCTCCTGGTTCATAGGTTGATGCTCAAACCACTGAGCAATGCTGGCCGGGAAACATTTATACATTTTAAAGCTCATGTCTTTTGTGGACGCTCTTCCTTCCCCACCCAGAGGGGGGTGTTTTAGTAACTCCCATTAGTTGGGTTCCGGGTTTTACCCCCCTTACCCCTCCCATGGTTCCAGTCCCTGTCTACCTAGCTTCCCTCTGTGTCCTCAATATCAACATGGCATTTTTGTTTTGTTTTGTTTTTTTACTTAAAGCACTGTACAACTAGCAGTATTTTAAATAATTTTTTATTGATTTCAGAGAGGAAGGGAGAAGGAGAGATTAGCAGTATTTTTAAAGAAACTCTTATCTCTGTGGATGATAAAACTGACAAAAGCTGCTGCTTAAGGATTGTGATTTTATTTTTTTTTTGTAATACAGGGCTGCCTAAGATAGCTAAGAGACAAAGTAGTGCATTTTAAAAATATATATATTTTTATTGATTTTAGAGAGGAAGGGAGAGGGAAAGAGAGAAACATCAATGATGAGAGAGAATCATTGATCGGCTGCTTTCTGCATGCCCCTCACTGGAGATCAAACCTGCAATCTGAGCATGTGCCCTTGACTGGAATCAAACCCGGGACCCTTCAGTCTGAAGGCTGATGCTCTATCACTCAGTCAAACCAGCTAGGGCAATAGTGCATTTTTGAGTTTGAAAATGTAATCCTCTTTTTTTTTTTTTTTTACACACTTTATTAATTTTTTACAGAGAAGAAGGGAGAGAGAGAGAGAGAGTTAGAAACATCGATGAGAGAGAAACATCGATCAGCCGCCTCCTGCACATCTCCCACTGGGGATGTGCCCGCAACCCAGGTACATGCCCTTGACCGGAATCGAACCTGGGACCCTTCAGTCCACAGGCCGACGCTCTATCCACTGAGCCAAACCGGTTTCGGCAAAATGTAATCCTCTTAATGTACTGTCCAGCCATTTTCTAAATTTAGAAATCCACCTTAGGTAGTCCTCAGGTGTCTTGAATGTTCATGGAAAATTTACTGCTCTGAGTATTTATGTGTTCCTTGGTGTATGGCTTGTAATTGTTGGGACCCTTCCTCCTTACTCTCTTCAATTTATTTCTAACTCATTATGACTTGCTGCTATGGACGAAAAAGGGCCACATACAAACCTGACTAGCTCAGGGAAGGCCTGTGTGGCAGCCTTGCAAACTCAGAGACCTAAAGTAAAGGATGGTCTGAACTTAAAACTTTTTTTTTTTTACTAAAAAGCAGTTTATGGTGGGTAGTCATGTTCTATGCTGGTATCTTCCCTGACATAGGTCAACCTTTACCTTAACTGAGCCTGTCTGTTATCTTTTTGCACATACGATGATATCATTGGAATGTCAAAGTAATTTTTTTTCCCCAGACCCCTCAAAGCACAGTCACTGCTCTATGGAGACCACAGATCCCCTCATTGTTACATTTTTAAATTGTTGTCTGTTAACTATCCTGTACTCACCTAAGTAAAAGAAGTATATGTCTGTCATTTTACTTTTTATCCAATTCCAGAGGTTTCCCTCACTTTGCTTTCTCCTGCCTCCCTAATCTATCACCAAGGGATTTCATGTAATCCATTTATGTCTCCTCTTTTGATTCTAATGTATAAAACAAGGTGAAAAACTGCCATTCTCCTGAGCATTAAATCAGTTCATTGAGATTCTGCTTTTTGGCATTTGTTGACAGTTTCACTCAAATAAACTCAAAAAAATTCTTCACAGGTTTGAATGTTTCTTACATTAACACTGCCATAACTGCTCTTTGTGTGTTTGATGTAGTTTAACTTTTCTCTGTATTTTACTTGATTTTCATATTTGCCTTAATTTTTGTTGTCCTTTTAATTAGTTTCATTTTATTTGATGACAAATATTTGCTTTATCCTCATTGTAAATGGCTAAATTGTTTATTTTGTCTTAATAATATCTCATTAATTCTATAAGCCATCTTTTTCCTATCTTCTAAACAATCAATTTCCTGTGTTTTATATTAAGTCTCTCTAGCATCCCCCCATCTTTCCACATTAGCATTTTAATAGCTATATGCTTTTAGAAACTAAAGCTTCTAATGTTAGTTTAAAAATAATCTTAATGTTTTCAAAGAATTTTGTAAATTGATGCTTTATAGCATTATCAGAAATAATGGTATTGTTTTAGATGAAACAATTGAAAATATCAATTGAAGTTTTGGGGGCAGTTTTCGTATTGTTAAATGCTAAAATGTTATGGCTTCATTACACACACACACACGCACACACATACACGCACACACACACACACGCACACACACACACCTTCTGTGGGTTTTGATACATTAACACCAGATGTCTTTTGAGGTTTTCTAAGAAAATGAGGTGTATTTGTGCTTAACTTCCCATCAAATGAACTTCGTTATCTTTTTTTTCTTGGTTAAATCCATCAGAAAGAGTTATTCTTTGTAGGTGACAAACAGATGCTCAAACAAATGGATTTTCATCCTGAGAGTATTTCTGTATCTTTATGGCACTATTGTGTTTGAAGGTTTCCATTTATCACAGTAGAATAGCTTCTTTTGTTTTTATGACTTCCAGAGAATTTAAGCATTTGATTTACTCTTAGGTCATATGTAAGGTTGTGGCTTCTGGCCCAGTTGCTGCTGTTTATGTTGAGGCAATTTTATTTTTCTTTTTTATAGGAGGAAAACTGCTCTTGCAGTTTCTTCCTAATCTGAGTAAAGTGGTGTGAGTAGTGAATGCTATGTATGGGGAGGGGACCTTAGAAATCCCTACTGTATGCTCTTAGTGTCCCTTGAACTTGGCTACTTAGCTTTTTTGCTTGAACATGTTCAGTAGCTCTTTCATTTTGAGAAAAAATATACTGGTGTTGGACAACTGTTTGTTAGAAATGTGTATTTAGAATAAGCTGAAATTGACTTTTAGTTCTTTATTTTCTTACTGAAATAGTACAGAAGACTTTTACTTGCTTTCTACTTAAATTGCCCTCAAATATTGAAAAACCTTAACTAGATTTTTCTTATTTCCCCCCCCTCTCTTTCCAGGCTAAATATTGTAGTTATTTGTTCACCAATTACTTGATTGCCTGCCATGTACCAGGAACTGTTCTTGGTATTGGAAGACATGCCATCCATTTTCCTTACATTTCTAGCTCCACTACACCAGTATTTGCTTCAATAATTCACTCCTGGAAAATCAGGTGTTCTTCTCAAGAATGCTTACTGGGAGCCTGTGTACCTTTTTAAAAAATACTGTTTATTTTAGCGCAGTTTTAGGTTTATAAAACACAGTGGAAGGTACATAGAATTTCCATATTTGTATCCCTCAGCCCCACACATGCATAGCCTCTTCCATTATCAATACCCTGCTCCAGAGTGGTACATTTGTTACAATCTGTGAGCCTACAATGACATATCATAGTCACCCAAAGTCCATAGTGGACATTAGGGTTCATTCTTGATGTACATTCTATGGGTTTGGACAAATGTATACAGTAATGACAGGTGTCCATCATTATAGTATCATATAGAATAGTTTCACTGCCCTAAAAATCCTCTATGCTCTGCCTCTTTGTCTACCACCCCCAACAACCACTGATCTTTTTATTTTCTCCATATAGTTTTGCCTTTTTCGGATGTCATATAGTTGGAGTCATATAGCTATAGATTTTTTTTTAAATATATTTTATTGATTTTTCACAGAGAGGAAGGGAGAGAGATAGAAAGTTAGAAACATCGATCAGCTGCCCCCTGCACATCTCCCACTGGGGATGTGCCCGCAACCCAGGTACATGCCCTTGACCGGAATCGAACCTGGGACCTTTCAGTCTGCAGGCCGACGCTCTTATCCACTGAGCCAAACCGGTTTCGGCTAGCTATAGATTTTTCAGTTTTACTTCTTTTACTTGGTAATATGCACTTGACCTTTCTCCATGTCCTCTCAAGGTTTATATATAATTTCTTTCTGGGTTTACCACAGTTTATCTATTCACCTACAGAAGGACATTTTGGTGGTTTCCAAATTTTGGCACTTATGAAAAAGCTGCTATAAATATCTACATAAAGGTTTTTGTGTGGTCATAACTTTTCAACTCCTTTGGGTAGATATCAGGGAGCATGATTCCTAGATCATATGGTGAGAGTTATGTTTAATTTTGTGAGAAAACTGTCTTACACAGTGACTGTACTATTGCATTCTCATCATCAATATCTGAAAGTTCCTGTTCTCATGTCCTCAGAAGCATTTGGTGGTGTCAATGTTTCAGATTTTAGCCAATCTAATAGATGTGTAGTAGTATCTGTGATAGTGTTTTAATTTGCTGACATCAAATTTTAATTTGATGACATATGTGCAGCATCTTTTCATATGTTCATTTGCCATTTGTATGTCTTTGATGGTGTTTGTTAAGGTTTTGGCTCATCTTATAATTGGGTGGTTTTCTTGTTAAGTTTTAGGTGTTACTGGTATACTAGAGGCCCAGTGCATGAATTCGTGCATGGGTGGGGTCTGGCCAGTCCGCCCTATTCGAGGCAGATTGGGGCCAGGCCTGGTGGGAGGTGGAGACAGCAGGAGGTTGGCCGGCTGACCTGCCCTGATCGGGGCCCAATCAGGGCTGGGACGGGGGGAGGGGGCTGTGGGTGGTGGGTTGGCCGGCCATGCCCCCAGTTGGTGTGGCGGGGCTGATCAGAGTTGGAGCTGGCTGGGGGGAGGGGCCACAGGCCGATCGTGGTGGTGGTGGGGGCCCATCGGGGGTGGGGCTGGCTAGGGGGAGGGGCTACAGGTGATTGGCCAGCTGGCTCTGTCCCTAATTGGGATGGGGGCACCGATCTGGGGTGGGGACAGGTGGGGGTAGGGGCTACAGGGGGTTGGCCAGCTGGCCCCGCTCCCTATTAAGGTAAGGAGGGGAATTGTGTGTGGGGCCAGCTGGGGGCAGAGGATGCGGGCTGATTGCAGTGGTGGGGGCCCATCAGGAGTGGGACCAGCCAGGGAGAGGGGTTGCAGGAGGTTGGCCGGCCGGCCCCGCCCCCTATTGGGGTAGAGAGGATGATTGGGGCAGGGACGGCCAGGGGGGAGGGGCCACGGGGGAGGTTAGCCAGTGGCCCCACCCAGATCAGACCAGTTCGCTGGCTGCAATGGGCGTCATAGCAACTGGTCGTTCTGGTCATTATAGCGTTCTGGTCGCTGGCTTTTTATATATATAGATTTTGAAATACAGTTCTTTATCAGATGTGTCTTTTGCAAATATTTACTCCCAGCCTGTGTGTCTTGTCTTCTCATGTTCTTTTCTTTTTCTTTAAATTTATTGGGGTGACATCTATATATATAAAAGGCTAATATGCTAAGTGTCCAACAGTACGGGTAATGACATCACATAGCAACGCCTGGCTTCCTCTCCCTAGTGATGACTAGCCTCCTTGTAGTTTATTCAAAACAGGAACACGACTTGCTTTATAGCAGGTGGAAACATTTCACACTTTAATCAAATATCTGTGAGGCATTTTCCTGTGCCTCGTCTCATTTGATCCTCACAGAAGTCCTGGAGTAGGTAGATAGGAGAATTGGTGCAATCCTGTTTTCTTTTCATTAGCCAGAAAACAGAGATTTAGAAACTTGACCTGACTGAAAATAAGTAAGAAATGGTGGACCTTGAAAATACTTCAGGTTTTCTCACTGTGCAGAATGTAGTCAAACACTGTTGCAGTTAAATATTTTACCCTTTGTTTTCCTTGCGTGATCTACAATCATAACCTGCTTCGTGTTGATATATACTGCTGTGTTGCTGACAATTACCTGAAAGAGAAGTTGGGGTGCTTCACTGGGCTGGAAAAAGTTTAGCTAAGTCAGAAAGTGGGTCTAATTAAGTAAGTTTATTCTCTATATATAAAAGGCTAAGTTGACTCGCGCATGCATGATACATATAAAGCTCTCACTGGCACCAATTGCATGCATGTGTTTCTATTTGTCATTGTCAATTGTGAGTTTGGTTGATACTCTATTATAGAGAAAGGGAAAATAGCGATATTAAAATATTTCTTCTAATTTCCTTTCAATGTGCACAAATTTGTGCACTGGGCCACTAGTTAGTTAATAAAATTATATAATTTTCAAGGGTACTTTTCTATGATACATGATCTGTATATAGCGTTGTGTGCCCACCACCCAATGTCATGTCATCTTCTGTCACCATATATTTGGTCCTCTTTACCCTTTACCCACCCCACTTCCCTCTGGTAACCACCATACTGTTATCTGTATCTATGAGTTTTTGTATGTTTGTTTTTCTTGTTCATTTATTTTCAGTTTTATATCCCACATTTGAGTGAAATTATATGGTTCTTAGTTTTTTTCTTGCTTTTTTTACCTAGCATGATATTCTTAAGGTACATCCATGTTTTCACAAATGGCAATATTTCATCTTTTCTTATGGCTTAGTAGTAATTCCATTATATATATGCACCACATCTTCTTTATCCAATCATCTATCGAAAGACACTTCGGTTGTTTCCATGTCCTGGTCACCGTGAATAATGCTGAAAAATCTAGACAAGTTTGAGTCATCCAAACTTGTGGTGTTTTCCATAACCAACTGTTTCGAATAAACATAACTATCAGAAGCAGTTGTGTTCTCTTAATCCTCAGCATTTCAAAATATCTCTTTGATAGATAAATTTCATGCAGCTATAACAGAATGTTTAAGTTATTTTTGAATGAGGGCTTTTATGCCCAGTGCAGTTCTGTGTCTCAGGCTGCAAACTCCTATAACTTGGGTTGAAGGATGTCTACTTTCTTTGAAGGCCAGAATAACATCTGTGGTCCATAGACATATTTTCAGTAGCCCTTGGTCTCTGGCAGAGTGAACCAGAGCTGTGTAATGAAAATCCAGGATTAGGGGCTGTGGGGTGAGCTCAGAAGGCAGCAAACCTGGTTTCCTGTGCCAAGTCATTCCCTCTTACTGCAGAGGACATCCCTCTCTGGCAGACCTTTACCATGTTTTGGACATTGTATTTGGCAGAGAAGTTTTAAATTTTAATGAAGACCAGTTTATCAATTATTTCTTTTTAAAAAATCTTTACTGTTCAGATTATTACAGAGGTCCCTCTTTTTTCCACCCATAGATCCCCTCCACCCAGTTCTCACTCCACCCCAGACCTTCGCCACTCCACTGTCCACATCCATAGGTACTGCATACATGCATATAAGATCTTTGTCCAATCTCTTCCTGCACCCCCCCCCCCCCACACACACACACAAACCACCTTGCCCCTGAAAATTGTGTCTCTTCATTTCCATGGGCCTGATTCTATTCCATTCACCAGTTTATTCTGTTCAGATTTTTTATTCACTTGACTTTTACATTCACTTGATAGATATATATTTGTTGTCACTTTGTTGTTCAAAATTTTTTTATCTTTACCTTTTTCTTCTTCTTCCTCTTTTTAAAGAATACCCTTCAGCATTTCATATAATACTGGTTTGGTGGTGATGAACTCCTTTAGCTTTTTCTTGTCTGTGAAGCTCTTTATCTGACCTTCAATTCTAAATGATAGCTTTGCTGGGTAGAGTATCTTGGTTGTAGGTTCTTGCTATTCATCACTTTGAATATTTCTTGCCACTCCCTTCTAGCCTGCATAGTTTCCATGGAGAAATTAGCTGACAGTTGTATGCGTACTCCCTTGTGGGTATCTAACTATTTTTCTCTTGCTGCTTTTAAGATTTTCTCTTTGTCTTTTGCCCTTGGCATTTTAATTATGGTGTGTCTTGGTGTGGCCTCTTTGGATTCCTCTTGTGTGGGGTTCTCTGCGCTTCCTGGACTTATAAGTCTATTTCTTTCACCAGGTAGGGGAAGTTTTCTATCATTTCTTCAAATAGGTTTTCAATATCTTGCTCTCTCTCTTCTTCTGGCACCCCTATAATTCAGATGTTGGTACGCTTGAAGTTGTCCCAGGCTCCTTACACTAGCTTCATATTTTTGGATTCTTTTTTCTTTTTGCTCTTCCGTTTGGGTGTTTTTTGCTTCCTTGTATTTCAAATCTTTGACTTGATTCTTGGGATCCTCTACTCTACTGACTGGTCCTTTTCCATTTTTTTGGCATTCTCACCAAGATCCTTGAAGGTCTCACTAAGTTCCTTGGAGGTTTCTAGAAGATTCTTGAGTAACCTTATAACTGTGGTTTTGAGCTCTATATCCAGTAGTTTGCTTTCTTCCATTTCATGTGTGGCATGTTTCTTTGTCTCCGCATTTGGGCTGCTTTTCTGTGTTTATTTCTATGTATTGGGTAGCTGATAAGTCTCCTTGAGTTGATAGAGTGGCCTTGTGTAGTAGGTGTCCTATAGGGCCCAGTGGCTCAGCTTCCCCAATCACCTGAGGTGTATACTCTTGGTGCACCTTTTTGTGGGCTGTGTGCACAGTCTTATTGTAGTTGAGCCTTGATTGCTGTTGGTATCACTGGTAGGAATTGACCTCCAGGCCAACTGGCTGTGAGGACCAGCTGTGTCTACAATGGAAGAGCTGCTGTGCAGGAGTCACCCTTATGGGGCAGGACTTGCTTCAGTGGGGCTTTGGTGCTCACTGAGTCTGCCCCTTGAGTGTGTCACTTATGGATGTGAAGAGTTGTAATTTGATATACTCACACTGACCACTGGGTACACTGTCTCTTGGATCTCCAAGGAGGAGCAAAGTCAGTCACTGCCTGGGACCACCCAGTAGGAGTTACAGTGAGATCTGCAGATTCCTCCTATTTGTAGTGGGTTTGGAAGTGCCCAGACGAGGCCCAGCTGTGAAGCAAGGCAGGTTGGTGCTGGTGTGGCCTTGGGCCTTCTTTTGAAAGCTTTGGGGCTCCCTGACCCTGCTGCAGCTTGTTTGACAGGTCTTAGGCTGAGAAAGGACAGGCCATTCATATGCAAAAGCCTCTGGTCACAGCTTGGGTGGTGGTGTAAATTGGGTAGGGTGGGGTCTCAGGGAATCTCCAGGGCAGAGCAAACAGTAATAGCTGCAGTCAGCCCTGCACCAGGGAGGTTCCAGCACAGGAACAATGACAGTTGTGAGCACCTCTGTATGGAAGAAAGCCGCCCCCATGTTCCTGCCCCAATGCCAGACAGTCCAGTTTCTCCCCTTATCTGTCTGGGTCCTCCTGAGTCTCACCCGGCACTGGAGCTCAGGGCAAGCAGGAGCTTGTATCTCCCTCCCAATTAAAAAAGCAGCATATCTGGGTGCCAGCCCATTCTGCACCTCTGCACCTCCTACCAGTCTCAATGCCATTCTTTTTTACCTCTCTAGTTGTAGTACTTCCACTCAGCCAGTTTTCCCACAGTTCTGGATGATAGTTGTTATGTATTTTAGTTGTAATTTTGGTGTGGTTGTGGGAGGCAGCAAGTTTAGGTGTTTACCTGTGCTGCCATCTTGGTTTTCCCTCCAATTACTTTTTAAATGAATTGTGTCTTTCATGTCATATCTAAGGAGACTACACCATACCCAAGGTCATCTAGGTTTATTCTTATGTTATCTTCTAAGAAATTTATAGTTTTCCATTTTCCATTTGGGTCCATGATTCATTTTGAGTTTATTTTGAAGAATGGAAGGTTTTTTTGTCTAAATTCATTTTTGTGTCTAGTTGTTCTGGAGCCATTTGTTGGGATTATCTTTTCTCCTTTGTATTGCCTTTGCACCTTGTCCAAGATCAGTTGACTTTATTTATGAAGGTCTATTTCTGGGTTATTATTTTCCATTGATATATTTGTCTAATCTTTTGTTGATATCACACTGGGAAAGCTTTGAGTTTCCCATCATTAAGTAAGATGTTTGTTGTAGCTATTTTGTAAATAGTTTTTATCAAGTGGAAAAAATCCCCCTTTCTTCCTAGTTTCCTGAAAGTTTTTATCACAAGTGGGAGTTGGATTTTTTTTCAAATGCTTTTCTGCATATAGTTGTATGATCTGTTTATCAGATCATCTTTTTTTGTGTGTGAGTTTTAGTAGCTTGTCTTTCAAGTAATAGGTCCATTTCATCCTGATTACATTTGTGGTCATAGAGTTGTTCATAGTATTCCTTTAATATTACTTTAATTTCCATGGGATCTGTAGTGATGACCCCTCTTTCATTTCTGTGTTTTCCATTATTTTAAACTAGTGGTCCAGTGCATGGATTCATGCACATTGAAAGGAAATTAATTAGAAGAAATATTTTAATATCACTATCCTCCCTTTCTCTATAATAGAAGTGTCAGAGATGAAAGAAAATTGGTAAAATGCATATGAAAATAATATATAAATTGATTAATAAACAATAACAACATGATACAACAACAACAAAAACATGATATAAAAACATTGATAAAAACAATGACTGGTAAGTTGGTTAAACTTATTCTAGGATGGGGGGAGGGGGTGGCGTGCGCGCCATTTCTAGTCATTTTCAAAGCGCCTTGCGCTGTTTCTCACGGGCCTGGCCACGGGCCCCTGCTCTTCCCGGGTGAGTCTCACCCAGGCCCGTGGGGGGAGGGGCTGGGAGCCCTGCGGTCCCCGTTTTTGCACCAAGGCCCCGGGGTGGGGGTGGGGGTGGGGGTGGGTAGGGGGCGGCTTCTGTTTCATCCCACCGCACAGCTGAGGGCCTAGCCCCGCGAGGCGCGTCCTCGCCCTCGCTCATTCTCCCTCGGCCCCTCCAACCTCCGGCTCGCTGGGCCAGGCACAGAAGGAACGGCTATTGGACGCCACTGCTGCAGTTAGCATTCCGCCATCATACGTTCCCAACCTCCCGCCCTCTTTCTTCCCTTGCCACCATGGCTGGGGGGCGGCCCCCAGGGAAGGGAGAAGACATGATCGAGACAAACCCTTGTGTTGAGGCCTGACTTTCAATAGAACTCAGTGATGTTAGCTGCTCTACTATGTGCAAAACCCCAACCCAGAAGCAGGTTGTCTACAAATGGTTTAGCACCTGGAGCCGATGGGGTCCAGCCAATGGGGGAGGGACCGTGGGAGGTTGGCTGTGGGAGTGCACTGACGACCAGGGGCAGCTCCTGCGTTGATCGTCTGCCCCCTGGTGGTCAGTGTGCATTATAGCGACTAGTCGACAGGTCTTTCCATTCGGTTGTAATAGTCGCGTAAGCTTTTATAGACAGACAGACTAGAGCAGCCGTGGGCAAACTACAGCCTGCGGGCCGGATCCGGCCTGTTCGGCTGTTCTGTCCGGCCCGCGGAGCCGAAAGAGTGGAGGGTTCTCTTGCTCTCCCCTCCGCTCCTTCACCAGCAGCAGTGTTAACATGTATTAGTTCACACAAACACTCCATCCATGCTTTTGTTCCGGCCCTCCGGTCCAGTTTAAGAACACATTGTGGCCCTCAAGTCAAAAAGTTTGCCCACCCCTGGACTAGAGGCCCAGTGTCCAGATTCGTGCACATCGAATGGAAATTAATTAGAAAGTGGCCAATGGGGCAGGACTGGGGCAAGACGGGCCAGACGCCCTGGAGTCAACCTCCCGCAGTCCCTCCCCAGCCGGCCGCACCTGGGACGATGCTGTGATTCGAAGGGCAACTGAGGAGTGAGCGGGGTCCCTCTGGCAAGTGGGGCCCCTCAGCCTGGCCTGCAGGGATCGGGACAAAGCAGGCAGTCTGACATCTCCCAAGGGGTCCTGGAGTGCGAGAGGACACTCTGCAAAGTTGCTGTCGCTTGGCAGCTCCTGCATTGAGCATCTTCCCCCAGGTGGTCATTGTGCATCATAGATACCGGCTGGTTGGTATATTATATATATATATATATATATATATATATATATATATATATATATATATATATATATATATATATATATAGTAACAACTGCAGGTTCTTGAGAATCCTGATAAGGAAGGTTTTGATAAAACATCAGGGGAACAGTGCTTCAGGATTCGTAACAACCTGGAAAATGGAGCCTTGCATTGATAAGTTTCCTCATATGGTACTCTAAGACCTTGCTACTAAAACGTCTCCAGATCAGCAGCATTGGTATTACCTTGGGGGGGGGGGGGAGGGGTTGGGGAGGACCTTGCAAAAAATGCAGATTCTTAGGCTACACTTTAAACCAACTGACAGACTAAGAATCAGCATCTGAACAAAACTCCTATGCTTTTTAAAGTTTGAGAAGCACTAGCCTAACAATATCAGATTTCTTTTTAAAATAATTAAAACAAACAAAAATCTCAATTACATTTAAAGATAAGATTTATCATTATATAAAATTTTCTTTAAACTATTCCCTTAAGGTGTTTTTTGGGGTTTTTTTTTGAGGTGCTTTGTTGTCTGTGGAAATGCATCTATATATATAAAAGCCTAAGTGACCATCACAACCAAATGGACGACCAGGCCGGCAGGGGGGTTAGTGAGGGATGACCAAACAACTGAGCAGCAGGCTGCATGGGGGCCACGAGGGGCAACCAGGCCGGCAGGGGGGGCAGTTGGGAGCCTGCTTGTTCAGTTCTTTGGTCATCCCTCGCTATCCTCCCTTCCGACCTGGTTGCCTCACACAGCCTGCTTGTTCAGTCGTTTGGTCATCCCTCGCTATCCTCCCTTCCGACCTGGTTGCCCCACACAGCCTGCTTGTTCAGTCGTTTGGTCATCCCTCGCTATCCTCCCTTCCGACCTGGTTGCCCCACACAGCCTGCTTGTTCAGTCGTTTGGTCGTCCCTCGCTAACCCCCCTGCCGGCCTGGTCACCCCACGCAGCTTGTTCAGTCGTTTGGTCGTCCCTCACTAACCCCCCTGCCGGCCTGGTCACCCCACGCAGCCTGCTTGTTCAGTCGTTTGATCGTCCCTCACTAACCCCCCTGCTGGCCTGTTTGTAGGCAGCTATCTTGTGAGGGTGTGAGGTTAATTTGCATATTACCTCTTTATTATATAGGATAGGGCAAATGGGTAAGTAAATCAGAAATTACAGTGCAGTCTGATAAGAGACATCATAGGCGAAATCCTGGTATTAGATGGATCACTTGGAAAGGCTTGGGAACTTAAGGGAGGCTTCTGGAAAAAAATAGTTAAGCTGGGAAATCTGCTTGTTCAGAATTTTTAAGTTTTTTTTGTAATTAACACTGTGAGATAGATGTATATTTTAGTCTACATCTGATTATCTGTTGAATGAAAGTTTCTGGGAGTGGAATTACAGAATCACAGATCTGAACCTCTGTGATTTCTACTGTGTTAGTAGATGGCTTTCCAGAAAGGTCATACCAAGTTACAAGTTACAAGTCCCATGGCAGTATGTTAGAGTGTCCCTTTCAATGCAGCCTTGCTGGGAATGCATGCTCTGCAGATCTTGATGGAAATACTCATGGATTGTAGCTACCCCTCCTGTGTTCCTATGACTTTTGCTTTATTCCTATCAGCACTAACCATTATGTAAGTTGGGAAAGTTGTCCAACACTTGGAAATGAGCAAAAGGGATGGCTGGGTGTCCTTTAGCCGAATGGGGGGCTTGCCTAGCGGACCCTTCAATGACGATATATGGGGTGTTACACCTTTTATTCACTCTCTTTTTTTTTTTTTTTTTTAAAAAAATATATTTTATTGATTTTTTACAGAGAGGAAGGGAGAGAGATAGAGAGTTAGAAACATCGATGAGAGAGAAACATCGATCAGCTGCCTCCTGCACATCTCCCACTGGGGATGTGCCCGCAACCCAGGTACATGCCCTTGACCGGAATTGAACCTGGGACCCTTCAGTCTGCAGGCCGACGCTCTATCCACTGAGCCAAACCGGTTCCGGCTTATTCACTCTCTTGATTATGCTCTTTGGCAGCTCTGCATGGGTGTTGGGAGGTAGAAGTTGACTGATAGTCCTACAAATGATTCTTATCTATAATAATGGAAAATATTTTGAAATACAATTGATTTATACTTTAAAGAAGAGATATCCAAGTATTTTATTGCCCTCTAGTGGAGATTTCTAAACCTTCTTTCAGTGTATAGTACTCTTAGTGCTTCAGTACTGTTCTCCAGGTGCCACTAGGCCAAAAGAAATAGCTAACAGTTCCTTTTATTAAGTAGTTAGGTTCAAGCAAATTAGTAGTTGTTTGTACATTGTCCCATTAATTCACTGAGTCACCCTGAGCGCGTTGGTGCTTATTTTGCAAGCCCTTCTTATAATAGATTTACCATTTTTGCATCTGTTAGCAAATTCGATTTAGTAATCCTGTTTGTCTATATTCAAATTTGTACAGATACCCTCATTAATTGAGTTGAATCCCACCTTTGGCATTTTTTATCTTATATTTGCATGAAACTGACATTTTAAAACTTTTTTGAAAATTATGCTTTACCAACAGTTAAATTTTTATATTGTTGTTAATTTAAAAGGTAAGTAGATAGCTATACATTTCTTTGAACACAATTTCCTGGTCTGGAAACTATCTAGCACAGGATGTGAGAGTTCCAAGTGAAAACGCATCAAGAAAAACATGGCCTAAAGCCTTCTAGGAGAATTTGCTAGGTGGGCAGGGACACGTGCCTCATTCTACACACTGTGGGATGCAGTTGTTGAATAGTGCTTAGTAGGGAAAACACAGGCAGAGGAGCAGAGCACATAGGTTGCCTGGCTCGTTTCCGGCAGAGAGGGTGTGTAGGCTGGCACTGTGGTGCTGGGATGTGCATGGAAATGGCTCCAAGAGAAGAATTTCCCCCCATAATGTTCCACATATTTGCCAGAACCTCTAGGTGCCTCTGTAATGCTGGGAACTTCAGTTGTTGGTTGTCAGAGGTGGGATCCTTGACAGCTCATTTCAGCCTGTTTTTTCATTATTGGCTCTTGACCTGGTGAGCTAGCTATTTAGCTCCTTGATCCAGAAGTGTGCAAGGGAAGGAAATGAAATAAACTCCAGGCCATCTGGATTTGTATTTCATCACCTGTTTTCTAAGAAGTTGGTGAACTGGAGATAGTAGTCAATAACTTATATTTAGGCAACAACTACAAAATTTGATGTATTTTAATTTTTGTATGCTTGATCTCCATGTGCTAAGTATTACCTTTTAACTCTAGAAAAGACTTATTTTTTCCTGAACCAAAGTGTTACTGTCAATTCTGAAAATGTTTTTTTCCCCAAATTTAAAAATTAGAACTAAGCCTGGCCAGTGGCTCAGTGGTTGAGTGTTGACCTATGAACAAGGAGGCCACAGTTCAATTCCCGGTCAGGGCACATGCCCAGGTTGCAGGCTTGATCCCCGGTAGGGAGTGTGCAGGAGGCAGCTGACCAATGATCCTTAACACTGATGTTTCTATCTCTCTCTCCCTTTCTCTTTCTGAAATCAATAAAAACATATTTTAAAAAAATTGTAACTGAAATTGGGAAATAGGATAGGATGCATTTGGGATGGCAAGGATTGGAGAGCTAAAGAAGCTGATGTATTTGTGATAGAGTTGAAAGGCTAGGAACACTGACATAGAACATCTGGAATAGAGCAGGACCTGGAAGCATGAGATGGTAACAGGAATTTACAGGTGTCTAGTGCCTGAGGCTATTAAGTAATTTTCAAAACCAGACTAGTTTGGAGTGGGAGGCTGGGTGGAAACTTTATATAGTTTTTGCTTACCTCTTTGATTTCTGCTGTCTGTTTCTTGACCCAAATTACTATTCTCATAGGAACAATAATTGGTTTTGGAAAGTTCTCTATTGCTAGTTATTAACTCACCTGAATTAGTGTAACCTATTTCCGTGAGTCTGTTAGGATATGGCTGTAATAATTCCTGTTGATTAAAAGATCTCATGTGAAGAGAACAATGTGCACACCAGCTCATACTAATGCCGTTCATAGAAAATAGTGATCCAGTGGAGGTGTGAATGGGAATGTGATGTTAAATAGCTGTGAAAGGATTATGCGTACTGTAGTACTATATACTTGAAATCGATAATAAATTTATCTTTTCTATTAATGTTAGGAGGTGAGTTATTGTTTCTACTTGCCAGGTAAGAACAATCCTTGAGACGAAATCTGACATTACATTTTTGCTCTTGAACTGTGTTTTTTTGAAGTGTAAATGCTAATGTTTAGTCATTGTCCTTGGCACCTAAGAGCCAGAGCTGTTGATGCAGCTATTAACAGACCCGAAGAAGCACATAGTTGAGACAATGCTTTAAAGATGGTCGAAGTCTATGAGGAATTTTCTGCTCACTTGTACTGCACTATGAGCTGCATAGACTATACTTACTCGTTTTTATCTATGTGTCGGCATAATAGCTCTTTGTGTTTATATCATCAGCTTAAATATGATGATGATTACGGAGAGCTTACTGTATACAAGGAGCAATATAGTCTTAGAATTTTACACATATTACCTCACTTTTCAGAGGAGTGTATTGTTATTCCCACTTAGAGATGAGAATAGTGAGGTGTGGGGAGCTTGACTGTCTTGCCCAAGGCTACATACCTAATAAGTGGCAGAGTCATGGTTTAGAACTAGGCAGTCTGGCTATAGAGCCCTACCCATAAGCACTTTGCAGTACTGATTTTGTCAGCACGGTTTGCCTGATGTAGTTTTATTTCTCTGCCTTGAAGGCTTTTCCAGCCTCTGTATTTCTTGTCTTTGGGGCCACTTTAAATGTGGGCAGTGACACCACCACTGTCCTTCATTGGGAAAGGGTTTATCAGTTAGGAGTGCATTTGGGCAAAAGGAATAAAAAACTCAACTCGTAGTAGGTTAAACAATTAGAAGTGTCTTTTCCTTAAGCCGTGAGAGGTTGGTAGATAGGTGGCTCAGGGTTGGTGCAGCTGCTGAATTCTGTTGACAGGGATGCAGGTCTGTTCTTTGTGCTCTTCCAACCTTGCTGTGTTGGCTGTTGGCTTCATCTTGTCTCATGGAGGCCAAATGGTTATTGTGACTCTAGGCGTCAGAACACATTTCAAGCAGAAAGAGGAGAAAAGGATGCAGGCAGTAAAAAAAGAAGGGCAGCCAGCTTGGTCATCTTTTCCAGAATAGTCACATAATTGAATTTTGTGAATGCCGTATTGGCCCAAACCAGTTCCTGTGGCCATTCTTAGAGACCAAGCATGTGGGGTCATGTTGTCAGGACTGGATGACTTCCAGGAACTCATGCCCAGTGTTCAGGATTTGGGATCATTGTAATCTTGTTTGTAGTCAGGATCTGAGAGCTCTAGTCCTGGTGATAATATCCAGGATATACTTGTCAATTTTTATCTCAAAGTGGCTCACTTCATTGAAGTCCTTTTTCTTGAAGGCCTTTTGACAGTACTCCAAGGAATCTAGTTACTTTGGCTTTGGGATTTTACCTTGCTCCTTGCTTTCTGCTCATTGCAGAGTATCTCAAATATGAGAGTCCTTGTGAATTCCAGTCTAGTCCTGGGCCATGACTAGAGGCCAGGCTTCTCTGATGCTCTCTTTTGTCTCAAAATATCATCTGTCTTAAGATTTAAAAAATTATTCTGCTTGAGCTGCTTGTGTGGATACTTCATTAGTTTGTACTGAATCTTCCTAAAGCACTAGTTTCTTTCATTGTGTTCTTAATCATTGGTGAGGCACTACTATGGGATAATTAGGGGAACTGATTATATGCTAAAACATGTAAAAATGAGAGTGTCATGCCACCAAAGCTATGCCAATAGCAGACACATAGATACTTGATCAGTGAATGCTTAGGTAAGCTGAGAGCAACATGGTAGATAAATACTTGAGATTCCCCCCACCCCAGGAGTAGCGACCCTATATTATACCAGTGATTAGTGTTACTAGATAAAAAAAGATTTAGCCAGTATTATATGGGAAATAGTTATACTAAACATGATTTATTGTCCAAAATTCAAATTTACATTAACAATTATTTGGTAGCCCTAAAATGTGTTCACTCAACAAGAAGGTGATATAGACATAAACGCCTAGAATGTTGTTGTAGTTGGTTAGGGAATAATTTTACTTTTGATCCTTATACTTACATTATGTTTACATTTGTTTCCAAGTTTGTTGCTTATGTCTGAGAAAGGATTATCGCATTCTAAAGTTCAAGAGAGGAGTGGGACTTCAGATCAAAGAACTAGGTCAAGGATCAAGAGGTGACATCGCTTATGGAAATGATCGGTACACTTGCCTAAGCTCTTGGAGGCAATGCCTGCTGGGAGCCAGTCCATCCTTGCTGTTTCAAAGGACCTGGCATATATGGCATACTGTTCTTAAAATGTTTGCTCACCTTCTTGGCACTATGTGTTTTAACCAAGGTCTCCTCTCTGAGAAAGATTGTTTCCCCAGGTAGGGATTTTCCCCTGAAGTTAGGGAGGGAATAAAACCGCTCAACTAAGTGCCAGGCGGGTAATTAATCACTTTAACTACAAACAATCATGCTTAAGCTACATAATCTTTACTCCCTGGAATGGAGATAAGAAACGCCCTAACCTTTGTAATAGAGATTGATAGGATTGAATCAACTGGTATAAATACAGATGTAGCAAGACAGCAAGAGACAGAACTTAGAAGACAGAACTTAGAAGACAGAACCAAGAGGCACAGAACCTAGCCCAGAACCTACTCAGAACCTAGAGACAGAACCTAGCAAGAGAACATGGCAAAAGATCCTGGACTGAACCTGAATACAGAAATTGGCAAGAGAACCTGACTAGAACCTGGTGAATGAACCTGGCTGGAGAACCTAGCGAGGGAACATGGCTACAGAACCTGGCTGGAGAACCTGGAGAACCTAGCAAGAGAACATGGATACAGAACCTGGCTGGAGATCCTAACCAGAACTTCGCTGGAGATCCAGACCAGAACTTGGCTGGAGATCCTGGCTAGAGATCCTGGCTAGGCTGCTGATCAACTGAACGCTGTCTTCGTGTCATTCCTTCTTCGCTGACTCCGTCCACACCTTTGGGGACCCCTGGACCTGCTGGGGTTGGACCCCGGCAAATGCCCTGCTTGATTTATCTTTGTATCTCCTGTGCTAAGTGCCCTGATACATATATTACATCTCCTTCATCTTTCAT
Source organism: Myotis myotis (assembly GCF_014108235.1). Taxonomy (NCBI): domain Eukaryota; kingdom Metazoa; phylum Chordata; class Mammalia; order Chiroptera; family Vespertilionidae; genus Myotis; species Myotis myotis. The sequence continues at coordinate 50,569,557 of NW_023416315.1, forward strand.
GACCTAAATATGTCTGAAGAATAGTCGTCAGTTGTTTCCCAGAATATCTCTCAATTTGCACTTACGGTATTTTCTCACAACTAGATTTAGGCAATGCATTTTTTTTTTTTTTTTTTTTTTTTTGCATTTGTGCCACAGAAATGATGTGCCCTTCTCAGTGCCTCATGTCAGGCATGTGATGCTCATGTCTTATGGCTGTTGCTGATAACCTTGTTTACACTTGGTTAAAGCAGCTTTTCATAGGCTTTCCTTCTGTAAAGTTACTATTTTTCCCTTCCCAATTAATAAATATTTTCAGGTAGATACTTTGAAATTATGCACATATCCTCTGTCTCTTTAAACTTTGGCTCACTGCTTTTGGGTCCTTTGATGAGTTTTATTTGCAAGAGTTACTACTGTGGTGATTTTCTATTTTCCTCTCCCCTTTTACATGTACTAATTAGGATTCTTGTGTAAGGAAGGGCTATCCCTTCTCCATTTATTTGTTTATGTCTATCAGCATGAACCCATGGATATTTTATTTTATTTTTTGTTGATTTCAGAGAGGAAGGGAGAGGGAGAGAGAGATAAGAAACATCAATGATGACAGAGAATCTTTGATCGGCTGCCTCCTGCATGCCTCACACTGGGGATCGAGCCAGCAACCTGGGCATAGGCCCTGACTGTGAGTTGAACCGTGACCTCCTGGTTCATAGGTCAACGCTCAACCACTGAGCCACGCTGGCCGGGCAATGGATATTTTATTTTGTTGGATTATAATTTGACACTATTATTTATTTTGTTGCCCAAATTGTTCTAGCTTTGACCATTGAGAGTTCAGATAGGTGAGTTCCTGGGCTCTTTTGATATTTTCCTAAACTTTTTGAACATTCTTAATTTCTGGCACCAGGAGATGCTCTCTGCTCATCTTTTATTTTTCTGCCCCAGCCCTGGAAACAGCTACTTCATAGAACCTTGTCTTCTTTTACTGGGCTTCTTTTATAGGAGCCCAGCGTGAGAAATTGCGTGGCCCACCCACCTACCTACCACCCTGCCTTGACACCCGAACCTCTCCACACACAGCTCCAGTGCGCCTGGCCCAGACCCCCAACCCCTCTGGCCTTCTCTGGCCGCTTTAAGCCCAGCTCTCAGTCCCTCAAGTCGCCTCAGGCTGGTCCCACCTTCTCCGGACGCCTCCCCGCTTCTGCCCTGTCTCCAGAGCAACATGGCAGCTCCGCCCTGTCATGGCGCCAGAGAAGAGCGTGGAAACCTCCCGCCTGCTGGGTGGTGAAGGACTGGTGCGGGGGGCACTATGGGCTCTCACCCCAGCACTCCTGGGCACGGGCCTCCTCCAGACGCCTCCCCGCTTCCACCCTTCTCCTTACGGTCGTGCCTGTGACACTGTTAGGACCAATTAGCATATTACCTCTTTATATAAATAGATCATATATATATATATACATATATATCATATATACATATATGATCATATATACATATATACATATATACATATATAGATCACATATATACATATATACATATATACATATGTATATATACATATATACACATATATAGATCATATATACATATGTACATACACATATATATATACATACACATATATATATATATATATAGATGGTATTTAGAAGCCAAGATTTGGGGGCTAGGCTACCTGTGTTCATTGCTGCTATTTGTCAATTCCTTCAAGGCCCTCTTAGTGGATGGAGCTAGCAGAATATGTATACTAAGTTATACATACACAGAGAGCTGTATTTACCAGTATTTCTGTGTGTATCTTAATCCTACCAGACCTGAGGCCCTGAACCTAACTGTCCCCTATACCTGGGCTCCTGAGCATTAAAGAGAAAAAACCAACATGATATAGAAAAATGTTAGTTACATGCAAACAAGTGGTTAGAATAAGATGTAACTTGGAGACATTGTAGAAAATAGGTCTACCTTTCATCTACCTTTCATCTAGCGCCAATATTGCACCTTTGTGTGGAAATTACCGAAAAATTGGTACAGCGGTCTGGTAGGGTTAAAACACCCTGAGTTCATCCTGGTACCATAGGATTCATTCTAGAATTCCTGCTTTCCTGATTTGTAATTTCTTCAACAGTAAGAAACCTGGTTCTTGTTTTCTACAATATATTTACTTATTTGTTCAACCCTAGTATGCATGAAAATCTTTAACCCCTAGCCCTGTGAGAAGCAAATTTACTAACTAGAGTACAGTATTTGTATATAGTTCCTGATGTTTTGAATCTTAGAGCATACAGTCAGAATTTAAAGTTACTTGGAATGTGCTATTAGTTGACAAACCAGATAGTTGTTAGCACTGTGTCAAAAGTAGGAGTAAATGAAAAAAAATAAGGAAAAATATATAGTAAATGAAGGAATTAGGGCTAATTTTTGAAGAAATTGTATACTATCCATGTTTGTGTATTTCTCTTAATTCTTAGACTTTTGGACTTCTGTGTTGGTTGCTCAGAGGTGTTTTAGATCATTTTGATTCAATTATTGGTTTGCCAGAGAGGTGAAGTAATGTATTAACACAGTATTTAATGTTTTATTTATATATTTTAATTGATGCATTCTGAAAACTGTTAAACATGCAAGACAAAATTTTTCTTTTTGATGTGCATGTAAAAAGTTAGGTAATAGTATTTGTGAGAATGGCGTATTATGCATTTTCAGCCTGATCCTTTTTACCTATTATTTTCAAACAATTAGGTAACTTACTTTTTATTACTTTTAAAGATCATTTTACTGGTTTTGCTAAAATGCTCTAGTATTCTTGCAGAATGTCAGTGGCATTATGCATTAAATATCTCTTACAGTGGCCAAATTATTGTTCTGTTATTCAGTATTTTTAGAAGAGACTGGGTTTGAGAAAGATTGTGAAAGATTGTCTACTGGTTATAGCTATACAGCCAAATTAAAAAAGAAATGAAGGCTAAGAGAGAGAAAACCTAAAGTCCAAAAGATTTTTTATCTTTCATGGAGCATCTAATTTAGATAATATGTGGTGCTGACTGAAATGCCGAATGAACTAAGATTATTGTTGAATTAAGGGTAATTGGAAATGATTTAGTAAAATTAAAACAGGGATAGGATTTTGGACTATCTAGAAACATTTGAACTGGAAATTCAATGTAAGAAGAGAGATAGTGATTGCTACATATTTACTACATATTTTTCCTTATATTTTTTCCATTTACTCCTACTTTTGACACAGTGCTAACAACTATCTGGTTTGTCAACTAATAGCACATTCCAATATATAAAAGGGCTTAAAAAAATAGCAATTATATTTGCTCTGACTCACATATGATGTGGGTCAAAACTCAGAAGAATGTCTGTATACACAGTATCAGTTTGATCAACTGAAAAAATAGCTCAATTAATTTGTGTCTGGGAGAATGCCATATAAATAGCCAACTTATTGAAAAAAATAAGTGTATATTATAGTTCACAGTATGTTAAGTAAATAGCTTATTACAGAAAGTAAGTGCTATCAAAGTGTAATGGAAATGTAAATACCTTCACCACTAGTGTTAGTATATTGTCTACCAGAAACAATCAGGTTTAATGTCCATCTTTGGAGCATTTGCCAGGTAACAAAATTCAGTGTGTCCTGTAGGGTTAATTGTTGGTTTGTAACTTTTATCTATTTACTTTTATTAAAGAGTTCACTTAAAACATAGAGTATGAAGTGGCATTTCAGAAAATCCATAAAAATTATCTCCCTGGTTTGATGATGTGACTCAGAATTAAAATTGTAATTTTCAGCTGATCCTTATAGTAAGTTATAGTAACATTAAAACAAAAATGATTAGTTGTTGATTATTCCTGCCCTTCTCTTTTTTTTTTAACTTCTCTCTCTCTCTCTTTTTTTTTTTTTCCTTTCAAGCCTCCTTCCAATCTGCTCCTGATCTGCAACGAGTTTGTTTATTGAGAAATAAATAAAGGGGCATTAAAGGAGTCCTCAAAGCAGATTATTTTAATGGACCGAAAATATATATCTATTACAAGTTCTCAAACCCACTTGTAATGTAAATTGTCCCTTTTCTGAACAACTCTCTGCTCTATTTTGGCCCCATCTCATCAAAGTCTTTTATAAAATAAGATTTTTTATACAGAATTTAGTCAATAAATTACATATGTCAATATGTTCTCTGTTTTTTGAAAAAAACTAAACAGTATTTGAAAATAGAAACCCAACCCAAAACTAATTACCACAGACTCATTGATATAGGATTGGGTGGTAATTATCTCTTCATGCTCTGCTCTACTGTAGAATAATGTGAGGACAAGGGCTGTGGGTCAAGGGCATTTATTAAGCTATTGGATGTCATTATTATGAATTTTAAGTCATTTTTTTGCCTTTGTGCATAGTTGAGGATAAGATATTTGATATTTGGCTTAGTTTTATTTTTTAAAAAAAGTCAATGGTGAATGGTTGGAACTGGAGAGTGTCATATTTACCTTTTTAAAAGAAGTTTAGTATTGTACTGATTAGCTCCAATTAACGTAACTTTAAATTTGTGTAGACAGCAGTACCTGAAATGTATTTCTTGTCAGTTTTTAAACTCAGAATATATTTTCTCATGGAATCGAAGTTGTAATGTTAGTTAAGATCTCATACTAGCCTGTAAAAGCCCATTTAATGCACAGTGTAGCAGAATCATAATACTTATAGCAATCAGGTGTTCTTCCTAGCTTCTGAGATTCCAGCTGGAAGCATAGAAGTGGCTGTGGTAGCAGGTTCCCAGCCTGTGGAGGGACCGCCCCCAGCTGCCAGGTACACTAAAGTGTGAATTTGACATCGGTGGGTCCAAATGCTGTTGATGAGTTGATACTGCATGTGTTGCATATTCCAACTCATTTTTCTTCTTCGGGTCTCATTTTTTGTATAAAAGCTATACTTGCCCAATAAATCATAGCTGCATTATAATATTAAGGGTTCCCCCCCCCCTCAAATATTCATTGTGCATGAGCAATTGTAACTTTCAAAGGTTTTGAAAGGTAATTATAATATGAAACTGAAATCTAAGTGTTCTTAAAGAAACTGGGAATATATTGACAGCTCTTTTCTTCAAAAGTACTTTAATTTCTTTTATCTTTGTTCAGTATCTTAACTTAAGCTTTTAAAATAAGAACTATTTTCAGAAGAGCTGTTCTCCTTCCCCCATAATGTCAGGATCCCACATTGTGAGAGCAGGCTGAATTTCCACTGAAGGTTGAAATGTAAAATCTCTCCGTTATTAATGGCAGCACTGTCAAACCAGTGGTAGAAGGATGCAAATGATTCCTGCCCTACACATGCAATTCCAAGTGTATTAAGTCTCTATGTAAGCATGAAATCCAGGCAGCGGATCTGAGAGTTTGCACATGCCAAGGTTTTAAAGTTTATTACGTTTTTATTGAAAGTTCCCATATAACATTTCTAAGGGAAGACAGAATAGGCTGCGTTACTCTGAAAGTAAAGGTTTCATATGGTTCTCTGTCTCTAGAAGGTTTCTGCTCTCTAAAAGAATGGTTGAATGGAGTTTCTTCCAAAGCTATAACCTTGCAATTCCTTTTTCCTTCTTTCCCTAAACTTTGCTGTTCAAGGCTATTTTGATAATACCATGGTTAGCCCTCAGAGGACAAGAGTACTTTGCTATGGAGAGAAATAATAGTGTTGGGATGTGAATGCTCCAGAGGAAACTTTGGCGTGGTTTCAAGTGGTCAGATAGCCACAGTTCTGTTCTTGTTTGTTCTGACTGTATTTTTGGCTGGGCTCTGGATGTAATAACACTTGTTTTAGATTGAAATGGTCATCTGCATTCAGATTTGGCATATCTGCTCTCTAGATTTTCCCCCCACACATCTTTATCCTTGTAGGATGAACACTTGTCCTTAATCTCCATTTTTACGGTTCTCCTGATTATTCTTGAGGTGTTCAAGCAGGCTCTCTGTAGCTTCTTCTTGGGAGAGCCTGTGGAATCATATAGGAAGGGTACCTGTGTTAGATTTTGTCCACTTTCAACCCATGACCCCATGGCCCCGGCCACCCCCGCAGGGTGCACTGCTTTGTGAGGCAAATAGCATCTCTGGTCACAGGAAGCTGTGAGGGATTCTGGAGAGTTTAGGGCTGATAAAGAAATTATATTTATTTCCTCTGATTAAAGGGCAAGGAGGATGAGGTCTATCACAGAGAGTGGTTCTTGACTAAGGAATTCGGACTTGGTGTGCCAAATTGACCACAGGCTTCTGCTCTGACTGAATGGGAGGAAGTAGCTAACTTGTGGAAGAAAGTATTTTTAGTGAAAAAGTGGTGGGTTTTTAATTTAATATCATTAGAGATATTGCAGACAACCCTGACCTTTTTCTCTCAACCTTTGAATAAGTTTCCTGAAGAACAGTAAGAGAATATGAAAAGTGACAACATCTTCGAAATATAATACTAAAATATGTCATCACGGTCTCTAAAATTGTATGCAGAGACGTTTTAGTGAAAGAAAATACTTAATAGAAGTTTCATTAAGGACTGGAGTTTTCCAGGGACTTCAGGATTCAAAATAAAGTCTTTTTTTATGATGTGAAACTTTATGATAATATACAGGCCAAAAAAAAGTAAGTACGTTTTTATTGCTAGTGCAGGGTACATCGAGAGGAATGAGTATAATCTGCCAAGAAAATATTTTTATTTGTACCTCCGGTGATATTTATATTTGTTGGAGTCCATTTTAAATTTAGTTATACACTTAACTAAGGAACATAGGAATGAAACTTAAATTGCAGTAGGATAAATTATCTTAATAGAATGTCATAACCACAAGAGTAAATGCTAGCTTACCATTTTTCTTTATAGTCAGAATTTTCATTACTCTAAAATTCCACTTTAAAAAGAAACTTGCATAAATTTAATTGGTTGTTTATTAACAATCCACAAGCCTGAGCCTGCTCAACTTGTTAAGGGAACACAATCAATGTGGTTACCTGTTTCTTGAAATTTATGATGTTGAATTGGGATCATTGACATTTAGTGAATACAAACATGTATGTTTTTGTAAGTATTTTAGAAATGAGTTTTTGAAGTTTTTCCCCCCTTAAACTTTTATTAGAAAGAATTAAAGTTTTATGTTATATTAAATTATAATTTGCATAATGCTGATTGGTAGAGGCTAGAGGTATAAATGTAAATTGGTTTTTGCAACCAGAAAGGCTAGTACAACTAAGTGTTCCCCCCCCCCCCCCAACCCCTGACTTAGAATTATATTATTACCTGGAAAAAATGTAGAAAATGAAGAATACATTCGTTTAAGAAAATTTGCAATGAAGGGAGGCTAGCATGTTTTAAAGCCCCAATATTGTTTAGTAATTTTGTAGTATATGTTGTAAATTTAATACTCTAACTTTAGTGCTTTGAAAAGGGAGGATATTTGTAGATATGTCCAAAGCTAACTAAGCAAGTTAACTTGATACCTATTTTTGAAAGATAATAGAGAAGGTAATGAAGTTAAGGCTGCATAGTTCCAGGTAGTTTTAGTGCTGGCAGCAAGAAATTAGTTGCTTTATAAAAACAGCATGAATTGTAATTCAGAGCTGCTGTCTGATTTATCAGCAAGAACTACTCATGTTTTAAAGAACATCAATTACTCCAGGTTCCCATTATTGACCTGTTCCACCTACTAACATGTGCTCAGAACTAGAGAAAGTTTGCCAATCTTTTAGAAACAAGCCAGTGAACCTCTTACATTTCATTTGTGTTCTTCAGTTAATTTTTAAATTTGTATCCATTCACTATTTTAAAAATTATTGATGTACTAGAAAATTCATGCAAGAGTAGGCCTCCCTTCCCTTGGCTGCCAGCAGCGGCTTCCCACAGGCACCCGGGATCCGGGCTTTGCTCTGGTTGCTGCCCGCAGGTGCCTGGGATCTGGGCTGCTTCCCTCCAGCCACCGAATGGCAGGCACCCAGGACCTGGGCTGCTTGGCTCTGGACCCGGCTTCGTCCAGAAGGACATCCGTAATGACACCCGGAAGGATGTTTGGTCTATTTAGCATTTTACCCTTTTATTATTATAAATAATAACCATAAAAGCCTTTAGCCTGATGAGTTCTCACATATTGGATGCACCCATGTAATTAGCATCCGAATCACCTTGCTGTTTTTGCTGTGGAGACCTCCATCTGATGCCAGAATCCAAAGAATATGAGATCCCTCAGTGACTTTTTTAATATTTCCACACTAACTGACACAATTACCAAAGTCTAAAAATTACTTAATTTTTTGAAGTTCCTTGGTAAAAGTGTTCTCAGAGAATCTTAGTGTAGCCTTATAATTAAACACTAATGACTTCTTTTCCAGTGTACTGCAATGTTGATAAAACTTCTCTGTACTTGTTTCTGCTTCTCCCCCATGCTCCATGTAGTATACAGCTTGAATGAGCACTTTTTTTTTTTGAATGAGTACTTTTTCAACTCTGAATTTGTGCCAGGCACTGTGCTGATCTTGAGGGATACAATAATGAGCAGGCATTAGACCTGTAAAAGAGTCTGTCCTGGAGCGTTTGGCAGAAGGCTGGGATGAAAGGACTAGGCTCTAAAGCAGAATTGGTATCACTGGGTGATTTGAAATTCAACGGCTACTTTTGAATTCTGACTATGGGCCAGGCACTGTTCTGTATACCAGTTAATGTAGGGAAGACATAGTATCTGCCTTCTCAAGTATATAGTCAAATTGGGCATCCAAAATAGAATAATCAGAGTCTAAAAATGCAGTGTGCCAGCTGCCTTAACTCAAGTATATAGCAGCTGATATAAAAATACATAAGATGGCATGCTCATGTACATGGCTTGTGTCGTGGGCACAATGATAATTAATATGTATTTTTCATGTTGGGAGGACAGCTATATAGCTTTAAATTCCAGCACAATTAGTTTGAACTAGTGGGGAGAGCATGACTGAGGTTGTCAGTAGGGTTGAGTTTACATGAAAGGGAATGATCAGTTTGTTCCTGATGAAGAACTAATGGTGGGAATAAGTCTACAGGGGTGGGCAAATGTAGGTTTACACTTATGAGTATGTGAAACAGTTTATTCTTGAATTATTATTTATTATTATTTATTTGTAAACCTACTTTTACCAACTCCTGTATAATGAAAGTTTTTCTTTTTAGCCACAGTGTTGTTGTTGTTGTGTGTGTATGTTTTGAAGACTAATAACCAACCTGTTTATAAGCAGCTAGGTTCAATTTATTTCCTTGGCTTCAGTTTAAACAGATTGCCCGACCACAGTTGCTGGAGTTTATTCTGCAGATAAATGCCAAATGCCTACTCTGTATCAGGCATTGGAGATGTATAGGTAGTTGTGGAATTTCTGTTTCACTGGAGGAAATAAGAAACCACAGTACATATAGTAGACAATGTGTTTTGAAGATGGTAAATGTGGTGGGAAACATACTGGGTTAGAAGGATTGAAAGTGTGTGACACGGGAGAAATGGGTGGCGTGGAGTTAGGAGGGAGCCCAGTCCATAGAGCCCTCATGTTTTTACAAGTCCAGGGTCCTTAAGACTGCCCATTGCCTTAGTAATTTGCTAAAAGGACAGATGGAACTCAAGAAAGGTATTATTCTCATGGTTACAGTTTGTTATAGCTAAAGGTACAGATTAAAAGCAGCCAAGGTAGTAGCACAAAATCAAGGGAAGTCCAGATGCAGAGTTTCCTGTTGTCCTCTCCCTGTGAAGTTATGAATAGCATCTTTGGCATTGATGTGGCATGTTCTTGACATCGATGTAGGTCAGTTGGCACAGCTCACCTAGCCTTGGTGTCCAGAGTTTTTATGGGGACCCTAACATGTAGGCATGGTTGACTGACCATGCAGCTAATCTCAGTCTTTTGCCGCTCTTGAGCTGGCCCAAAGCTCCCACTCTCAATGGGAGCTTTGTTACACTGTACTGCCTGACCTAAGGTCTCCCAGGCAAACAGAGACACTCTTATAGGCTTTACACATCAAGGACTTAGAGATTACCTCCCAGAAGCTGACCACAAAGGTCATACCTCTCTTTGGGCAAGGTTAAATTCCCTCCTCCACAGGTGGTTAGGTTAGGGCAGGCCACATGAGCAACTTGATGAGGTGAGGGAGTCAGTAATGAAGATATTGTGGAGTATTATAGGCAGAGAAATAGCCAGTGAAAACTCCCAGTGGCCAGAGATGTGACTGATGTGCTGAAAGTTAGCATAGCAAGGGGACCTAGTGTGGCTGAAGCAGAATAGGGAAGCAGTTGTGATGGGTGACGTGAATGGTACTGGGTGCCAGATTGTAGAAGACCTTCCTGAATTTGGCTTTTCTGTTAGTGGATTGGGGCTGAAGGGAGGCAGGGGCATTGGAACAGAGGATTGACATGATATGATTTGTTGATAATGGATTTAGGTGATAAAGGTGGTCCCAAGAGAACACGTAAGGAGGATAGTGCAGTGCTCTGGATAAAGGTTGTAGTGGCCTGGATCTGGGTGGTAGCAGTGTAGGTGGGGAGAAAGGGCACAATGCTGGCTATTTTTTGAACATAGAGTTCACTAGATTTGCCAATGAACTGATTGGGGTGTGAGAATGCATTGGCCACTGTGCGATGTTTTGCCTGAGCAATTAGAAAGATAGAACTGCCATGAACTAAGATAGGGAATTGCCGTAGATGGTGAGAAGTTCCATTTGGGCCTGTTGAATTTGAGATGTCTACTGTCTATAATAATAAAAGCATAATATGCTAATTAGGCTGGACATCCTTCCAGACATCCCTCTGGACGACCTTCCAGACGAAACCAGGGCTGTGAGAGCAGCCTGGATCCCAGGTGCCTGCAGGCGGCTGTAGAGGAGCCCAGGTCCTGGGTACCAGAGGGAAGGAAGGTCTACTCTTGCACAAATTTCATGCATTGGGCCTCTAGTATATACATATGGATACATGATGTACAGATAGGATACATAGGTTGGGGTAAAAGTAGGTCTCCAGTTGTGAATACGTAAAACATGGAGTTTATTCTTGTATATTTATTTATTAATCATTGTAATATTTTCCATATGAACAACCCCCTATACAGGGCTGCAATTCAGAAGAACAATTAGGGCTTGAGACACACAATTGGGAATCGACAGTACATAGAGGGTAATTAAAGCATGAGACTAGATGTGATCACCATAGGAGTGAAAGTCGAAGGAGCCCAGGATGAGCCCTAGGCCACTGTGACATTAAGGAACTGGGAAAAAGAGGAGGAACTAGCAAAAGAAACTAAGGGAGTCACAGTGAGGCATGACAAGGGATGTCATGTTTTGGATACAGGTAAAGAAAGCACTCCCAGACAGGAGGGAGTGATCCACTGAATGAAATCCTGCTCATAGGTTATGGAATGGAAATCAATATTAGATTTAGCAAAGTGGAGTCATAGCCGACTTAGGTGGGAGCATTGTCACTAGGTAGGAGTGAAAGCCTGATTGTAGTGGGTTTAAAGAGAATGGGATATTAGGGATTGAGGGAAAATAAGAATAGAGTTCTTAAGACTTTTTTGAAGCATTTTTCTCTAATGTAGAGCAGAGAATTGGGAAGATTGCTGGAGGGAGAAGGTGTGTGTGTGTGTGTGTGTGTGTGTGTGAAAGCATGGAGAATTAACAACATTACGTCTGATGATAAGAATGACCCAACAGACAGGGAAAGGATGGATTATGCAGGAGAAAAGAAGGAGGGACTACAGACAGGAGGGGATCTAGTGATGAGATCTAGAACAAATGGGTATGGGACCCAGGGCACAAGAGAAGGGCGAGCCTCAGGAGCCAACAGCTGTCAATCTAGGAAGGGAAGCACAGTATATCAGTGTATGTGTGTGTGGATGGGGAGGGGAGGCTGTTTGCATAAATTTGTGGAAGTTTTTCGATGGATTCTGTTTTATCACAGAAGAGCGTGTAAAGAGTAGAAGGTGAGAGTGAGAATGGGGAAGGAGGTTCAAAGGGAAAGAGAAGTTAAATTAGTAGTCTAAAAGAGAGTGGGAGAATGTAGACCTTGTGAGGACCCTTGTCCCACTTAACTCAGGTTTGGCCATCTCTCTTCCCCAAGAAGCACACCAGCTACTTTTACTATTTTTTTCATTTGGATTAAGTTGGTTATTACTGTCATTCTCCAAATAATTTAATCTCTGTGTATAATTCAAATGTATTTAAAATGCCCCTGAGCTCTGTAGCTTTGCTGTTGTAAAAATTGGAAAAAAATATATTTTAGTCAGTATCCTCCCAAGGACTCAGTCAAAAAATGTACAGGATTTAATATACTGTGGGGCTCAATAGTGGGAAACTTGGGCCAGACCCCCACTGTTATATAACCTTTTTTTTGTTGTTGCCAAATGAGCTAATTTCTTCAGTTTTTTCATCTTAAAAACAGGAGCTGGAAAAAGTAGCTACCCAGAGCATTGTGTGAGTATTAAATAAAACATTTAGAACAGTAGTTAGTACTAGTTATAAAGAGCGATTATCCACATCCTCCTTGGTCCACATTGAGCAGAGTAAGCTTTAAAAAATTTCCCAGCTGAAAGAAGGTAGCCTCTTTGAGGTCAGATTTCTTCCTGTAAGTTCCTCCAGTTTATCTGCAACATATAAAAATGAAAAGCTCAAGTATAATTTTAGTTTTTCTCTTTAGTAAGGTAGGCCTAGACCCAACCTGCTGTAATAGTAACTTTGATTCTGAGTTGACTTGTAGCCTCTAGTGAAGGTATCTTTCTTGCATGTGCAGGAGAGGTTCTAGTAACACACAGATGTAGATCTGCTATCAAAATAGCTCAGCACAAAGACCTGGCTGAACACAGTAGACTTGAAACATGAATATAATTCTCTGTATCATTGTTCAAACACCTCATGAACTATTTCTTGGTTTTGAGATGTGGCCAAAAACAAACAAAAAAACAAACAAACACAAAAAGTCACTCAATTTACAATCTCTCTATATTTATCTTAAAGTAGAAACTTCTTCTAAATTGGAGAATTTATTAGTTTTTAAAAACTCAAACAATTTATAGGTATTCTGAGGAAGTATACGTATAAATTTTTTTGGATGTTTATTTAATGACTAGAGGCCCAGTGCACAAAAATTTGTGTGCACTGGTGGGGGGTGGGGGGGATGCCCCTCAGCCCCACTTGTGCCCTCTCGCAGTCTGGGACCCCTCAGGAGATAACGACCTGCTGGCTTAGGACTGCTCCCGGGTGGCAGAAGGCAGGCCCAATCCCTAGGTGCAGCCCATGGTAGGGCTCAGAGCAGGGCCGATTGGGGAGTTGGGGCGCCGCCCCCTGTCATGCACAGAGCAGGGTGGATCGGGAGGTTGCGATGCCACCCCCAGTCATGCTCAGGGTAGGGCCGATTGGGGGGTTGGGGCGCTGCCCCCTGTCACACTCAGGGCAGGGCCAATGGGGAGATTGTGGCTCCACCCTGTCACACACAGAGCAGGGCCCGTGGGGGGGGGGGGGTTGGGGCGCCACACCCTGTCACACACAGAGCAGGGCCGATCAGGGGGTTGGGGCGCCTTCCCCTGTCACGAACAGAGCAGGGTGGATAGGGAGGTTGTGGCCCCACCCCCTGTCACACACAGGGCGATCAGGAGGTTTGGGTGATGCCCCCTGTCACGCTGCTCCAGGGGCCAGGAGGCCTCGCGGCTCCGCTGATCCGGTGCTGGGAGGCGTATTACCCTTTTATTATATAGGATAGAGGCCTGGTGCATGGGCGGGGGCTGGCTGGTTTGCCCTGAAGGGTGTCCTGCATCAGGGTAGGGGTCCCGCTTGGGTGCCTGGCCAGCCTGGATGAGGGGATGATGGCTGTCTGCAGCTGGTCACACTCCCTTCAGGGTGGGGGTCCCCACTGGGTGCCTGGCCAGTCTGGGTGAGGGGCTGAGGGCCGTTTTCAGGCTGGCTGGTGACTGAAGCTCCCAACCTCTCCTTTATTTCTTTTTTCTTTTTATTCTGGGATTTATTTACCTTCTATGGCTGTCACTGGAACTGAGAGCTGGCTTTAGCTCTGAGGCTTGGCTCCAGCCCAGATCTCAGCTGCTGAAAGCAGGTATCTGGTTTGTTTGGCTTCTCTAATTGAAACACTGTTGCAATTCCAGCTTGGCTGGCTGGCTGAAAGCATGGGGTTTGTTTAGCTTCTATAATTGCAACATTGTTTCTTAGAGTGCAAGCTCAGAGCCCAGCAGCGGCAGGTGGGGAACCTTGGCTTCCTACGTCACTGGAGCAAGCAATCCTCCTGTTCGCTTCAGCTGCCTGGCTGCTGGCCGCCATCTTGGTTAGCAGCTAATTTGCATATCGCCCTGATTAGCCAATGGGAAGCATGTCAGAGGTACGGTTAATTACCATGTCTATTATTAGATAGGATATGCCAACACCATAGAAAAAATTCAGAAGTATTAGAACATTAAAACCAGTATACACAAAATGAACACACTGTTTTACTGAGAATAGGAGAGATCTTCTTGTTAAAAATGAGACATTTGCCGAAACCGGTTTGGCTCAGTGGATAGAGCGTCGGCCTGCGGACTGAAAAGCCCCAGGTTCGATTCCGGTCAAGGGCATGTACCTGGGTTGCGGGCATATCCCCAGTAAGAGATGTGCAGGAGGCAGCTGATTGATGTTTCTCTCTCATCGATGTTTCTGACTCTCTATCTCTCTCCCTTCCTCTCTGTAAAAAATCAATAAAATATATTTTTAAAAAAATGAGACATTTATGTAAAATAGTTCATTGTAATTGTGGTTCAGTGAACCATGGGGCCATAACATGGGATCTCAAAGAAATAAATATTTTCGAAAGTGGTGGAGCCATGGATTATTTGGCCTGCTCCTTCGCTATTTTAGTTAAAAGGTATTATTGATCATATCTTGAGTGAAAAGTCCTGTGTAGGGTGCTATAGGAAAGGTAGAAAGGAAATAAAGACCAGCTTTCTGCCTTTGATGTGTGGGGTAGAAATAGTATAAAATTTTAGATTTATAAGAACCACATTCTCCCCCTTTTTCATCCATGAAACCAGAGTGCTCCAATTTAACTTCTTATTCTGTAGTGCTTGATGCTCTGACTTCTCATTGGAAAGGCAGGCTTGAGCTGCTATAACAAAATACCATAGACTGGGTAGCTTATACACAGAAATATATTTCTCACAGTTCTGCAGGCTGGGAATCTAGGTCATGGTGCCAGCATGGTCACCTTCCTGAGTCATAGCTGGTGATTTCCCACTGTGTTCTCATGTGATGGAAGGGGTGGGGCAAGGGAGCTCCGTAGGATAGCCTAATCTCATCTGCCCTCATGACCTAAGCACCTTCCAAAGGCCCCACCTATTAACACCATCACCTTTAGGGAAAGCCATCTAAAGGGAAGTGGCAGCCCCTGATCCTTTGCTACGAAACCACCTGTTTGAGGTAATGCTGGGGGAAGCTGATCACAGTGAAGTGCCCCATGGAGGTCACTCATCTTTGAAGGAACCCAGAGGACTATGCCAAGGGCAGCTGTCCTTGGGCAGGTGATGCTGGCCTTTCAGAGGACTGAAAAGAACCACATACTACCCTGGAGTCCAATGAGAAGAGTACATCAGAAAGAAACCCCTTCTTCAGTGTCCTACTTACCAAACATAGCATTGGGCCCTCTGGCAAGGGAGAAGTAAAGAGCACATTCAGCTCCATCATCATCAGAGCAGGCGAGGAAGGGTAGAGCTGGGAGGCAAAAAATGGGTAACAGTCTGAAACTGTCAACTTACAAGAAATTTAGGAATATACCAACTGATACCATTAGATACAATCAGCAAAATTCACAGTGTGGATAAACTAATTTCTTCAAAAATTAAATTGCAAGGAAAGCAATAAAAAGAATTGGAAAGGAAACCTGGATTATAAGAGATATAACAGCTATATATGTGGACCTTGTTTGAATTCTCATTTCAATGAAACATATAAAAAGATTTTGAACAAGAGAATATTTGAACACATTAAATAATTGCTTTAAGCAGTTGTTCATTTCTTGGGGATGTGATAATGATATTGTAGTTATGTCTTTATATAAAAGAACTCTTGTCTTTTAGAGATGCATGCTGAACTATTTACAAATGAAATGATAAGACATCTAGGATTTACTTTAATAGTGTTTTTGCTGCCTTTTACTGAAAAAACAACAACAACAAAGAATGTGAACATTTTTCTTAGAGTACAAAAGTTATTACTGTAAAGTAGCCCCTTACCTCAGCAGTATATGGAGTTATCAATCATGAATGATAACTTGTCTTTAAAATAATGTAATTTTGAGTCTTGTTCCTGAGTTTGGTTTATAATGAGCTGTTAGAAATTTATGGCGATGATAACTGGCATTTACAGAGACATTCCATGGCTATTCTTATGTGCATGTACTTTGACTTGGTAGTTTATGATGTGAACAAAAGTGTCTTGTGCTTTATGGGATAGTTAATATTGTCTTATGGAAGGAAAGGAAATAGCTATCACTTTCATCAGTCTTACTGACATAGACATATGTTTGCTATCCATAAGCCTGAATATGCATTCTTCTGACATATTTACTGTTTCTATAAACCGTGTATTCTTACATGTTTCAGAAATGTGACTTCTATAGTATTTATCCTCTGCTGATATATTATTTATAGCATAGAGTTGTAAATTCTGAGAAAAATGCATATGAAAACAACTACAATTTCCCAAGAGATAATTTTAGATACCAAGCAGTACTTTTATTCATTCCTAAAAATTTTTGAAGTAAGTCTTTTATAGTCAATTCTCTAGTGTGCTTCAGCCCTGTGACTTTAACTCTTGTTAATTTTACAGCTAAAAGTAAAATACTGAGAATTTATAAAGTTCAAAGCACATGATATAGTTAATCAAATTGAGTGCTTATAAACTTGATTCTTGTGGGTGGGGGAAAGGCTGAGCGGAGGGGGATTTTTTTGCATTCATTGTTAATTAACATTTTAAAAACATTTTTAAACATTTTTAAGCGCTTCAAAAATGGTGGTAGGCAGTTCATTCTTGTACCTAAAATTATGATAATTTGTTTTTGATGCTATGAAAGGCAAGACCTGTGAACTACCTCAGATTTCACTCCACTGCGAGCTAATGAGTCAGCTGTTCAGTTTCATGGATAGTGGTAAGAGACAGGAGACTCCTAGGTCAGAGATGAAGGATACTTTGTTATAGCAGTAGAGGTTAGCACTTTTGTGCTAGTTTCCTGGATCTCATTTCCCAAAGGACAATGTGAAGAGGGGGGTCAGATGGCACCTGTTGGTGCCATGGGGTGCATTACAGAGAGAAACCCACAGCTATCAACCTCAAGATTTTATAATGGGAGGTGAGTGCCCTGGAAGGAGCTACGACCTTTACTACACTGTAAAACAAGCATGCCAGCACTGCTCCAGAGGCCACACTGCCTGTCTTCCAAACCATTCCAGTCTGGAAGGCCAGACTGGAAAAACCAGTTCGTACCTCACTTGCAGAAACATAGACGTGTGGGGAATTGTCTCCCAACAATTAAATCTTGTTTCTATACCGTCTTGGCTTGTCATGAATGTTCATATGTATACCCCCCTCTACCCAGCCACTCTGGTTAATCATATCAGCCGACACTCAGAGCAAATCTGTTCGATTTGTCTCATACAAAATTTAACCAAGGTCACTATCCGTAATACTCCAAGCAGCAGGGTGAGGCCAACCTAAGCCAGGCCAGTGGCATTGCCCCAAGGGTCAGTAAAAACACAAGGTTCATCAGGGCCATACTGGACAGAATTATGGGAGTGCCTTGAATTTTCCGGTTCATGAAGGACATATTGGACAGGGCTATGGGATTGGATTCTTAGACACATTTTTCTGTCACATTTTAACCTTCCTAAAATTGAGATGGCACATTGCAATCACTGTCAACTACGTGGCAGTTGTGACCCAGTTGTATGAAAAACCACAGTAATTACATTTGCCTTCAGTGAGTGTGTGATTTTGTAGTCTATACAAAGTAAAATTATTTTTTGTTTTCTTGGAAAACTTTCATCATTTGTAGATGCCCCTTGTATCTGTGTGTGAAGTAATCTTTATCTCCCATGCATTCTTTCAATTTTGTTTAAATTTATATATACAGTCTTTTTTGAAATGTTAACACACCAGGGGTTTAGAAATGACCCTTTTTTCCAGTTTATCTGACCCTTTATCTAAAAGAAAAATTAATATACCTTCCAATTGAAAATAATTCCTTAATTTCTTAATTATTTTAGGTTAGTTTTTTTTTAAGGGATTAATCAACATACACAATTTCACAGCAAATCAGTAATGCTCTATGTATTTTCAGTTCATATTTATTGATATTTATTGAGCTGCTACTTTGTGCTCCATTTTGTGTGAACCTCTTTGAAAAGAGCATAAGATACGTCCATTCATGAGGTTTTACTTTCATATGCGTTCTCACTTTCTTTTCCATGGATTCTTAGACACATTTTTCTGTCACATTTTAACCTTCCTAAAATTGAGATGGCACCTTGCAGTCACTGTCAGTTAGGTGGCAGTCCTGACCCAATTGTGTGAAAAACCATTCTTTGACCCTTTCTGGTAAGGCTCTAGCTTACATGTTATGAAATAAATTTTTACGTTAAAAATTATTACATTAAAAAATAAAAATAATATATTCATTATATATAACGGGAAATATTTTAAAGGTTGATAAAAGAAAAAATAATAGTATGGAAGGGAAATTTTACTTATATTAGTAATTAGGAAAATTGAAGATAAACAATGGACTTTTAAATGCTGAAATCTGCACCAAAATTGCCTTTAATCCTGAGGTTTCTAGAATGTTTCTATCTATTCTCTGTTGTTGTTTTTTAATCCTTATTATTGAAAGTATCACATATGTCCCTTACCCCCCCTCTCCCCCCATTGATCCCCTTTAGCTGGCCCCAGCTCCCCTTCCTGCCCAGGCCTGCACCACTCTATTGTCTGTATCCATGGGTTATGCATATATGTATACAAGGTCTTTGGTTGATTACCTCCCACCCACCCACCCTCCCCGCCTTCCCTCAGAGATTCCCCACTCTGTTCCATGCTTCCATGTCTTTTGATTCACTCCATTCATCGGTTTATTTTGTTAACTAAATTCCACATATGAATGAGACATGTGATACTTGACTTTCTGTGACTGGCATTTCACTTAGCCTGATATTCTCCAGGTCCCTCAATGCTGTCTCAATGGGTAAGAGATTCTTGTTTTTTACTGCTGCATAATTGTTTCCTCCAAGGCACATGGGCAGCCTGTTACTCTGCTGGAAACACAGTAGTTTTTTATGGATTAATGAGAATTGTCCATTTTGCTGAGTTTTTTTCTAAATCAAACTCCAGGCCTCAGGCTCTGGATTTGTATGAAGTGTAATAATAAGTAGGAATCAACTTTAGGTGTGGAGGGGGCTGCCTAGAGGGGCTTTGATGTGAAAGTCTGGCTTTGTTCTGCCATTTGATAAGTTACTTTGCTTCTCAAGCTTTAATGTTTTCTTTGGCAAAAAGGAAAAAAGTAATAGGCTTTCCCCCATTATTTATAGGGATTAAGTGAAATAGTGCCTATATAATACTTCAGTTTCTAACTGTGCTTTATTTTGTATTCTTGTATTCAATGTATACGTACTGAGCATCTAGATAAAAATGCCTGTCCTCTCCAAGCTTCTTCCCTAAAGGGGGAAAATGTCAGTACTTGATATGTAGTGAGCATTCAGTAAATGTGACCTTACTGTATAAGAAGTTATTGTATAACAGTTTATGTAATGGTGTAACTTGCAGTATAATAAAAGAATAGCACCTTCTTATTCTTTTGGGGCTGACAATACCTGGGGAAATGAGAGTTCTAACGATCTCACTCATCCCTACCTTATTGGCTTTGGCTTCATCAGTGCTCAAAGGAAGGGACTGCCAAGAGTTTCAGAGGACAGCTTGCTGTGTTGGCACTTATTATTCAGATGATAATTACATGAATTCTTTGGCCTTTACATTCAGGGGCAGAGTTAACCTGTCTTCTTTAGATTTCATTTACAATCCTATTCACAAATTCTTTTTACCTTTTTTGAGAAATCTGTAATTTTAGAAGTCCTACCTGCTGAAGTCATAATGCTGAAGAACATGAGTTAATTAAAAAAAAATAATGTTAAGCACGATTTCATTTTAATTTTTGTGTGTCAAGTTTAAAGAAGACATTCACAACCTTACAGCCATCTGAAGCACCTTGACATTGCTCTAAAGCTAATAGCCATATCAGAATAAAGATTAAAAAGTAAAATCAGTTATTTAATTCTTTAGAATCTCCGGCTGAAATTAATAAGCGCGGGTGAGGCTAAGCTAGTGATCATTGCTCAAAATGGTCTAAAATAGCCCTAGCTGGTTTTGCTCAGTGAATAGAGCTTCGGGACTGAAGGGTCACGGGCTTGATTCCTGTCAAGGGCACGTTCATACCTTGGTTGCAGGGGGTGCATGCGGAAGGCAACAAATGTTGTTTCTCTCACATCGATGTTTATTTTCCTTTGTCTCTCCCCTTCCCTTTTACTTTCTCTAAAAACCAATGGAAATATATCCTTGGGTGAGATTTAACAAACAAACAAAAAGCATAAAACAGTCTAAAATATATTTTACTCTGTGCCAACTCGCTAACTTTTTCTAATTTTTTATTTGTTAAAAAAATAAACAGGCACATTAAAAATTTCAAGAGTTGATTTGAAGAAACATCTACTTGAATCAGGCAGTGCCAAACCAACACTAGTTAGGGGTGTTCCTGGGAGAAGAGTGGGAAAGAGGCTTTTTTAGGGCAGACTCTGAAGCCATTCAAGAAAATTATTTGATTGGTTATAGCTTAGGCAGCTACTCTATTTGGCAGTTTGTGATTGGTTGTTAAGTTTCTCTCCTTAGAGGTAAGCCGTACCCTCAATTGACAATGGCTTAGGAATGGTTTGCTTACCTGAGCTACCAAGACATTACAGCTACCTGGAATCTAATGGTCTCCTTGTTTAAATAGTTTAATAACACCCCTTTTCCTTCATTCACAATATTGGACACTTTTTTTTAGCATGTCTGACCCTTTTTGTATGTGGTGTTTTCTCGGTTTGGAGTGCTTTACCTTTTCTACCTGGGGCATTTGTACCATTCACAACTGCTAGAATGAATCTTGTGTGATACTCACCATTGTTCCTTGGATAATAACTTCTTTATTATACTAGAATTTTAGGATAAACATGATTATTAAAATTTTACTTATATTCAGTCCAGAACTAAAGAAGTATATTTTCTCTATTAAAGTTATCAGAAATATAGGAATCCAAAGCTTTATTCTTTTTCAAAAGCAGTGTTTGCTAAAGAAATTCTCCAGTGAATGCTAAGTAATCAGGAAATTTGAGAGCCATTTATTAGCTTGAAATTGGCCTTGGTGACCTAGCCAGTGTGGCTCATTTGGTTGGAGCATGTCCTGTGCACAGAAAGGTTGATAGTTTGATTCCTGGTCAAGGCAAATGTCTGGGTTTTGGGCACAATCCCCAAGAAGGAACCTGCAGGAGGCAGCTGATAGAAGCTTTGCTCTCACATCGATGTTTATCTCTCTTGCTAGCTTTCCCTCTCCTTTTCTCTCTCTCTAAAATATCAGTAAAAATATTTTTTAAGGTGGGGATCTGGGGTTGGGGAGTTGAGATTAACCGGGGAAACTTATATTCATATATGCATAGCTCATGGACACAGACAATAGTGTGATGAAGGCTTGGGAAGGGCAAGTGCAGGATAGGGGAGTTAATGGGAGAAAAAGAACCAACACAAATAAAGCGGACATCTGTAATACTGAAACGGGATTTTTGGACTGGAACACATGGTGTTCCCCTGGGCAGGATGGTTCCTGGGCTCTTTGTCCCACGGAGTCAAAAGATGAATCCATGGACAGAAGGTGGTATAGGAAAGATGGAAATTTTATTGAAGAACAAGTACAGACTCCCACGTGGGGAAGGAGAAAGAGTCTCACAGCACAGACTCCCACTAGGGAGGGGGAAAGAGTCCTGCTGACTTCCTGTTTCCACAGTTTATAAAGGCTGCAGTTCCTGTGTCCTGATACCCCTTCTGATTGGTCAGTATTCCCTTTTGAATTGGTTACTATAGTAACTCCTGAGTTCAAAGGTCAAACATCACATGGGACAGGTGATGCCCTCTTCCCTCATTGTTCTCCTGTTCCTTCTGGGCTTTCTTCCTCTTCCTTTATTTTGTAAATATAGACCTTTTGACTACTCCCAGTTTACTTGTCATATGTAAATGTAACTGCTGCCTCTCCCTTGTTTTATGGAAATGTAACTGTTGCTGCTTCCTTGTCTTATAGAAATGTAACTTCTTCCAGTGTCCCTTGTCTTATGGAAATGTAACTGCCCCTGGCTCCCTTGTGTTACAGAAATGTGCCCTTTTGCAACTCTGTAGTCCTGTGTATTTTTCCATGGACCCCCCAATTCTAAAAATTTCCTAAACCTGCTTATATCCTCCTAAAATTCCTATTTCAATTCTTTCAACAATAAAAATTTAAACATTTTTTTAAAAACAGAGGGAAAGGAAATTGTCCATGGTGGGGTAGTGGCAGCATGGAAATTGGCAAAGGCTAGAAATCAGGGCTTCCCCCCACCACCCTTAGCCCCTTGGGCCAGTGGTTCACAGTGTAAATTTGCTAATGTTTATCACCCTATAATGCTATTGGTACTCTTACATTCTGATATGCTTCCTTTAAAGGTATAGATGGAGGTGAAGTTTTAATCAGATTTGTGGACATGTGCCCAGGAGATTAAAACCATTTCATATGGGTTCTGATAGGGAAAGGGAGGGAAAGAGTCACTGTGTTTTCTCCTGTGCTCCCTCCATCCCCATATCATCTCCAGGAATGTGTTTGGGTGGTGGGGCATAGTTCAGATGAAAACCTTCCAGGCATTTTCAACTCAATTATAAGCTTTATTGATTATTAACTGGCCAGTAAGTCTTTGGAGTGTTTCTTGCCACTCTTGAGAATAAACGTCTGACTTTATAATGAATGCTATAGAAATAAAATTCAATTTGTAGCTGATTAAGAAATGGACTGTATGCATTAAGTTAGTGACAGTACATTGAGCTTGTTGTGATGCAGGTGTTCCAGGGGTCTGGGGACTCAGAGGTCAGAGACACACAGTGGGTTCTTGGCTTTGCTCAGGAAAGAAATTGAAATGAGTCAGCATAGAGTTTAACGTGAAAGAGAATTTATTAGTGAAGCAGTGAGACAAAGGGGGGGCTGTTCCACAGACAGAACTGACCCTCCTTAGTGGGATTTACTTATTTTATTGAGGCTCATTCAGTGGAGGAATAGGGCATTCAATAAGGAGGAGGAATAGTGAGGACTTTTCTGGGAAATGGGTGGTGACTAGAAAGGGGTGGAGACTTCTTAGAAGAGTCCCCTTGACCATGTTGTATTATTTATCCTCACCGGAGGATATTTTTCCATTGATATTTAGAGACAGTGGAAGGGTGGGGGAGAGATAGAGAAACATCAATGTGAGAGCGACGCATCCATTGATTGCCTCCCAAGCGCACCCCGACCAGGGCTGGGCATCTAGCCTGCACCGAGGTCCGTGCTTGACCCAAATCGAACCAGGGATTCTATCCACTGAGACAAACTGGCTAGGCCTTGTTGTGCTCATACATGGGGCCATGGGATGTGTTGCTTAGTATGCTAATATATTACAGTCCTATCTAATAAAAGAGTAATGTGCAAATTGACCATCACTCCAACATAAAGATGGCCGCCCCATGTGACACAAGATGGCCTGCAGGAGAGGGCAGTTGGGGGGGGACCAGGACTGCAGGGGAGGGCAGTTGGGGGGACCAGGGCTGCAGGAAAGGGCAGTTGGGGGGGACCAGGCCTGCAGGGGAGAGCAGTTAGGGGCGACCAGACTAGCAGGGGAGGGCAGTTAGGGGCAATCAGGCTGGCAGGGGAGGGCATTTGGGGGTGATGGGGCCAGTAGGGGAGGGCAGTTGGGGCAGGAGAGGGCAGTTAGGGGCAATCTGGCTGGCAGGGGAGCAGTTAGGCATCAATCAGGCTGGCAGGGGAGTGGTTAGGGCAGTGGTTCTCAACCTTGGCTGCACATTAGAATCACCTGGGAATCTTTTTAAAATCCTGATTATGGACCTCGTCCTCCAGAAATTCTGTTTCTTTGTTACTAATGTTGTGGCCCCACCCCATAACAAAGAAACAGAATTTCCGGAGGATGAGGCCTAGAAATCAGGATTTTAAAAAGATTCCCAGGTGATTCTAATGTGCAGCCAGGGTTGAGAACCACTGGATTAGGGGGTGATCAGGCCTGAAGGCAGAAGCAAATGGGGGCAATCAGGCAGGCAAGCAGTTGGGAGCCAGCAGTCCTGGATTGTGAGAGGGATGCTAGATTGGAGAGGGTGCAGGCTGGGCTGAGGGACACCATCCCCCCTCCCCCGTGCATGAATTTTGTGCACCGGGCCTCTAGTGAGTGTGTAATGAAGCTGGGGTTACCACAAGGTCAAATGAATCACCATGTTGGATTGAATTGGTCTTCAGCTGGTTCTAAGACATAAATTCATTGAGAGTTGCTCTTACTATCTCCTTGACAGTCCCTGTAGGCCTTGTGCTGGGATCCAACCCCAGCAGGTCCAGGGGTCCCCAAAGGTGTAGACGGAGTTGGCGAAGAAGGAATGACACGGAGACAGCGTTCAGTTGATCAGCAGCCTAGCCAGGATCTCCAGCCAGGATCTCCAGCCAAGTTCTGGTCTGGATCTCCAGAGAGGTTCTGCTCTGGATCTCCAGCGAAGTTCTGGTTAGGATCTCCAGCCAGGTTCTGTGTCCATGTTCTCTTGCTAGGTTCTCCAGGTTCTCCAGCCAGGTTCTGTAGCCATGTTCCCTCGCTAGGTTCTCCAGCCAGGTTCTGTCCAGGTTCTCCAGCCAGGTTCAGTCACCAGGTTCTAGTCAGGTTCTCTTGCCAATTTCTGTAGTCAGGTTCAGTCCAGGATCTTTTGCCATGTTCTCTCGCTAAGTTCTGTCTCTAGGTTCTGAAGCCAGTTTCTGTTCAGGATCTTTTGCCATGTTCTCTCCAGCGAAGTTCTTCTGTCTCTAGAGAACGTTCTGTGTAGGTTCTGTGCCTAGGTTCTGTCTCTCTTGGTTCTGTCTTCTAAGTTCTGTGTTGTTACATCTGTATTTATACCAGTTGATTCCAATCCTATCAATCTCTATTCCAAAGGTTAGGGCGTTTCTTATCTCCATTCCAGGGAGTAAAGATTATGTAGCTTAAGCATGATTGTTCGTAGTTAAAGTGATTAATTACCCACCTGGCACTTAGTTAAGA
Organism: Myotis myotis; assembly: GCF_014108235.1. Lineage (NCBI taxonomy): Eukaryota > Metazoa > Chordata > Mammalia > Chiroptera > Vespertilionidae > Myotis > Myotis myotis. The sequence continues at coordinate 50,594,922 of NW_023416315.1, forward strand.
GGTTTTATTCCCTCCCTAACTTCAGGGGAAAATCCCTACCTGGGGAAACAACCTTTCTCAGAGACCTTGGTTAAAACACATAGTGCCAAGAAGGTGAGCAAACATATTAAGAACAGTATGCCATATATGCCAGGTCCCTTGAAACAGCAAGGATGGACCGGCTCCTGGCAGCCTTGTTTGGTTATAGTCCTTTCACCACATACCCTCAGTTATGGTTTGTTTCTTACATAAAAAATGTTCTAAAGTTGTGTTTCTGTTCATACAAGGTATGGTGACATTGGAAGCAACTTTGTAAGACATTGAAAGTCTTGAAAATTATTTTGGAAGAAACTTAACCATAATTTAGAGGGTTCTGAGCTTCTGTGCATGTGTGTATGTTTAGTTTTAGGGGTAACTGTTTTAGTGATGCAGGAAAAAGCACAATGAATGTTTTTAAAGTTCAGGTTAGAAACAGTTATTTCATAAATCACTTGTGCCAGGTCCTGGGCTAAATATTGGAGCTAAAAAGGGATGAGTAACTTATTTTTTTTCCTACATGGCTAAAGTGTATAAACTTTTAAAATGAGCTTATAACTATTATTAGCAAAAAGAGTTAAATACTCTGGTTTATAGGTGAGAATGACTAATGAATTTGCTCACAAATTCCTTTCTAGCCTCCTTTTAAAAACACTTTCAAATGTAGTACAGACTTGATTTAACCATTTAAATTGAATTGCAAAGGCAAATACAGAAAAAGTTATTGATTTCCCCTCTCCCTTTCCCCTCTTCCTTCTCATTCTCTAAGGTAAAATTGGCTTTATCATGTTTCAGCATTCTCTGTGTTCATGTCTGGTGGCTATCTTATATAATAAAAGAGAAACATGCAAATTAATTGTCCCTCTGCTATGCTCAAGCCACACCCATCAGCCAATCAGGAGTGAGTATGCAAATTAACCCAACTAAGATGGTGGCAGCCACGGAGCTGGAGCAAGCAGGAGGCTTGGGTTGCCCCTGGCGATGGAGGAAGCCAAGCTTCCTGCCTGCCCTGGCTAGCCCTGGGCTCTGCTCAAGGCTACAAAGTTTCAATTATAGAAGGTAAATAAATCCCAGGAAAAAAAAGAAAAAAAGGAGAGGCCTTTGCAGGCTTGGGTCGCCGGGGGGCGTGATCAGCCTGTAAACGACCCTCAGCCCCTCACCCAGGCTAGCCAGGCACCCCAGTGGGGATCCCCACCCTAAAGGGGGTGTGGCCAGCCTGAAAACAGCCACCAGCCCCTCACCCAGGCTGGCCAGGCACCCCAGCAGGACCCCCACCCTGATCCGGGACACCCTTCAGGGCCAACCAGCTGGCCCCCACCCATGCACCAGGCCTCTATCCTATCCTATATAATAAAAGGGTAATATGCAAATTGACCCTAACAGCAGAAAGACTGGGAATGACTGGTCACTATGACACACACTGACCACCAGGGGGCAGACACTCAATGCAGGAGCTGCCCCCTGGTGGTCAGTGTGCTCACATAGAGGGAGTTCTGCCCAGCCATAAGCCAGGCTGACGGATGCCAGCACAGCGGTGGTGGCAGGAGCCTCTCCTGCCTCCTCAGCAGCGCTAAGGATGTCTGACGCAACTTAGGCCTGCTTCCTGCTGGCAAGTGGACATCCCTCAAGGGCTCCTGGGCTACTAGAGGGATGTCTGACTGCCAGCTTAGGCCCTATCCCCCGGGGAGCAGGCCTAAGCCAGCAGGAGGACATCTCCCGAGGAGTCCCAGACTGCAAGAGGTCACAGGCCGGGCTGAGGGACCCCCCAGAGTGCACAAATTTTTGTGCACTTGGCCTCTACTTGATGAAGATAATGTTGTATGTGAGGAAAGTGTGAAAATACTAATGGAATTAGGAATTAGGACATGAATGCTTAAGTGTAACACTGATTTATAAAATATTACCCTAAGTCAGGGGTCCTCAAACTTTTTAAACAGGGGGCCAGGTCACTGTCCCTCAGACCATTGGAGGGCCAGACTATAGTTTTTAAAAAAACTATGAACAAATTCCTATGCACACTGCACACATCTTATTTTGAAGTAAAAAAAACAAAACGGGAACAAATACAATATTTGTATTTGCATGTGGCCCGCGGGCCATAGTTTGAGGACCCCTGCCCTAAGCTATGGTGTTCTTTCCAACATATTTCAGTAGAGGAAAACCCCACATTTTGTTCTTTAGAGAGAGTTGCATCTCCTTGGCTGTCCTGAGAATCCTGTTGTTGTCAGTCCCTTTCCCTGGTCTTAAAAATCACTTTCCACTCATTTAATTACCCTAAGTTACTTGATGACTTTGATAGGAAAGAATGCTACATAGTGTTTCAAAAATTATCTGATTTTAATTTTTACTCAGAAACCCAAATAACCTATTATTTTACTAAATCTTTGTTGTATTCTAATGTGGCATTTAAAGATTAATGGCCATCATCTTTTTGTTTGGGACACATTACTAGAGAACGGTTATTTTCTTTTCATTAGTTAAACTTTTATTTTACTTTTTTAAAGTAATATAAGCACAGGCTAACACATTTATAATATACTAGAGGCCCGGTGCATGAAAATTCATGCACTGGAGGAGGGGTCCCTCAGCCAGGCTTGTCCCCTATCACAGTCCAGGAACCCTCATGGGTGGTAGGCAACCTGGCAATCAGGGGAAGGCGACGCCTTAGTGTTCCAGCTAAAATTTTTCCTTTTTGATAGATATTCTTGATATTTGTAAAAATATATGCATATATTTTTTTAAATTAGTTTGCACCTTGCTTTTTTCCACTTATTTTTATATTGAAGATGTTTCCATATTAGGTCATATAGAACTGTTCTACTGTGTGGGTCATAGTATAACCCTATGCTAATGTGTTATTTCCATTATTTTTCTATTAAAAACAAAACCTTTGGATATCTTTGCTTACAGACTATTTTGTGTTTATATTATTTTATGAAAAAGGAAAAAGAAAAGCAATAGTAGAGAGACCTGTTCTGTTAATTCACCTGGATCTGGACCACAGAGGGCCAGTATGGTGCTGTGTGTCAGGTGCTTCCTCGTGGCCTGGTTGCCAAAGCTCTGCCTACTGGTGGCACGAGTTACTCTTGAATTCTCTAAAAGCCCACAGTGCCCAAGATAAAAGTGTTCACCTACCCTGAGCTTAGTAAGATTTCCTCCAGTGTGGGTTTGATTTTTGACATGATAGATTCGTGTGTGTGTGTGTGTGTGTGTTTGTGTGTGAACAAAATTCATAGTCCACAGTTATTTTAAATTTAAATCTATGTATTTTCTGTTTTGCTCAGAAGTCCTTTGATCCAATGGGAGCTTGCTGTCTAATCAGTGTCAGTTGAAGAAGGCAGTGGTAATTAAGTAAACTGTAATTCCAAATAAATGGCAGTTGTTTTCTCCATACAAACTGTAGGTCTCAGAGAACATCAGTCTGTGCTTTGAATATGTCTCAGTTTAGCTTAATTTGGGCTTATTTTGATTACAAATATTGGTATGACTCTTGAATCAAAATCCTGCTTAAGGAATTTTTAAAAAGAAAAAATAGGGTATCTGTATTGTTATTATTCATTCATAGAGTTGTTAAGTGTGAAGCCCTAAACCAGCCGTGGGCAAACTACGGCCCGCGGGCTGGATCCGGCCCCTTTGAAATGAATAAAACTAAAAAAAAAAAAAAGACCGTACCCTTTTATGTAATGATGTTTACTTTGAATTTATATTAGTTCACACAAACACTCCATCCATGCTTTTGTTCCGGCCCTCTGGTCCAGTTTAAGAACCCATTGTGGCCCTCGAGTCAAAAAGTTTGCCCACCCCTGCCCTAAACCTTCAAAACCAACCCATCCCCAAATTAACTTCTCACCATACTCACCCAAAGCCCAGTAGGAAGTCTAGAGAAGGTATTATTAGAAGGGGAGTGTGTGCTGGCATGCTGAACCTTTGGCCCTCTTGTTGCTGGGCAGTGAAAGGGATTCTGCACTTTTCTGGGTAGTCAGAAGTGGGTTGAGGTTGCAGGAGTAGCTTAAGGATGAAAGGGAGGGCTTCTGTTCATTTCAGTAGCACTTGCCAAACCTTGATGTATTCTGCCTTCAGAAAACATTTTAAACCAGCTTTTCAAGTGTGAGTATTATTGTGGGCCCAGCTGTCAACATGTCAAAACCGATGTGATGGCCTATAATTCTTTAGTCCTTTATGATGAACCCTTAGGGTTATGACATTACATCTACCGTTTGCTAGGCAGGGATTGATTTTTCTGACTGACAGGAAACAGTTTATTGTGGCCCAGGTCACCTGAACCCAGACAGCTGACAGAGCAGCTTTGAGGTGTCAGTGTGCTGAGATGAAGAACTTAATTCCTTCATTTGGGTTTTAGTGAGAATGTGTTTATTGGGAGCAAAAATATGGCTAACCTTTGCAAGGGTAAAGAAAATAGATCTTGGTACAGTCTTCTCCTTTTATGTCAAGAAAGACTCAAAACTTTGTTAGATTTAACCTCCCCCTATAACATTGTAAAATATAAAATGCTCTTTTTTTCTGAACTAGCATTTATTTCTAGCATGTGTGGATGCCTGTGAGAATTTATTGGGGAAATTTGTTTTCAGTGGCATAGTTTATATAACGTTAGGATTACCAAACTTGGACAGACTCATTTCCATTGCATCATCAGAAGTAATGCTTTTAGGTGGAAATTGACGTAACCTTTCAAAATCTATTTACACTTCAACCGCAATGGTTGAATTTCAATAACTAAATATGTGCCCAGGTTTCGAGGCTCAATGTTATATTAACATGGATTTTGTTTCTTTTTAAATAGGTAGACATCCATGTAGCTTGAAAAGGTCTAATCTATTCTCAAAGAAAAATTTTCCACACTAGTTATATAGTTGGACTTCTGTGGGCCATCGCCATTTTTTTTTAGATTTTTCTTGAATTATAATGATCAAAATAGCATTTAATTGTTTTAAGGCAAGATTATTGTTTTTGCTGTTGTCTTTCTAGTAGCCTTGCTGGAACATTGTGTATAATATTCATTTAAGAGATCCTGAGGGCTCCGGGATCTAGAAAGGGCCATTGTGTTTTCATTCTGTGAGGAATTGTGTTGAGTATGGAACTGTTTGTCCCTAGAAAATTTGGAAGGAGTCACTTGATTATTGAAGTGAGGAGCTGGAGTTAATTTATTATAAATAGACATAAAGTCAGAATTAGAAGAACTTCTCAACAAATACTTATTGATTGCTTACTAGTATGTGGCATTGCTATAGGCACTTGACCCAGGAGCTTATGTTTTCCTGTAGGGAGTCGGGCATTAGAAAAAAGGATAAATGAATAAATTGATGATAGGTCACTAGAAAAAACAAATTGGGTCAAGAGTAAGTACTGTCATGGGGTGGAGGCATTACTATTAAAGATAGGTTGGTCAAGGAAGCTGTATGACAATCAACTTTGAGCAGATACCTGAGGGTTTAGGTTGAGAGAGAAAGTAATGTGCTCACTGATTACGTGGCTATCTATAGTAGAAATGTTAAAGGTGGAATTGTTCTTGCTATATTTGAGGAGCCCAGCAAGGAAGCCAGTGTGTCAGGGTGTGTGTGTGTGTGTGTGTGTGTGTGTGTGTGTGTGTGAGAGAGAGAGAGAGAGAGAGAGAGAGAGAGAGAGAGAGAGAGAGAGAGAGAGAGAGAGAGAAATGTGATTCTGTAGGGCCTTGTGATTTGTTAGAAATTTTTGGCTTTTACTGATAAGGAAAAACTGTGGAGGGCTTTGAACAGAGAAATGCCATGGTCTATATTTTAACAAGATCCATTTGACTACTGAGTGGAGAACAGAGTTTAGGGAAGGTGAGTGTGGAAGTGAGGCGATTAGAGGGCTTCATGGTAAAATCTAGAGATGGAAAATGTTCAGGTGAATAGGTTATTAGTGGTGAAGTTGGTACCAGATTGCCAAAACTGGAAGGAGAAGGTTTAATTAGAGGAAGGATACCCAGGAGTTTCATTTTGGGCATGCTAAATTTGAGATGTCTGTTACATATCCACGTGGAATTGTTGAATAAACAACTAAACATACAGTTCTGGAGTTTAGGAAAAAAGCCCCAGATTGGAGACATGAATATGGAAGCCATTATTATAGATGGTATTTAAAGCCATGAGTCTAGAGGGCATTATTTGGGAGTCAGTATAGATTGATATAGAAAAGGCCGAAGAATAGATCCTAGAGCACTCCTGCTATAGAAGTTGGTGATACTCTGCATTTATTCAACAAATATTTATTGAGGGTTTTCTGCTCAGATGAGAAGTGAGTAGAAAAGACTGAGAAGGAGCAGGCAGTCATATGAAGAAGTCAAGGGAAGAACATGATTCAAGAAGGAAGGGTGCAAAAGTGATCTGCTCTGTTATGGTACTGAGAAGTGTGAGCCAAGATGAGAATTGAGGTATAGCCATTGAATTGTACAATAGGAGGTCTTTGATGACCCTGACAGTAGTTATTTCCTGGAAGTGGTGGGATCAAAACCTTATTGAAGTGAATTTTGCTGAAGATTGAAACAGAGAGATGGGATCTGAATATGGTGAGGAATAAAGTGAGCATCTAATTTCTCATCTAAACTGGGACACTGCCAATGGAAGGGGGAGCCATGGGGATAATAGAAAATAGTTACTCTAGGTCAGCAGTTCTCAACCTGTGGGTAGCGAGCCCTTTGGGGGTCGAATGACCCTTTCACAGGGGTCACCTAAGACCATCGGAAAACATATATATAATTACAGTGTTTCTCAACCTTCCTAATGCCGCGACCCTTTAATACAGTTCCTCATGTTGTGGTGACCCCCAACCATAAAATTATTTTCATTGCTACTTCATAACTGTAATTTTGCTACTGTTATGAATCGTAATGTAAATATCTGATATGCAGGATGTATTTTCATTGTTACAAACTGAACATAATTAAAGCATAGTGATTAATCACAAAAACAATATGTAATTATATATGTGTTTTCCGATGGTCTTAGGCGACCCCTGTGAAAGGGTCGTTTGACCCCAAAAGGGGTCGCGACCCATGGTTGAGAACCGCTGCTCTAGGTGGTGGGGATGGGGGTGGGAAGAGAGATTTTTGCAGAGAAATACTTGTTTATGTTATGTTTACTTTCTCAGAAGCAATTTCTTATATGACTTACCAATTCTTAGTCTATTGGTAATTCAATTATTTAATAGACTTTGGTATGAAATATGTTCAGAGCTTTTTCATAGTTTTGCTTTGTCCACATGCAGTTTATTTCCTCAAAGAATGAATTGACTTGATAGTTTTGATTTCCTAGTGCACACTTAGAAATATCCTCATAAGCATAGAAGTTGTGCAATATGAAAATGAAATCCATGCCGTAGAGTTTTCATTACTTAATTGAAGTACTTTCAGGGATGAGAGATTCTTCATAATGGTTTTTGGTCCTCTAACAAAATAGGTATTTTATATATAATGACTGGCATGGTTTTGGCTAATATTGATTTTATTTGAGTTCCCATATTTTTTTAAACAGAGATCATAAACCCTTGATAAATTGCTAATGGATTTCAGTCTAACTTTTTATATTGTAAATTGTGCTTCATTTCAGTGTATTTTCACATAGAGTACTGATCTTTAATCTTTTTTTTAAGTCTCTATCAGTAAAAAGTAAAAAGCAAATCATTTGTTTATTTATAAAAAAGTTACAAATAATTTTGGCTATACATATTTTTCACAAAATAGCAATTTAAAAGGTCAAGATAAGGTTGAACAGTATTTTTAAAATAATGTTGCTATTTCCACAATCATAAGTAAATAGTTTGAGATGTCATGTCAGGTTCTCAACTTGGTTACCCATTAGATTCTCTTAATGATGCTTTTACTTAAAAACTTATGATGGACAGGCTTAATTTAGGAACATTGATCAGAATTTCTAGGGAAGCAGATTGGCTTTTTTTTAAAAAAAAAAATCAATGACTGATACGCAGTGAGGTTGAGATCCACTGCTATATATACTTAAGGGTATATTTATCATTTGTGATAATTGATATAATCTCAAGTTCATCCTTCCTTTCCTCTCTCCCTTCTCCCTCCCTCCTTCCACTAAGTTCTTGTCAGTGCTGGCTAGATTGTGTTTGGAGCTTGTTAAGGAAGTACAAGTGATCATTGCTGCCATTTTCCTGTATGATTATGCTTTGACAGAATTTGTACTATCTTTAATATGTGTAGAAAATATTTTCCAATTAGCCATTTTGTGAAGATTTGTTTATTAAAAATCTACAAGTTTACTGGGCACTGGTAAACTGCCAGAGAAGACGCTTACCCAGTTGTTTTTATAATAAATTGTTTTTGTAATTCCTTTTTTACAATAAACTTTTTATGATAAATATAGTAATGTGATGGACATATTGAATATGCTAGATACAATTAATGGTGTCTTTTAAAATTAAGATATGAGAAAAAATAAGAGTATCAGAAATTAGCTGTGGCTGAAATTTAGCTCTATGCAGATAGAAAATCTGGACTAGTAGAGTATGACTCCAGATGCAAATGAAGGCAAAAGAGACTCAGTTTATTTATTTATTTTACTTCTCTTTTTTTTTCCATAGGAAATTTGAAATACTGCCTTGTGATATTGAATCAGCCTTTGGACAAAAGTTTTCGTCATCTTTGGAGCAAAGGTAATCTTAATTAGTGTGTATATTTCTTTGTTTTCTTACTGTATTTGGGATTGATTAACATTGACTGTCAAATATTCTGGAACCTAAATACTGTTTAATAACAAAAAGTGGATTCATAATGTGATTTATCAGAAAGTCCCTTATTGCTTCTCTGTTAACTTATTTATATACTAGTAGCCCTGCACACGAATCCCTGTGCCAGTAGCTCACCAGTAGTTTGCTGCTGCCCTCCAATAGCTCTCCACCCTTCCCACCTCCCATAGCTTGCTGCCCCGCCCTCCTGCTGATCTGTGATCAGGTCGTTACCCTTCATGGTGTAACGACCATTAGCATATTACATCTTTATTAAATAGGATGTGATTTCTTACCATGGGACCCCCAAAAGTAGAATTACAAAGTAGTTTCATTCAATGTATTTCAGCACTACTGTGTGGATGTTAGTCCTGAGTTCTCAACAACTATTTATTCAAGTATAAACAAATATTTTTGGCACAGTGACAGCAAAAAGCATCCACAAATCTCATTCTTCCCAGCTTCCAATAATGTTATCTGCAGTGATCCATTTTGCAAAATAAAAAATGAAGACATGTTACTAGTATATTAGATTTTGTAGGGATGCTGAAAAATATAGTTAAAAATAAAATAGTTTCACATAATTAATACTTCTATGAGGTTTCATGTAAGAAACTGGCTTTATTGACTTTTTTTATTTAACTTTTACAACATTAACTCTCAACTGTTGCCAGTTTTGTACTGTAAACTTTATTTTTTATGTATCTCCATAAAAAAAAATGTCTAGTGGCACTTTAAGATAAATTTTCTTTGTTCAAAGCTTAGTGTGGCTTCACCCATTATTTCAAATCAGTTAAACCTGAAAAGGAGTGAAAATCAAGTGATTTATCAACTGTTAAAATGTGTATACATTTTTTTGGGACACCCTATGTATACATGGAGAGAAGGAAATGTTAAGTGCTTTCATATAGACATCTAGGATAATTCTTGGCTTCATCATTATAAAAAGCAGATCTGTTAATAATTACTAAGGAAAAGTGGAATAGAATTTTTGTTATTCTCATAACAGAAGCTGTGATGTTATGTTTGTGTTGCTCCTCTCCTAAGCAAAGGTATTTCTTTCATTTCTTCCAAGAGAGGCCTAGAAAAAGTATGTGATGGCTTTGTGGTTTGAGATTTCAGCAAGTAAGTGAAGGTTGGAGGCTGCCATGCCGGTCCCTCTAGCTCAGACGTGCAATTTTTTTTTGTACCTTCTGTTTCATGGACGTGAAGACTGAAGAGCAGACAACGGGTAAAAGCTGGGCTGTTAAACCAAAACACAGAAAATTTTGAAGGCTACTGCGCAGTATAAGTCTCTCATATTTACAATCGATGATTTAACTTGAACCTATGCCAACGACACTGTTGAGTAGGTATTTCCTGGGATCTGTTTCAGGAAAAAGACTACTTGAAGGTTTATTTTATTTTAGTTTCTTCCTACAATGCTTAATTGACATGTTTTGAAATTTAGTTTAAATGGGATTCAAGGGAGATTAAAATTATGAAAGTTTTTAAGTGTATTTTCTCTTTAATATTTCATGAAGCCTCAGTGGTTTTCTTGGTATGATCATCGGTATTTGTGAATGGATATTGTCCTTAGATTTCTTACCTATTTTTTTTTTAACAGAAAGCTTTCACTTCCAGTAAATGTCTTTCTCACCCTGAAATATGTGATAAGTGGAAAAAATAGGGATGTTTATGTTTGAATAGCTCTGCTTATTTCTTGTTGTAGGTCAGTTTTTCTCAGCTTGGGGTCACCAGGCTTACCCAGGTCCTCAAAGATAGTGGGAGAGATCACAAAGTTACGTAAAGTTGAAATACAAAAAAAGAAATATGAATCCTTACAGATATTCATTTACCTGGGCTAAGGTTACATGGACTGACCAGGTTTCTAGGAGTTGGGCTTCTCAGTGTATCCTCATTTTTTAACTTTAATTCACAGCCTTTCCCTGTCTCTTCCACAGGACTCGCAGAACAGCGGTGACCATGTTCATTAGGTTATGACTCCATTATCAAATTATGTTAATGTTAATGACAGGTGTTTGTCTTCAGTGTGACCCTTTTTTTCCTCTAATAAGGAATTATTTTCCTTGCTTGATTTCTTCCTTTTTCAGTTCTCTGGTAACCAACCGTAAGATCACACCAGGGTATAGGCAACATACTCTGGTTCCCTTTGGATGAGGCTTAAGTCATAAAATATTGGACCAATCAAGCAGGTTTTACAGTAAAAGGGAGACATCTGTCACAGTTCATGAAATGAAATATAAGCAAGGTCTTTAGTTTTATAATATCAGTTTTCCCTTCTGTTCTGTTTGTAATTAATTGATGGATATCTGTCAGCGCCCTTCTGTGTTGAGGGGGTAGGTGAGCAGCTGGGGACATAACTGTGGCCTCTCGTTATGGCCAGAATTTAGAGTTCAGGGTGCCCAGCGCAGCCTGTTTCTGATGAAGGCATGAGATGTGGTTCTTCAAGCTACAAGTCCCTAGAATGAACTTGCTCTATTCCTGCTTCTTAATAGCTGAACTTATTGTATGTAGTATTTGATTATTCGAATCTACTTTGCTCACCTCTATATGTTTTTTTTCTTTAAACAAAAACACTGTACCCAAATAGAGCTTTTTAATAGGATTATGACTTGCCTCATAATTAGACTGCTCTAACGTAACGATAGTGTTGCCATCAGATTTAAGTTTTAAATGGAGCGACCTGCTGTAAAGAAGCTTGCTTCAGTAGTTTGGTTGTGCGTCCTTTTCCCTCATACACTGTGTACCTCGGTCTCTGTAAACCTTTTTTTAAACTGATTTTTTGAAGTTAAGCTCAATCTAAGTTAGCAAGTTTATATTGAAGAAAGTTGTTTTATGTTTCTATTTTTATTCCCATTTCTCAATTCTGTGAGACCTCTTTACCTCACTTCTGGCATCCAGTATGTTTATTCTCATTAAAATAAGAGAAATTGGGTACCTTCCATTTTTATGTATATATTGGTTGAGTTGATTTGGCCTGCTTTAAAATGCTTGGCATAAATCATTATTTTTAATCCTATTAAATCTGTTTGTGTACATCATCCCTGTTAGAGGAATTTTAAGGGAACAGTGTTTTGACATTTTCCTTGTAATTTAGAAACCACCTCAGGGCTACTCATAAAGCTGGCTCTGGAAGGCTAGCCAGGGTCCACTTTTTTTCTTTTTAAGAATGTGTTTCTAATGCAGTGTGTTCTCTGGCCTCATCTTCCACTGCTACCCCTTCTTATATACTTAATGACTGATAGAGAACTGCTTTTTTTTTTTTTTTTTTGCCCAAAAGTAGATTTATATTCATTTTGCAAATTTCCGCTGGTCTTTTTAAGTCCTGCTCAAATGCTGCCTCTTATGAAGGGACGCTTCCCTGGCTTGACCAGGTAGAGCTAGATTTTCTCCCTGGTATTTCTTTTGTGTTCCTATCACTGATGAAGGTCACCTTCTGCCTCTTTGAGGATAAGCTTCTGGAGATAATAGAGTGCTTAGGTCAGCGGTTCTCAACCTGTGGGTCACGACCCCTTTGGGGGTTGAACAACCCATTCACAGGGGTCGCCTAAGACCATCGGAAAACACATATATAATTACATATTGTTTTTGTGATTAATCACTATGCTTTAGTTATGTTCAATTTGTAACAATGAAAATACATCCTGCATATCAGATATTTACATTACAATTCATAACAGTAGCAAAATTACAGTTATGAAGTAGCAACGAAAATAATTTTATGGTTGGGAGTCACCGCAATGTGAGGAACTGTATTAAAGGGTCGCGCCATTAGGAAGGTTGAGAACCACTCGCTTAGGTGAAGGTGTTTTCCTTTTAATTCCTGGAGACTAGCCTGAGGGTAGGTACTACTGTAGGTCATCTTGGCAATTGCTGAAGGTCAGTGTCTATATTTGACGCTTTCTAGATCCTGGAAATCCTCTTGCTTTGATGTGAATCAGTTGGGAGCAGGAAGTTCTTCCCTGTCTTTCTGTTTCTCCTCACCCCCCTTTGCTCCTCCTCCCCTCTCCCCCAGGTTTTCTCTCCTGAGACTAGGTTGGGTCCCATTTGTATTTCTGCTAACTTGAGCTCCATCACTTATTTTTCCCCTTTACTCTATGACTCCCAGATGCTTATTTGATAATTCTTTGTACAACCTATAAGAACTGATACTTTTTATTAATATATTCGTCTTTCCTCATAGCACGTGTGGAATCATGTATTCCTTTTTTGACTCTGGGTTATATGACTTTGACAGTTGAAGTGCTGATATCAGTGTCATTAGAATAAATTTATATCCTATGTTCATTAAGGTATTATGGTAAGGTGCATCTTTTATTATATAGAGGAATATAAAGTTATTCAATTTAGCAGTATCCTTGTCTTCTAACATTACTGTCTAAAGAGCTACCAGACCAGCACTACTTTGGTCATTTTCTGTCCTAGTATTTCACATTTAAGTGAACATAGAGCCAAAGTTCTGATGAGCAATTTGCATACTTGGTTCTGGTCCATTAAGCAAAACCAGTTTCATATGAGCTGTAGCCCCTGTAAATAAAGCTGGAAGAGAAGATTGTACCAGTCATGCAGAAACATTTAGGGACTATGAAAAAAGCATTTAAATATGTCTTACATTTTAATATATTAGAGGCACAGAACAAAATATATATTTTTTGATATGAGTCCAGAGATGCATTCTGCTACTTCCATCCCCAAATGATGGTGCACTTCTGTTGAATCAGATCTTTTATGATGCTGGGCATTATGATACAAATATTGCTAGAGAGTGATGACCTCTGAGTCACTTTCTTTCCCAGGTTCACTCCTAAGCCTTTGTGTTGTGTTGTGTTTTGTTTCAGTAGTCAAAGTATTATCGGGTGATTAAGGAATTGCACCACAATTTCAACTACTTTATATTTGAAATGCATTTACAAATCTTCTGCTATACTTCCTAATCCCATGGGATTTTATATGAGCTGTTGCACATGATATTCTAAAAGAGAAAAGTCACTTTTAAATATCAAGTTTCACAGCATTACATTTTCTAATATGTTTACTGAGAGGCAAAATAATACATTATTTTATTATTTTTTTAAAATAAATTTTTATTTCAGCGAGGAAGGGAGAGGTAGAGAGAGATAGAAACATCAATGATGAGAGAGAATCATTGATTGGCTGCCTCCTGCATGCCCCCTACTAGGGATTGAGCCACAACCCGGCCATGTGCCCTTGACTGGAATTGAACCCAGGACCCTTCAGTCCCCAGGCCAATGCTCTATCCACTGAGCCAAACCAGCTAGGGCTATTTTGTTTTTTAATATATATATGCATTGTCTGTGTCAAATAATGTACAAGGACTGGGATGTCAGTGAGAAAAACAGAGGCCCTGTTCTTAAAGTGTTGATAATCTAATGTCTGATGTACACTGTCTCATTGTATATATGTATCATAAATATTCCCTGCAATTAGAAGTTTATTATTGTTATGGACTGAATTGTTTTCACCCCAGATGGTATGTTGAAGCCCTAAATACCAATTGACAATATTTGGATGGCACCTTTAGAGAGGTAATTTAGTTGCATGCGGTCATAGGGTGGGGTCCTAATGCAATAGGACTAGTGTCCTTGTAAGAGAGATGCCAGGGGTGGCACTCTCTGAGAAAGCCATATGAGAAGGCAGCCATCTGTAAGCTAAGGAAAGAGGCCTCAGGAGAGACCAACCCTGCTGACACCTTTATCTTGAACTTCTGGACTCCAGAACTTTGAGAAAATAAATTTCTGTTGTTTGTCTCCCCGGTCAGTGGTATTTTGTAAGCCCTAGCAAACTAATACTGTTATATATAAGCCTTCTTGGCAAGTTGAGAATTGTTCAGTCCTCTCTTCTCTATAGAAGGACCCATTTTATTTGTAAGTCTGGTGCCAGGTATTATTATAGGCAGTTCTGGTCTTACCTTGGTACCTGCAGCTTCAATCAATTATGATAAGAATTGAACTTCCCTTGATTCAATGCTGTAGCCTGAGGCTGATACTGGTCCCCCTTTGTTTAAAGACGACCTTTCACTGACCTCAGAAAACAGTGGAAATAATCTATATATTAGAAGTTAGTTTGATGGATATAATCAGGCTTTGGGAAATCAATCTGGGGTACTTTAAACAGATACAGAAAAAAAGTTTAAACAAATGGATTAAAGCACAGGTTTAGATGACTCAATCATTCATGATTATTTTGGGCATTGATCTATTGCCCTTTATAAAGATGAGAAGAATTTGCTTTTCTTGTAAAACACCAGTTAGAAAAATTCATTGAATTACTTTGTGACCATTATAAACTCTGTCTGGATATTCTGTAAGTTATTTCACATTAAGACCAACCTTAAATGTAATTCTTCCCTAATCTAGTACAACTTCCACAATATAAATCATAAGTGTTCAATGTTAATATCTAGTATATTAATTACACTTATCATTCAACAGTGAATTCAGAGTTGATATTTATTTAGAAAACATTTAACAAAAATCATAAACATTTTGCTTTAAAGGGCCATACCAAGAAAGTGAAAAGACAACCCACAGAATAGGAGTAAATATTTGCCAATCATATGTCTGATAAGAGGATTATATATAGAATGTATAAAGAGCTCTTACAACTCAATAAGAAAATAAGTGACCCAATTAAAAATGGTGCAAAGGATCTGAATAGACAATTTTTCAAGGATAATGTACAGCCAACATGCACACTAAAAGATAGATGCTCTATATCATTAGTCATAATGGAAATACCAATCAAAACACAATGAGATTCTAATTTCCACCCACAGATAGCTGGCATAAAAAAAGTTAGATTTGTGTTGGTAAAGGTGTGGTGAATCAGAACTCTTATACACTGCTGGTAGGAGTGGTGAAGTCACTTCCAAAGATATTCTGTCAGTTCATTAAATACCATGAGACCCAACAGTTCTAGGTATATTCCCAAAAGAAATGAAAACATATCCACCAAAATGTGTGCACGAATGTTCATAGCACCATTTTTCATAACTGCCAAAAGGTGGAAACAATCCTGATGTGTATTAACAATTGAATGAATAAACCAATGTGCTATGTCCATGAAATGGAAATTTGCTCGGCCATAGAAAATGTAGTTTTGATATATGCTACATGGATGAACCTTAAAAACGTTAAGCTATATGAAAGAATCCACACACACACAAAAAAACCCCACCTCGTGTTACATGGTTCCATTCATACAAACTATTGAGACCAGTAAATTTACAGGAACAGATAATATATTAGTGATGCGTAAGGCTCTAAGAAATGGGAAATTAGGGAGAGTAACTAAAATGTATGTTTGTTTTTTTTTATTTTAGAGTGATAAAAATATTCTAAAATTGACTGATGATGGTTGCACAAATCTCTGACTATTCTAAAACCATTGAATTATTTAAACGTGTCAATTTTATGGTAGGGAAATTATATCTCAGTAAGCTGTTACAAAAAATAATAGGCAATTGTGTCTTCATTAGGATGTTCCCTTTTTTTGTTTAGTATTTTATTTATTTTATTATATTTATTTTATTATTTTACTTTATTTTATTGTTGACAATATTGCAAATGTTCCCCAGTTCCCTCCTCCCAAGCCCTGTCCGACCCCAGGCCTTCACCACAGTATTGTCTGTATCCATTGGTTATGCACATCTATATATATAAAGAAGTAATATGCAAATGAGGTCAGGACTTCGTAATGACCACGACCAAGGCCCCAAGCCTGAGAGAACAGCACGCAGGCACAGCCCAGAGCTGAGACACCAACACAGAGGGGCGTCTGCTCCAAGCCTCCGTGGTGCGGCTGGGGCAGGCCCCCAGCGGACGCGCGCACGCGCACACACACACACACAGGGCGCCTGCTCCGAGCCTCCACAGCCAGACTGAGGCCCAGGGGAAGCGGGCCTAAGCCATCTGTAGGACATTCCCTGAGGGCTCCCAGACTGTGAGAGGGGGCAGGCTAGGCTGAGGGACCCCCACCCCCAGCGCACGAATATTGTGCACTAGGCCTCTAGTATGAATGTAGGTTCTTTAATCTCTTCCCAGTTCCCCTCTTCCCTTCCCCACCTCCCCTAAGACATGTCAGTCTGTTCTGTGCTCCATGCCTCTGGACCTATTTTGTTTTTTTGTTATGTTCATTAGATTCCACTTATAAGTGAGATCATGTGATATTTGTCTTTCTCTAACTGGCTAATTTCACTCAGCATAATATTCTCTAGATCCCTCCATGTTATCTCAAAGGGTAAGAGATCCTGTTTTTATTACAGCTGCATAGTATTCCTTTGTGTAAATGTACCACAGCTTGTTTATCTGCTCATCTACTGATGGGCACTTGGATTGTTTTCAGATCTTAGTTATTGTAAATAATGCTGCTATGATTATAAGGGTGCATATATTCTTTCTGATTGGTGTTTTGGGTTTCTTAGGATACAGTCCTAGAACTGTGATCTCTGGGTCAGACAGTAGTTCCATATTTAAGTTTTTGAGTAAACTCTATACTGTTTTCCATAGTGGCTGCACCAGTCTGCATTCCCACCAGCAGTGTGCTAGTGTTCCCTTTTCTCAACATCCTCGCCATCACTTGTTTGTTGATAGATAGATGATAGTCATTCTGGAAGGTCTAAGGTGATTTCTCATTGTAGTTTTAATTTGTATTTCTCTGACGATTAGTGATTTGTGCATTTTTTCATATGTTTCTTGGCCATTCGTATGTCCTCTATGGAGAAGTGCCTATACATTTTTAAAATTGGATTATTTGTCTTCTGCCGGAAGCCGGTCCGTCCTTGCTGCTTGACACAGTTGCTGCAGGGAAGAAACATCTGCACAGCATATGTTTCAAGGGGCCTGGCGTATATGGCATACTGTTCTTAATATGTTTGCTCCCCTTAGCACTATGTGTTTTAACCAAGGTCACCTCTCCGAGAAAGGTTGTTTCCCCAGGTAGGGATTTTTCCCTGAAGTTAAGGAGGGAATAAAACCCCTTAACTAAATGCCAGGCGGGTAGTTAATCACTTTAACTACGAACAATCACCCTTAAGCTACATAATCTTTACTCCCTGGAATGGAGATAAGAAACGCCCTAACCTTTGGAATAGAAATTGACAGGATTAAAATCAACTGGTATAAATACAGATGTAACAAGATAATAAAACACAGAACCTGGCTGGAGATCCTGGATAGAACCAGGCGAGAGAACCCAACCATACTGATCAACTGAACGCTGCCTCCGTCCACACCTTTGGGAACCCCTGGACATGCTGGGGCTGAACCCCGGCAGTCTTCCTTTTGTTGAGCTGTATGAATTCTTCATATATTTGAAATTAACCCCTTATCAGATGTGTCATTGGCAAATATGTTTTCCCATACGTGGGTTCCCTTTTCATTTTGATGATGGTTTCTTTTATTGTGCAGAAGCTTTTAATTTTGATGTAGTTGCATTTGTTTATTTTTTCCTTTGTTTCTCTTGCCCTAGGAGATACTAGTATATCAATGAAAATTCTGCTATGTGAGATATCTGAGATTTTGCTGCCTATGTTTTTCTTCTAGGATTTTCATGGTTTCATGACTTGGGATGTTCACTTTTCTTAAGTATTAATTTATACCAAAATTTGTCTTATACTTTGTCCTTGCTTCTGGATACATCCATATAGTATTTGGGCCAATAGTTCTCAAATTTAACATGTATCAGAATTACTTACAGGGTCCCAACTTCAGCATTTTGGATTCATTAGGTCTTAATTTTTACCATTCAGATCTTTACATGTATTTTTGGGTTTGTACCTAAGTATTTTGATTTCTTCGAAGTGATAAAGGTGAATCTGTGTTTCAAATTTTGGTTTCTACATGATTGTTGTCATTATATAGAAATGTGATTTGTGTGGGGGAGAAGAGATCCTAATTTGAAAATTGACCGTATTTGTTCCATAGGAAGTAATGAACCACACAAAAGACTCCTTTATTTAAGTAAAATCTTCAAATTTTTTTCATAATTTTTTGAGGTTTTGTATAATGTTCAGCCACACCATAAAAAATCCTTTAAAATGTATATTTATTTTGGGAGAAAATTTTAGAAAAAAAAATTTGTTCAGAGAAAAATTTGCTGAGAAAATGAGTGATCAACAATACAAAATGATTTTGGGACACATTTATAGTGTAATGTATGTAGAAATAATTCAAGTTTGACTTTTTTGTGTGCTTTTTCAGACTAAATTTGTTTTGATTTTGTGTTTAGTTTTAAAAAGTCAGCTTGATCAGCCTTGCCTCCAAAATTACTCAGTATGTCTCCTCCTAAATAGACACTAACATAAAACACAGTGATTTGGACATTCGGTTAATGACATTTAATATGAATTTACACATATTGATTTACTCATTCAATCATCTATTTAAAACCATAAATTAAGTGTGTTCAGTAGTCAGCACACACAGATTCATATCTGAAGCCTTGTGGTGGATTTATGTGTTATTTTCTCAGTAACCCAAGGTTTGCTCTTCTCTGATAAGACCTCCCTTTATTAGTTAAAGTTGACTTTGCTGCCTTCACACAATATTCACTACCGCTCTTTATTGGTTGTAGAGTTATGACCAGCATAAATAAAGCAAGCAGAAAAAGAAGCAGCAGAATAGACCATTTATTTTCATGCATTTTGGTTGCCATTTAAATCACAATTGACAGAGTAAAGTGGAGTTAAATGGTCATCCTTAACAAGTCAGGAAAAAAATGTGCAGTTCTATCCCTCCAGTGTTATGTTTTATGAATATATCACATTTAGTTCAGAATAATGATGATTCAGTAATGACATTTTATTCTTTAAGCCTGATGAGTAGGATTGGGAAGGGCTGTTTATTCTTTCTTTCCATTTCACTATAACAGTTTGACAAGAGTGAGAGACACTGACTGATGCTCTACACAAACTGTGTTTATAATGAAGTGCTGGAGTTAAAATAGAAATATCTCCAGCCTCATTCAGATCCTAGTGTGTTGGTTGGTTGGAGGGCTGTCCAGCTTCTTTTCAAATGTATATTATAAGGATTAGAATATAAATACATAGGATTATGTATGTGAATTGTGTGGACAAAAAGGGACCACATGCTAACCTGACAAGCTCAGGGAAGGTCTGCATGGCAGTCTTACAAACTCAAGAGACCGAAAGTAACCACAAAGGATGGTCTGAAATTAAACTTTAAAAGCAGTTATGGTGGGTAGTCATCTCCTAGGCAGGTATCCCTAACAAGGTCAACTTTACCTTAACTGAGCTTGTGAAGGCAGCCTGGGCCCCCCTCCCCCTCCTTAACCTGCATTCTGATGCATATGCTTGCTAGCCCCAACCCCCTTTCCACTTGTGTCCTAGCTAGCCTTGCAGAACCTGTTTATCTGAACACTTCCATTTTATGGAGGCCATAAACCATGAACCATACACATCTCCCGGAGGGGGTTGGCAGCTCTGGTGCTAGCCAGGCCAGGCCTTTGGGTGTAATCTCATGTCCCCCATTCCAACCATGGGGGCTGCAAAGCCCATGAAAAGTCCAGAGTCCTGGTCCATATTTGGGAGACAAAAAAACTAAGGAAATAAAAGGGAAAGCCCCCTACTCTCCCCCTCACCCCCCTCAGATTTGGGATCCAATTCCCCTGGGCCATTCATCACCAGTGCTTCCTGTAATAAAGTGTTCCTGATCTTCTGAGTGCCTGTTGTGTGTTTTCTGGTCACCTGGTAAATTCTGTAACAAGCTAATTGTCTTTTTGCATCTACAATAACATTATCATTGAAATGTCAGGGTAACTCGTAACTTCCCTTTTCTCCAGACCCCTGGGCACAAGGAAATGTGCTTGGGCACTAGCACAGAGACCATAACTTCCTTCATCGTTACTGTTCTCATGTTAATTGTTGACTGTTAACTATCCTGTACCCACCTAAGTAAAAGAAGTATGTGTCTATCATTTTACTTTAAAAAAAACCACATATCTTATTGATTTTTAACAGAGAAGGGAGAGGGATGGAGAGTTAGAAACATCGATGAGAGAGAAACACCGATCAGCTGCCTCCTGCACACCCCCTACTGGTATGTGCCTGCAACCAAGGTACATGCCCTTGACCTGAATCGAACCTGGGACCCTTGAGTCCACAGGCTGACGCTCTATCCACTGAGCCAAACCAGTTAGGGCTATCATTTTACTTTTTATCCAATCCCTGAGGTTCCCCTGCTTTGCTTTCTCCCACTAATCTATCACTAATGGAGTTCATGCAACCCACTTATGTCTCCTCCTTTGATTGTGATGAATAAAAATAGGTGAAAAACCACCATTCTCTGGAGCATTATCCCAATCCCTTGAGATTCTGCTTCCTGGCAATTGTGGACAGTTTGGCTCAAATAAACTCACAAAAAATTCTTTACAGGTTTGAATGTTTTTATGTTAACAACAGTAAATAATCTTTTGCAGTGCTTTAACCTGCAAAATCCTTTTATTGAAGTAAAATCATATCTGAGAAATCTTGGAGTTCCCAGGACAGTAAACAGATAAAAGTGGATGGGGTTCTTTGGTTGAGGTTCCTCTGGCCACCAGGCCTTCTCACTGCTGCCTCCAAGTCTCCACTGACCTGTCACAATGTATATGAATAACAGGGATTTTTGCTAATCCTTCCTTTGCTATTCCTTAGGTTTATCTTCCCTATTTATGATAGCTACGTTGAGAACTAC
Source organism: Myotis myotis (assembly GCF_014108235.1). NCBI lineage: Eukaryota > Metazoa > Chordata > Mammalia > Chiroptera > Vespertilionidae > Myotis > Myotis myotis. The sequence continues at coordinate 50,616,383 of NW_023416315.1, forward strand.
CTTTGGGTTATAAAGAATTTTTTAAATGGTTGAATGTTGTATTTTAACTAGTTTGAATGGAATACATCTATAGTTGTTTCATTTTGTTTACTTCATGAACTGATACCAATGTAGGCAGCATGGTTGTTTAAAGATAATAACATACAGAATTCCATTATGTTTACCATTTTACTATTTGTTAACCAGTTTCCTTATGTTTGCTGTGTAAGCAGATATAATGGAAAGGAAAAAGATAGATGCTCAAAGTGAATTCTGTAAATTTAACATGACACATTTTATATTTTCAATTATGTGAGGTTTCAACCAATATTTAGTCATCATTGTCTTAGTCTAAGTGGGATTTCTAGACATAACATTGGTATGTAGCTTGGCATAAAATTCTCTGTTCATCACTGAAAGAAATACAGACAGGCTCTGACTTACAGTGCTTTACATTTTTTTTTTTTTACTTTACAATGGTGCAAAAATGATATACACTTAGTAGAAACTGCATTTCAGATTTTGAATTTTTATCTTTTCCTGGGCAATGGCAGTGAGCCACAGCTCTGGGTCAGGCACACGACCACAGGAGTAAACAACTGATACTCTTTACAGTGTACTGTGTTGCCAGCATTGTGGGGTATTATGTTCTGAGCATGTTCAACTGCAGTTCAGAGGTATATGGAAGGGCAGTATAGGTAGGGTTTTCAGTTATTGTTTTATATCTTTTGCAGTTATGTTTAGTGACAGCTGTAATGTGTTAGACTTGTCTTTTAGTCAGGATTGTTTTCAATTTACATTCTCACATTTTACAATCATTTCCTTCAGAAGGGAGCTCTGAGTGAACTATTAGATTCATGTGATTAGATAAAAGTGGTGAGGAGGTTTTTGTTCCTAAGTGGAGAGAATAGTTTAATGTGTCCCTGTGTACTCATCATCCATCTTCAACAATTACTGGCCAATTTTGCTTCATATATATTTTCCCCCACTGGATTATGGGAAAGCAAATGTCAGATATCATTTAATTTCCATACACAAATAAGGAAATTTTTAAAAAGATTTATTTCTGGTCTTTGTTTTATGCTGTTGACTTAATCTACACTAGTAAAAGACAAACATGCAAATTGACCATACCTTTGCTACACCTTAAGCCATTCCCACCAGCCAATCAGAGTGACTATATGCAAATTAACCCAACCAAGATGGCGGCCGGCAGCCACAGAGCTGGAGTGAGCAGGAGGCTTGGTTGCTCCAGTGATGGAGGAAGCCAAGCTTCCGGCCTGCCCCGGCTGGCCCTGAGCTCCACTCAAGGCAACAAAGTTTCAATTATAGAAGATAAATAAACCCCAGATACCTGCTTTCAGCCGGCTGTGGCCACGGAGCTGGAGCGAGCAGGATGTTTGGGTTGCCCCTGGCGATGGAGGAAGCCAAGCTTCTCGCCCACCCTGGCCGGCTCTGAGCTCCACTCAAGGCTACAAAGTTTCAATTATACAGTGGGGCCTTGACTTAAGAGTTTAATTCGTTCCGTGATGGAGCTCGTAACTCAAATTACTCGTATGTCAAATCAAAAAGTAAACAAGACACATGATGCTGAGCTGATGTTGTGGCATTCACTGTGACGTTCGCTGCGCCAACTAGTGGTGGGGTATCTGAAGCTGGCTTGTAACCTGAATTTTAGCTCGCAACTCAAAGCAAAGAATCGGCCGAGAGATGGCTCGTATCTCGAAAAACTCGTTAGTTGGGACACTCGTAAGTCAAGGCCCCACTGTAGAAGGTAAATAAATCCCAGAATAATAATAATAAAAAAAGAGGCTGGGAGCTTCTGTCGCTGGGAGGCTTCGCCAGCCTGAAAACAGCCCTCAGCTCCTCACCCAAACTGGCCAGGCACCCCAGTGGGGACCCACCACCCTAAAGGGGTGTGGCCAGCCTGAAAACAGCCATCAGCCCCTCACCCAGGCTGGCCAAACCTCCATGGGGTGAGAGTCCCCACTGGGGGGAGCTTGACCAGCCTGCAAACAACCATCAGCCCCTCACCCAGGCTGGCCAGGCACTCCAGCGGGACCCCCACCCTGATCCGGGACACTCTTCAGGGCAAATCAGCCGGCCCCCACCTGTGCACCAGGCCTCTATCCTATATAATAAATAAAAGGATAATATGCAAACTGACCCTAACAGCAGAACGACTGGGAATGACTGGTCACTATGACACACATTGACCACCAGCGGGCAGACGCTCAATGCAGGAGCTGCCCCCTGGTGGTCAGGGCGCTCTCACATGGGAGGAGCTCTGCTCAGCCACAAGCCAAGCTGATGGCTGCCAGCACAGCGGTGGTGGCGGGAGCCTCTCCTTCCTCCTCAGCAGCACTAAGGATGTCTGACTGCAGCGTAGGTCTGCTCCCTGCTGGTAAGTGGACATCCCCTGAGGGCTGCCGGGCTGCCAGAGGGATGTCTGACTGCCAGCTTGGGCCCGCTCCCCCAAGGAGGGGGCCTAAGCCAGCAGGTGGACATCCTCCAAGGGGTCCCAGACTGCAAGAGGGCATAGGCCTGGCTGAGGGATCCCCTGCCCTCCGAGTGCACAAATTTTTGTGCACCGGGCCTCTAGTATTAATATAATATACTTGAGTTTCTCCTATTGAAAAATCCCAAAGTGCCTCCTTTGGCATCCATGAATTAAAGCCAGATGCCCAGGAAAGATGTGAAAATAGATGGAATTGTTACATTTTATTTTTTTAAATTTATTTTTATTGTTGAAAGTAATACAGATGTATCCTTTTTCCTCCCATCCAACCCATTTAGCCCACCCCTCCCCCCACCTCAGGCCTTCACCACACTATTGTGTGTGTCCGTGGGTTATGCATTTAAGTCCTCTGGTTAATCTCCACCCACATCCACCTACCCACCCACCCCCATATTCCCTCTGTGATTCGTCAGGCACTCTGTTCCATACTTCTATGCCTCTGGATCTGTTTTGTTCATCAGTTTATTTTATTCATTAGATTCCACATATGAGTGATACCATGTGATACTTAATCTTTCTCTGACTGGCTTATTTTGCTTAGCATAATACTCTCTAGATCCCTCCATGCTATCTCAAAGGGTAAGAGATCTTTTTTTTGCTGCGGCATAGTATTCCATGGTGTAAATATACCACAGCTTTTTTATCCACTCATCTGCTGATGGGCACTTGGGCTGTTTCTAGATCTTAGCTAGTGTAAACTGTGCTGCTATGAACATAGGGGTGCATATATTCTTTCTGATTGATGTTTCAGGTTTCTTAGGATACATTCCTAGAAGTGGGATCATGGGGTCAAATGGCAGTTCCATTTTGAAGTTTTTGAGGAACTTTCATACTGTCTTCCATAGTGGCTGCACCAGTCTGCATTCCCACCAACAGTGAACTAGTGTTTCCTTTTCTCCACATCCTCGTCTGTACATGTCATTTGTTGATGTTAGCCAATCTGACAGGTGTGAGGTGATACCTCATTGTCATTCTAATTTGAATCTCTCTGATGATCAGTAACTTTTAGCATTTTTTCATATGTCTCTTGGCCATCTGTATATCCACTTTAGAGAAGTGTCTATTTAGGTCCTTTGCCCATTTTTTAGTTGGGTTGTTTGTCTTCCTTTTGTTAAGTTGTATGAGTTTCTTATATATTTTGGATATTAATCCTTTATCAAATGTGTCATTGCCAAATATGTTCTCTCATACAATGGGATCCCTTTTTATTTTGTTGCTGGTTTCTTTTGCTGTGGTAGAAGGTTTTTTTTGTTTTGAATTGTTACATTTTAGATGTTGTGATCAAATATGCTCCCAGTCTTTCATTCTGCTTTCCTAGGTAGAAAAGCACTGGATCATCTTTGATGCTTTCTTTTCTTCCTTCCCTCCTTTATAATATGTTGTCAACCTCTGTTGATTTTTTAAAAATTCTTTAAATGTCTGTTTAATTCACTTTTAACTCTGTATATTCACTGCTGCCATCTTTCTTGACTGATCATTATATGTCTCTCAAGCTATTTTCTCAGATCACATTTTCTTTTCCGTTGCCATTCATCTCTTGGACTGCACTCCCTAGCCTTCACCATAACCCTTTGCAGTAGCTATAGTGTGTACTCCATCCCATTTCAATTCCTTTTTCTGATATTCAGTTTCTTCCATAGTGGACCCTGTCATAACCTCATCTTTTTTTATTTACCAGCATAAACCATTCAGTCTCCTCTCCAGAATGCCCTTCCTCTGTGCTGGGCCATCCTCATTCTTGACTCTCTGCTGCAATGTGTACTCTCTTCTTGGTCTGTAAAACTGTCCTCTTTCTCCTTTGGACTCTGGTCTACCTTTCCCTCAAAGTCCAGTGTGTCTCCTTCTGTCAAATCCTTCTCTATGACTCCAGGCCTATAGTGATCATTTTCTTTTCAGAATTTACCTAAGTGTGAGTAGTGGATGATATGACATGGAGTCTTCGGTTGCCCTTATTCTTGTATTATTTCAATTCTTTTATGGCTTTTGGTTTCTAAACTGGATAGGTATGTTGTTGGGTACAGGGGTTTTTCAAAACAATATTATACACAGGGTATGAATTTCATGTATACCTGTTGATTAAAACTCTTGAATATGATATATTCCTGGACTATTTTAACTAACCACCTAGTCTTTCTATAATACACATTCCTGTTTTTGTTGGTGTGTTGTTGTTGTTTTTTGTTATTGTTGTTTTTTGCAGACTATTTCAGTTATGCACATTCTGTGTCAGTTTCTTGTTTAGATTTAATTTCTTTGATGAATGCTGTGGCCTCATAATGCATCTTCTGTGATTTTGCCCCATCTTTCAAGCACTCTTCTATTCCTTTGAATGTTTTTATTTTTTCATTGAGTTCTTTGAGTTACAGGGATATTTCTGGTCTGATTTTCATTTGCTTGATAGCAGCATTTTCCTAGTGACTTTTCTCTGTTTTTTTTTCCTCTTTACTTCCTATTTCTTCTACCCTCTCTTGTCTTCCCTCCCTCTCTCTCCTTTAACTTCCTGGTCTGGTCTAGATCCTGTGCTTGTTTTTATTGATCTTTGAATGAATTGAATGCCTCCTGAACCACTGAGTTGCACTGGTGGATGTGGGGGCTGTGAGAGCATGAGGAATAGAAATTCTTCCTGGTTCACAGAAGCACTTTACCACACATGGTTGTATATCGAGAGTGTTTAACATTTACTGATTATTGCCACTGCAGTGGGAGCCAGAGGCTGTTCACAATTTGGTCATCTGCCTTGTCTGCTTTGTCTCAGCAACAGTATTTTCTGCGTTGATTTTGTATCTAAATCTTAAGCCGAAAGTCTCCTCTCAGCATCTTCCTATACCCCTTCTTGCATTCCGCATATATGGTGATTGGGTGAGAGATTTTTGCCTAGTTTTCCCTAAGATGTAATTTCCGTCTTGTTTTCGTTCTGGTATTTTTTTGGGGATGGAAAAAGGACAGAGACTTCTCCACTCTGCTCTCTCAAAACACTCATCTTAAAAAAAACCACTTTAAATTTGTCAGTTATTTATTCCAGCTAACAAAGCCTTCTGTGGAGTAGTATTTGGCTTCTTGGCTTCTTTTATTTCCTGTTTACTTTTCCTCTGCTTGTTAATTGTTTTACTGGAGGATGAGATTTCACTGTCTGGTTCCCAGGTGGGGTTAACATGAACAAGTGGGGCATCCTGCACTGTGAGGATGGTTTGTTTTGAGGGCACACCATGGTAATGACTTACTAAAAGTATGGTAGAGATCAATATTTCCATCTCAGTTCACTTCTCTGGGCTATAGTGTCCTCCTTTGTGCATTTATGAGGTTGTATATCTTATGAATTATTAAAACATGCTTGACTGCATCTTTTTAAAAAGAATGGAAGTATCTTTTATTTGCCTGCTTTCCCATCCTGAGGCACTGGTTTCCTTTTATTATTGAACTAGAGGCCCACTGCATGGGATACTGGAGGGGGTGGGGGAAGGGGGCAGAGTGGGCCCCTTAGCCTGGCCTGCACCCTCTCGCAATCCGGGACCGCTGGCTCCTAAACACTCGCCTATCTGATTGCCTCTAACCGCTCTACTGGCCTGCCTGATCACCCCTAACCACTCGCCTGCCTGCCTGATCACCCCTAACCACTCTGCCTGCCTGCCTGTTTGCCCCTAACTACTCACCTGCCTGCCTGATCACCCCTAACCGCTTCTGCCTCAGCCCCTGCAGCAGGGGCTTCCTCCGGAAGGCCGTCCAGAAGGTCATTTGGCTGTCCGGTCTAATTAGCATATTATGCTTTTATTATTATAGATTTTACTTAGTGTTGCTTTTTATGTTGCAAGGATCAAGGCTGTAGGGAGAAAAGAGTTCTGTACTTTGGTGGGAAAGGAGGTAGTTATTTTAGTTTCTATGATCAAATACCAAAAGTTGTTTTCAAATGCACTGCAGCCAAAACAAGGAAAACACAAAACACCTACTACCTGCTAGTCACTGAAAATGACGAACAGTATGTGTCTGCCAGCAGAACTTATAATTGTTTCAGATTTACAAGCATAACAATGAGGTACATTTTGCATAGTGAAATATTTCTTTTTGTCCATTATGTTTGCAAGCTGCACTCCATTCATCATGTTTGCAAATAGCACAGTAGCATTTGAGCAACCTGAGCCAAGTGTAATTTCCAGCTATTGAAATTATTTCATTTTTAGGTCCTGTTACAAACTATCATCTAACAACAAATCTCACTATTTTTTTTTTTACTCTATTTATATTTCCATTGATTTTTTTTTTGGTTTGTTTTTATTTTCATATTAATAAAAGTGTTTTTCATTGATGCTTGGGGTGTAAGAATGGACTGGAACACATTAAAGGGATTCATAGTTTTATCTTTGTGTAACTTAACTGTATCATTCACAGAACTGATTAACATTCTAATTTGCATCTCTTTTGTTTCTAAAAAAGTCACCTCTAGACTCTAGAATAGAGAAAAGCTAGCTATAATAGTTATGTATTTTTATGTTCCTGCTGGTGTGGCTCAGTAATTGAGCATGGACCCATGGACCAGAAGGTCATGGTTTGTTTCGTAATCAGGATATATGCCCGAGTTGTGGGCTCAGTTCCCAGTGTGGGGTGTGCAGGAGGCAGCCGATTGATGATTCTCTCTCATCATTGATGTTTCTATCTCCCTCTCTCCCTTCCTCTTTCTGAAATCATTAAAAATGTATTTTAAAAAATACTGTGTACTTTTAAAAATTGCTATAATATGAAGATTCTACTGTTTGAGTCAACATTTGAGGTTATAAAATGCCTTCAGCTTCTTCCTTTGGGATATATAGCAGGTTCATATATGTAATGGGGGAGAGAGGCCTTGTTCTGGGAACTGTATTCCCTTATCATGGATATTATTTATACAACTGCTAATTTTTTAGATTTGGCGATTCTGAAAGTATGGAAGTGGTAATAGATACTATGTCTCATACCTTCTTGACTACTGCTAGTGAAAATAAACGCAATGTGAGCCACAATACACATTCAAATCTCCTTGTTGGCACATTGAAAAAGTAAAAAGAAGCAGGAGTAATTGTAATACTGTCTTATTTAATACAGTCTATTTAGAATATTATCATTTTCAACATATAATCAATGTAAAAATTATTAATGATAATTCAATATTCTTTTTAAACCTAGTCTAAGAAATCCAGTTTCTTACAACACACAACATACAAGATACAGCATACAGCACATCTCACTTGAGACTAGCTGCATTTCAGATGCCCAATACCCAAGTGGCTACCATACTGTATAGATAGTTCTAGACTGTGGTCCCTTTGAGAGTTGGAACCATGTCTGGTTTTTGCTGCATTTCTGGCTACTGTTGGTGCTCATTCAGTCAGTGCCCACAAGTGAATGAGTGAGTGAACAAAAGATACTGGGAAGGTTATTATGTAGATTGATGCTGGTCACTAATAGTATCAGTATCTCCTGTTGAGAGCAGTGGGGGCAAGCTTTGAAGAGAGAAGTTGCCAAGGATTTATTGCAGGAGACAGATAGCAGGGGAAATAAAGAGGGTGTTCAGTCTCCATCAAGGTATACCTTCCAGCGTTTGTCCCTGCGTTCCAGCATTTGATAGTCAGCACCTTTCATATTTACTGAGAGAGCTTCCTCCACAGAAGCTGTATCCAAATTTATAATCAAGTCCCATATACACGTTAATACAAATGGACGCCAGCGTGTCTGCTTTAGTTTGATACAATTGTGTAAGTCAGTGCAGTCCATCTGGATTGCAGTGGGTGTATGTAGTGAAAGTAATATGTGCATGTTCTGTGAACCAGTGAACGCCCACTTAGCATATACCATTGAGGTGAGGTTTTTTCCTGTGCACAGGAGGCCTGGAAATAATTGCAGCATTCTTCAAAATAGTAAAAACATATAAGTCACCTAAGCATCTATTAATAGATAAACATTTTGGACACATTCATTAACTCTGTACAGAAGTTAAATGCATCTAATGAACTAGATTTGTGTTTTCCCTCAAAAACATAATGTTTGAGTGATGAAAGCAAGTTTTGGAACATCATTTTAAGAAATAATACATTACACAATATTATACATTGGTCATTGATGCAAATGCACACTATGTCAGCCTTAAAAATCTGTAAAGAAAGAAAACCAGTTGTAGTTTGGTTTGTCATTAGAGATCTAGGGTCTAGGGAATATAATCTTCTGCAGTTTTTTTTGTTTTTGTTTTTGTTTTTTGTAACACAAAGTGCTGATGATAAAAACTGGTCATTCTAGCATTAGGTCACAGAGGGGTTATCTTACTTTTTGTTCTTTGATGTATGGTTCTAAATTTACGTTTTATACATTCAAAGAATATCCTTCGGGTCTATATATTTTTTGAAAGTAAAAATTCAGGATTAAAAACAGCAGATATTTTTCTTTATTGGTACACTCCACATGAATTATTTCACTCCGTTGCTGAAAAAGATGCACAGGTGGAGAAATGCTCCTTTGATGTATGCAAGTACAAAAGTACACTTTATAACTGAATTTACTTTGTTCTGTGCATTTCAGGTTAGCATTTTAATCCAGAATTTTAATTCCCTACGGGGATATACTTAATAAACTCAGTGTCCCACTAGGACCTCTGTACCCTCATGAGTTAAGGTAAATAGTATTTTTAAAAATCTGGAATAGCCTGAGTCTTTTAAAGATGTTGTGGCTGTGGTATATTTCAGTTCAGTTCAGTTCAGCAAGCACTACAGAAGGCTGTGTATGCCAGGTGTGCATCTGGCTCAAGGGTGACCAGAACCAAATGAATAAACAATTATTCACTGTCAGAGTGGCAAAGAACAATATTTTTTTATGAAGTTATCACTCTGTTGCAAATTAGCTTCGCATATAGTCTTCATTATCTGCTCTGGGATCCTGGAACTGGCCGTAGTGTCAGCAGAGGGCAGGGGAAGGCCAATAGATGGCGAGGCTTCTCTTCCTGGCCCAGTGTCTTTCTTGTGTTTGCTGCTTGCAGCACAGGTTTTTTCTGCAGTGCCTGGGGTCAGTTGTACCTGTCACCTTCCCTTTTAGTCAGCTTCTCCTGGCACCCCATCAGGTGATGTCTCAACAGATTTTTATGAAGTGGGACACCTTCCTTGACCGACTCTCTCCAGCACCCTTTCAGAGGGCTTCATGGTGAATCCAAGGCCAGCACCTCCCTGCAAATGGGGTCCCTGAGCTCATCAGATGTAGGAAGTCTCTCTCATCCCACCACTGAGCCCCTTCCAGTGCTGTCTACTTCCTACGTCTGCTGCTCCTTTGTTCTTTACTTTCAGCCGCCTTCTACTGCAGTCTTGGTTAGTAATTCCCTCATATTCCAATCACGTTCACAAATGACTTCCTCTGTTCAAATTTCTTTATGGTGTCCCCTAATTGGACCCTGTTGGAGATGGAAGGCAAACTGTTTTCTCCAGGATCTTAAGATCAGGAAAGTGACTGTTATTTAAAAGTTCTCTCAGACCTCTTTAACCTGCTCTCCCTTTTCTCGAAGACATGATGCTAGCTCTCTGAATGGGCTGTCGAATCAGCGAATGCGAGCTTCTCTGTGGCTCTTACCATTGTTCTGTTGCGCTGGAAGAGCCATGTGCATGATTCTTAATGAGGAAGTTGGTGGTTCAGATTCTAAGCTTGTGTTGTTTCACCCTTAAACTTCAGCTTGCTTTACTGAGCCATCTCAAATACAGGGCGGGCTTTCTGTGTAGCAAAAACAATGTGGACTTGATTACCCAGTGAATAGGCTCTCATTCTCACTCCACTGTTATAATAATTCTAATTCCATAACATGTAAACAAAAAAATCATTTTCTAAATCCAGGTTCTCACTCTGAAGACCACAAGAAAATTCATTATGTAATTGGGGAAAATCACTTTGTGTTTTTGAGCTCATAGTCCTTGTCTATAAGATAAGAAATAAAGCACAAGTCTTTCAGTTTCATCGTTTTGTAATAAAGCCTCACTAGCAGCATGTTGATGGTCCAGTTCCTTTGCTTCCCCTACAGCATTTAATCTAAAACAAAATCACGATATTTTATTTCAGCCACTTTTGTAACTATGTAGTGACATCTCATTGTGCTTTTAACTTGAATTTCTCTAATACTATTCTAATAATGTTGAACATCTTCTCATGTGCTTATTGATAATCCCCATAGTCTTTGTTCTCCATGTTATATTTCCTGAAAAGAACATTTCTTATAATCTTCTTAGACTTTTTTTAAAACAAACAGGAAAAATCTGATGTTTTAGGTTTTTCTTTCAGAATCTGCCTCAGTAGTTGTTCCTGAGCTTTCACACCAAGGCTTCTTTACCAGAAGTGACCTCACACATTCAGGTATCTCAGGTCCCTCCTAATATTTCTGTTTCATATTTCCTTTGGTTTGGGATGGACCAAAACAAACAAGGAAACCTGGACTCAAGCCCAAACAATAAAACTTCTCTGAATAGCACTTGTTAACAATGTAGCATCTGTCCTACACATTGTATTTCATGTATTAAACTTTCATTAAAATCTTTGATAATGTCATTCATTTGGTAATTACCACAGGTATGAAATATTTCCATTAGGCAGGACACCTTAGGTAAATGACTGTAAAGAAAACTGGGAGAAAGCCATGCAAACCTTCACACCTCTCATTTTAAGAACACAGGTATCTTTACAATATAAATGGAACAGTAAAATTTTGAAAGATAGAAGGCCAAGAATAACAAGACCTTGTGGGTGGCCAAGCATTAGAACTCACAGACAGGACAGGCAATAGGAAATACAGAACAGTTGTAAATGCTGTGTGTCTTTGTTGCACAATACAGGAACCCAGGGGTCATCTCTGATTCCTTTTCACTATACTCCCCATCCAGTCTTAGCTGATCCAGGCACTTTCACCTCCCAAGTGTATCTTTAAATACACCAAAGCTAGAACACTCAACTTAAAACCCATAGTGACTAAACTCTGTTTCATTTGGTGGTTTTAACTGACCTTTTGTTAAATTAGTTTTAAAAATGAACTCTTTTCATGCCTTAATAAATTATGTTTTAAAGACTCAGATTAATTTGTCTCTCAGAATGTCCTATTATAACTTGCAAATTAGGAAATGTGATGGTTAGTGAGGCTTTTAACTCACCCCCCTTGAAGCATTTTGCTCTTTCCTTGTGCTTTGTCCCACGTGATTGTAGCTCTTAACACAAAGGAGGCCCAGTTGAATTCTTGCTTTTAACCAGAGCCCAGTGATTCCTCTTCTTTCCATCTTTTTTTTCTAGAAATATTATCCCTAGTTCTTCACCCATTCTTTCTAATCAAAGCCTTTAGAAAGCCCCCCCCCCTTTATTTTTTCTAAGCAGCATAAATTAGCTTGATTGTGTCTGCTTAGTTAGAAAAATAGCATAGTCAAGTTCTAAGATGATAATGTTAGATTCTTACAATAGTTGGCAGTAAAAATATGTGATCATTTTTCGGTTTCTAGTTATTTTTTATTAAGACTGAATTGCTGAAGATATGCTATCATTATTATGAACAATCAATGATTATTTAAAATAATAGATGTATTTACTAGAAATATTTAAATTGTGTTAAAATATTTTTATGAAGATGTCAAGGTTACTAGGAGAGTTACAGGTCTGATCAAATTAGGTATTTTTCTATCTCTGCAAATTAAGATAAATACCACTTTTTGTGTAACAAATCTGGGTTTGATACATTTTCACTTTGGATATATGCAGTAGTAATCCCTCATTTGAAATGTGCCTTGCATGTAATTTCAGAGATCTGTTACTACTGCTCCATAAAATAAAAGCAGAGGGGAAGGAATTCTAGTTCCAAAGGAACAGGAAAAGCAGGAAAAGGAGGCAAATCTTTCCCAAATCTCCACATTCTTCTATTGTGTAACATATTTGCATCAGCAAAGTGATATAAAAAAACAACAACAAACTTACTTTGGCCAAGTGGACCAGTCCCCATCGTTGCTCTTTTCTTCCATTCCAACTCTTGATAGTTCTAGGCATTTCATCATTTTTGCCCATTCATAGAGATCTGCCACATCTCGTTGTTTTGTCCCTACTATTTTATCAGTGTTGTACATTATGAAGTGAACTGAGCTAATAGAAGCTGTCACTTTTCTTGTTCACTGTCTAAAGTGATATCTGAGTGATGGTTACTTCTCATTTGATGTGTGAGATAACGTGAAACAACCCGCAGATCCTGGAAGACAGTTAAAGGACCTGCCTTTAGCAGTTGTAACTAGTGGCAATAATAGTAATAGGGTCTCAAATGAATAGGAAAGGGTGTGGGGTCATGCTAGAAGATTAACCAGAATATTAAAGCTACCTAACACATGCACTGATTGTATGTGAAGTCTTACTGCTGACTCAGAAAGCTAAATTTGAGGTAGCTTTGTGTCTGGGATAGCTATGAAGGCAGTTTAGCTGGGACATATTTGATTTGTTAATTCACCTGCGTTTGGTAGTTAGGTAGTTGTTGTTTATGGGTGACAGTCCTGCTTTTAAATTGGAACTTAGAGAATAGCAATGAACAAGTTTGCCTAACAGCTATGTATTGTAACTCTGGACAGTGCTGGGTGTGAGTGGCCCTCCGGTTAGGGCACTGGCTCTTGGGCAGTTAGCATTGTCTTTGTATATTTGTGGTTGTTACAACTCAGGAGTGTTCTAGGCATCTAATGGGCAAAGCCAAGGATGCTGCTAACCATGTCCTACAATGTGCTGGACAGCCCCACACACCAAAGGCCCAAATTGTGAATAGCGCCAAGGTTGAGCAACCCTGTTTCTGGCAACAACAACACGGCCTGTTATACGTTTTCTTATTCCCCATAAAACTGAGTGTGTGTATTTGCTACCTTGTCCCTAAAGTGTAGCCAATCTTTAATAAAAATGTAATCATGTCTCATAGCTCACAAACATGTATATGCTAGTTTCACATCCAAGATCCTATTTTTCTGCACAGCTTAGCTATTTGCAGCTTTTACACACTATAAACTTTACTCTTCTTTAGAAAAAAATTTCCTGTGCCAATTTATGATAGACAGCTTGATGTTTGGCTGTCTATCATATCATGTTTAAGATTTTTTTCAATAATGAGGTATTTGGTGTCACTTAGTGTCAAAGAGGAACCTGATTATAGACTTGACAAATAGCATCAAGAAAGAGTAAATGTCATACAAGCTTTATCTCCATAGCGCATATCTAGGAGAGGAGGAGAGAAAAGGTGGCAGAGAGGAAGGAAAATAGAATTTACACAGCACACAGATACTCAATATAATTACCACTTATTATTTTCATTTGAAATAAGGATAATTCTACGCTCCTGTCCTGACTAAAATTTGGGAATTTCCCTGACTATTTGTGTATATTGCAAGTAATGTGAGCTTTCCTAATAATTGCACACAAATATAATATAAGTAAAACCTTTCACCTGAAGCTCTGAGTTAGCTAAGTATAAGTTAATTATGCGGTTTGGTGCTCCTGTGAGCAAAAGAAATTGTTGTGCTCTCTCTGTCAGAGAGCATATATTTCCATGCAGTGCTTTCAGTGAAAGTTTTCCCACATGAGATAAAGCCTTGATGGGGAAACAGGTTCATTGGTCTGTTCACCTGTCCAGAAACTAACCTATTTGGGACATAATCAAGGCTTTGCTGATGATAGTATCTAAAATAATAGGCAAACTATCTACAAAAATACAAGCCCTTCCTCTTAAGGGCTTGATCTGGCACAGATGTGAGGAATACTATGTCTTTGCAGTAGAAATTAATAAGGCTAGTGCCCATGGCTGTGGGACTCAATCAGTGTTCTTATCTCCTAGCTTTACCTTTACTGTTTGCCCCTCATTTTCTGGGTCAAGATGATGGATCACAGGCCCAGGCTTCCACTGTTAAGTTGCTGGACAGTAGAGAAGTTTTTAGGCCTCATTATCTTTGGCACATCTCTACCTCTGAATCAGTCACTCTGGGTGGAGAGTGCAAGGGTGGAATTCCCTTGGAGAAAATTAGTTATGCAAAAATTAAATCTAACCCAGTCCTTTTCTGCAGAAGTATCACTGTAATCAATTTCTTGTGCTTAAAATTGTATAAACGTAAAAGTAAATACCTTTATTATTTTATATATAGATGATAGTAACTCCTGTGGGTTTTTTCCCCCCCTTTTATCATTGACTAGCGTTCTGGTGCACAAAATTCGTGCACTGGGGGGAGGGGAGGTGTCCCTCAGCCCAGCCTGCACCCTCTCCAATCTGGGACCCCTCGGAGGATGTCCAACTGCCTAAACCAGCAGTTGGACATCCTTCTCACGATCCGAGCCTAAACTGGCAGTTGGACATCCCTCTCACAATCCGGGACTGCTGGCTCCCAACCACTCACCTGCCTTCCTGCATGATTGCCCCTAACTGCTTCTGCCTGCCAGCCTCGTCACCCCCTAACCACTCCCCTGCCAGCCTGATCGACGCCTAACGGCTCCCCTGCTGTCCTGATCGCCCCCAACTGCCCTCCCCTGCTGGCCTTTCCTGCCCCCCGCCCCAAATGCTCTCCCCTGCCGGCCTGGTTGTCCCTAACTGCCCTCCCCTGCAGGCCTGGTCACCCACAACTACCCTCCCCTGCCGGCCATCATGTGGTGGCCATCTTGTGACAACATGGGGGCAGGCATCTTGTGAGGGTGTGACAGTAATTTGCATATTACCTCTTTATTATTTAGGATTAATATATTTACTTAACAAAGTAAATTTGGCCTGGTTCTTAGTTTTTTTGAATCTGGTATGTTCCTCTCCATTTGAGTTGCTACTGCAAGGAAGACTTGACGAAGATTTATTTAAAATTGCTAATAACAATGTATCTTGTAAGAGATAGCACAATATAGGAGTTTCATTTTTTTTTTGTTCCATAATAGGGCCAGGATATATTTATCAGCACTCAATTGGTGGCCGTTTAAGTTTGTTACTAGTTTTCCATAGAATTTCTGGATTAGAGGGCATGCACAGTTAAATTTTTATATATCTGCCCAATTGTCCCTCAAAGTTATAGCCTCATCAACAAGATGTTATAGAATGTGTTTGCCCATGCTCTTTCCTTCTAATTTTATCTATGTTGTCTCTCTAGTCTCTGAAAAATTTTGTCAATTTGGTAAAATATAATTATTTTGCATTAGAATAGTATTCTTGGAATTAGCTCAAAGTCATAATACGAACAGGTACTTGATTTAGACTAGAATTGAAATCTTCTCTATCTGGTGTTCTTTTAGTTAACTGAAACTGAAAAATGTTTATTTAATTTTACTTCTAAATGTTTGGAACTAACTTAATACTCTATTTTTGGGAAGTCAAATTATATTTGTCCAACTTTCTTCAGTGGAAATTAATGAAATAGCCAATTAGTCTCTATTGTAAGTGAAAATCTTCATTTTCAGTAACTTTAAATTACATTATGCCAGGCTAAAAAAATTGATAGCTTAAGATGTGTTTAATATATTCACTGGTAGTATCAATATATAAAGGTTTATAGAGATTTGAATGCATTTTATTCTTCAGCTGTTTATCAGCTTGATGCATAGTAAAGAATTGCTCAACCATTGAAGTTATAGTATTTGACAAATCTGCAACAATTTTGCTGAATAAGCCAATGAACTTTTCATATTAAAAGATAACTCATGTGGTAACTTCTATTTATTAAAGCTTGGAACAATTTAAATGATGGAGTGAACATATTTTTGAGGCTAATTCATTATGATTTATCAAAAATATCTTATAAAGAATGCCATTTACTTATTGTTCTTTTAGTTGGTCACTTTCATTAACAGTGATATTTTGTTCATTTTTCAAACTGCTATCAGTGAATTTATGCCAAGATTATTTACAACATGATTGAAGGATTTTACATTTTCAATGCAGTTCTATTTATGTATGTGGAATGTATTTGAAATAATTAAAACATTTTTGTTAATAAAATTTTAAATGTGGTAGAACACATCATTTTTATCAAGCTTTATTGAAAACAAAATAATTTTAGGGACAGTCTAGAACTTGTTCCTTTTAGGTGGGTTGCATCCCAACATCTAGGTCAAGAGAGAATAGTGTATAGGTTTCATCAAGGTTATTTTGGCTCCCTTTGAATTTAAAGCAGGAATAAATGTGGACAATTTTACTTTCTGTGATCTAGTTATCTCTTGTTTTATAAACTATTCTGCAATATCAATTTAAATCTAGGTATGAGAAATAACAGGCATTGGAAAAAGGTTTTGGATTGGGGAAAAATAACACTGATCTTAGCGGAACCAGATTTATTAATAAGCAGTTTTACAGATTCATGCACTGAAATTCCTCTCTTCTTCCCTCATTCTCCCACCTAATTTTATTGCTTTTATTATAGCACTCCTTAGGGTCTGCAGGGCATTGTGCATATATTTGCTTGTTTCTATTTTTTCTACTGTAATGTGAGCCTGGAGGACTAGATGTGTTTGTTATTCATCTTTCTATTCTAGATAGGGCCTGGCACATAATTAGTATAATGTTGACTTCAACTGGTCTTGGCAAAATAATATACTGTGAAAATTATTCTATTTGATCATCTTAGCTGCTAAAAACTATTCCTTAGATTTTCATATTACTTCATTGAATCCATTTTTACATAAAAGGATCCCATGTGCTTGTTAATTTGTTTACAGAGAATTGTTTTGTACAGTTGGAGGGTAATTATTAATAGTTCACCATCTGTTTCTATTACCAGTCTTTCCAATCTCCATATTCAGTTACTCTAAGCCAGCTATTTTATGTGAGATGATCACTCCACTTTAGATTTTGATGACTTTTGAACTTTTAGGTTTTGATATTTTTAAATGTGCAGAATGTTCTGTAATCTTTTGCAAGTAATTTTTGTGGCTTAATTTGCATTTGGGTGCCTTTCTTATTATAAGGAACTGTGCATTGTTGGTAATTGGAAATGTGAGATGTCTGTGTTAGATATCTTTGTAAAACTCTTATTTTTGTTTTTCACCTTTGAAGTAACTCAGGCTTTACTTTTCTAGTAACATGAGGCTTTTAGAACTGTATTTTAATTCTAACAAAAATGGAGAAAGAGGACTCATTTATTTTATTTTTCTTTTCTTTTTTACTTCCCTTTATATCCTGTTTCCCTCCCCCATTTATAAAATGATCATCTAAATTTCATCTACATGCATATAGAACAGCATCAAAGAGTATTATAACTTTTTTGTTTGATTATTTTTAATTATAGTTAACATTCAGCCTTATTTTATATTAGTTTCAGGTGTATAGCATAATGGTTAGAAAATCATATACTTTACAAAGTGTCCTCCTGATATTTTCCGTACCTAACTGGAACCATACATAGTTATTACAATACTAGAGGCCCGGTGCATGAATTGGTGCATGGGTGGGGTCTGGCCAGCCTGCCCCAATCAGGGCCCAGTTGGGGCCAGGTTGGGTGGGGGGAGGGGCTGCAGGTGGTTGGCTGGCCAGTCCCACCCCCTGGTTGGGATGGTGGGGGTGATCTGTGGCCTCAGTGCACGTCAAAGCAAGCAGTCATTTCGGTTCAGGCGTTCTGGTCACTTGGTTTTTATATGTATAGATTAATGACTATATTCCCTATGCTGTACTTTATATCACTGTGACTGTTTTGTAATTACTACTTAATCCCTTTACCTTCTTCACTCAGTCTCTCAACCCCCTCTCCTCTGACAATGTCAGGGCTCTTATTTAGTGAATGCTTACTGTGTTCTTCCAGTATTCTGATGAGCATTGTATATATTCATTAATTGCTTAATAATCTATATAATCCCCATTTACAAACGAGAAAGCTGAAGCAAAAAAAGGAATATATTTTGGCCACTTGACCTCTGTTTTGTTTCTCATACAGATCAAAGAAAATGGGTTAGTGGAAAATACATTTGGACTTTATTTCTGCCAATGTACTCAATTAGCTATCCTTTACACTAGCCTGCCTGTTATAAAACACCTGGAATATTATAAAGGTTTTTTTTAAATGTATAGCTCAATTTGCCATAAAGTAAGAGGATTTCATAAGTGCCACAGAATGAAGTAGCTCAGAATACTTGTTTCTTCTGAAGCTGCTGATGCCCAGGATCTTTACTGAGCTGTGGGACTTAGAGACTTGTGTGTTAACAGCTATTGGGAACAGGAGGCAAGGCTGTGGTTGGTCTGTTCAGAGTGAGGAATTAGAACCCAAGACATCTCTGCATTCACTCTCATCACCCAGGATAAAATATAAAGCTTGATCCTAAACCATTAGGTAAAGGTATTAAAAAAAAAAAATGAAAGAGGAAATTGAGGCTAAGAGACCAAACATTTCTAGGAAAATTAGAAATCTGAGAAGTAACAACAAATCTAGGAGTCTATGAACTGAGAAAAATCTCAAGGAATATCCGCAAGAAGCTTACAGCAATATCTAATATCTAATCCCAATATCAATATCTAATACCAATTCAGCAACATCAAATGCTAGAGTGACAGCAGGGAGAAGGCTTAAGAAGGCGACAGATGAAAGCCCCAGTTGGAGAGACAGACCGTCTTACTTGAATATCTTAGTTCCTCTTGAGTTTCAGTCAATTTTGCATCACCTTCACAATTTTCAGTTTTCACACATTGTCTAGGTTATTAGTGACTTAATATTTTTAAATAAACTTATGCTTATGATTCATTTTTAAAAGAAACCTTCTATATCACATGAAATTTGGAAACCCATAATACCTGCTGTAAAGGGAATGTATCTGTAAACATTAATTTAAAAAGGGAACAGAGTTATAACAGTTACCTGGTAGTGAGTGTGAGGTCTGTCTTCTGCCATACAGCAGGAAAAACAAGCTTTAAGGGATATTGAGGACAAAACATCAGCAATAAGAGGAAATCGAAAAAGAGGCAGAAAGGAAATATATTGTCTGCAGGGGATTCTGTCTTTCTGGGTGTGCCATGTGCAAATATTTTGGTAACAGCAGCATCACTAGCTGAGTGTGAAATGATCTGAGAAGGGAAGTGTGACTATATGTGTATGAGTGCCTGCTTTTCAGTGTTCAACCTTTGGAATCTATTGCTCTAAGCTTCCTATATTGATATGCTCTCTCTCTCTTTTTTTTTCTTTTCTATTTGAAGCTCTGTTAAGAGCCTGTGCTGATGGAGGTGCCAATCGCTTATATGATATCACTGACGGAGAGAGGGAACGGTAAGCTTTCTTTAAGCAATGTCTATGATACCATTAATTCTGATCTTTAGTTTGTTTATTCTCTTCTTAGTCAGTGGTGACTGTTAGTCTTCTGTCAAAATTAACAGGAAACCATCTCAGTGAGAGAGAGAGCTGCTTAACCCTGTGGTGTCGTTTCTTTGTTTTGAATGGTAGCTCTTAGTAGAACTAGGCCAATCATATTCTTAAAAACAAAACAAAACAAAACAAAACAAAACAAAACTCCCACCCATTCTACTACTTCTAAAGCCTCAGTGAGTAGCATTATTAAATATTGGTATTTTTGAGGCCTTTGAACATTGACTAAATAAAACTTCTACTAGTAATTGGAGTTGTTATTCAGTTTAAATGAATAAAAAGTGATCTGTAAACGAAATGCATGTTCTGTTGTAGAAGATGTTTATATTAGTGTTGAGTAAAGCTCAGTATAGTATACTCATAGTCACTTCTAAGTTATGCCCACACATATTTTAGAAGATGAATAATTTTGTAATGATTTGTTATGTATGTTGTCTGGCTTTCCTGATCTTTGCATGGTTGGTTATTTTTAGAAAAAAAGAATACATTGATAAAGCAAAATTTAAACCTAGCTCATCATCAACATGTTTATAATTCAACCTCTTGGCAGACATAAGAATTTATAGTCGAGATATAAGTAGACTAGCTATGAAATTTAGTTTCACTTCTGTCATATATGTTATTAAATGTAGTGAAATGTTTATAGGTTGAAAAATCACCCCCTTGCAAAAAATAAAATGAAAATATTATGATTCAATATACTGTAGGTGTGAATTAAATATATGTATTTTGAAATGTTGTAAAGTACATCTTTATAGCATCAAATTTTTTAGCTCAGGTTTCTGAAATTGGAGGAAGGCCTGTTTCCTTTGAGATTGGGCATGCTAATGTCTAGGGACTGAGAGCTTAATCAAAGAATATAGCAATAACAGCCTAGAAAGCGATTACAACATTTTGTGCTTCTTTATTTTAACTTACAGATTCCTCTGACTGTGTTCTGTAAGACCTGACATGGACAGTGTATAAAAAAACCCCTAAAAACTCAAATATGTGTTATAAAAAGTGCCTAGGCCAGTTCATTCAGGGAAAAGCATAATGCACATGAGTCCTAGATGATGGATTGGGTCAGGTTTGTTGCCTGTAGCCTCCTTGCTGGCAGGCAGTCTAGTACAGAATACTGTTTCTCTAATTGTAGGTGTAGCTCATGAACATGCACACACACACACAGATATATATATATCTGTGTGTGTGTGTATATATAGAGAGAGGGAGGGAGGGAGGGAGGGGGAGAGAGAGAGAGAGAGAGAGAGAGAGAGAGAGAGAGAGAGAGAGAGAGAGAGAGAGAGAGAATGAATATGCAAGTTTGTCCAGGACGCCGTAACAGTTATAACCGGACAAATATGCATATTACCTCTTTATAGGCTGCGTACGCAGATCGGGGTGGGGACTGCTACATGGTGAGGCAAGCCATGGATGGCACAGGCAATGAGCAAGCGTGCAGAGAGCAGGGCGGAGCAGGCCCTCAGAGAACTGGAAGCAGGGCCTGCCAGTCGCTGCGACAACAATCAGGTCCGCAGAGAGCAGGGAGGAGCAGGCCCGCAGAGGGAGTGGGAACTGAGAGGCAGGGAGGCATGCCCAGGCCGCCTGGAGACAATGCCCCAGCAGGCCTGGGAGTGGAAGCCAAGAGGCAGGAGGCCATGCCCAGGCTGCTGCTGCCAGGAAACAGCACCCCAGCAGGCCCGGGAGCAGAAGCCAAGAGGCAGGGGGGCATGCCCAGGCCGTCTCCGCCTCCGCTGGGAGATAGCACCCAGCAGGCCCACCTCTGCGCATGAGCTGCAGAGGAAACACCTTTTCTTACAGCTCATTGGCTAAGCTCCCTGTACGTCACTCTCAGTGTTCTTGATAACTATGGTAATAATCCAAGAAGGTGATCTAGGGTTTTTCCACCTCACTCCTGGAGGAAAAAATTAAGGTTCGCTGCTGGAGGGACTAAGAAATGTCATATTCTGCCCTAGCCAGTTTGACTCAGTGGATAGAGCCTTGGCCTGTGGACTGCAGGGTCCGGGGTTTGATTCTAATCAAGGGCATGTACCTAGGTTGCAGACTCCTCCCTGGCTGGGGCTCAGATCAGGGTTCATGCAGGAGGCAACCAATCGAAGTGTCCCTCTCACATTGATGTTTCTCTCTGTCTTTCCCTCTCTCTTCCATGCTCTCTAAAAATCAATGGAAAAATATCCTCAGGTGAGGATAAAAAAAAAATAAAGAAAGAAAGAAATGTCATATCCTATGAAAGAGACATCTTGAAAATGCCTAAAGATAGTTGTCATTTTGTGGTGAAGGGACTGGAGTCTGTGTTGATGAAAATACCTTGGCGGCCAGCAGTGGCAGCAGCGGGGTGATAGGGGTGGCGCCTTCCCCTGATCAGCCTGCAGAGGGAGGCCAGACTGCAGTTTAGGCCCACTCCCCACTGTCAGTAGTACATCCCCTGAGGGCTCCCGGACTGTGAGAGGGGGCAGGTTGGGCTGAGGGACACCCCCACCCCCACCCCTGCCGCCCAGTGCACGAATTTCATGCACTGGGCCTCTAGTAATCATATAAACATGAGTTGTGGAAGGATGCTATCTAGTGCTTCCCAACTCTTCCATCATCATAAGAACCATCTAGAATGCGTGTGAAAAATGTACTTTTGTGCTGATTACTTTTATTGGACTGGGCTGAACACAATACTATAATTCACATTTAAAAGCAAAACAGATGACTAGATTTGGGGAGTAAGTACCATTATTTGTGCCAAATTTCAAAATAATCATTTCCAGTATTTCTTAACACATTTATAAGTAATCTTATGAAGACTTCTAAGATTTATCTAAAAACCATTTGTCCATATGTGAAGATGTTCAATAAGAAAATATACTTTTAGTTGATTTCCTAGTTGTAATAATATATTTGCCATGATTCCTACTCTAGTCCTTGGGGACTTGGCTGGCCTGAGTAAGGGCTAAATCTCTAACAAGGAGTTGAGTCAGTGAAGCTAAATGTAAGATGTGGGAATTAAATCTTTGCATTACATCTTACCAAATCCAAATGCTAACTTGTGAAACTAATTGGATACAGGTGACTAAACATGATTCCTATTAATTGTATTTTGAGTAGAAAGGCTTCACAATGAAAAGGGGGACAGTACAGTATTCATGAGTTTTAAAAAGCCAAGCATGGTTTGTGAACTATGGCTTCGCTGGTTCTTATTGGTTTATTTATTTAGTGTCCATATCTACAATTGTAATACTTACTACTATGCAATGAAACAGGAATGTCTCGAAAATCATCTCCAGTTGCAGACAGAGTGAGGTGTTTATGCATTTAGAATGAAAGGAGAGCTGGTGTAGACAGTTACAGAGGAGCAGGGTCTGTGGAGATAGAGCTGAGGCAAAGATCAGTGCAGCCTTAGGTCTGATTCTCCACTGACGCATCCAGCCCTTCGTACCACTTTCATAAATGCCATTTCTTCATTTCAACCCTGAAAATGGCCTCTCTCTATTTACCAAGTGCTTTTTTTTCTACATTAGGAAGTCCTAAATGTTTTGTTCTTATTGTGAGAATAATACATGATGATTTAAATCTATGTTAGTGAGTTGGGAGAAACAAAAAGAAGAAAATAACAATTATGTGTTATTTCTTACTAAGTAATTGAGTTGCACTGAGTCTATTAGTTCTACCCTGAGGAAGAACAGAAATATGATTAATTTTTCTTACTAAAATGAATGTAAGCTCAATGAATATAAACGCCCTCAGGCCTGGAAGGTTATCTGGGAATATTAGACACTCAATAAATATTTGTTAATAAGTGGCTATTTGATTAGAGTTACTCTGTTCTCTCTTCCCATAAGGTGTTGAGTGACTTTGATTAATAACCCTCATGTTTTAGGTAAGTAGATTACCTCTGCTCTGAGAGCTGATAGGTTATGATTTGGGTGTTTGTTCAGTCTGTACATCAAACAGGCAGGGTGAGGGACCAGTCAGGAAAACATAGAACGCACATCACCAAAGACAGGTAGATCTTAGTTTTGGCTATGGACATGGGATTAAAGAGGAAGACATTTTAGGAAGACTCAGTCTTTTTTTTTTTTAATATATTTTATTGATTTTTTTACAGAGAGGAAGGGAGAGGAATAGAGAGTTAGAAACATCGATGAGAGAGAAACATTGATCATCTGCCTCCTGCACACCTCCTACTGGGGATGTGCCCGCAACCAAGGTACAATGCCCTTGACCGGAATCGAACCTGGGACCCTTGAGTCCGCAGGCTGACGCTCTATCCACTGAGCCAAACCAGTTAGGGCTGAAGACTCAGTCTTTATACTCTATTCTCCTACTCTTAATTGACTGTTTTCCTAACTTGAGCTGTCTGTCTTTAGAAATGTGGGGTAGTAAGGTGGGGTATAGATATGTTGGCCAATGCCCCCAATTCTACAGCTCTAATCTTTAATTAGAGCTGTAGGGAAGTCTCATGTTTATATTCTGGTGATTAAAACATCCTGTGGTGGCCTCAGAACATCCTCCTCCTGCCTTCTCCCAAGTAGATCAAATTCATATTGGTGAGAA
The DNA here is from genome assembly GCF_014108235.1 of Myotis myotis. Lineage (NCBI taxonomy): Eukaryota > Metazoa > Chordata > Mammalia > Chiroptera > Vespertilionidae > Myotis > Myotis myotis. Next base: position 50,640,716 of record NW_023416315.1, read on the forward strand.
CCAGGGTGGTAAAGCATGGTCCCATGATCAGGGTAATCACAGGCTACAGAGATGGGGGAAAATACCAGAGAAGCAGGGTAAGATTTCCTACAAAAATTTTCAGGATCAGATTTTTGTTTTTGTTCATCCTCATCATCAACAGGCATTGGAGGTTTATTTAATTTTTCTAGTGATGATTTTATTGATACTATATTAGCTCAGGAAAGTGCAAGCTGTCCACACCAAAGACTATTGAAAGATTGTTATTTTTGTGTACCTGATACATAATAATGATTCTGGCAGGGTGAAGTCCCCATCCCCTCCCTTCTTCAGCCTTCATTGCTCTCCTCTTCTGCCCCTTTTTCCTGGTTCTGCTCTAAGAGAACACTAAGAAAATAGTATCTGCTCTAGTGACTTGCTAACCAGCGCCTGAATAAAGCAGCCTGTGGCAGTATTACCAACCTTTTCCATCACAAGGAATGTGAAGAACAAACAAGCATATAAAGAAGTGTGTATTTTGATGTTACAGTTCAATGAGTTTTTGCGAAGGGGAACACCTGAATGTCACCAGTCCTGAGATCAGTCAGTAGAATGTTACCAGCATTGCAGACCTCCCTGTTGCTTCTTGCCATTGATGTTTCCCCTGACATAATTAATGTGAGATTAATTTTGCCTATTTTTAGACATTATAAAATATAATAATACTATAGGTCTGGTGCACGAATTCATGCACCAGTGGGATCCCTAGGTCTGGCCTGCGGGATCGGGCCCAAACTGGCTCTCTGACATCCCCTGAGGAGTCCTGGATTGCGAGAGGGCACAGGCCAGGCCGAGGGACTCCACCAGTGCACAGTCAGGGCCGGGGAGGGACGTGGGAGGTTGGCCAGCCAGGGAGGGACCGAGGGAAGGCTCCAGGGCATGTCTGGCCTGTCTCGCTCAGTCCTGATCGGCCAGACCTTAGCAGCAAGCTAACCTACCAGTCGGAGCATCTGCCCCCTGGTGGTCAATGCACACCATAGTGACTGGTCGACTGTTTACCCCCTGGTGGTCAGTGCACGTCATAGCAAGCAGTTGAGTGGCCTTAGCATATCATTAACATATTATGCTTTGATTGGTTGAATGGACAACTGGACACTTAGCATATTAGGCTTTTATTATATAGGATATTGGATTTTTAGCATATGGACCTCTTGAGGGGATACAGAATTTATGGGTCTCTGTACTTGAAAGATTGTTGTAGTTTCTATAGGAGAATTATGGTCACACTAGTGATGGTAAGAGGTGGAGGAAGTGATGGAGTCAAGAAGAAGAGAATAAGAGTTGTACAGAAGCAAATTTGAATCACAAAATCCAGAACAACAAAAATGCAAACAACAAAAATAGTTTGGCCATGGGAGAAATCATTTTTATTGAATATTCTTTTAAAAAATAATACATTTAAAGCTAGGTAAACATTTTTAAACCCTATTCTATTAGATAGTTGAGGTAAAATGAACAAATTTTTTTAAAAAAAATATTAAAAAGAGAGAGCTTTGGAATGAGATAGGGTCTCTTTAGAATAATTCAGTGGCAGAAATAAGATTGTAGCATTTAACTTGTGATTCATTCATTCATTAAAGCACTTATTGAATACCTTCTATAGTTAGACATTTTGATAGTTACTAGATAAAATACAGTTCCTGCCCTCAAGAAACTTGCAGTGTAACAAGAAGTAAAAGGAAATTAGTCTTCATTATGACAGATTAGACAGCACAGAAGGAGAAAATTCTAGTTCATTGTGATAGGCTCTGTGACAAAGGGAGGCACTGCAAAAAATCTAAACTAGTTACCTTGAGATTCAGGTTTTGGCTTTTCACTCATTTTCAGCCATGCTCAGTTTCCTCCCTGCCTTCTGGACCCTTCTCCTCACTGCCTGTGCCAGGCCCTTCCCATGCTGATCTTCAGTTATTCACATTGGTACTGCCCATGATCCATTCCTGCAGTCTGCCATCCATTCAGGCAGTGCTTATAGATCCTGTGCTTCACTGACCCCCAGAAGGTTTCAGTAGCACATGCTGGCATTTCTTGTAGTACCTCTCCATGAAGCCATGCTTGGCTAAAGTTCTGTCTGCTCCCTGAGGGCCCCTCCCTGGCCAGCCGGGATGTGACGTCTCTTATCTATATAATAAAGTGGTAATACGTAAATTGTCCATTATGGCATCACAGTAATGACTGTTCGACAGGCTGCGTGTGCAGCAGGGGGACTGGCGTGAGGCTTGCTTCCCTGCCCCTGGCGCCAGGCCCGGGAAGTGAGGCTGTGTCCCCCACCCGGTGCCGGAGTCCTCTTTTTTTCCCCGCGTGCACGCGCCTGACAAACACCCCCACGACACTGCCTGGGGGCACCACCAACCCCCACCCTGAGGTGGGGGGGGGGAGCCTGAGGGGCCACATCCACATGGCAGAAGGCCAGTTCTTGGACGCGGTCAACAGACACCCACCAGTGGGTGCAAGCGTCGGCGGTGACCCCTGGGAGGGGTCCAACACACAAATTGAGAGGGTGTCCACCCAACACGAAGGAAGGGCCCAGACGCGACAACAGAGAGTGGATGTCGAGGTAAGGCACCGGACCTGGACGAGCCACCAGGTAAACAACGCAGGGATCCCACCGCCACAGACACACAGGGCAGCTCCACGACACTCAGGACACCAGTTGATCCTCCCAAGCACACAACCTCGAAGCCTCCTCCTGCCCTGCGGACCCAGCCCTGCCACTGTGGGGACCACAGGTGACCCTCACACCACAGGGAAGCCCCCGTGGCTTTCTCCAGCCATCCATTCATCTGCCTGGTCTGACCTGGACAGGGGCTTACATCCTGGGCCGAACACTCCCCCCGCTTCCCCCTCCGAGGACAAGCCAGGCCCCAACAGTGCCTGCGCAAGCACGCCCGTCACCTGCAAATTCTGGATGGGAGCGGAAGGAGAGCTGCAGCTTGAGGCTTGGGAGCAGGCACACCGGGGAATGGGAAAGGCCTCCGCGTCCCCTCCCACTCCCGCCCCCCCCCCCCCACTCTCATCCCCGCCCCCGGCTTGCAACAGGAGAAAAGCCTCACATGCGCATGAATGCACATGTGTGCACACGTAACACAGCGGTCCCTGCAATGGACACCGGCCCCGGCCTGGCGAGACCCTCCCCTGACTTGGAGGCGGGAGGTGCGGGCCATGGTAGGCAAGACACAGCTGCATTGTCACTTGGCCCCTCAAAGCCAGTGCAAGAGGGTCCTGAGTACCCAAACAGAGGCGGCTACAGGTCCCAGAGAGGAAAGAAGTCAGTACTAAGGAGGAAAAGCATGGAATTTTTAATTAGCCTGTAAACGGTAAAAGAGTGAGGGAGGAGCAGGGGAAGAACTTTATAAAGGAGTCAGTAGACAGCAGAGTTAAAGAAGGAAAGAGTATGTATGAGTAAACTGTAGGAGCTATAATGAAAATCAAGTATAGTTGTGTATTGGGGACAGATTTTAAAATTAGGAGTCAGAAAAGAAAAAAGATAAATGATAGTGAATAATTAGCTAGGTAGATAGATATTAAAACAGTGGAAGTAAGTAGAGAAGAATGTATGGGAAAACTAGAATGAGAGAAAGAAGGAGGAAAGAAAAGTTTTAAAGGGGAGCCCATAGAGCTTAATAGGAGAATGGGAAGAAGGAAGAAATGGGGGAGGGAGCAAAGCAGGTCCAAGGGAGGAAGTGAAGAAAAAAATTAAGATGGGAAGGAAGGAAAAGGGGAGGGAAGCAGGGGTAAAGATAAAGGAAAGAAGGAATGTGGGGAGGGAGGAAGGGTAGGAGAAAGATGGGAAGAAGGATGATGGAACAGAAGTAGGAAATAAGGAGGAAAGAAAAGTTTATAAATGATGAGTCAGTAGGAAAAAGTGTTACATAAAGGAGAGAGAAAAATTGTGTGTGAGAGAGAAGCCAATAAGGAAGTCAAATACAATTGTGTGTAAAGGGGATAAGATTTTTAACACATTGTTTGCGGGTAGTTTATCGCGCGCTAACAGGTGGCGTGGGCCATTTTTGCAGTTGAATAGATTGATTACCGTTATACCTGGAAGTACATACATAATTCACCATTGTATGTGTTAGAGACCCAAATTTTGTCCTTTGGAATTAGCATATCTGCATGTTAGCATCCCTTTAGAGCAATAAAAAAGTATAAAAATAAACGTATTTATACGTTACCCGCATTCTACCGCTAGCCTATAAAAAACGTATTAATACGTGTCCCGCGCTCTACTACCAGTCAACGTAAAACATATAAATACGTTTCCTGCATACAATGTGTTATAAAAAGTTAATAGGGGCGACCAGGCTGGCAGGGGAGGGCAGTTAGGGGGATCAGGCTGGCAGGCAGAGTGGTTAGGGCAGGCAGGCAGGTGAGCGGTTAGTAGCCAGAGGTCCTGGATTGCGAGAGGGATGTCCAACTTCCAGTGTAGGGGATCGGGCCTAAATTGGCAGTTGGATATGCCCCGAGGGCTCCTGGATTGGAGAGGGTGCAGGTTGGGCTGAGGGGGGCCTCCCCCCCCCCGCCCCCGTGCATAAATTTCGTGCACTGGGCCTCGAGTACTGTAATAATATTTGCAAATTGCAATGTTAGGTTCACATGTTACCTTGATTTAGAGCTGTGAAGACTTATATCCTTTAGTAGCTTGTAAATTTCTAGTGATCTATGGTCCCTTAACTTTGCATAACACTTTATAATTACTTACTTTTCTCATTTTATCTTGTGATTTACCTATGTGTAGATGTACTGATCTCTATGTGGTGAGCTCCTCCAAGGCAGCAATCATAATTAATCTTTCTTACATGCCTGATAATATCTAGAACTCTAATGAGCATCCAAGAATTTATTGGATTCATGAGTTTTCATTGATGTTTTAGCAGAAATGTCGCAAAGACTGTTTTTTTTTTCCAGTGGTGGATTTCTAAGCTATGATATCAACTATCGGCAATATCTTGATGTAGAGAAGAAATTTGTATAATTATATATCTTCTTAGTATGTATAAACCATAGCATCTTCTAAAAAGATTGCACATGTTTTTTCTGAAATCATGTATAGGAAAAGTTCCACTTTGTTTCTTAGAATGCCACTGCATTCTAATTTCTCCCTAAATGAGCCTCTTGTGAAACTTAGACCCTTGCCTTTGAATTCATTGGTATTTTGAGAGCAACGTGAATATCAGTGCTAAATGTTAGAGGTTTCTTTAAAAATTGTGATTCTGTGGGACTTAGAGACTCTAAGATATAGCTATCAATTTGGTACCGTTAGTATGTAGGAATTTGAAATGGTGGTGAGTGCTGTTTTAGGTTAGTTTTCTCAGAGTGTTGATGGATGTAGCATTTTAAAAGTGAGGTCCTACAGAAGATTATTTTTATATAATTACTAGAGGCCTGGTGCATGAAATTCATGCACGGGTGTGTGTGTGTGTGTGTGTGTGTCTGTCTCCCTCAGCCCAGCCTACACCTTCTCCAATCTGGGACCCCTTGAGGGATGTCCGACTGCCCATTTAGGCCTAGTTGGATTGGGCCTAAACGGGCAGTCGGACATCCCTCTCACAATCTGGCACCCAACTGCTTGCTTGCCAGCCTGCCTGATTGCCCACTAACCACTTCCCTGCTGGCCCAATTGCCCCTAGCTGCCCTCCCCTGCAGGCCTGGTCAACCCTAACTGCCCTCCCCTGCCGTCCTGGTTGCCCCCAACTGTCCTCCCCTGCCAGTCATCTTTTGGCGGCTATCTTGTGACCACATGGGGGTGGCCATCTTTGACCACATAGGAGCAGCCATCTTGTGTGTTGGAGTGATGGTGAATTTGCATATTACCTCTTTCTTAGATAGGATTATTTTAGTTAGCATCTAGCAAAATTTCCCTAAATTCATACAAATTACCATTCAGTTAAACACACATTAACAGTGGTGGGATGAGGAGGACCTGTGGTGCTTAAAGAGAATGCAAGATTCATTCTTGATTTCTTATTCCTTTTCATTAATTTTCTCATAGGTTAAGATTTCACACTCTCTACCTTTATATATTCTGGTAGCTTTCTCATCAATAGATCAATACCACTTTTCAGTGTGATCAAGTGAGAAGAGAAGATGTCTGTTGAAACTATCTGTAAAACCTATCATGTCCTCCGAAACCAGTTTCAAAATATAATTTAAATAACTGAATAATGTGAGAGGCTAGCTGTTAAAAATTAGCTTCCAGAGACTTTATCAATATAATTAAAGTGGGCATCTGGTAGCAAGGATTTGATACCCCCTTGAAGAAATCAGTGACACGTGTGTCAGTCTGCATATGAATAACTTTTAACAGTTTTGTTCTCTGTCCAGTAGCTTCCAGGTAGAATCAGGCAGTGAGAGGCATGAATGGACTTGCTAATTAGGTCAGGATGCAAAATCTGATTTGGTGATTTTAGTAATTTCACATCCTTGGGCTGTGGTTTCTTCATATCTGACATTTCAAGGAGAGATCACCACCCAGTGGAGTATTCAGAGAAGTCTTACTGAGGAAACCTATTATTTGGGCTGGTTATAAAAGACTAGAGGCCCAGTGCGTGAAATTTGTGCATGGGTAGGGTCCCTAGCAGCTGCCTGCTGCTGGCTGGGGCCCCCCTTTGTTCTATGCTGCCCCCCTGGTGGTCAGCGCACATCATAGCGAGCGATTGAACTCCCAGTCAGTGGAACTCCTGAGGGGACACTTTGCATATTAGGCTTTTATATGTATAGATTTGGAGAAGCTGGGAGGATGGAGGGTGGCCTTTCAAAGCTGTGGCATGATGAATGATAGAATATTTGAATATGCAGTTTCAAGCAATAGCTGAAAACATTCTTGTCCTATTTTATATTCTGCTTGCAGTAACTGTACAACTTCTTAGAAGGGTTGCAAGCACTTTCCAAGTTGTAGGAAAGGAGGAATGTAGTGTTTGGCTCCTCTGATTCTTTTTGGTTTTTAATCAGCTGCTCAGATATAACGTCATACAATATAATGCATCCATTTTAAGCCTGCAATTCAATTGGTATACACGTGTATCCACCAGCACAGTCAAGGTTAAAATATATCCATCATCCCAGAAAGTTCCTTCCTTTCCCTTTTGTAGTTAGTCCCCAACTCCTATACCCTGACTCCTGCAACCTTGCAGCAGTTCTCAACCTGTGGGTCGCGACCCCTTTGGCGGTCAAACGACCCTTTCACAGGGGTCGCCTAAGATCATCCTGCATATCAGATATTTACATTACGATTCATAACAGTAGCAACATTACAGTTATGAAGTAGCAACAAAAATAATTTTATGGTTGGGTCACAACATGAGGAACTGTATTTAAAGGGCCAGAAGGTTGAGAACCACTGAATCTAGTGTCATCTAAATGGAGTCATACAGTTTGTTGTCTTCTATGTCTGACTTTTTTTATTTATTGGATGCTCTTGAGATTCATTCATGTTATTGTACTAGGAGTTTGTTCTTTTTCAGTGCTGAGTGGTATTCATTATATGGTATACAATAGTTTTGTTTGTTTATTCAATGCAGTTGATGGATGAGTCTAAACAATTGCCCTTTTAATTGGAATATATTAATTTTTTCAAGTGCTTCTTGGAGAGAAATGTTAGTTCTTTTAGTTAGAACAAAAAAGAAAATTCAAAGTTGTCACTTGAGTCCTAGAGTTTATATAAATAGTAGTTGAGACTCATATATAAGGCCTGCGTTTGCTGTTTCTTTATGAAAATTCTGCAAAAGCTTGCTTAGTTTTGTTAAGTTTTATGGAATAAGAAAATAAATATAAAACTTATGAAATAAGTTGGTGTTACATATCTGAGCATACACTGTGATCTTGATGACCTCCAATATATGTGACGACTGATACCTACACATGACTATAATTTCCTCAGTGATTAGATTTATTTTAACTAATGATCAAGCATTTAGTTGTGTAGTCAAAAATGGACTTTCAGTATGTTTTACCATATATAGGGCTGGGAAAACGTAGGTTTACTGTGTCGTGGCGACATTCTTTTGAGTTAATAAAGTTAATGTAATAATCATATCTATAACTGTAAACCTACGTTTTCCCACCCTGTACAGGAAGGAAACAAGTACACACTTTGCTTAAGGAAAACCAAAAGTGTTTGCTTAGCTTGACTTTTATAAGCCTACCCTTAAGCAATATTTAGCCACTTGCTTCAGCCAGTTTCTATTAAAAAGTATTTATGCAATCAAATTACTAAAGTCTGTAAGCAGGTCAACTTTACTGGGTCTTTAAATCAAAATGATGGAAGATAAAAATGATTAGCCCATTTAAAAGAAAATTTATACTAGTAGTCTTGGTATTAAATAACCCTACACAACAAACCATGAGGATCTATTTATCTTGGATTATTGATTGGATTAGTTAAGTGACATATTTTAGTCTGTTGGTTATCAAATGCTATAAATCAGAGATCTCAAAGTTATCCATGCATAGCTCTGAATCATTTCAGGTTATTGGAGGGGGAAAATATATATGCAAAATTCTATGTTGGTCAGATCACGCATGAAGTCAAATAAATTTCAGTGTGAGATCATTTTAAGCAGCTGCAGGAAGTCAGTTTACAACTGAACTTAAACAGAGGCATTGTTCTTTACGGCCAGCCTATTTCATAATGTATGTCTCTGACAAAACCCCTTTCCTTCCCTGCACTACAGATGGGATCTTCAGGAGTAAATTTCCTTCAGAAGATTTTTAAGTGATACTTGGGTCATCTGTCCAAAATTTTGAATAACACGTGTCTCCTTTAATTTTACTTATTTTTAAAAAGTTGAATTGTTGTAGCACTCATTAATATGCTTTAAAGGCTATGTTTTTTGTCACATTTTTGTCTTCAGTATATTATTTGATTGCTATGTTGAAAAATATTGAGAGCAATCACATAATACTGTGTGTGTGTATCTATTTATATAAAAACCCTGGGTGTAACGCTTCACGTCTGAAGCTTGACCAACTGGAAGTAAGTCAGTCCTGTAGGGGTCATCTTGGAAATGGCTGCGCCCTCCCTGAGCTGTTTTTAGTAAGGGCGAGGTTTGAGGCAGGAACCGGCCCTTGGAGCGTGGACGCACTGAGTCCTGGGTTGCCTTGCCAAGGGCTGCGCCCTCCCCGAACTGTTTTTCGGGGTGGGCGAGGTTTGAGGCAGGAACCGCCCCTCAGAGCGTGGAGGCGTATCTTTATAAAGTTTTAATACATTATATTACAGGTCATGGAGGTACTGTTTTCCCACAGCTTCTACAGGAATTGCTGCAAATTTACTTCTCGGTGGAAGGACCTTTCATTCCCAATATAAATTACCCGTTCCATTAAATGAAACTTTAATTTCTAGACTCAATATAAACAGTGAAGTTGCTAAAATTATTAAAAAGGTCCAACTTCTCATTATTGATGAATGCACCATGGCATCCAGTCATGCTATAAATGCCATAGACATATTACTAAGAGAAATTATGAATTTGAATTTGAATTTGGTGGGAAAGTTCTCCTTCTTGGAGGGGATTTTCGACAATTTCTCAGTATTGTACCACATGCTATGTGTTGAATAGCATAGTACAAACGAGTTTAAAGTACTGTAATGTTTGGGGATGTTTCAGAAAGTTGTCTCTTACAACAAATAAGAGATCAGAGGATTCTGCTTATAGTGAGTGGTTAGTAAAACTTGGAGATGGCAAACTTGATAGCAGTTTTCATTTAGGAATGGATATTATTGAAATCCCCTGTGAAATGATTTGTAATGGATCTATTATTGAAGCTACCTTTGGAAATACTATATCTATAGATAATATTAAAAACATATCTAAACATGCAATTCTTTGTCCAAGAAATGAGCATGTTCAAAAGTTAAATGAAGAAATTTTGGATATACTCATGGAGATTTTCATACATATTTGAGTGATGATTCCATTGATTCAACAGATGATGCTGAAAAGGAAAAATTTTCCCATCAAATTTCTTAATAGCATTACTCCTTCGGGAATGCCATGTCATAAATTAAAATTGAAAGTGGGTGCAATCATCATGCTATTGAGAAATCTTAATAGTAAATGGGGTCTTTATAATGGTACCAGATTTATTATCAAAAGATTACAACCTAACATCATCGAAGCTGAAGTATTAACAGGATCTGCAGAGGGAGATGTTGTTTTGATTCCAAGAATTGATTTGTCCCCATCTGACACTGGCCTCCCATTTAAATTGATTCAACGACAGTTTCCCGTGGTGCCAGCATTTGCAATGACTATTAATAAATCACAAGGACAAACTCTAGACAGAGTAGGCATATTCCTACCCGAATCCATTTTCGCACATGATCAGTTATATGTTGCTTTCTCTCGAGTTTGAAGAGCATGTGACATTAAAGTTAAAGTTCTAAATACTTCACCACAAGGGAAATTAGTCAAGCGCTCTGAAAGTGTTTTCATTCTTAATGTGGTGTACAGGGAGATATTAGAATAAGTTTAATTACTTTATCAGTCATTGTTTGCATCACTGTTGTTTTTATATCATGTTTTTGTTGTTTTTCTATCATGCCTTTATTGTTGTTATATCCTTTTGTTACTGTTTATTAATAAATTTATATATTATTTTCATACACATTTTACTAATTTTCTTTTATCTTTTTTTTTTTATAGAGAAAGGGCAAATAGCAATATTAAAATATTTCCTCTAATTAATTCCCTTTTAATGTGCACGAATTTCATGCACCGGGCCACTAGTGTGTGTGTGTGTGTGTGTGTGTGTGTGTGTGTATTTGTGTATATATATGTACATACATATATGTGTGTATATAATTGTTTTTCAACTATCTGATTTTTCATATACGTTTAAATGAATGCACATACACGCATACTTGGCACACACACCTAGATACTTCCTGCATGGTTTTCTTATAGTTAAAATGTTGGTTTTGTATTTTTGGACCAGAAGTAAGCAGAAGAACTCCAACAACAAGATGGTATCTATGATTTGTTGACACATCATTATGGGACATGAAATATGACTGGATGATGAAATTGCACCTGAGCCAGCTATGACCTTTCGGCTGTTAGGGCACAGAAAAGGGACAGCTAGAATTCAGCTTAAGCTAGGGCTAGTTAATAAATTTTGTGAGAAAATATCCAAACGGCAATAATACCAAGGAGAGCTCTGAACTGTCACATGCAGCACTAATTAGAGATCTGAGCATTGTTGGAGACTGTATTCCTTGAAGGGTTCAGTGTTGCCTCCTGTAGCCAGAGAGTTTAAGAACATGCTGAAATATCTTAGAAAGGTTATTTAAAATACAACAGAAACATTTACCACCCTAAATAAAAACAATTGTTTGTGTATTTATACTGTATGTATATGTATATGTATGTATCTATGCATGGATGTGTATATATCATATGTTAAATGCTTAACTCTGGGACGGAGTAAACAGTGAATCAAAGCAGAAACAAAGAAATCATACTCCTTAGATCAAGTGAAGGAGAATCAAGAAATAGAGAATGGCCAATTGTTTTAAATGCTTCTGATAATAAAATAACAGGGAAGAAATGACCATTAGATTTAATAATATGGCAATATGTGGTCTTTGGAGATTGAAAATGTAAAAGTTATGTACATATATATGATTATTAGAGAAATAAATAAAGACTAGGCAGTGGTTCTCAACCTTCCTAATGCCGTGACCCTTTAATACAGTTCCTCATGTTGTGGTGACCCCCAACCATAAAATTATTTTTGTTGCTACTTCATAACTGTAATTTTGCTACTGTTATGAATCGTAATGTAAATATCTGATATGCAGGATGTATTTTCATTGTTCGCGACCCACAGGTGGAGAACCGCTGGACTAGAGGCCCAGTGCACGAAATTTGTGCATGGGGGGCGGGTCACTCAGCCCAGCCTACACCCTCTCCAATCCAGGATCCTCTCGCAATTCAGAACCTCTGGCTCCTAACTGCTCACCTGCCTGCCTGCCTGATGGCCCTAACTGCTCTCCCCTGCCTGCCTGATCCCCCTAACTGCCTAACTGCTCTCCCCTGCTGGCCCGATCCCCCTAACTGCTCTCCCCTCCTGGCCTGATCCCCCTAACTGCCTATCTGCTCTCCCTTCCTGGCCTGAACCCCCTATCTGCTTTCCCCTCCTGGCCTGATCCCCCAGTGCTTATCTGCTCTCTGCTGCTGGCCTGAACCCACTAACTGCCTATCTGCTCTTCCCTCCTGGCCTGATTCCCCTAACTGCCTATCTGCACTCCCCTCCTGGCCTGATTCCCCTAACTGCCTATCTGTACTCCCCTCCTGGCCTGATTCCCCTAACTGCCTATCTGCTCTCCCCTCCTGGCCTGATTCCCCTAACTGCCTATCTGTACTCCCCTCCTGGCCTGATTGCCCTAACTGCCTATCTGCACTCCCCTCCTGGCATGATTGCCCTAACTGCCTATCTGCACTCCCCTCCTGGCCTGATCCCCCTAACTGCCTATCTGTACTCCCCTCCTGGCCTGAACCCCCTAACTGCCTATCTGCTTTCCCCTCCTGGCCTGAACCCCCTAACTGCCTATCTGCACTCCCCTCCTGGCCTGATCCCCCTAACTGCATATCTGCACTCCCCTCCTGGCCTGATCCCCCTAACTGCCTATCTGCACCCCCCTCCTGGCCTGATCATCCTAACCACATATCTGCACTCCCCTCCTGGCCTGATCACTCTAACTACATATCTGCACTCCCCTCCTGGCCTGATCACCCTAACTGCCTATCTGCACTCCCCTCCTGGCCTGATCCCCCTAACTGCCTATCTGCACTCCCCTCCTGGCCTGATCCCCCTAACTGCCTATCTGCTTTCCCTTCCTCTTCATGCCCCTTCGGGCCTCTGGCACAGGCGGGCTGAGAGCTCTCTGCCTGGCTGAGAGCTCTCTGCCCTGACCCTGTCCCCATCCTAATTGGCCATTACATGAAGGCATCCCAGCCAATTTGCATATTCCTGTTATTAGTATAGATGTTTAAATTTCTTCTCTTTCGTGTGATATATTTTGTCTATTTGATTGTTCCTTTATTTTATTACTATTTGAATAAACTATTGATGTCATCTCTACTCGAACAAAGATAGTTGCCCCTTGTAGTTCATTGAAACATTTTCTCTATTTTGCCTTTTACTTTTATTAATGGTGTTCATCATCTAATGATTTTATGATTTCAAGGTGATCTGTACCTAAGCCATTATCATCTGATTGAATTCTTTTCCTATGAAACAGAAACTATTAAGTACTGTAGAGATCTTTCCAGCCTCCAGTTCCTGTCTGTTAAGATAATGTTTCACACATTCAAATATAATGCATAAAAGCAGCAAGATAAAAACAGAAACTAGCAAGGATAGAAAATATTATACTGGCTTTGGCAGAACAGCATATGCATTAAGAAATTATTTTATTGTCATTTTCTTAGGTAAGGTTTAGTTCCTACTATGAGAGAAGTTGTGAGGGGGGAAAAGAAGGATTAAAAACACTACTAGCAGACTTACTAGCTATGCAACTTGATACACTTGACTTTGGACAACGTGGGAGGAGCAACAGCCTGTTAGTGACCCTGATGGCATTTATCTGTCTTACTGAATTCTGTGTATCATATCTCCACTGAATCACAGAGAGAAGCATGAAGCAAATAAATTACATGGAGCAAATCACTGACAGTGAGCTAGTCTTTTTTATATTTGTTAAGGTGAAGAATGGGAATCTGTGTTTATGCTTTGTGTCTTTTTCCTGTTTGTAAATAGGAAAAGACAAAGGGGCGGGTGCAGGGTTGAGGGGGTCCATGGGGAAAAAAGAGACAACTGTAATATTTTCAACAACAAAGATAAATTTTAAAAAAATAACTTTAAAAAAAGATGAAACATTTCATCTTGTATTGTTAGGCTTAGCGCAGTTCTCAATATCCACAGCCTTTTCTGACACCACCCCCACCTGCACCATCACTGCCTCCTTCTAAGAAAATAACCCCATAGCTAGCTGTCCAGTTATACAATCTCTCTCACTCCTTTTCTCTCCCTCCAGCCACTTTTGGAAAATAATTAATTACAGCAAAGGGCAGCTGTCATCTCAGAAGTAAGGAAGTGGTCTTTGTGGTGTACTGTGCTCTCCCTTCATTTAAGACCGTTTCTTTACCTCTCATGTCTTCCTACTTCTTTTCATTTCCTGAAGATGGACATTATTTGTATCTCTCATCCTCCTATTATGATCTCATTTATTTATAACTTTTCATGCAGTATCTACTTTTATGAACCCTTTCCTTCCTTTTCTCTGATTCACTAAATACCTCAAGCCTGGCTCTTTCTGGTTCTTTTTTTTTTTTTTTTTTTTTTTTTGCTAGTTTTCCCTCTTGATTAAGTTAGGCAGTTTTATAGGGAATGCTAGCCCAAATCTTTGAGTGATTAATTTCTACGTTCTTTAGACTGAGTGCCATTTTTTTCTTGTTATCTCTAGTCATACTCTTAACAATGTTTTCTATATCCTCCTAACATACTTCTTTTTTTAAATTTATTTTTTATTTTTCTTTATTGATTAAGGTATTACATATGTGTCCTTATCCCCCATTGTTCCCTCCACCCCACCACTCATGCCCTCACCCCCCTGTTGTCTGTGTCCATTGGTTAGGCCTATATGCCTGCATACAAGTCCTTTGGTTGACCTCTCCCCCTTACCCCCACCCTCCCCTACCTTCCCTCTGAGGTTTGACTGTCTGATCGATGCTTCTCTGTCTCTGGATCTGTTTTTGTTCATCAGTTTATGTTGTTCATTATATTCCACAAATGAGTGTGATCATGTGATATTTATCTTTCTCTGACTGGCTTATTTCACGTAGCATAATGCTCTCCAGTTCCATCCATGCTGTTGCAAATGGTAAGAATTCCTTCTCTTTTACTGCAGTGTAGCATTCCACTGTGTAGATGTACCACAGTTTTTTTAATCCACTCATCTGCTGATGGGCCCTTAGGTTGTTTCCTGCCACTACCTTCTCAGTGGGTTTCAGGATCTGAAGGAGAGGGGGCGGATGCATAAATTAAAATACTCTACAAGAAATATGAATTTAGAAGGCATTGGGGGTGACTGGGAGCCTCTTTCTTGAAGAGACACACTAACTTCTGGACTAGTCCGCTCTTTATTTACTTGAATACACATTTGCCTTTAGCAAAGCATACAGGCATGTCAAAGGTAAAGTTTGGTAAATAGTAAAAGGATTATCAGGTAAGGAATTGCCTTAAGCCACCACTATCTCAACAGACGAGGTGCTTGGCATCAGCCCTGCCAAAGCCCAAGATTTATCGGCCATTCCTTGGTGCACTGACAGTATTGGCAAGCAGTGGCTTCCCACAGTTTCCAAGTCTTAGCTATGGTAAATTGTGCTACTATGAATATAGAGGTGCATATATCCTTTCTGATTGGTGTTTCTAGTTTCTTGGGATATATTACTAGAAATGGGATCACTGGTTCAAAGGGGAGTTCCATTTTTAGTTTTTTGAGGAAACTCCATACTGTTCTCCACAGTGACTGCACCAGTCTGCATTCCCACCAGCAGTGCACGAGTGTTTCTTTTTCTCTGCATCTTTGCCAGCACTTGTCGTTTGTTGATAACCATTCTGACAGGTGTGAGATGGTACCACTTTGTTGTTTTGATTTGCATCTCTCGGATGATTAGTGACTTTGAGCATGCTTTCATACATCTCTTGGCCTTCCTTATGTCCTCTTTTGAAAAGTTTAGGTTCATTGCCCATTTTTTGATTGAATTGTTTATCTTCCTTTTGTTAAGTTGTATGAGTTCCCTGTAAATGTTGGAGATAAAACCCTTATCAGAGATAACATTGGCAAATATGTTCTCCCATGCAGTGGGCTTTCTTGTTGTTTTGATTATGGTTTCTTTTGCTGTACAGAAGCTTTGTATTTTGATGTAGTCCCATTTGTTTATTTTCTCTTTAGTTTCCATTGCCCTAGGAGCTGTATCAGTGAAGATATTGCTTTGGTTTTTGTCTGAGATTTTGCTGCCTGTGGATTCCTCTAATATTTTTATGGTTTCCTGTCTTACATTTAAGTCCTTTATCCATTTTGAGTTTATTTTTGTGTATGGTGTAAGTTGGTGGTCTAGTTTCATTTTTTTGCATATATCTGTCCAATTTTCCCAACACCATTTATTGAAGAGACTGTTTTGACTCCATTGTATGTACTTGCCTCCTTTGTCAAATACTAATTGAGCATAATGGTTTGGGTAGATTTCTGGGCTCTCTATTATATTCCATTGGTCTATATGTCTGTTCTTGTGCCAGTACCAGGCAGTTTTGAGAATAGTGGTTTTGTAATACAGCTTGATATCTGGTGTTGAGATCCCTCATACATTGTTGTTCTTTCTCAGGATTGCTGCAGCTATTCGGGGTTGTTTTTTATCCAAATGAATTTTTGGAGAGTTTATTCTAGGTCTGTGAAATATGCCTTGGTATTTTAATGGGGAGTGCGTTGAATCTATAGATTGCTTTGGGCAGTATGGACATTTTAATGATGTTGATTCTACCAATTCATGAACACGGTATGTTCTTCCATATGATTATGTCTTCCTCTACCTCTTTTTTCAGTGTCCTATGGTTTTCCAAGTACAGGTCTTTTACCTCCTTAGTTAAGTTTATTCCTAGATATCTTAAGTTTTTTTTGGTGCAATGGTAAATGGGATTGTTTTTTTAGTCTCTCTTTCTATAAGTTCACTATTGGTATATAAAAATGCCATTGATTTCTTGGCGTTAATTTTGCATCCCGTTACATTGCCGAATTCATTTATTAAGTCTAATAATTTTTTAAAAAATATATTTTATTGAATTTTTTACAGAGAGAAAGGGAGAGGGAGAGTTAGAAACATCGATGAGAGAGAAACATCCATCAGCTGCCTCCTGCACTGCCCGCCCCCCCTTGCCCCCCCCCCCCCACCGGGGATGTGCCCACAACCAAGGTACATGCCCTTGACCAGAATCGAACCCGGGACCTTTCAGTCCGCAGGCCGATGCTCTATCCACTGAGCCAAACCGGTTAGGGCAAGTCTAATAATTTTTTGATGGAGTCTTTAGGGTTTTCTATGTACAGTATCATGTCATCTGCGAATAATGACAGTTTTACGTCTTCTTTTCCAATTTGGATGCCTTTTATTTCTTCTTCTTGTCTAATTTCTATGGCTATCACTTCTAGAACTACTAACATAGTTCTTTAATCAAAATTCTTTTAATAAAAATCCTATCCTTCCTACAGCAACCAGCACAAACATTGTTTTTCAGCCTCAGTGATATCTTTCCAAAACTAGAGTTTGACCAAATTATCAATGATCATTAAAATTAGCAGAGGCGATAATGTGTTTATGTCCAGAGCTTTCTCCATGAGAAACTCTTATCCATTTCCTGCATGCGTGTTGGTGGGAGGCTATAGATTTGGCCATTAAAGAACAAAGATTGGGCTGCCTGTGCTTGGAGTTTGGTTCTAGCTCTTATTATCCTCGTTGTACACTATGGCAAATTACTTAGTTTGTCTAGTAATAACTGTTATTTTACCCAAATAGCTTAAATCATGCTTGATGTATGCCAGGCATTCTCTAAGTGCTTTACATATATTAATCCTCATACCACTCCAAATTGTCCTTATTTTACATATGAAGAAATGAGGCTCAGAAAGGTGAAATAATTTGGACAAGCCAGGAAGTAGGGAGACAGGCATAATAGAAATTTTTAAATAAATGTTTCTTTGCTCATTCTTCTTTTTCACTCTCCATCTTCTCTTTCTTCCCTCTCCTTGCCTTTCTCTTCCCTTTTGACCATTTCCATCTCCTCCTCTCTCTTTCCCTCCCCTTCTTCCTATCTTCTTTCCCATTCTCCCTCGACCCTTTTTCCTGCCACTCCCTCTTCTCTTTCTTCATCCCCTCATTACTTCCCACCCTTCTCCTCCTCTACCCCGTTCATCTATTCCATTATTATCAATATGTGTGTACTTGGTGCTCTGAGGAACACCAAGATCAGTCAGAGATCCTGCTACAAAGAACTTACAGTAGTAGAAGCTAAAAGATATTTATAGAAGTTGCTTAGAATGTGATGGAAAGTTACGGATTTAGGGCTTTACAAGTTATACAGGATTGCTTTTCCCTGTGGGAGCAAGGAAGGTTCTGTGGAGGGGTATCTATCCTTCCACGGAGTCTTAGGGAATGACTTATGAAAGAGTAGTTGTAGTCTAACACATTATGTTTAGGCATATTTTATAACTATCAACCTCTTCTTGATTATTACAGGTAATGGAGCTTAAATCTCATTTACTAATGGCAGCCCTTTTTGGACTCTGATTTTGTCAAGTGTGTGTGGCAAGTGCTGTAAAAGTTAAATGTAAATATGAAGGAGCCCATGCCACTTTGGAGTGTTTGGAAAACAAGTCAGTGCACGTAGATTGAGGATGCCAGAAGGAGGCATACTGATCTGATCTGTGTCAACAGGAGACAGAAATGCAGTCAGTAATTACACAGTCCATATACCCTTAGTTGCTATGTGAAGTCAGTTCTCAAAGAGTTCTGAAAAATAATCTTCCCATGTGAACTGCCTTTTTTGTCATAATGTAGTTCCTCTGCATCTGTGAAGTGTCATCCCCAATACTTCTTCAGAACGCCAGGTACCATGGCACCAGGTGCCCTCCAGGAAATGTGAGATGGGCTATCAAGTGCGGTGTCTGAAAGTACATTTTAGAAAGTATCAAAAACTAGTATATTATATGATGAAAAGGTATTAATAATTTTAGTCGTGTATACTAGGAGTATTTTGGGCATGCGTCTTCTTAGAATTCAGCATTCTGGTTCATTTGTTATATTAGATAAAATTATATTAAAAGTTGGCCAAAGTTAGTTATCTTTTATCTAATTTTCCTGTTAATGTTTTATATGAAAAGATAAGTGAATTTTCATGATTGCCTTCTTTTGTTATTCATAGTATACATTAAAAAGGGATCTCATTCTCTTTTAAATGATATATCATAAGAGGACATTTAGCTGCCTGTATATGTCAGTTTTTATTTTTCATTTTTATTATCAAAATCAATATCATATTTGGAAACTGCCAAATGGATTCTAGATATCTGAGGTACTAAAGTTTGTAGAGCCATATAAATCAGTCTTATTAGGAAGTAGTATAATTCAGCTGCATAGAACCAGAGTCCTAAGTTTAAATGTCTGCCTCACATAAAGAAGTAAATTGGGTACTGGCCATGCAGATGTTTTGAGAAGAAAAGTTGATGAGAAATTGTTGAAATCAGGCAAAGTGATTTAAAAACCTAGGTACTTTACTTCCCAATTCTGTCTTATTCTGAAATGAACTGTTGTCATTTGTGCATGGTTGACATTCAGCAAATAGTTCTGGAATCAGCTAATATAAAATTTTTATTAATTACTAAAAATTGAAAAAAGCAATCGTTATTGGTTAACAAAAATCAAACAAACAAACGAAGCAGCTTATGCAGCACAGATCTGTGAAGCAGAACTTCCTCTTACCATTTAGTCCTAGGAAGACACAGTTCAAGGAAGAGTGGTCCAACACAGGTAGTTAGATTAGGTCCAGTGGTTGGCAAACTCAGTCAACAGAGCCAAATATCAACAGTACAACGATTGAAATTTCTTTTGAGAGCCAAATTTTTTAAGCTTAAACTATATAAGTAGGTACATTGTTATTAACTTAATTAGGGTACTCCTAAGGCTTAGGAAGAGCCACACTCAAGGGGCCAAAGAGCCGCATGTGGCTCGCGAGCCGAAGTTTGCCGACCACGGGTTAGACCAGCAATTTTCAACCTTTTCAATCTCATAAACTAATTACTGGCACATCAAAAAATGTTATATTTTTGCCGATCTGACAAAAAAATAGGTAAAATTTTTACTCATTCACACTGAAGGGTCAGCTATTGTGTTGGCTGTTATTTTTTTACTTGACAGTCTAAGGAAAAAGGTGTCAGTGCCCTCTGACTAGTAGTCAGGTATTGCATGTTCTAAACATTCTGATGGCACAGGTTAAAAAATCTCTGGGTTAGACCTAAGAAGTAATATTTCCAATTGAGTTAAGAAGTTAAAAATTATGCAAAAGGACAACATTAGTATTGAGTTTTTCATATTCATCATCAGTAAAAAATTTCTCTAGGAGCCGGATAGTCTCCTATATCTTGGCTTTTATGACCTGGAGATGTCTCCAAGTTTTGGGGTTTTATCTGTTTTGACATGTAATACACAGGGAGATAAAGTACCTGTCTCCATTATGTAACAGTTTGGCCCTCTTGAGAATACATTTTGAAGTTTTATTTTTCTTTTGAATCAGAACAATTAACTAGATAAATGGTTACAGATCTAATTCTTATGATAGGTGTAGAATAGAATATTTCTGGAGGACTTGGAAGCAAACATTCCCTTCTTTACATCATATACCTTCTTGAGGCTCTTGAGCCTAAGGCTTTTTGCAGAGCATTAAGAAATCCAGAGAAGTTTTATTTTTCCACAGTTAGGTGTTCTACGTGCAAAGAAATTCTACTACATGTTATATAAAAAAAATAAATAAATAAAGCATGGCTTATGTAGACAGAATAAGGTAAGATCTCTGAAATGATTTCTGAAAAAATTTAAATGGTAGAAAAGAGAAATGAGATAATTGTGATAGAATTAGAACATCCACTTTTGGGAACCCTCACCCTGTATTTAGTAACAGTGACCTTTGTAGTATTTCAAACCTATCTAGAAGATTCCTGTTTCTAGAAATACATCAATAGGTTATATGGAAAATGTCTTTGAACTGACTCCTGCTCTGCAAAGAATGCCTCCTCCTCTCCTCCTCCTCATGTACTCTGTTCGAATCTGTTGAGAGTTCTGAGCCTCTGTGAGGGTACAATACTATAAAGGTTTGAATATATGTAGAAGGTAATATGCAAAGATTGAGTCTTTGTTTTAGGGTTGTTGACCTGGAAATTTTTTAAAGTAATAATCTTCTTTAATCTTTATTTATTGAAGCATGATAAATACTGACTGATAGGGTGTTTAAGTTGATTAATTACTTGGTTATGTGGAGTACCCCAGTCATACTATATTGTAACCAAGAGTAAAATTTGACATCTTTGACATCCCATTCACTGTAAAAATAGACCCCTTTTTCCTTTTGGTCCTTATAATCATAGTTTTAAAGATTAACAAGTAAGTAGTCTTAATTAGTTGACTCAGAACTCTTTCTTTCAGCTTTTTGCCTGAATTCATCAGTGGAGACTTTGATTCTATTAGGCCTGAAGTTAGAGAATACTACACTGTTAAGGTAAGACATAATTCTGTATTTAAAATATTTCTCATATTATTGCTTTTCCTATGTTTTTCCTGGTTTCCTTTGTGTATGTGTAGGGATTAAGAAACTAATTGTTGTTTTTTTTTAATTTATATAAGTTATGATATACATTCAAATGGAAATTTAGAGAATGGCAAATAGAAATACAAGTTTAGAAATTCAGTCACCACCTGATAAGCATTAATGCTTAGTATTTTAAGCACATATTTTTAAAAAACATTTATAGTTTATGGGCTAATTTAATAATATACTGTTATTGCCTATATCCTCATTAGTTGCTATCCATTTTTCATAAATCACTTCTTATTTCATTTAATAATGAACAAACTATATTTTACTTAACCAATTCCCAATTGATTTACATTTGTATTCATTTTTTTACCTTGTAAACTAATAAAAATATCTTTGTAAATGAGTTTTTATAAAAATGCATAATTATAGAGCCACAGTTTTTTCCTTCAATATTTAGTTTTTTAAAAATATTATCATCCTGTTCTGAATAAACCTGTTTATTATATTTAGTTTATTGAAAATATTTTAGTTTTTTGAAACTATTTTTAGCCTATTCTAAAGAAAATTATTCATTACAACTTGAAATTAACAATAACATACAGCTTAAAGTTTTCATATTGTTACTGCTATTGTGAAAGTCTTCTAGTGATCTTTGCTGGCAAAGAAGAACATGCAAATGATCTAATTGAGAATGATGGAAGGCACATAGTATTATAGCGATCAATTGTTCAAGCTTTCACTGGCTTTAGAGGACAATGCAGAGTTTTAAAAATAAAAATTATAGTGTTAGCAATTCTAGCCACAATACCGTCATCTATGTTATTCTGAACTAATTAGAAAATTACACATATTTTTAAAAGAAACAGCAGTTACTGAAATATTAAAACTTTAAATTCTTTATAAGGCTTGGGGATGGGTGAGATAAAATAAAAAAGAAGAAAAAGGAGGCCTTTTGATGGAAGGAAGGGAGGGAGAAAAAAAGGAAGGATGGGAAGAAGGTGGGAGGGAGGGTAGAAGGAAAGAGAAGAAAAAGAAGGAAAATATGATTCAGGGGGAGGAAGCAAAGGTACCAGGTTTATAAAGTACAATAGGCTGTTCTGATAGAAATCCCAGGACTGGCAGTGAACGTAGCTCAATGCACATCCTATCTGCCCACCAGCTGATCAGACTTTCCCATCAGCAAAGGAAGACTGTTCCCAAGTCAGTGTTTGATATTCATGCTCAATTACTTTAACATTGGCATGTTGCTATTCATTCCCCACAGCCTCACTTCTCATTAACTCCATACCTCAACCTCATTGAGATGGAAAGCCCTCTCAGCCTTGCTTACAATGCAGAGTTTTATAAATTCATAGTTATTCATCGTATCTTTGGGAGGGGAAGAAACAGCGGGAGAGGCAGAAACAAGCACTCAGAAACAAGTGGAAGATCTAGCCAGATGTGACTTTTCTCCTCCTCTCTTAAATGCTGCTGGCTGCCTACACTGGAAGTGCTGATTTCATCATTCCATCCTGGATGAGGAAATAACAAAAAATAAGGGGGAACCAGCTTTTCCATTTCCCAATACAGTAAAATGGGGTCAGGGATAAAATAAAATTTTGAGCTAATACCTTTTGATAAATTTCTCTTATATTTTTTGCTTTATTTTTTTAACCTCAATGTTAATTTTTATCTGTTGAGGTTTAATTTGGAAAGTAAGGTTAGCTGCATCTTCTAATTACTACATTGCATAGTTACGAGATGATGTAGTACAATCAAGTTTTCATGTATTGATGAGAACAACTGCTTTGAACTTTTTGGATCTCTCCTGGGAAGGCACTGATGATGTCTTTGATAGAGCTGATGTGCCCCATATAGGTCAGGGCGAATGTTTAGCTACGGTTTTAATAATGATAATGACAACAAGTTAATGCAGCATTACACACAATTCGTATAAGCCATTATCTCCGATTTAAACCATCTTTAAGCTGCTGTGTTACAAATTAAAGGAGGTTATCTTCACTTTCAAAGGCACTTTTCTTTCTCCCATCTGGTCTGGGTTTCAATGAAGCTGAAACTGGGGCTCTGATAAAGTAAAATAAAAAAGAATTTGAAAATGCTAAAGGTTTGTTAAAACCATAAAATTATAAAGTTGATTTTGTAGTCAACATTTATTCATACAACATTTTCCCTCAGTAGATATGTCCTTGACTTACAGAAAAAAAAAAAAAAACAACCTTAGGTTTATATGACTATACAAAATGTTAAATGTGTTTGCCTGCTTAATTTCTGAGAATACTAAAATATAAAGTATTTGATTTATTTTTTAAATTCTCATCTGAGGATATTTTTCCATTGATTTTTAGAGAGAGTAGAAGAGAGAGGGCAAGACAGAGAGAAATATCAATGTGTCAGAAATACATCCATTGGTTGCCTCATTCAGGTTCCAGGACCAGAGCCAGGAAGGAACCTGCAACTGAGATACATGCCCTTGACAGGAATCGAACCAGGGACCCTTTGATCCACACTCCGATGCTCTACCCATTGAGGCACACTAGGTAGGGCTGATTTGTCAGCTTTTAAACAGAATATTTTATACCTTAGATCTTGCAGTCTGTGGTATAGGGGACCCTCGAACAGTGCAGGGGTCATGGCACTGACACTGCACAGTCAAAAAATCTGTCTTATCACTTCTGACTGCCCCAAAACTTAACTGCTAATAGCCTACTGTTGACCTGAAACCTTACCAATAACATAGTCATTAACTCATATTTTGTATGTTGTATCATTATAGACTGTATTATTACAATAAAGTAATCTAGAGAAAAGAAAATATTAATTAAAACATAAGGAAGAGAAAATACATTTGCATTACTGTATTATTGATACTATAAGTCTAGATCTTCTGTTTGCAAGATGAACCATCTCATCTGTCTGTCAGTACCTACATCAATATTGTCTTATATGATACACAACACTGTAGATATTATATGTATTACACTAGACATCAAAAAGGGAAAGATAATGTGAAAAAGAAATTTATATTTATTGACAGGTATGATAATTCACACATTGATAACAAAGAAGCAGCAATACGATTGCCTTATGGAAGCCTAGTATAATTGATGAATCAGTTGGTAGCTAGGAGATTATTATAGTATTACATTCTGTGCAATAGTTAATATTATGCAGTTGTGATTTAATACTACATCTTTATGTTTGTTTACATTCCTTTTTTTTTGAGGAACTGAATTTTAAATTTTAATTAATTTAAATTTAAAAATTAAAACAGAAGTATTGTATAAATATTTATTTTTACTTTTATTTTATTTTTTTTAATTGCTTAAAGTATTACAAAGAGTATTACATATGTCTCCTTTTTTTCCCCCCCGCCCTTGACAATCCCCTGGCCTCCCTTACCCCTCTGTGTCTTATGTCAATTGGTAATGCTTATATGCATGCATACAAGTCCTTTGGTTGATCTCTTACCCACCCCCCTCCTGCCCTCCCACCCTCCCCGGCCTTCCTGCTGTAGTTTGACAGTCTGTTCGAGGCAGCTCTGCCTCTGTATCTATTTTTGTTCATAAGTTTATAATGGTCTCTATTGTCCATGAATGAGTGAGATCATGTGGTATTTTTCTTTCATTGACTGGCTTATTTCACTTAGCATAATGCTCTCCAGTTCCATACATGCTGTTGCAAATGGTAAGAGTTCCTTCTTTTTTACAGCAGCATAGTATTCCATCGTGTAGATGTACCACAGTTTTCTAATCCATTCATCTACAGATGGGCACTTAGGCTGTTTCCAGATCTTAGCTATGGTGAATTGTGCTGCTATGAGCATAGGGGAGCATATATCCTTTCTGATTGGTGTTTCTGGTTTCCTAGGATATATTCCTAGAAGTGGGATCACAGGGTCAAATGGGAGTTCCATTTGTAGTTTTTTGAGGAAACTCCATACTGTCTTCCATAGTGGCTGCACCAGTCTGCATTCCCACCAGCAGTGCACAAGTGTTCCTTTTTCTCCACATCCTCTCCAGCACTTGTCGTTTGTGGATTTGTTGATGATAGCCAGTCTGACAGGTGTGAGATGGTACCTCGTTGTTTTGATTTGCATCTCTCGGATGATTAGTGACTTTGAGCATGTTTTCATATGTCTCTTGGCTTTCTGAATGTCCTCTTTTGAAAGGTGTCTACTTAGATCCTTTGCCCATTTTTTGATTGGATTGTTTATCTTCCTTTTGTTAAGTTGTATGAGTTCCCTATAAATTTTGGAGATTAGGCCCTTATCAGATATGACATTGGCAATTATGTTTTCCCGCGCAGTGGGTTTTCTTGTTGTTTTGTTGATGGTTTCTTTTGCTGTGCAGAAGCTTTTTATTTTGATGTAGACCCACTTGTTTATTTTCTCTTTAGTTTCCAATGCCCTAGGAGCTGTATCGGTGAAGAAATTGCTTCGGCATATGTCTGAGATTTTGTTGCCTTTGGATTCTTCTAGTATTTGTATGGTTTCCCGTTGTATATTTAAGTCCTTTATCCATTTTGAGTTTATTTTTGTGTATGGTGTAAGTTGGTGGTCTAGTTTCATTTTCTTGCATGTATCTGTCCAATTTTCCCAACACCATTTATTGAAGAGACTATCTTGACTCCATTGTATGTTCTTGCCTCCTTTTGTCAAATATTAATTGAGCGTATTGGTTGGGGCTGATTTCTGGGCTCTCTGTTCTATTCCATTGATCTATATGTCTGTTCTTGTGCCAGTACCAGGCAGTTTTGAGAACAGTGGCTTTGTAATACAGCTTAATATCTGGTATTGAGATCCCACCTACTTTGTTCTTTCTCAGGAACGCTGCAGCTATTTGGGGTCGTTTTTTATTCCAGATGAATTTTTGGAGAGTACATTCTAGGTCTGTGAAATATGCCATTGGTATTTTAATGGGAAGTGCGTTGAATTTATAGATTGCTTTGGGCAGTATGGACATTTTAATGATGTTGATTCTACCAATCCAAGAACATGGTATGTTCTTCCATCTCTTTATGTCTTCCTCTATCTCTTTTTTCAACGTCCTGTAGTTTTCTGAGAAGAGGTCTTTTACCTCTTTAGTTAAGTTTATTCCTAGGTAGCTTAATTTTTTTGGTGCGATGGTAAATGGGATTGCTTTTTTAGTCTCTCTTTCTGCACATTCACTATTGGTGTATAGAAATGCCATAGATTTCTTGGCGTTAATTTTGTATCCCGCTACATTGCCGAATTCTTTTATTAAGTCTAATAGTTTATTGATGGAGTCTTTAGGGTCTTTTAAGTATAATATCATGTCATCTGCAAATAAGGACAGTTTCACTTCTTCTTTTCCAATTTGGATGCCTTTTATTTCTTCTTCTTGTCTAATTGCAATGGCTAATACTTCCAGTACTATGTCGAACAGGAGTGGTGAGAGTGGGCATCCCTGTCTTGTTCCTGTTCTTAGGGCAAATGGTGTTAGTTTTTGTCCATTGAGTATGATGTTGGCTGTGGGTTTGTCATATATGGCTTTTATTATGTTGAGGTATGATCCTTCAATTCCCACCTTGCTGAGAGTTTTTATCAAAAATGGGTGTTGAATTTTGTCAAAAGCTTTTTCTGCATCAATTGATATGACTATGTGGTTTTTTTCTTTCAATTTGTTTATGTGATGTATCACGTTTATTGATTTGCGGATATTGTACCATCCTTGCATCCCTGGGATAAATCCTACTTGGTCATGGTGTATGATCTTTCTGATGTACTGCTGGATCCGATTTGCTAAGATTTTGTTGAGGATTTTGGCATCTATGTTCATGAGGGATATTGGCCTGTAATTCTCTTTCATTGTGTTGTCTTTACCTGGTTTTGGTATTAGGGTGATGCTGGCTTCATAGAATGAGCTTGGAAGTGTTCCTTCCTCTTGGATTTTTTGTAGTAGTCTGAGGAGGATAGGTTTTAGTTCTTCCTTGAATGTTTGGTAAAACTCCCCCGTGAAGCCGTCTGGTCCTGGGCTTTTGTTTGCTGGAAGCTTTTTGATGACTGCTTCAATTTCTTCCATAGTTATTGGCCTATTGAGATTTTTAGAATCTTCCTGATTAAGTTTTGGAATGTTGTATTTTTTTTAGAAATATGTCCATTTCCTCCAGATTGTCTAGTTTGTTGGAGTAGAGTTGTCCAAAGTATTTTTTAACAATCATTTGTATTTCTGTGGAATCTGTTGTTATTTCGCATCTATCATTTCTGATTTTGTTGATTTGGGTCCTTTCTCTTTGCTTCTTGGTGAGCCTGGCTAGAGGTCTGTCAATCTTGTTTATCCTTTCAAAGAACCAGCTCTTGGTTTCATTGATTTTCTGTATTGTTTTTTTGGTCTCTATGTCATTTATTTCTGCTCTAATCTTTATTATCTCCTTCCTTCTGCTCACTCTGGGCTTTTCTTGTTGCTCTCTTTCTAATTCTTTGAGCTGTAGATTTAGATGATTTACTACCATTTTTTCTTGTTTGTTGCGGTAGGCCTGTAGAGCTATAAACTTCCCTCTTAGGACTGCTTTCATTGCGTCCCAAAGGTTTTGGATTGTTGTGTTTTCATTGTCATTAGTTTCCAGGATTTTTTTAATTTCTTCTTTGATCTCATTGGTAACCCAATCAATACTTAATAACGTGCTATTCAGCTTCCAAGAGTTTGAGTATTTTGAGTTGTTTTTATTGTAGTTTATTTCTAATATTATGGCCTTGTGGTCTGAGAAGATGCTTGGTATGATTTCAATCTTCTTGAATTTGGGGAGACTTTGTTTGTGACCCAATATGTGGTCTATTTTTGAAGATGTCCCATGAGCACTTGAGAAGAACGTATATTTTGTGGCTTTGGGGTGAAGTGTTCTGAAGATGTCAATTAAGTCCATCTGATCTAGTGAGTCATTTAGGATTTCTGTTTCTTTGCTGAGTTTTTGTCTTGCGGATTTATCCAGTGGTGTCAGTGGTGCATTAAAGTCCCCTACTATGACTGTATTGTTGTCGATCTCTCCCCTGATATCTTCCAGGAGTTTTCTTATGTATGTGGGTGCTCCTGCATTGGGTGCATATATATTTATCAGGGTTATATCCTCTTGTTGTATTGATCCCTTTAGTATTATAAAGTGGCCTTCCTTATCTCTTGTTATGGCCTTCACTTTGAGGTCTATTTTGTCTGATATAAGTATTGCTACCCCAGCTTTTTTTTTTTTGTAAATATATTTTATTGATTTTTTACAGAGAGGAAGGGAGAGAGATAGAGAGTTAGAAACATCGATGAGAGAGAAACATCGATCAGCTGCCTCCTGCACATCTCCTACTGGGGATGTGCCCACAACCCAAGTACATGCCCTTGACCGGAATCGAACCTGGGACCTTTCAGTCCACAGACCGACGCTCTATCCACTGAGCCAAACCGGTTTCGGCGACCCAGCTTTTTTTTTCATTTCCATTTGCCTGAAAGATATTTTTCCATCCCTTCACTTTCAGTCTGTGTGAGTCCCTTCTAATGAGGTGGGTCTCTTGTAGACAGCAAATATATGTGTCATGTTTTTTTATCCATTCAGCCACTCGATGTCTTTTGATTGGACCATTTAGTCCATTTACGTTTAAAGTTATTATTGAAAGGTACTTGTTTGTAGCCATTTCCATTTTTTTTTTGTGTGGCTGTTTTCTTTCTGGGCTTTTTAGTTCTTCTTTTTACACCAGTCCCTTTAGCATTTCTTGCATTGCTGGCTTGGTGGTGATAAACTCCCTTAGCCTTTTTTTGTCTGTGAAGCTTCTTATTTCCCCTTCAATTTTGAATGATAGCCTTGCTGGATAGAGTATTCTTGGATTCAGTCCTTTGCATCACTTTGTAAATTTCTGTCCATTCTTTTCTGGCCTGATGTGTTTCTGTTGAGAAATCATTTGATAATCTGA
The DNA here is from genome assembly GCF_014108235.1 of Myotis myotis. Classification (NCBI taxonomy): domain Eukaryota; kingdom Metazoa; phylum Chordata; class Mammalia; order Chiroptera; family Vespertilionidae; genus Myotis; species Myotis myotis. Next base: position 50,670,003 of record NW_023416315.1, read on the forward strand.
TGGGGGATCCTTTGTAGGTAACTCTCTGTTTCTCTCTTGCAGCCTTTAAGATTCTGTCTTTGTCTTGTACATTTGCCATCGTTATTATGACGTGTCTTGGTGTGGGTCTTTTGGGGTTCATCTTGCCTGGGACTCTCTGTACTTGTGTAACTTTTCTTCCCCATATCTGGGAAGTTTTCTGACATTATTTCTTCAAATATATTTTCTAATCCTTGCTGCTCTTCTTGTCCTTCTTGCAGCCCTATTATGCGTATGTTACTTCATTTCATGTTGTCCCGAAGCTCCCTTAGGCTCTCCTCCTGCTCTTTAATTTTTTTCTCCAGTTGCTGTTCAGATTGAGCTTGTTTCTCTGCCTTATCTTCTAATTCACTAATTCGGTCCTCTGCTTCTTCTAGTCTGCTGTTGAAACTTTCCATGGTGTTTTTTTTTTAATTAAATCTTTATTGTTCAGATTATTACATTTGTTCCTCTTTTTTCCCCCCATAACTCCCCTCCTCCCAGTTCCCGCCCCACCCTACGCCCTCACTCCCCACCCACTGTCCTCTTCCATAGGTGCACGATTTTTGTCCAGTCTCTTTCTGCATCTCCCATACCCCTTTCCCCCCCAAGAATAGTCAGTCCATTCCCTTTCTATGTCCCTGATTCTATTATGATCACCAGATTATTTATTCACTTGATTCTTAGATTCACTTGTTGATAAATGCATATTTGTTGTTCCCATAATTTGTATCTTTACCTTTTTCTTCTTCTTCCTCTTCTTAAAGGATACCTTTCAGCATTTCATATAATCCTGGTTTGGTGGTGATGAACTCCTTTAGCTTTTCCTTATCTGTGAAGCTCTTTATCTGACCTTCCGTTCTGAATGATAGCTTTGCTGGATAAAGTAATCTTGGTTGTAGGTTCTTGGTATTCATCACTTTGAATATTTCTTGCCATTCCCTTCTGGCCTGCAAAGTTTCTGTTGAGAAATCAGCTGACAGTCGTATGGGTATTCCCTTGTAGGTAACTGACTTTCTTTCTCTTGCTGCTTTTAAGATTCTCTCTTTGTCTTTTGCTCTTGGCATTTTAATGATGATGTGTCTTGGTGTGGTCCTCTTTGGATTCCTTTTGTTTGGGGTTCTCTGAGCTTCTTGGACCTGTAAGTCTATTTCTTTCACCAGGTGGGGGAAGTTTTCTATCATTATTTCTTCAAATAGGTTTTCAATATCTTGCTCTCTCTCATCTTCTGGCACCCCTATAATTCTGATGTTGGTACGCTTGAAGCTGTCCCAGAGGCTCCTTACACTATCTTCGTATTTTCGGATTCTTTTTTCATTTTGCTTTTCCAGTTGGGTGTTTTTTGCTTCTTCGCGTTTTGAATCTTTGACTTGATTCTTGCGCTCCTCTGGTCTGCTGTTGGGTGTCTGTATAATATTCTTTATTTCAGTCAGTGTATGCTTAATTTCTAGTTGGTTCTTTATCACAACATCGAGGGTCTCATTAGATTTCTTGAGGATCTCACTACATTTATCGGCGGTCTCACCAGTCTTTTCGAGGGCCTTACTAAGTTTATCGGCAGCTTCTAGACAGTTCTTGAGAGACCTTAAAAGTGTGGTTTTGAGCTCTGTATCTTCCATTTCTGACATTTGCGTCCTGTTTCTTTGTCTCCGCATTTTTTTTATCTTTTCTTGGTGCACCCCCTAGTGGTCTTTGTGCGCAGTCTTGTAGTTAAGCCTTGATTGTTGTCGGTAATACCAGGGGTGATTTGACCTCCAGGCTAACTGGCTATGAGAGTCAGCTGTGTCTGCAGTGGGAGAGCTTCTGTGCTGGATCTCTAGGGCAGTGCTAATCTAGCCTTTGCCTGAGGCTATCCGGCAAATGGTTCTGTGCCGGGCTTGGGCGGGGCGGGTCCCCAGGGATCTACAGTGCGGGCGGAGCAAGCAGTTATGGCTGCTCTCAGTTCCGTCCCTAGGGGCTCTGCCTCTCAGAGTCCCGGCAACTGCTGCAAACCTCGGAGAGAAAGCTGCCTTCGAGTTCCGTCCGAAGCCAGACAGTCCCGCTTCTCCCGTTTGGTCCCCAGAGACTCGCCCGGATCTGGAGCTCAGAGTCTGAAACTCCCTCCCGATTGAAAACAACAACCGCGCCCTCCGCCGCCAGCCCACTCCTCGTGCGTACTCCACACTTGAGTATTTCACTTCAGCACTGCGCCTCCTCTGAGTCTGTGTATGATATTCTCTTTCCTCCTAGTTGTAGAATTTCCACTCAGCCAGCCTTCCTGTGGCTCTGGATGATGCCTGTTCTGTCCTTTAGTTATATCTCTGAGGTGGTTGTTCGAGGAAGCAATCTCCGGCGTTAACCTATGCCGCCATCTTGGTTTCTCTCCTCCATGGTGTTTTTGATTGTAGCTATATCACTTTTCAGTTCTTCCTGATTCTTGCATAGGTTGTTGATTTTCTCATCCATCTGGTGAATGAATTGTACAACCATTATTCTGAATTCTTTTTCTGTCATGTTGCATGCTTCAACTTCATTAATGTCCTTTCTTGGTGACTCCTCATTGTCTTTCCTCTGGGTGTTGTTTCGTCTCTTCATTCTGATTAACTCCCGATGGTTCAAACGTTGAGTTGCGTGGGCCTGGGCCCTGTGCAGTGGGAGCCTCCCACCACCCTAGTGTCACTGAAGAGCTCTGACGCTAAGATGTGTGGTTGTGGTGGGTTGGTGGGAACCATGCTTGCTCAGAGTCAGTATTGTCAGCGCTCAATGTGGCCTCGTACGCACCCTTAGAATCAAGGACCCTGCCTGCACTGTGCTGAAACAGAGACCCCCTGAAGCGTGTTGAAAACCAGAGCCCCCTAGCGTGTGCCATTAGTCAGAGTTTCCCAGAATCCAGTATCAGAGTCTCTGTTAATTCGCGTGACCTTGCCTTGAGAATCTGGGTCCCTGTGTGCCCTTGCACCAGGAATTGGAGTCACTGGCTCTTAGTATGAATGCACAGGGAATCAGGGTCTCAGGCGCAGGTGATAAGAAACACAGTCAAGTCACTGGTGCTTGGTGCTGCCTCCTGCCCAGAGAATCGGGGTCCCTGGACCTGTGATATGCGGGACAAATTCCCGGTGTTCGCGGGATTGCTCCCAGCCCAGGGCTCCTAAGCCGGCAGTGCGTGTAGGCTCAGTTCCTGGGGTTCGCGCATTTGCTCCCAGCCCAGGGCTCAGAAGCTGGCCCTATGCGGGATCAGTTCCAAGGTGCTTGCGCACTTCCAGGCTAAAGTTCCTGGAGCGCTGAGGCCCCGGCAAGGGGTGGGTCTATCAGTTAGTTACTCTGGCGCTGCCCGCAAGCCTTCGGGAAGGGGGGATGGGCTCCATTACTGACGGATCTGCCGCTGGGATTTCTGAACTTTTGGTGTCAGCAGGTCTGTAGCTGTGGTCACAGGTCTCTGTCCCCAGTGGCTGCAGGGTCCTGGTATGCGTCTGAGATCAGACTGGGTGGCGCTGAGGCCAGGATCCTAGTCTCAAGCAGCTCTGTTTCCCAAGATGGCAGTGGTCGCCGTGCCTGTGCTGGCCGCCCAGGAGTGTCCGTGCAGGGAGCGGGACTCCACCGCCTAAGACTGCCCGGTTTAGCAGCCCCTTAGAAGACCTGCAGAATCTAACTGTCCCTAGCTCATACACACACACCACACGCGTCCACACACTCCTCTATCACTTCCTTGCGCTCTCACACTCTCTCCCTCCCTACCTTCCTGCTGGTTGCCATTTTTTTTCCTCTGTCCAAAAAAAATCGTTTACATTCCTTTTGACTGCAAATAGCTCCATGTACAGTTTTGATAAATTTTAACATTTTATAATAGATTTGTATATTTTGTGGTAATAAATGATAAAATAAACTGATATCTACATATATTTTATGCACTCGTGGCATACCTAACTTTTTCTTAAATTTTCTGTATTTTATGGCTACATAATTTGCTATTTTTTTCAAATTATTGCAGATCTCAATATGTTTATTGAAAAAAAAATCCACATATAAGTGGACCCCTGCAATTCAGACCTATCCACGTTGTTCAAGGGTCAATGGTAGAGTTATCTATTGTTGTGTAACATTTTACCCTAAAACTAGAAGCCTGGTGCACAAGTTGGGTTCCTAGGTCTGACTGGTGATCAAGGCCGATTGGGGCCTTTATAACTGAGATCTTAGGCCCACATTATGTTTCCATATTCTCGAACCACTGTCATGTACCATATTGTGTTCGTCCAGATTTGGCAGGATTAACAGAGAAGATAAAATCAGAACTTAGAACTAGAGTCCTACTCCTGACTTATGACTAGGGTTATTTTCACCCCTGTCTAGAACATGGCCTTGTGGAATGCCAAAGTACTCCCTTATAGCACAAAGGAAGATATTCTCATATTCCCAGGCCACCTATACCCTGGCTAATTTTCTACTACCTGATCACCTTGGTTCTTCAATGTTCTGTCGTGGCTCAATCCCCTTTCCTGTAAATAGCTTTCATGTCATTGGTCTGGCCCAATATTGCACCCCAGATTGGGGGTGGAAGGGAGTAACAAGATGGCAATGGGAATGTAGAGAGTTTGGTTATCACACTGACTTATCCCACTGATGGTGATACTGACACTCATTCCCAAGGATGATAAATACCTTGTGCAAGGTATTTGCAAGCCTTGTCCAAAGGCCCAATGCAATCTGTTGACAAGCAGTAATAGCAACCGAGTCCCAGTTTAAAAATAAAATTTTATAGAAAACATGAATATTGATTCAAAAGCATGGCCATATCCAAATTTTTGAAGACTGTTCTTGATAGGTAAGTGTAGTATGTCTAACTTCTTTAACCCGTGCTCCTCTGGGTAAGTATAAGATGCTATAAATGTTACCTACAGTCACAGAAAATTGCTCACCTTTTATATCTCATAATGGCTGACATTTTAGGAGATTCAGGATCTGAATTTGAATATACCTTTTCCCAGTCAGAATAATGGGAAATTGTTTTTTTGTTTGACATTTGAATAGAATGTCTTATTTTTTAAATAAGTGAACTACTGATATTAAGCAGGAAATGCTTTTATTTTAATTACAGTTTGAAAACACGGATTCTCAAATGATGGGGATGGGAGGTATAGATAAGCTTAATAATCATCAAGAGATGTCAAATAATACGGAATCTTGGCCATTAGTAATGTGCATTTTAGTTTTTAGGTTTTTACAAATGAAGTGATTATGGTTTCTTGAACTAACTATGCAAATTATTTTTGGAGTTGTCAGTTTACACACATGGAAGTCTTACCAAGGTAGTGAAATTAAATCATGTTACAGAACCCTGGCTTTCTCATACACTTATAATAGTGATTAAATAATGTTGTACATGTAGAAAGAAGCACTCTACAAGTGCTAAATAACTTTTAATATATGATGGCAGTATTTTGTTTTACTTTCTAAAATTGTTTACTTAAGAACTTTTCAGCAACATTGCTTTTAAAAAGATTTTTACTCAGTTTATATCCATAGTGTACAATTTATGAATCTGGATTTTATTTATATTCATACTCAAAATATCCTTTTGAGTTTGATAATGCTTCAGGTTCAGTTCTGTTTAAATTTCATAGAATCTCCCATAAGTTTTTAATCTCTAGTTAAAAACACCTGCATTGATCCACCTAATCTCATGAATCTTACTATTTTCTACTTTTTAGCTGTGCCTCTTTCCCAGTTCTGCTCAGCCACATACCAGCTACTTTTAGATATACTACAAGTAATTAACTCAGAGAAAATGGAAAATTGGGCTGTTAGAAATTGTAAAAATGTTAGCAAGTTTGATTGCTGTGCCAAACAGAGGAAGCTATATAGCATGTAAGGAGCTATGCTTCATTTAAAAATATATTTCTTATATTTTTAAATATATTCTTTAAATATATTTTTAATTTCTTTAAATTAAAAAAAAAAAAACCACCCCTGGAGAATAGTACATTTTTAGGCTTACGTATTAACATGTATTAACATATGCCAAGCTATAAAGGTAATTATAGACAGGCAGTTTCCCTTGGTGACAGAGTGACAGGTTCTTCACTTTTTATTCTTAAACTGGTTGGATCACCTTATTAGCATCTCACCAAGGGAGTGATGGAACAGGCAGGGACATTATGCGAAACCATCTCTTGAATATACTTTAACTCTTATGCTTGTCTCTATTACAGTCCTTTCAAATTGACTTTGTTTTATATTGTCTGTATTTTTCAAAGCCTGTTTTTTTTTAAAATTTGTTTAACATACTTAAGGCATTTAAAAAGGAGAACCTGTGCTCTTTACATTTTAAGAACTCCCAGGTGCCTCACATGTGACTTCCTCGGCACCTGCCTGCCTCTCCTCAACCGCCTAGTACTGCCTGTTCTCCAGGGCCTCTGAGACTCTTCCCTCATTTGTCTGGCACGTGGGACCCCCTACTAAATAGTCCTCCCACCTTACAGTTCCCACTATAGCTGCTGGGCATAATCCTTCCTTTATAATTTTCTCGTAGAGCTTGATATAAACAATTCATCAAAGTTTTCCTCCTTATCCCTGTTAATACATGACCTCCTACAACCTGAAGTCTATAGTTTTTCATCCTGATGTCCCCAGTAGCTAGGTTCTCTTTTAATGTTTACATGAATCAAGTATCTGATCCTAATTTTAGAACCAGAGCAGCAAAGCATGGGTGCCACGGATACTTGGTGTGAAAAAGGTTCTGTGATCAGTTATGAAATTTGACCTTCTATATGCCCCTTTTGGACATTCACTGTGCACAATATCATTTTAAGTAAGTCTTCCAAAAATCTAATTCTGTTTACCTTGGTATTTGTTAAGTGAATTTGATCATGCAACAGTATTCTTTATTCTTTTATTTTTTTCTTCTGTCCTTTATCATTTTTTCTTTTCTTTCTTTTTTTAATTAAATCCTCACTGGGGAACATGTTTCCATTGATTTTTAGGAGGGAGGGAGTGAGAGAGAGAGATTGATGTGAGAGAGACACATCGATCAGTTGCCTCCTGACACAGGATGGAACCCACAACCATACACTCCAACCAACTGAGCCATCCATTCAGGGCACAATACTGTTCTTCACCCACAACACCTAATGTAGTTTATTGGTTTCCAACTAGGCTAAAATGTATTTGGATGCTTAGAAACTTGTTTTACTTTTTCAAAAACTTTTCAAAACTCTATATAGGTTTTCTTTCTTTTTAAAAGCCGATAAGAGAAAATTATCCAAAGAACCTTGAAAATAATAAGTCAGCCACTTTTTGGTGCTTACAATAGGCCAAATACTTTTGTGCGTACTTCTCTTTATAAATTCATGGAATCCTTGCAACAAACTTTATTAGAAGGTGAGAAGTCTAGCTACTTTTGACAGAGAACGGGGAGTATGGAGTTGGAGTCTGGCCCAAGCTTGTCCAGCTAAGAAAGGTTGAAGGGGAGCCAAACAGGCTCTTTTAACCACTTTGCCATAATCCTCTAGATTAATGGAGGTAGTTTTCTCAAAGCAAAGCAAGGATGTGGTTCACATGCTGAGGAAATTCTGGGACCTCCTTTTCTCTGTATAAGCATTTAGCTTTCCCTTTTCTGTTTCGACTTTGTTCTAAGTAACAGCAGCAATACCCACTTAGCCTTCCTTCAGTGTTTCCCTCCTACTCCCATCCCCCCTCTATCCACCCTCCTCCTCCCCCCGACGTGCGCGCGCACACACACACACACACACACACACACACACACACACATATGTGTGTCCTTGCCTTTCTGGGAGGACTTGGTAGAGAGCCTTGGGAGGCTGGTTCTTTCCTCTGCATACGTGTAGTGGTGGTGAAGAAACAGCGCCCAGACAGAGCAGGTCTCAGGAACATTACCAAATAGCTTATTCAGGCATGTGATCGAGGAAGAATCTGTTAGCTCTTCGTTTGGTGTCCCTAAAATAATCCCCTAGTTGGGTGATTCAGCAGGAAGGCTCACAAGGACTCAGCAGAGTCCTCCTGACAGTCTTAGGTCTTGCTGCACAAGGATTCAAAGCAGAACCAGCCAAGGAACGCAGACACATAGGTGCAAGCAAAGTCTGAGGGAAAGTCTCCAGTTCCAAGAGTCCTTTCTCGGTTCAGCCACACAGGTTGTGATTAATCAACTTGTGACTACAAGAGTGAGGAGTTGTCTCACTGGAGGCACCCACATGTATCCACCTGCACCCCCTCTGTATAGCATGTGCCAAAATTCCAGACGCCCATAGGCAAACAAGCATGTTCTTAGCATGAACCATGTTGTTTGTACAAACAATTTAGGCACAGTGAGCCCCTGTTAGCATTTTTTATGTATGTGTTTTTGTGTTGTTTTTTTTATCAGTATAGGGAGCTATTTCCCATTCAAGCTTTCAGATGTCAGTCAAGGGCCAACCTTGCCAGCAGGCCTTTTTAGGGAGAGGAGTCTCAAGTCTGCTTTATTAACTCTTTTGGGCACCTCTTTCATCCAGAACTCTGGCTCTGCTTTTAGGATGGAAGCCATCATTTAAGTGTTTCTGCTGTTTTAAAAAAAAGGTTTTGACTTCCATTAAGAGAAATGGTGACTTTCTTGTTTGAAATGCTGTAGTTTTCAGTTAGTGCCACTCTGAAAGAAAAAGTTATCTTGTAACACTCAGGGCAGTGCAGATTACACTAGATTAGAATGTCTCTTTATGTTTGGGATTGAATGGAGAATGGCTACAAGGTTAAATTGTGTTTATTATTTTCTTTTATATACCATCTAGAAAACAGCAAGAGGCAACTTGTTACTTAGAGTTTAATCATGTGACATTCATTCCTGCTGAAGAAATGGTTATTTGTCGGCTGTCATTGGATGATTTAAAGACATCTTTTTAATTTGAAAAGTAGAGATGTTTTCAGGAGGCTGGTAAATAAGACTGAAGGAGCAGTCTACTCCAGCATGCTTTATACAATGAAGAGGAAAGTGGAAAATGGAAACTTTGTGATTCCCTTTGTACAGGGTTAAGGAGGAATTTCATTCCAGTATCAGGAGCAGATCATTTAGATTCCAATTGGCTTTAACTATTCCTCTTGGCAAATTTGAGAACAATTTGGGCTAATTTTGGATCTGTTTCTTTGATTATCTAGAGCATATTTCATTTTGCTTTATGCCTGCTGCACTTTTAAACTGGCAGGTGGTCTTATTACAGAGCTCCGGTCAACTCAGTATAACGAGTGATTGTGGAAAGTCATTAAAAATTAATATGTTCAGTTTTTTAGAAGATTCTTGAATATATCTCCCCAAAATATTGTATGGTGTATATCATGCTTATATACAAGAATAGAGGCACCTTCAGCAGTGACTAGAGGATAATAAAGTATGTGGGAGCTACATTTTTGAGAATGATCATTTGCCAAAAAAATTCTAATGTCGTGGGATAGTAAGTTATATTTCATGTGTTCAGAACCACTTGAAAAATGATCTTAGGTACTATATTGTCTTTTCTTCTTTATGATTGACTACTATTCTCCCTCCCGGAAGTGTCCATTTTTTTATACTGTTCTTTAGCTTCTAAGTCCTCATTCCTGCTTCACACCACTCCAAAATTATCTTAACTTTCTCTTCCTTTCCTTGCCAGTGAAAGACATCTTTCCCTGAATGAAACTTATCTCTGTTTACTATTAAGAGGCAATTAAATTAATTCACAGTAAGAAATTCATGATGAGCCCTGGCCGGGCAGCTCAGTTGGTTAGAGCATATGCCAAGGTTGCTGGTTTGATCCCCCGAGGGCACATACAAGAATCAACCAATGAATTCATAAATAAGTGGAACAACAACTCCATGTTTCTCTTTCTCTTTTTCTTGCTCCCTTTCCTTTCCTCTCCCTAAAAATACCAATCAATAAAAAAAAATTTTAAAGAGATTCATCATGAATTATCTTTCTTAGTGTTAGTTGTTTTAAAAGAAGAAACTCTTCACCCTCATCTGTTATTACTAGGAATATACATTTTTGAACCTTTCCTAGAAAGCACTCTGGCAATATCTAACAAGGATTTTTAAAATGTGCTTATGATTTTCCCAGCAATTTTATCCCTAGAATTCAATTATAAGAAAATAACCAGAAACACATATACAGAGACATTGATCATAATAGTATGTTTAATAGCAAAGAAAAAATAAATGGTCATAAATGTAATGATAATATGATTATAGTGATAATATAATGAGTTGGGAAAGCAGCAAATGGCTCTAGCCATTCATTACCCACTTTGGGCTGGCTGGAGGAGCCCAGGGGCTTTCAAAGCCTTTGGCTCCCATGGAAGCAGCAGGGAGGCAGGCAGGTGTCATGTCTGCCTAAGAGCTAAAGGATTTTCAAGTTCTTAAAGCTGGAGAAAACAAACTACATAAAAGTTCAGTATAAATTACAAAGGCATTTTCCTGCTTAAACCTTTTAAAATACTTGAAGTTTAATTAAGCAAGATTGAGTACAAAGCATGTTAGGTTAAGAGTATGGGCTTCAGATCATATACAATGTCCTCACCAGCTGTGCTATTTTGGGCAAGTTATTTAATCTCTCTAAACTTCAATCCACATATGTAAAAATGAGATAATTACATTTACCTTATACAGTCATTGTGGAATTCAAGAACATAATTCATATAAAGTGACTAATATCTCACATAACACAAGGGGTACTCGGATATTAGATTATTAATGTTATTAATTTAGTGAGGAAGATAGTTAATTATCAAGAGATCATAATTTTAAGATTCTAATTTGAAGATTAGATACTTTTAACATTACCTGCTTTTTCAGAGAATTAGATTGTATTTTCTGGGGAGAATCCTACTTTATTTGATATTTTATAACTATATACATTATATTATGCTAGATAAGAGGCTATACGTAAGTCACTCCAAATAAATTTTAAAATTGGTGTGCATGGTACCTAAGAGGAAATAACTTTTTAATTCTTAACCTTATAAATTTAGTCCATAAAGTTACAGTAGAAGGTTCAGAGCCCCATAAAAATCTTTGCAGGATAATTTGCACAAAAGTCCTGCCTTGGCCTGGGTAAATGGATGGGCAGAGTGACTTAACCTAGAATGAATAAGGTAATAGCTAATTTGGGAATGCTTTCACCAGATTTAACTCCTTGCCTCTTATTTTAATGAGGAAAAATCTCTCTCTGAAAATAGTGCGTGGAATAACAATTGATATGTTATCATCATTTTTTTCAAAAGATATGTTTTCTTTTCCATTAAGGAATATTAGAAGAGACAGTATAGTATAAACTGATAAGTTTTATGCATGTTCAATGTAAAAACTCATTAACCTATGTTAGTTAAATTATTGACAAACAGTTAATTAAGTGATCATGAATGACAGTCTAATGGTTTTTGCATTGGTCTTTTGGAATTGGTTGATTATGAACACTCATTACCTTGTAATTTATTTTAGTTGTCAATAATAGTTTGGGCAAATATTTTTGTCAGTAAACGTCAAAATAGTTTTGTAAGCATCCACACAAAGTTCTCAGAGAATATTAATATTTTGTTAATTCTAGTAAGCTTTGGTGTGACTTGGTCTGACTGTGACATCTGATGTTTCTAGAGATTCTTCTGAAGTGTGGGGTGAACATTTGCTCCTAGTTCATCGCTGGGCCCACCACTTTCTGTAGATAATCCTGAGGAAACAGAACAGCAGTTTTATTTTGCATAATAGTTGCATTACAGATGAGGAAAAGCAGATTCAGAGAGATTTTTTAAAGGTCTGAACCTGTTCCCTCACATTAAATTGCTCACACACATATAGGGTTTAGTTGTTATAATCACAAAACTAATTGTGGACTTGGAACAGGGATTACTTGATAAACTATAGCCCCCAGGACACGTCGGGCTGCTGTCTGTTTTTGTACAGCTGGCAAAGTGAAAACTGGTTTTTACAATATTGAATGGTTGGGGGAAAATATCAAAATAAATTATTTCCTAACACATGAAAATTATGTGAACTTCAAACTTGTTTTATTGGGATACAAACATTTCCTTCATTTATTGTCTGAAGATGATTTCATGCCATAAAGGCAAAGTTGAGCAAGAAGCCCTATGGACTGCACAGCCTAAAAGAATTAGTGCTTGCACCCTAGCTGGTTTGAGTGTGGATAGTGTGTCAGCCTGCAAACTGAAGGGTTCTGGGTTTGATTCCAATCAAGGCCACATGCCCAGGTTGTGGGCTCGATTCCCCAACAGGGGACGTGCAGGAGGCAGCCAATCAATGATTCTCTCTCATCATTGATGTTTCTCTCTCTCTCTCCCTCTTCTTCCTCTCTGAATCAATAAAAATATATTTTAAAAAATAAATAAGTAAAAGAATTACTGTTTGACCTTTTACAGAAAAACATTGCTGATCCCTGATCTGTGTATCTCAAGACTTTGTAAATGACTCTGTTCATTACTGAATGCTTACTCCTTGCCACTGGGTACGCAGTAGTGAACAGAGACACAGTGGGATGTGCTTAAAGCTGAAACTTTGATTAATATGTTAATAACCATAAGGTTGATTTAATAAATTCCTATAATAAATTATTTGGTCAGTCTAATATTTCCTTATTCATAAGGTAGACTATTAATAATTTATATAATTAAGTTGTTTAGTTCATCTAGTAGTAAAATTATTTAATTTTAGCATTTATCATAACCCTTATTGCTTGAAACTATTTTCTTTTAAAATCTATAATAATAAAAGCGTAACATGCTAATTAGACCAGACAGCCAAACAACCTTCTGGACGTCATTCCAGATGTCCTTCAGACGAAGCTGTAGTGGCGGGGGCCAAGACAGAGGCGGTTAGGGGCAATTAGGCAGGCTGGAGAGCAGTTAGGGGTGATCAGGCAGGCAGGCAGAGTGGTTGGAGCGATCAGGCAGGTAGGCGAGCAGTTAGGGGCAATCAGGCAGGCAGGCAAACAGTTAGGGGCACCAGGCAGGCAGGAAGAGTGGTTAGGAGCGATCAAGCAGGCAGGCGAACAGTTAGGGGCAATTAGGCAGGCAGGCGAACAGTTAGGGGCACCAGGAAGGCAGGAAGAGTGGTTAGGAGCGATCAAGCAGGCAGGCGAACAGTTAGGGGCATCAGGCAGGCAGGCGAACAGTTAGGAGTCAGCTGTCCCAGATTGTGAGAGGGATGTCCCGGATTGTGAGAGGGTGCAGTCCAGGCTGAGGGACACCTCCCGTCCCATGCACAGATTTCATGCACCAGGCCTCTAGTGTGTAAATAAACCACACTGGGCAAAACCATCCCTTTGAACTAATTTGTGACCTTATCTTGATTAGGGTCACATATTACGATTAGGTATGTTTGTGTTTTCTATAGCTATAGATGTCAGCAGTATTGGAAATTGAGCTGAGCTAATATCTTTCCAGGGCATGTTCTGAAAACCATTGATTGCTAAATTTTTACCAAATTCCTGATAACAGCTTGTTTCCTTGTCATTTGTCTATCTATTAAATACATTACAACTTATTCAGAATGTTCTGAATTATTTGTGTAACACTTTATACTGCTGCATGTGTACATTTGTGTTTCACTTTCCCTGCCTGGATGGTAACTTTGCTAACATTAACGTATTGTTCTATTTTAAACTACTAAATTGCATATGAAGAACTAATATCTGTCACCATTTTAAGAATCTGTATCAATGGTGCCCTAAAACAAATGTGTTACATAATTAACTCATGGTAATGGAAGTGTAATACCTGAAAAAATAATAACATCAATATTGCTTTTTCTTTGTTGGATTCACTATTTAGTTTATCTAGATTTATATTTTAGTGAAACATACCATTAGTCTTATGAGGAAAGAAGTGGTTTTAACCCATCCATTATTTCTCTATCCATCAAACTTCTACTGACTGCTTGATAATGTACCCGCACTGTCCTAGCAACTGACTTTCATAAGTCAGTTTCCCTGTGCTCAGGGGCATTGAGTCTAGTCCTGACTAAAGAGCCTGTGTTCCCAAAGGAGCAGCAAAGGATTTGCCAGACATGAGGTTTTGCCCATGGATGTGTGTGTGTGTAATTTGTTCCACTTCTTTGGTTAATTTGCTCCCAAAGCGGCCAGTTTGCTTCTTTTTAGTTTTTAGTCTCCTCAGGTTTGATGAATTATTATGTTGACAGTAGGATTAATTTTCCTTATTTGTAACTTTCTAAATCTTTCTGTACCTTTAATATTTGCTTTTAAACTGGTTCTCCTGGACCTTAGTGCAGCTATCATCTTAATATGAACTCATGATGTTTTCTTGATCATTGCAAATTACATCAATTTTATTACATATTTTCTATCATATGATATCAACACTGCAAGTTTTTGTTCTTTAGTTACACTTTACTGAGGATAAGCTGATGTAATCAATCAATAGTTTTCTCAATAGGTTTCTCTCATTGCAGTGTATTGTAGATTTTAGAGAATGTTGCTTAGCCCCAAGGTCAATAGATATTTCAAATGCCCACACTACCAATCAAACAGGCTATCCCGAGGGACCCCACCTATGTATGAATTCATGCACCGGGCCTCTAGTTAATGTATAATAGTTGAGCATTGCTTAATATCTATTAGCAACCATTTCTACATTTTTCCTTCTCTGCAGGGTTTTGATAGTTTATCAATTTAGCTTTATATTTCTTTTCTATTAGATCTTAATATGTTATCATAAGACCCAGAAAACAGTGAGAACATCATATTTAGCTAAAGGTCTATTGTGGCACTTTATTTCATAGGCCTCCTTTCTAGGTGTTGGAAGCTCACCCGGTCAGGCTAGAAGCTGTTTCTGCTTCTGATGAATTCCTTGTCAACCTGTGATAAGATTAGAATCATTTAAACTCATGAAATTCCAAGAAGCTGTGGATGGCTGATAAATACCCCAAGTAGAGTTTCTAGAGGTTCTTGGTTTATAATCTAACTAACTATTCAGTACTGGTAATCTTCTCTGTGTCCTGACTTAAACTTTTCTGTGTGTCCATCTTAACACACATTCTCTAAACCTGAGGAGACTAAAAACTTTTGAAATAAAGTAAGATGTTATTGAAGCCTTGCTCGTATATTTCAAGCAGTTTTATTTATAATACCATTCCTGCAGAACCAACTCTAGAGATGTTATATGACCTTTTTCTATTAGATTTCTAGGAATTTGTTCCCATTTCATAGGATTAAAAAAAAAAGGATTTATAAATGTGACATCAATACTGCTGCTTACTTTGTTGTCCAATGGTTAACAAGTCAGTTTAAATCTCTTATTTTGTTTTTATTTTCTTAGTCTCCATAATGTTATAATGGCATTAGAAAGATTATTTTTTTGGGTTCTCTTTAGCTATAAGTTTTCTTGTGAATATTGTTGATTCTGTGAAGATAACTTTAAGGTAGACAACCATCTATTAATCATCTCTTATTTTGCTATTTCTATTTGCTTTTTTAATTTTGTTTCCTTTTACTGTAGTAATGGTTTCTATTGTCAGCATTTAAAAAAACTTTTCCATTGTGGCATACGCTATATTTAGCAATAAGATGCCACATTCTCCTGTCCCTTTGCTAGCATACATTTTTTTCCCTCAAGAATATTTAAACATTTATTGACTATGTACTATGTAGCAAACTGGTGCCAGGCAGTTAAACAATAATGAGTGAAACATAATTCTTGTCCTCAGGGAACTTGCAGAAAAGCGATTTTTGCTTTGGTGACAATCCAGTGCCCTCAGCCCTGATCATATTCCTGTATGCTTTGGTGTCGCCTTATATCTTCTTTTATACGAGTGTTAGCCTGAGACCAGTCCAGTTGTTTATGCCCTTGCTTAGTAATTTTAGTGTTATTTTAAAAAATATATACCTTTATTGATTTCAGAGAGGAAAGGAGAGGGAGAGAGAGAGAGAGAAACATAAATGATGAGGGAGAATTATTGATTAGCTGCCTCCTGTACGCCCCACACTGGGCATCAAGCCTACAACTTAGGTGTGTGCCCTGACCGGGAATTAAAACAGGACCTCCTGGTTCATAGGTCGACACTCAACCATTGAGCCAAACCAGCCAGGCTCAGTGTTCTTTTAGGGTCAGGAAAGTACATGTCGATGATCTTTTAAAGATGGCATATACATCTTCTAAAGCCTAATACGTTTCTAAATGATGAGAAAGTAATTTTTTCATTGGTCACCACATGGTAGGGCAGTCATAAATGAAAAAAGCATAGGTTGAGCTTGCCACATTTAAAGAAACCTTGAAGTTAAAGAAGAACCTTTAAATCGACTGAGAATGGCTCTTAGAATAATTTAAGAGATAGTATAGGTATTTTGTATCCTTGAAAACTGTTTGAATGGTACCGTCATATAGTAGATCTATTTAACTTTCCCTTACTCAACTGTTTTTCAGAGGCCTCAAATTGTTTTATTCCTGAATCAAGAAGTCTGAAGTCCCATTTCCCTCTGGTTTTACAGACCTTTCCCCCTATAAGACATTGGAGGAAAATGTGTCATTTCAAAAATATCTTTCCTTTAGTCATCTACATTCAATGATGTCAACAAGCTGTCACTCTTGTGGCTTTATATTTATGAAAAGATTTCAGTGGTTTTTACTAGGTGAGGTATCTGTTGGACAAGAGGCAAAGAACTTATAACTTCACTTCATTATGTCCAGAAGATAACCCAGGAAACATATTCACACGGGCAAATCTCTTCATGCTGCTTTTTACATAGGAAAGTGGGTGCAGAAAACGAGTTTTATAGGACATCTCACTTGATTTTACTTAAAATGTAATATCATTATATTAATATTACTTTTTCCATTCATGTAAGTAAATGTAGGAGGTCTACTCAAAGAATTTTAAGTTTCTTAGCAATAGTTTTAACAAGTTTATTTCCCTGTGAATATATTTTATAAGTCTTGTAACAGAGTTCTTATATTCATCTTTCATTGCTGCAGTGAATTTTAAAGACCATTAATGTAATCTAATCTGTACCTTTCCTTGGTAAAATGATTTTCACAATCAGACCTTTATTTTGCTATTCTGAGATGTCCTGTTATGTGAAATAAAGAAGATAACAGGGCAATGATTCTAATGATCGGGATGTAATACAGACATAATAGAATGTCTCTGTTATACCTTATCGTTACTTTTATAGTCTTGATGGTGTTCATAAGGTTGACATCGTTACTTATTCACTTTTTGTCTTCTGTTAACACATAGGGATGTGAGCTCATTTCAACTCCTGACCAGGACCATACTGACTTCACCAAGTGCCTTCAAGTGCTGCAGAAGAAGATAGAAGAAAAAGACCTCCAGGTATGATATGCCTATTTGGTGGTAAAAGGATGTGAAAGATTCTATTGAAAGTTTTCACTCATCTAAAACCTTATTTGCTTTCTAAAATAAGAAATCATTATTTACTTTGGTGCCGGATTTTGAATTCTCTGTCAGGTTTTTTCAGTATATGGAATAAATCTGTACTCTTACATCAGAGGTTACATAATCAATCACCTCATAGTGGTGAGGTCTCAGAATGGGTGAAGGGGACCTTGTACAAAGTAATCAAAACTTGCTGCTGAAATGAGGTATCACCTCACACCTGTCAGAAGGGCTATCATCAATAAATCAACAACAAGTGCTGGAGAGGATGTGGAGAAGAGGAAATCCCAGCACACTGCTGGTGGGAATGCAGACTGGTGTAGTAGCCACGATTGAAAACAGTATGGAGTTTCCTCAGAAAATTAAATATGGAACTGCCATTTGACCCAGTGATCCCACTTCTAGGAATATATCCAAAGAACCCCAAAACACCAATCAGAAAGAATATATGCACCCCTATGTTCATAGCAGTGCAATTTACACTAGCTAAGATCTGGAAATAGCCAAAGTGCCCACCAGCAGATGAGTGGATAAAAAAGCTGTGGTACATTTACACCATGGAATACTATGTGGCTGTAAAAAAGAAGGATATATTACCCTTTGAGACAGTATGGAGGGACCTGGAGAGCATTATGCTAAGTGAAATAAGCTAGTCAGAGCAAGTTACGTATCACATGATCTCACTTATATGTGGAATCTAGTAAACAAAATAAACTGATGAATAAAATAGATCCAGAGACAGGGAAGCATGGAGCAGACTGATGAATCTCAGGGAATGTGTGTGTGGCGGGGGGAGGAGGGGCGCGAAGAGGGGAAGAGATTAACCAAAGAACTTATATGCATATATGCATAACCCATGGACAGACAATAGTGTGGTAAAGGCAGGAGGAGGAGCGGGCAGGGGATGTGGGGTGGAGGGGATCACTGGGGGGAAAAAAGGGATATCTGTAATATTTTCAATAATAAAGATAAACTAAAAGAAAAGCAACAAAAAATTGGCTGCTCATTTTTAGCCTGAAGTGAGAAGCTGCTTTTCACCTCTGGTTGCTTGTTGCCATACAGAGCTATATGTTTTCTTTGTTTATATATGTTATGTGTGTTTAAATATTTGTCAGCAAAGCAAACAAATGTAGCATAGATTTGGCCCACAGGTCATCATTGCAAACTCTCACATAAACAAATTGAATAGCAACTTTTTTTAATCAGAAAAGAGTCCGCTGCTTTTTATTTGTGGATATTTAAGTATTCAATCATGACTTTTACCTAGCAGCAAGTGTTAATCCCACTAATTAGCTAATACACGTTTATATTTTATTATATTTTACAATATTTTTTGGTACTTGTTGAAATGGTATGCAAAAAATTTTTAAGTCTATGTTTAGTGAGGATCAAGAAACTGAGCCTCATGCATTCAGTAACAATTGACTGTCATTTTTTTTGTCAGGTAAACTGAGATGCACGATCAAATGTGTAATTTTAAACTAAGAAAACGAGGAAAGCACCCTTGGGTGTTAGAACACTTTTTAAAAAAAGAAGTAACTTTAGCCCAGCTGGCTTGCCTCAGTGGTTGAGCATTGACCTATGAGCCAGTAGGTCATGGTTTGATTCCCGGTCAGGGCACATGCCCCGTTGCGGGCTCGATCGATCCCCAGTGAGGGGTGCAGGAGGCAGCCAATCAATAATTCTCTCTCATCGTTGATGGTTCTATCTCGCTCTCCCTTTGCTTTCCTCTCTGAAATCAATAAAAATATATTTTTTAAAAAGAAATAACTTTACTATTATTTTAAAGGATACTTTATTGATTTTTACAGAGAGAGGAAGGGAGAGGCAGAGAGAAACATTGATGTGAGAGTGAAACATTGATCTGCTGCCTTCAGCGTGTCCCTCACTGCGGGTTGTTCCTGAAATTCAGGCATATGCCTTTACCGGGAATTGAACCAGCAACCTGCTGGTAAATGGAACCATGCTCAGTCACTTAGCCACACCAGCCAGGGCAGAATACTTTTGAGAGTATGAGTAACAGGAGATGCATTTCACCCTGGCTTCAGTGATCAGGTAGGAAAGGGAAGCCTTCAGACACAGCTCAGGTCTGCTTCTTTGAAGATCTTGGCTTCGCTGTGCAGGCTTTGTCTTTAGTCTGATTTCCTTGAGTGTCTCCAGTAGCTGCCACTAGCAGCAGTTTACCCCTTCACATCCAGGGGGATTAAGAGGCAGACATATCCATTAGGTCACTCTTGGTTTTGGCAAAGGAGGATGAATATCCTGGTTGTCTCAGGCTGGAGCAAGGAGTGGGATCCATCCATGTTCACGTAATCAGACTACCTGGCTGATACACGTGGGCAAGACAGGGTAGGTGTTGGAGAGGCATCCCTAATGGAAACTTACTCCCTTGCAAAAGTTTATCAAATATATATATACTAATTTGAGGCAGTGGATCCTTTTCTTCCTTTGGAGAAAAGGCTTGTTAACTATCTTAAATGGCAAGTTGTTCACTGTGGGAACTCAACAGAAGTAATTGAGCCAACATTCTCATCTCCGTTGTAGCTTAAACTATACCAAATGTATTGTGCTGTTTCCAGCAATAAATTGTTATAATTAAATATTTGTTTAATGAAAACTGAACACAGCCCATTGAGAGTTATCTGCTTCATCCAGACATAGCTGATCTTTTGAATTTCTTAGGGAAAAAATCTTCACAACTGTTTCAATTTCCCCAGAGCTACAAAGTTGTTGAAAGCTGGGTATGCAATTATGTGAGTCTCATTTGTTGTGTCTAATTGATAGTATCCATAGTACAGCGTTCACTCAAAGACTCTCAAAACAAATAAGCATATCTCACACTGAATAAGACCAAACTCCAGAGAGCGCCTCAAACTGGCGAAGACTGTAATCAGATGTATATGATCTGCTAAACAAATCTGACAAAGTCTTGGCCAATCCGGTGGGAGGACTGAAGCAGGAGGACCTCCAAGAGGACTCCTGCACTGTAGAGAAGGGGCCAGCTCCACTATGCTTAGCCAGGGACTGGAGGCTGCCCTGGAGGAGCTTGGCCTTGGTGGCATGTCGTGCAGTGTCCTAAAAGTCTTAGCCAACTGCCCTGCTCACAACCAACCCACTGTCCTGCTCATAGCCCACTGTCTTGCTCACAGCCCAACATCAAGTTCTTTCTGGGGGAAATGAGCAGTGTGCCTCTTGGCTTCCATGGACCTCTGGCATGCTCTGGGTCAAGGTGTTCTCCAGCCTCATCTTGTACAACTCTTTTTCTTTGTTGCTAAAATATTACATATTCTTTCTTTCTCCCTCTCCCCCACTATGACGTGTTTTTGCATATGTTGTCCTCATGCTTAGGATTTTTGAATTTTTAAAATTGATTTGGGAAGGAGGGAGAGGGGAATGGAGGGGAAGGAATGAGAAGGAGAGAGAGAAGGGGAAGGAGGGAGAGAGAGAGAAATTTATTGGTCCACTTATTTACTAGTATACTTTTATTGGTTGACTCTTGTATGTGTCCTGGCTGGGTATCGAACCCTCAAACTTGGCATGTTGGGATGACACTCTAACCAACTGAGCTGCTACCCAGCCAGGGCCATGAATATTTTTTGTATTTTTCCTTGTCTTGGCCTACACCATGATGGCAGTGTACTTGACGCAATTAAGGAGGACTTTCCTTCACCATCCCCCTAGGTTAAGTTCTATTCTACAGTTCTGTGCCCCCCTTTGTTCCCTTTAAGGCACTCTGGACTCTTCTAGTGATTTTGTTAATTATTTCTGATTTATTCTTTAAGCCTTTCTTCCCAGCTAAATGATACGGACCTTGAAGCTGGTGTCAGGTCTGTCTGGTTTGTGACTGAACAGCAGCACTTGGCATATAAGAGGAGCTCTGGGCATGTGGGGTCCGTGTTAGTGCCATGGGAACATGCAGGAGAGGAGAGTGAGATACAGTTGGGGAAAGGCTTTTGAGAGAAGCTGAGATGGAATAAAGGAATAGCAGTTAGATGGCCACAGGGAGGCATGTTCAGGGAGTACGTTGTGTACAGAGGATGGATAGCACTGCAGTGAGCCAGCAGCAGGTGTCTGAAGGGTTTAAAGGTGGAGAATGAGCAGTGTGGTTACTTTGCTGCTTTAAAAAGCATAGTTAGATAAACTGAAGGCTGTACACTCATAGTGAAAACCTTCCCAGATAGCTCTCAATCAGACTGAAAGAGGTGGTTGTATTAAATCTGACCAAATAGAGCATCTTGAGCTTCCACCCGAGTTAACATTTAACCTGGAAGTACAAGGTTGCAATTCATTTCATGTAGTAGCAGGAGAAAAGCACGGTTAGGAAGAGTAGAAAGGGAAAAAATACCAGGTTCCTCTCCACACATCCTCCACCCTCAGCTGAGATCATCATGAGGGCTTTTTAAACTATTTCCAAATATCCTTTACCCTTATCCACATAATAAATCCGATCAGATTACCATGCACTTATGCTTTTCCACTGACGTTTTAAATATGAATTTGTGGTCAAAGTGTCTATATTTTATAGTAATATCTGATCTTATTAGCATATTTTTTTAAATGTTAATTATAATACAAGTCAGTTGAATTAAGTAGTATTTAATGCAGTGTAACATGGTAGAACTTTATACAATTTGGATTAGGATCTGCCCTCATCCTAAAGGCGTTTATTCTCTAGCACACATTGATTAAAAAGAAAGATTTCCCTAAATTATATTATTTATTTATTTTAAACCTGCTCACCCCCAATTTTTATTCTTCTGCAGAAAGTTTGACACGTCTGACTTTGTAATTCTTTGCTTCCATGTACCTCATGCTGTTTATCTATAACTGAGTTGTGAGCGATACACTCTCAGGATGCCATCTGATATGACTGACAACTGGCTCTTCAAGAAGCACATATGTTTTCTAAGCTGTGATACACACCCAAGATCTAAACCCTGGGGTTCAGGGGGAAAATTAAAAGTTATTTCTCCAAGTTTTTAAAAATGTAAGGTGTACATTGTTTAGGATAAAGCAGAAATAAATCTAGGTTATAAGACAGGTTAAAAATAATAATGTCTTTAGGGTATTTCATAGTATTATATGGCAATAGGATTAGACACTTGTATTTCTGATATTTTAAACACAGACTTCATAGTAGACAAAATTTGAACAGAAAAGTTGCCATTGTTTTCAAAATATGTTTTATAATTTTTAAACTCATTCTAGTTTTATTTACTAAAACTTCAATACAATTTAGCCCTTTTATTCCATGTTTATTTTTTCAAGCAATGTTTAATTAAGTGATGCAGGATGCTAAATTAGTACTCTGAATAAGAACAAATGCCTGAATTTTATTTATATACATACAAAGTATTAACGACAAATTAAATACTAAAAAAGACTATATGTAACATTTAATTCTTTTTCTATTCTTTTTTGAATGTTTTTAAATGAGATTAACACTTTTTATTGAATTTATTGGGGTGACATTGGTTAATAAAACCATACAGGTTTCAAGTGTAAAATTCTGTGATGCATCATCTGCACACTACATCGTGTGCTCACCACCCAAAGTTAAGTCTCTTTCCACCACCATTATCCTCCTTTGTCCTCTTCTATTCTTTTAATGGCCTGAGAAAATACTGAATTGTGATTTATATATATTAGATAGGTTCTGTGTATTTATATCTGAATTGGAGTTCTCAGCTATTGACTGTTAGCATTTTGGTAAGGAATATTAGTTTTTCTATTTGATTCATACATGGTATTTCTCAGATACAGTACATTTACATATCTATAAATACTATGAGTTTTAGAATATTTATTTATATCCACTAATTATTAATATTGGGCTTAACTACATTATAATTTTGTAATGGCTTTGATTTATGCCTCTGTAAATATCTGTTGCACCTCACTTAAAAATTAAATTTATGTCTGACTTTGATTGGACTAATTACTCATTAGTATAAGATTTGATTCAAAAGGTTGCAGGAGGAGCCATGATTGTGCCCTAAGAGGTATCTTCCAAGGTGCTCTGGTGTCTTTAAAAAAAATCAAAAAATATTTCCATTACAGTTGACATATTAATTTCAGGTGTACAACATAGTGTTTAGACATTTATATAACTTACAAAGTGATCACCTTGATAAGTTTAGTGCCCAACTGACAGTACACTGGTTTCTTTACAGCTTGCTCTGATGAGCTGATATCTACAGCAAGGTTCCAGTCTCATCTGAAGCAAAATGTAATACTTCTATTGTGTGTGGAAACGTGTTCTAGAAAGGGAAAAATACTTTACAGTAGAGAAACCCAGTAGATACCACTCACATCAAGTAATGAGAATGAACATCATTAGTGATAATTCATGTTGATAACATACCCCTCTATATAGATTCTAGAGGCCCAGTGCACAGATTCGTGCACCCATGGGGTCCCGCAAGCTGGCCTGCGGGGATCGGGCTGAAACTGGCTCTCCAACATCCCCTGAGGAGTTCCCAGGTTGTAAGAAGGCAGTCCTCGGGTGACACACCCAGAATCGGGCTCCCTTCTCTCTGGTTCCGGATGCATCACCCGAGAACTGCAGCTGCCAAGTCACTGCAGTTTGGCAGCTCCTGTGTTAAGCATCTGCCCCCTGGTGGTCATTGTGCGTCATACTACTGGTCAGATGGCTGCTTGATGGGTTGCTTAGGCTTTTGTATATATACTAGAGGCCCGGTGCACAAAATTTCTGCACTCTGGAGGGGGGGGCGCCCCCTCAGCCTGGCCTGTGCCCTCTCACAGTCTGGGACCCCTCGGGGGATGACCACCTGCTGGCTTAGGCCCGCTCCCTGGGGGGATTGGGCCTAAGATGGCAATCAGACATCCCTCTGGTAGCCCGGCAGCCCTCGGGGGATGTCCACTTGCCAGGAGGGAGCAGGCCTAAACTGCAGTTGGACATCCTTAGCGCTGCTGAGGAGGCAGGAGAGGCTCCCACCACCACCGCTGTTCTGGCAACCATCAGCCTGGCTTGTAGCTGAGCAGAGCTCCTCCTATGTGAGTGCGCCCTGACCACCAGAGGGCAGCTCCTGCATTGAGCATCTGCCCCCTGGTGGTCAGTGTGTGTCATAGTGACCAGTCATTCCCAGCCCTTCTGCTGTTAGGGTCAGTTTGCATATTACCCTGTTACTATATAGGATAGAGGCCTGGTGCACAGGTGGGGGCCGGCTGGTTTGCCCTGAAGGGTGTCCCAGATCAGGGTGGGGGTCCCTCTTGGGTGCCTGGCCAGCCTGGATGAGGGGATGATGGCTGTTTGCAGCTGGTCGCTCCCCCTTGAGGATGGGGGTCCCCACTGGGGTGCCTGGCCAGTCTGGGTGAGGGGCTGAGGGCCATTTTCAGGCTGGCGGGTGGCTGAAGCTCCCAACCTCTCCTTTTTTTCTTTTTTTTTTTTTTATTCTGAGATTTATTTACCTTCTATGGCTGTCACTGGAGCTGAGAGCCGGCTTTAGCTCTGAGGCTCGGCTCCAACTCTGAGACCTCGGCTGCTGAAAGCAGGTATCTAGGTTTGTTTGGCTTCTCTAATTGAAACACTGTTGCAACTCCAGCTCTGAGGCCCAGCTGGCTGAAAGCAGGTTTCTGGGGTTTGTTTTAGCTTCTATACTTGCAACATTATTTCTTAGAGTGCAGCTCAAAGGCCAGCAGCGGCAAGCGGGGAACCTTGGCTTCCTCCATCACTGGAGCAAGCAAGCCTCCTGTTTGCTTCAGCTGCCTGGCTGCCGGCCGCCATCTTGGTTGTCAGTTAATTTGCATATCACCCTGATTAGCCAATGGGAAGTGTGTTGGAGGTACGGTTAATTACCATGTTTGGCTATTATTAGATAGGATAGATAGGGTGGAAAGGGCACTTGTGGAGTTCTTCCCTACACCCATAATTCCAATTTAATCATAAAAAGTTAGGAAACCTAATTGAAGGTCATTCTACAAAATACCTGACCATTTGTTTAGGTATTTTATTCTTTTTGATGCAACTATAAATGAGATTCTTTAAAAAAATACACACACACACACTGAGTAGCCAGATTATTATGACCACCTGAAGTTTGTAGGCAAATTAGCTATAATTTCGCGCTGAAGTTGCTAGAAGGTCAGACCATTATAAATAGGGAAGCAGGTTGTTTACCATGACAGAAGTGATTTTTTTCTAAAGATATGGTTAAACAACGTGATTTTACAGCCTTTGAATGTGGGATATATTTGAACGTGAGTGGCCAGATTATTATGACCACCCCATCGGTACTTCATTGGGCTACCTTTTGCCTTCAATACCGCGGCGATTCTTCTTGGCATTGACTCCACAAGATATTGAAAGGTGATGCGAGGAATCTGACACCATGCCTGGTGAATAGCACTGTCCAGTTCCATGGAACCAGCTGCTTGATGGCTCTTTTAACTTCATCCCACAAATGCTCAATTCAATTGAGATGTGGTAATTGTGGGGGCCACCTAAGCAAGGTAAAGTCTCCCTCATGTTCTTGAAACCACTCCTGCACAATGCAAGCACCATGGCATGGCGCATTGTCTTGTTGGAAGAAGCCATCTCTATTGGGATATGCCATCAACATGATAGGATGAACCTGCTCAGCAACAATACTTAGGTATGTTGTGCTATTCAGACGTTGTTCCACTCGAATTAAAGGGCCCAAATCATGCCAGGAAAACATGTCCCAAACCATAACACTGTCCCCACCAGGTGAAGGGTTGTACTCATGCATGTGGGGTGCATGCTTTCATGCTGTTTCCGCCAAATTCTCACTCTGCCATCTGCATGATGCAACTGGAAATGTGATTCATCGGACCACATGACTTTTTTTCAATGCCTGACTGTCCAATCCTTATGTTCCTGTGCGAATTGGAGACGTTTTATCTTGGTAACTGCAGACAGCAAAGGTGTTCGAACAGGCCTTCGACTTCCATATCCCATATGATGCAGTGTATGGCTAATTTGCCTACAAATTTCAGGTGGTCATAATAATCTGGCCACTCAGTACAATGAAGTGAATTAGTTATGCAAATAATAATAATAATAAAACCTTGAGAGTATTTGCTTAGGAAGTTTTCAGTATTCAGTATTTTTGGAAGTGTCAGTGAAGTACTGATATGGTGGTCATAATAATCTGGATGGTCATAATAATCTGGCCACTCAGTGTATATATAGTTGATAGTATTACAGATGTCTCCCATTTCTCCCCCTTCCCCCCTCCCGAGATTGTTTTCTTAGTTTCTTTTTCTGAAAGTTCCTTATCCTATATAATAAAAGCCCAACGACTGAACAGCAGAATGACCTGAACGACTGGTCTACCAGTTGCTATGTTGCGCACTGACCACCAGGGGTCAGATGCTCAACTCAGGAGCTGCCATTGGTGGTCAGTGCGCTCCCACAGTGGGAGCGCTGCTCTCTGCAGTAGGAGCAGCCGCTCGACTGACTGGGATGAGCGGTGCTCCCACAGCTGGTTGATCCCTGCAGGTCACGCCCCCACCAGTGCACGAGTCCCGTGCACTGCACCTCTAGTTAGTATATAAAAATGCAATCAATTTCTGACTGTTAATTTTGTATCCTGCTGCTTTACTGAATTCATTTGTAAGTTCTAATGGGTTTTTTTTGTGGAATTTCTTGGGGCTCTTCACATGTAGTATATCATCTGCAAATGATGATAGTTTTACTTCTTCCTCTCCAATTTGGGTGCCTTTTATTTCTTTTTCTTGTCTGATTGCTGTGGCTCCACTGTCTGTCTTAGCTCTAACAAGTATACCATAGTTATTTAAGCTGTTGACATTGGTGGAAACTGGTGCTATCTGTGTACTATCTTTGCAACTTTTTACTACATCTAAAGTTATCCCCAAATATAAAGTTTACTTAAAACTTATGTTCACTGGTTCACATATGCTGTAACTATAGAATGATGTAATCATTTTGTGACATGACTCATAATAATCCTACATAAAAAAAGTGTAGTATGCAAATTGTTCCCTCGACAGGAGTTCATCCTGGTGTTCGACTAGGGGGCAGGGCCGGCCAGGGGAAGGGAGGGAGTACCTGGCCTGCGGCCAGCAGCCCTAGGGACCCTACCAGTGCACGATTTTCGTGCATTGGACCTCTAGTATAAAATAAAAGGGCAAGTACTTCTTAGCACTTAATCAAATCAAAATACTGTTTTATAAACTCTCACTTTAAAGTGTGTCCTCACAAAGTTTCAAATTGTGAGTCTCTGCTGCACATTTATGCTTGATGATGTTTGAACTGTGGTTACAACCCAGACACTCTCAACCTTCTTAGTTTCCCAAGAGAGCAAAGAATAGTAGGACTTGATCAAAGATAAACTAGCACTAGACATGGTTTATCAGTATTGACTGTAGAAGAAGTAACCCTGTTTATCCTGCATCCCCTCCTTACCTATCAAACTCCAGTGGTCTCCATCCTCACTTTTATCTTCTGTCATACCTGCCTTTCATCTTGTTTCCCTGGGCTTCAGTTACAGTCTGTGTCATTAACTCCCTAATTTATACCTCTCATCTGAAACTCCGAAGTCATATTTCTACCTCTAACTGGCAGGCCAGAGGAATTTCATTTCACTGTCTGAAACAAGATTCACCATCTTTCTCACAAAATCTCATTTTCTCATTCTTTATTTTCTATGTCGTTCTTCGGCACTGCCATCCATCCACCTAGCAGAAACCTAACAGAAACCTTATTTTGCTATACCATCCCTTATAAGTTGGTTACAGGTATCTCTTATGCCCACTTTGTTCTTTCTAGTTTTATTGATACTATTTTAGTTCAGAACTTTATATTTCTACCTGGGTTATTTGATTGGCATTTTGTTTGCCCCCTTTACTCTCTAAAATTCATGTCCTTTTTCTTAAATGTGTATTGGTTTGACTTTTTTATCTCATTTATTTAATAAATATTTGTTCAATGAATAAATTTATTTCCAGTATTATCAATGCAAATTCTAAAGGACATCATGGCAAACCTTAACTGGCATATAGATTCTTTGAAGGGATCTTCTTAGTAGCATTCTGGATGTCATATCACTTCTTCTGTGACATGTGTCCAGATGCTTAGCATCTTCGTGGTCTCTACCAATTGTAATAATGAACGTTTATTATTAAAAGTATCAGTTTCCAATACATTATAATTAGAGGTTAGATGTTTACGTACTTGAGATAGGCCTGGCACTCTTTCTAGTTCTATCACAGTAGAAAGCTATTTAAGTTATTCTAGCTTCAGTTTTCTCATATATTAGAATAATAACCTATATATACCAGCAAGTTATTACTTAATGCGCTTGCCTCAGTGCCTGCAACATATAAATTCCTTAATGAAAATGTAACTGTTATAGGGGTGGTATTAATAGTCATATATTGACTATTGTTGTATACAGATCATAGTCTTGTGATCTGTAACATTTTAGATAATGCATTTATATATTTAATATATTTTTATAAGATATAGGATAAGAGAAAATATGTTAAATATATTTTATACAATATATTGTGATTTTTTGATCTTGTAATAAATTTCATGGAATAATTGTTTTAGAATTAGACAATATTTTTAAAATCTCTTAAGCAAGGTTGTTACAGTTTATGGCTAAAGTTCATGGACTTACCATAGCATTGTTTCTTTTGGATATATTTTCCTTTTAGAAGAATTCTTTTAATATTAGGAACTTGAAGTAAATGGAGTACAACTTGCATGTTGAAGTGCTTGCTAGCAGAGGTTTAAACTTTCCCTATTTTAGGGAGCCAGTGAGAGTAGTATCTATGTTTTTAGTAATGGGATCCAACAGGGGGGTGAGTTGTACAATCCAGCTCACCACTGTTGGCTCTGTGCCTTGATGGAGAGAAAAAAGAGATGTGCTCCAACTTCTCTAATCCTGAGATAGACATCGTGTGCTTTGTCCTCTCTGAGGGCTGTGTTACTCCAAAATGAGTCACAGTTCACTTCAGAGTTCCAAAGGCAGACTTCCTCCCCTTGGATATACTGTGAAAGCTTCTAGGGATCTTATTCCAGTCAGTTTACTTTTAGATCGTACCTCTTCTCTGTCATCATGTGGTGATTTGGTGACTAAGTTCACGACCGCAAATAGCCTCCAGTCTAATAGAGGAGACAGATATACAGGTAACCATGGCATAATTAATTTCAGTCTATAAAGGCTTTAATGCTCCTATTCCAAATACATTCATGTTTTTGTAATGATTGTTTATAGAGAACCCTTCTCTATTTCCCCCTTTAATTTTTCATTTCAGAAAATTGAATAATGTGGGTTTTTAAAATAAATAAATTCCAGCTCGTATCCATTTATGCATCCATGGGAGCCAAGTATCAGACAAGGAAGCAAGGAGAAAAAAAAAAAAGATTTCTGGGCCTGATGTGAACTAGCAGGCTATTTCCTAGATCATTTTGGAGCTGCCTTCAAAAGAGGAAATCACATCTCTGTTTTCCCTTCTTCTTAGAAACCAGCAATCTCTTTTATAGTGCTGTGAAGCAAGAGAAAATAGATGAGGCCAGTGCTTTGAAGTGACTCTGGACATATTGTGAAGAATATAAAAAGCTTACTGCCTCACAGGCTGTGGCAGCCTAAGCCATCCCTGCTGGGGAAAAAGCATGCTTTTATATGCCCTGGGACAGGGGGTAAGATTATGTGCTACCAAGAATCTCAGTTGGATGGCTCACTTGCCAGATAAGATTTCTTATTAATGCAGAGAATTACAGATATAGCTGGGGTGGAGCTCCTCCGCAGAGGAACGCTGACCTTGTGTGAAAGGACTTTTCATTTTGAGTTACTGCATTGCGAAGATACAGAAATTGCAGAGGGAGGAGGAAAGTATATCTTGAGTAATACACATAATAAAACATCCTGAAAATGCTGAGTAGATTATAAAAGTTCTCCTTATTTTGAGTATCCCTTAGCAAGACACATATTACATATTAAAATACCTACATCTGTAATTATGATTATCCACAGTGTTAATAGTATCTACATTTTAAAGGTGTGATTGACTTATAGTTTGAGCCACGACTGAAGAGCTAGAATGATGTTACTGTTTATCGTGAGGGTTTGCATATCAAATTAATATATTTTCAGTGGTATTTAAGTGATCATGAGGAGAGAATATATACATAGAAAGACATTTGTGTGTGTGTGAGGAATCTCAGAAAGTTCCATTTACATCAGAGAAGATAGAATCCTATAGTATTCACTGTCCATCTTTTTCCTGTCTTAATAGTTGGAGGTAGAAGATAAGATGTCTTTCTGTTTCCATGGACGCCTGTTTTCCAAGTAGTTGAATTTAGCATTCCATGGTAAAAGTGCTGATTCAGAACAGCAGGTGGCACACTAAAAGATGCAAAGAGTAAAAATCAGATGGTACCAGCTTCTTTCCTTGAGATACTATGTACCTTCCCCTCTCTACATATATGTGAATGTATGTAATTCCCAGTCTGGAAAGCTGGATCAAGTTATTTTGATGCACTTTAGAAATGGGACTATCTGGCCCTAACAGGTTTGGCTCAGTGGATAGAGCATCGGCCTGCGGACTGAAGGATCCCAGGTTTGATTCCGGTCAAGGGCATGTACCTGGTTGCGGGCACATCCCCAGTAGGGGGTGTGCAGGAGGCAGCTGACCGATGTTTCTCTCTCATCAATGTTTCTAACTCTCTATCCCTCTCCCTTCCTCTCTGTAAAAAATCAATAAAATATATATTTTTTAAAAGATAATTAAAAAAAAATGGGACTATCTGAATTCAAATAGACTGATTAAATTTTAATTCTCTTTTATCATCCATTTCTATTAGAAATTTTAGATGCCTATAAAACTGACCCCCAAAATTGTGTTTTTAAAGCATACATATAAAGAAAGAAAATGATTTCATGAAGAGGAAATTATTATTGGACAGGTATTCTATCTTAGATTGCACTCAGTTGACTGTGGTGTTCATGAATATGTAGTACATTTGCTTATAATTTTAAGGTCAACCTGAGGATGATGAGGTAATTATTTTATACACATGTATTATCTGAAGCAAACTTACTAAATGGCAAGAAATAAGCTTTAGGTAATCAATGTCACTGCAGTAACAGTTTTGGGTTTTTTGTTTTGTTTTGGGTTTTTTTGCTTGTTTGTGTGTGTGTGTGTTGTTTCATTCTCACCCAAGGATATTTTTTCCGTTCATTTTTAGAGAGAGTGGATGGGAGGGGGTGGAAAGAGAGAGAAACATCAATGTGAGAGAGACACATCAGTAGGTTGTCTTCCACTCAAGCCCTGACTGGGGCCCAGGATTGAATCCGCAACCAAGGTACATGGCCTTGGTGGGGAAGTGAACCTGAGACCCTTTGGTGCATGTGCCAATGCTCCAACCACTGAGTCATACCAGCCAGAACAGTAGTAACAGTTTTAACATTCTCATTCAGCATTCTAAAATGGTCCAGTGCATATCTAGAAACCAGAATGTTAATAACTAAGTGCAAAATTTGCAATCAGAATGTTCTCTGTTCTCCCAGAAGATGGAAAGGGGGTAATTAGCATAAACTATTTATATTGCTTCAGATTGTAAAAAAAATAGAGATTGCATTATGCCAGTCTGATAGGCTGATTATCCACTGGTTAATAAAAAAGATGAACAGAGTTTACATCCCTAAACTCTGGGGAAAGAATGCCCTCAAACTACTTCAAACAGCAGAATCAAATCCATCCAGACATGGAGACCAAGAGTTTCATTTATCACTTTGTGCAAGAATATGTAGCAAAGACTTAGACTCTGGATGAAGCAAAGCAAGAAATATTGTTGGGTAAAAATGAATCATGATGATGCCAGATAGGATATTTAAAAATGATCACATGCAGAACTACTAATCTTTTGGAACCAATTACCTCTTACCAAAACCAGTCTGCTTGCTGAAAGGTTTGGGAAATTATCTGTCTCTTCTCCAGTGGCTCAGTGGTGGGAATGACTAAGGAAGAGGCTACAGGTTCCATGTCCTGGTACCTCATAAGCCAGTTTCCACAGAATGGGAATAATATTGTTTAATGCTGTGAACGTTCTTAACATTCTAAATATCTAACTTCAGTAGAGCACCATGTATGTGAATTTTTTAAAAATAATTTTTAGTGTATTACAGACATCCCCCTTTTTTTCCCCTTTGACCCCCTCAAGCCTTCAACTATTGTCTGTGTCCATGGGCTATGTATATCCTATATAATAATCCTATATAATAAAAGGGCAATATGCAATTGACCCTAATGGCAGAAAGACCAGGGACGACTGGTCACTGGGACAGGCACTGACCACCAGGGAGCAGATGCTCAATACAGGAGCTGCCTCCTGGTAGTCAGTGCACTCCCACAGGGGGAGCTCTGCTCAGCCACAAGCCAGGCTGACTACTGCGAGCGCAGGGGCAGTGGCGGGAACCTCTCCCGCCTCCTCAGCAGTGCTAAGGATGTCTTACTGTGGCTTAGGCCTGCTCCCTGGGGGAATCGTGCCTAAGCTGGCAGTCTGGGAGCCCTTGGGAGTGAGCCTAATCCAGCAGGTGGACATCCCCCGAGGGGTCCTGGACTGTGAGAGGTTGCAGGTCGGGCTCAGGGACCTCCCCCCCCCCCAAGTGTATGAATTTTTGTGCACCAGGCCTCTAGTATACATATAAGTTCCCTGGTTAATCTCACCACCCACCACCCTACCCTGCTTCCCTGTGATTTTTTTGCAGCTGCATAGTATTCTATGGTGTAAATATACCACATCTTTTTTATCAGCTCACCTACTGATGGGCACTTGGGCTCTTTTCTGATCTTAGCTACTATAAATTGTGCTGCTATGAACATAGAAGTGCACATATTCTTTCTGATTGGTGTTTTGGAATTCTTTGGATATATTCCTAGAAGTGGGATCCCTGGGTCAAATGGCAGTTCCATTTTTAGTTTTTTGAGGAAACTTCATACTGTTTCCCATAGTGGCTGCACCCAGTCTGCATTCCCACCAGCAGTGTGCTAGGGTTGCTTTTTGTCACATCCTCCCCAGCACTTTTCAGTTGTTGATTTATTGATGATAGCCACTCTGACAGGTGTGAGATGATACCTCATTGTCGTTATAATTTGCATCTCTCTGATGATCAGTGACTTTGAGCATATTTTCACATGCCTGTTGCCATTTGTATGTCCACTTTGGAGAAGTGTATATTTAGGTCCTTTGCCCATTTTTTAATTGGATTGTTTGACTTCCTTTTGTTAAGTTGTATTAGTTCCTTTTATATTTTAGAAATTAACTCATCAGATGAATCATTGACAAATCTGTTCTCCCATACAGTGGGTTCCCTTTTCATTTTGATGATAGTTTCTTTTACTGTGCAGAAGCTTTTTATTTTGATAAGTCCCATTTGTTTATTTTCTCCTTTGTTTCTTCTGCCCTAGGAACTGTATTGGTGTAAACACTGCTACAAGAAATGTCTGAGATTTTGCTACCTGTGGTTTCTTCTAGGATTTTTATGGTTTCATGACCTACATTTACGTCTTTTATCCATTTTGAGTTTATTCTTGTGTATGGTGTAAATAGTGGTTCAGTTTCTTTCTTTTCTTTTTTTTTTTTTTTTTTGCATATACCTGTCCAATTTTCCCAGCACCATTTATTGAAGAAACTGTTTTGACTCCATTGAGTGCTCTTGCCTCCTCTGTCAAATATTAATTGAATGTAATGACTTCGGTCAATTTCTGGGTTATCTGTTCTGTTCCACTGATCTTGTGCCAGTACCAGGCTGTTTTGATTACAGTGGCTTTGTAGTATAACTTGATATCTGGTACTGTGATCCATTCAATTTTGTTCTTCTTTCTCAAGATTGCTGTGGCTATTTGGGGTCTCTTTTGGTTCCATATAAATATTCTTGCTCTGTGAAATATGCTGTTGGTATTTTAATAGGGATTGCATTGAATCTTTAGATTGTTTGGGAAGTCTGGACATTTTAATGATGTTGATTTTACCAATCCATGAATATGGTATATTTTTCCTATGTAAAAGAATCTTTAGCCAGATTTTAAAAATAGCTGGTGTTTTTGGAGGAGGATAGACAAAGCATGCAGATTTGAAATTTTTCATTTATCTAACAAGCAGTCATTTAGCTTCTGTGGACAACATTTATCCTATATAACAAAAAGGTAATATGCAAATTGACCATCACTCCAAACACACAAGATGGCCGCCCCCATGTGGACACAAGATGGGCTGCAGAGGAAGGCAATGAGGGGTGACCAGGCCTGCAGGGAAGGGCAGTTGGGGGGGACCAGGCCTGCAGGGGAGGGCAGTTGGGGGGGACCAAGCCTGCAGGGGGGGTGCGGTTGAAGGGACCAGGCCTGCAGGGGAGGGCAGTTGGGGGGAGCCAAGCCTGCAGGGGAGGGCAGTTAGGGGCGACCAGGCCAGCAAGGGAGGGCAGTTAGGGGCAATCAGGCCCGCAGGGGAGCAGTTAGGTGTCAATTAGGGTGGCAGACAGGTGAGTGGTTGGGAGCCAGCAGTCCTGGATTGTGAGTGGGATGTCCCAGATTGGAGAGGGTGCAGGCTGGGCTGAGGGACAACCCCCATGCACAAATTTTGTGCACCGTGCCTCTAGTATAAAATAAATTATAATAACCTTTCAAACTCTAATTCCAAGTAACTAATTGTTTCTGAATATGATATAAATCATTCTTTGACTTTTTAATTTTGCACTAACTACCAATGGTGTTGAAGATGCTATGCTAGGTATTTGCGGTGTTCAAAATCACAATACATCTTTGCATTTACAATGAACACCATAATTCAAAAGGAATACCTTTCCCCTAAGAATACTTTTATGTCCTGTCAGTGTGAGGGGTTTGGAGACCATAATCTCCTGCAATAGATTTTATAATATTCATGTTATTTATTTACACAGACTGTGATTTTATGTAATTTTGCCTATAAATATATTTTTTATTTTTATCTTTAAAAAATTTAATTTTCAGCAGACATAATAGAGTAAAATCATGTACAGAAAAAACAACAACAACCTCCACAAGTGGGTGTTTTATTTATTCTATTCAGCTCTCCATGGTACTCACTTCCTGATATAGAGAAATGTAAATACATGCAAATATGCTCTTGCCATGGGAAGGAAAAATAACACATTTCCACATTTACATATATCACACTGTTGTTTCATTTGTTCAGAAAAAATGTCCCACCCCAGAGAAGTGTATCTAGTCAGTCAAAGAATATAAGTACTCAGGACAGACCTGTGAGGAAAGAGCACTGTTATTACAGTCAGGCTTGAGATGTTTAACTAAAAAGGTCAAAGACTTGCCCAGGGTAAATCACAAAAGCATTTCATTAACCTGGCAAAGAACTCAGTCATTGTCCTACACTCTTTTTGTCATGACCAGGGTGCTGAAATTAAAAGGTTTTCATGGATTCTTAGCAATCTGAGGGTCAGCAAAGAAGAACTAAAACGGTGGTAATTAAGAGTTCTAAGGAGAGTGGTCACAGCTGTCATCGGTGTCAGAAAGGCAGCTGAGGTCAACATACGGAAAATCTTTATTTTCTAGAAAGATAAAGAATTTGAAGTTTGATCTGCAGGTAATGGTAATCCTCTAAAGAATTTTGAATGCAAGGTCATAGATAATTTAGAAAAATAGTGTCATGTTTATGTGCAAGATGAATTAAAGGATGCAAATTCTAATGACAGTAATAAAAGAACCAATTACAGGATTCTTTGAAAAATAACTCTTTAGTCATTTTCTTATCAAGAATTTGAGAAAGAAATAGGGACCTTAGAAAATAGTTAAAGTGTATACTTGGTGATGACTAGTGGTCTTGTTGGCCAAAGAGTTAACGTGTGAAACCTATAACCATATGTCTGTTCTGTGTATAGCAGCCACTCTGCTAAGGTATAGAAGGTTGAAAAATGCAAACTGAGTCAGGCAGTTTATTTCATATATATGTAGTTGGCAAGGATTTATTAGGAAGCTTATTAGTCATGGCGAATAAAAAACCATGAGAAGAACTGAGATCTCCAAATTCTGGCACTTGCCTTACAACACTAGCTAGAAGCTAATAAACATTAAGGATGTCCCGAAGAGAATCTTACCTAAGTCCCAATCTTACCTGGACCAGATACCCATAGACATAGAAATGAGATGCCCATGCTCTCCCCAGACTGCTTACTTAGGAAGTAGGAAAGAAGACCTTCTCCTCAAGCTATTAATTGAGCATTACCAGGAGAGTTATGCTCTTCCAGCTATAACCATGGGACACTGGTGCCTGACAGACAACTCCAAGCTGAGCAACTTGACAAGAATGCTAAATGATGACAGGGAGGAGGAGCAAGCAGGGACAGGTATTTCTAGTTCAGTGATGGCGAACCTTTTGAGCTTGGCCTGTTGCCGGGAGCCGGTCCATGCTTGCTGTTTCAAGGGACCTGGCATATATGGCATACTGTTCTTAATATGTTTGCTCACCTTCTTGGCACTATGTGTTTTAACCAAGGTCTCTGAGAAAGGTTGTTTCCCCAGGTAGGGATTTTCCCCTGAAGTTAGGGAGGGAATAAAACCTCTTAACTAGTGCCAGGTGGGTAATTAATCACTTTAACTACGAACAATCATGCTTAAGCTACATAATCTTTACTCGCTGGAATGGAGATAAGAAACGCCCTAACCTTTGTAATAGAGATTGATAGGATTGAATCAACTGGTATAAATACAGATGTAATAAGACATCAAGAGACAGAACTTAGAATACGGAACCAAGAGAGCCAGAACTTAGAACACAGAACTTAGAACACAGAACTTAGATTGAGAGAACATGGCAAAAGATCCTGGACTGAACCTGACTACAGAAATGGGCAAGAGAACCTGACTAGAACCTGGTGACTGAATCTGGCTGGAGAACCTGGACAGAACCTGGCTGGAGAACCTAGCGAGGGAACATGGCTACAGAACCTGGCTGGAGAACCTGGAGAACCTAGCAAGACAACTGGACACAGAACCTGGCTGGAGATCCTGAAGCAGAACTTCGCTGGAGATCCAGACCAGAACTTGGCTGGAGATCCTGGCTGGAGATCCTGGCTAGGCTGCTGATCAACTGAACACTGTCTCCGTGTCCTTCCTTCTTCGCCGACTCCATCTACACCTTTGGGGACCCCTGGACCTGCTGGGGTTGGACCCCGGCAGCCTGTCAGCATTTTGAAAAACCCTAACTTAACTCTGGTGCCGTGTCACATGTAGAAATTTTTTGATATTTGCAACCATAGTAAAACAAAGATTTATATTTTTGATATTTATTTTATATATTTAAATGCCATTTAACAAAGAAAAATCAACCAAAAAAAATGAGTTTGTGCCAAACCGGTTTGGCTCAGTGGATGGAGCGTCGGCCTGCAGACTGAAGGGTCCCGGGTTCGATTCCGGTCAAGGGCATGTGCCTTGGTTGCAGGCACATTCCCAGTGGGAGGTGTGCAGGAGGCAGCTGGTCTGTTTCTCTCTCATCAATGTTTCTGACTCTCTATCTCTCTCCCTTCCTCTCTGTAGAGAATCAATAAAATATATTAAAAATAAATAATTAATAATGCTATGTTTATTGGCATTTAAAAAAATTTCCAAAAAAAAAATGAGTTCACGTGTCACTTCTGACACGCGTGTCATAGGTTTGCTATCACTGCCCTAGTTGGAGACCTTCCTGATGGCTAATACGAACACATTGCTGAGGCTTCATAAAGTTTACTGCAACCCAGGAATAGTTTCCATTAAAAAAAAAAAAGTCACACAAAAATCCTGCCACAAAATAAGACACTTGAAATCCCATGGCCACACTGACTGGAAAGGCAGGCATTATCTATGACTGCCAGATACTGACCAAACCAAGACCCAATTTCTACAGGGCCCTAGAGAACCATGATTGTCCCCCGGCACCTACACAACCCTCCCCGGTGGTGTGGTGTCTTCCGTAAGCCAGGTTTCTGCAGTAAGCCCCAAAGACCAAGCTTGGCAGAGGCTGTGGCAGTTAACTCTCTCTGGAGCTCCACCTCTTTGTCCTTCCCAATAGGCTGTCATACATCTTCACTAACACAGTGAGTCAGGCAGTTTCTGACTGTCAGAATTTGTGGCCATCAGCCTTTGTTAAGCAGATGATGCTGTTGTCAGTAGTGCTGTAATTGAAGTTTCATAGGGTGGGTGAGACCCGAACCTTCTCCCCTTGTACACATTTTCCTGAGCTGAGTCTGGAAGATAGAATAGGGGCTAACCAGAATGAGGGGGAGTGTTTTATTCCGAGTGTTCAAGTCTAAAGATAAAACTCTTAGGTTTGGAATGTCAAGGGGCAGGCAGTGTGCACAGTAATCACAGGTGCACACCTGGTTAGTGCAGTATTTACATGTTTCCTTGAACAAGCTAACAGAATGAACTAGTAGGGAGGGGGCCACACACACAACCTTATTGCAATGGGTTTGGTGTGTCTCTCCTAGCTTCTTCCACTGAGGACTTGTAACCAGTGTGTCCAGGACCTCTGCCAGCAAGTTCTTTCCCATTTGCACAAGGAGATTGGAGTTCCCTCAGCTGAGCTCTCCACAAAGACACAGGGACACGATAAGTTTCCTCTGGTTAATAAGGGTATAGGTTTTCAGGATAAACTTTTTTGGGAATTATGGTTTATAGCAGTCAGAAGTCTTAGCATAGATCCTTATCATTGCTTCCACAGCTTTTCTCTCAAATGCAAACAGGATTGCAAAAATTGTTTTCAGTATAAATATGTCCCTTCCTCCACCTTTTAAAAATTTTTTCTCTAAAATAACATGTTAAAAAACATGTTATATATAAACATGTTTATGGCATTTCTTAATAACATATTTACAATTTGACAGACTTGGATAAAACACTCTATTCATCTAAGTTCATTTTTGTTAGGGGGTGGACGTAAGCATCCTTTGGAAATAACTATAGTACTTCCACTCTTTGCAAGGCAGGGGAGGCCCAGGCTCTACAGATTGATATCCTGTGGTGTGTTCTGACAATTAAAGCACGTGTGGAATGTAAATGATGTCAGAGTTGAGGGTGTAACTGTGGAGTCAGCGTGGGAGGACATTGGACTTTTGTATATTCTGGAAAGCCAGCACTAATTTTAAGCTGAACATGCATGATCAAATTGCAGATGCAGAAGCCAGTTCTCATAATCAGTTGGAAGGTTACTTCGTTATCCAAGGCCAGGCAGGTGGCCCGTGGGGTTATCTAGGAGAGAAGGACCTCACCTGAGTGACAGCTGCAGCAGGGAAGGTGGAGTAAGAATTATTGAGAAAAATCCTGAGTTTTCTTAGACTCTCATCTCTGAACGGAAGCCTCATTATGTTGCCAATGCAAGAGGCATTCTTTACTTCTCACCCAAACAGGCTTGCATTAAACCGTGACTCAGTGGGCTTGCTTGAAATTTAAGTGGGATCCCTGTAGTATTGTTTTCACCAGCTGCCCAGATCCTGCAGAGGTTATATTCTTATTTGTCAGTACACAGTATATTTCGATACCATAAAATCCGAGGTTTGTAATTCCTTTGGTGTCTCATTGTACTTCACATTAATCATAAAAATTATTTTATAGGCTTATTCAAACATTTTGATATTGCTGGTTTCTGTCAGTTTGGTTTTGCTCCATCTTGATTCAGCCCTTCCCTTTGTTTCCTCCATCAAGTCTTCCATCTTTCAATTAGAGCACAGGTGGAGAACCTTTTTTCTGCCAAGGACCATGTAGACATTTATTACATCTTTCATGGGCCATACAAAATTATCAACTTAAAAATTAGCCTGCTATATTTGGTCAAACATTTAACTCACCCCTACTGCCTTGGCAGAGTCAGACCAAGTGATTTCCTGGGCCTTATACAGCATGCGGGCTGGACATTCAATTGGACCAAAGAATTTCATCGTTCTATTCAAACCTAACTGTAGCACAAAATGTCTAAATTTTTTGAGACTCTAGTGTTGAATTTTGCTAAGTTGGTTTCGTTAATATTGTAATTATCAAACAGTAGGGTAAACATATTGATACCGGAACTGGCAAGTAGGAATTCTTCCTGGGGTCTTGTCCCACGGACTCAAAGGACTCGAAGAACGAAGCTGTGGACCAGAAGAGTTCAAACAAGGCAGTTTATTGCAAACAAACACAGGCTGCCTGGGAAAGGGATTTAGATGGGTTGCCCCCTAAGCATTCTGCTCTTCCCCTTATATCTGCTAAAGGCCCACTCTTTGTCTATCTGTGCTACTCTCTGATTGGTTCCTGGCCTTTTTGCAACATTTTGTTTTGCACTTGCAAGAAAAACATCCTTGTTTCAAAACACCCTGTTTTTCTGCTACCCATCCTGTTTTTCTGCTATTCTTTTTCCTACAAAACACATTTTTTGTTTGTTTCAGCTCCACAGATTCCTCCTTCTTCCATCTGTTACCCTATCTACCTAATTCTGCTTTAACTCCTTTCAATATGTCTCAGTTTACATGGGATGGTCCCAGTTTGTGCCTATATTCTTGGTGTAATTATTTACACTTTACTTTCAGAAGTACCTCAGTTTATATGTTAACTTGTGTGATCACACTGTCTTTCAGGGAGAACCACAGAAAAATTATCCACTTAAATACTCCTACAGTGGGGCCTTGACTTACGAGTTTAATTCGTTCCGTGATGGAGCTCATAACTCAGATTACTCGTATGTCAAATCAAAGAGTGAACGAGTGAGACACGTGATGCTGGGCTGATGTTGTGGCATTCACTGTGACGTTCGCTGCGCCAACTAGCGGTGGGGTATCTGAAGCTGGCTCATAACCTGAATTTTAGCAGGCAACTCAAAGCAAAAAATCGGCCAAGAGATGGCTTGTATCTCGAAAAACTCGTTAGTCAGAACACTCGTAAGTCAAGGCCCCACTGTATTTTTAAACCATTTCTATTTAATTTCAGATAGAATGGTTTATTATTATCTGTTTTTATTATATGTAAGGTTTTCTTGCCATATATTCACTAAATTCTTCAGTCCTTACTTTTCCATGGTCAATCTACCAGCTCTGCCTATGCTGATACATTGTGAGATGAGGCACTAGTGTCCCACCCTGGCCACTATGGGTGCCACCATCTTTGTCATGGAGTGACAGTTAATTTACATATTACTTTTATTAGATAGGATGTTCCAAATGCTTTACACTTATAACTCATGTAATTACCTCATTTAATCCCCACAACAACTCTATTAATTGTCCATTATAATCCACTATTTACATGTGAACTTAAAAATGAGGTACAGCCCTAGCTGGCTTGGCTCAGTGGATAGAGCATCAGCCTGCGGACTGAAGGGTCCCGGGTTCGATTCCGGCCAAGGTCACATGCCTAGATTGCGGGCTCGATCCCCAGTAGGGGGTGTGCAGGAGGCAGCCAATCAATGATTCTCTCTCATCGTTGATGTTTCTTCCTCTCTCTCCTTCTCTCTTCCTCTGTGAAATCAATAAATAAATATATTAAAAAAAAATGAGGTACAGAGGTTTAGGCACCTTGCTAGGTTCAGTTGAGAGACAGTACAGGTCCTCAAGATACTTGAATTCTAGTGGGGTGACAACCTGTAAAGCAGGCTCAGTGTCCATTGCTGGGCGTTACTAAATAAGTGCCCACAGGTGTGCTCTGGGAGTGCATGGGAGATGCACCAGCTGCAAAATCAGGAAAGATTGCAAATAGGAGGAACACATGGACAGAGTTTTAAAGGAAGAGTTGGCTGGTTGGCCAGGTGAATAGGCAGGTAGGAAAAATGTAAAATTTGTACTTGAAAGAGTTGGTCTTGAAATCTGACTCTGCCACTTACCAATTCTGTGACCTTGAACAAGTAACTTAATTCCTTCACCTAAACAGCAGAAATGATATCTATCATTCTTTATGGCTTATCTGATAAACATGTAATATCAGGAGCCCTATTAAGGTGTTTGATGCTATTTAGTTATTTAAAACTAGAGGCCTGGTGCACGGGATTCATGCACTGGTGGGGAACGTGGCCTGTGGGGATCAGCCCCCTGTGGGAGCACTGCTCATTCTGGTCAGCTGAGCAGCGCTCCCACTGTGGGAGCACACTGACCACCAGGAGGCAGCTTCTGTGTTGTGAGTCTACCCCCTGATGGTCAGTGCATGTCATAGGGACTGTTCGAGCAGTGATTCTGGTGATTTCACCATTTGGTCGCTAGGCATTTTTTTTTTAATATATTTTATTGATGTTTTACAGAGAGGAAGGGAGAGAGATAGAGAGTTAGAAACATCGATGAGAGAGAAACATCGATCAGCTTCCTCCTGCACACTCCCCAGTGGGGATGTGCCTGCAACCAAGGTACATGCCCTTGACCGGAATCGAACCTGTGACTCTTGAGTCCGCAGGCCCACGTTCCATCCACTGAGCCAAACCGGTTAGGGTAAGGTCGCTAGGCTTTTATTACATAGGATTCTTTAACTATGTGACTCCAGTTTTGCTTTGCCTTCCTCAGGTCAATGTGATTGTGACAATGGGAGGACTTGCTGGGCGTTTTGACCAGATCATGGCGTCCGTGAGCACCTTGTTCCAAGCGACTCGCATCACTCCTTTGCCAATTATAATCATCCAAGAGGAATCTCTCATC
Source organism: Myotis myotis (assembly GCF_014108235.1). NCBI lineage: Eukaryota > Metazoa > Chordata > Mammalia > Chiroptera > Vespertilionidae > Myotis > Myotis myotis. Next base: position 50,712,987 of record NW_023416315.1, read on the forward strand.
TACCTGCTCCAACCAGTAAGTGCAGAATAACTATATTGTCAGTAATTTGCTTCCACTACACTTGTACCATTTGAGTAGACCAGGAGAAAACATCAGCCCCATGTGTGTTCTTGAGCCATTAGTGAACCTGACCATGTTTGCTTACTTGTGCTACTTTAGTCTGTTGCCTCTGGTCACTGAACAGGAAAAATGTAGGGGAGAAGCCTCAAAGTTTTCATTCTGTTGTACCCAGAAAAAAAAATCCTGTAACTTTTAATCAAATTGACTAAGAATTAAATTTAATACTTTTGCATTTTGAGCAGCTGAATATGAGGAAAATCTCAGAGGAAGAACAAAGCTTGGCAAATATTTTAAATGGAATTCTCATATATTTGCAGTGTTGTCATTATAATTGGAAACTGGGGTTGATTTTGTTAAGCATTTAAAAAAATCTTTAACTTTTACTGTTCTTAGGTTGCCTTTTTATTAATTTCACTGCCTATGAATAAATTTCTAATGATGATGTCATTCATTTCCAATCATAAATATTGAGGAAATTTTTATTAATGTAGTGCTTAGAGCAGGCTTCTTAGTAAATGAGATTATATAAGGTTGATTAGTGGATTTTAGTTTGAAAAATAATCATGTGGTAACATTTTTTTTAAAGACAGTAGACTTTTTATTTTTTACCTCTTATTGTAATGAACTACTTACGGTTTTGCTTCTGCTCCATCTGCAGTCATTACCTACAATTTGTTTGGTTAATATAATGGGTGTAATGTATGCTCACCGTTGAGCAGCCACATTTGCATTTTTTCTGGTTCTTTGCATTGTCTGGAACTGTTGCTTTCTGGAACACTTCTGAGATGTGGAAGGTGAGCTGAGGATTCAGTTTCAAATTCTACTGTTCACTTATGTAGTCAAAAGTTATGTCTGCTTCTGCCTGTCGCACTGCTAGGCAGTTGAGGATTAAGAAAAAAAAAAAAAAAATGACATAGCATCTTTGCTCTCCAGTCCATGTTCAGTGAAGCAGACACTTATAAAATCCTATCTAATAAAAGAGAAACATGGTAATTGGCGTACGACCGCTACCCTTCCCATTGGCTAATCAGGGCAATATGCAAATTAACTGCCAGCCAAGATGGCGGCCAGCAGCCAGGCAGCTTGAAACTAACATGAGGCTTGCTTGCTTCAGTGACAGAGGACTCCAACGTTCCCCGCCTGCCGCTGCAGGCCTCTGAGCTGCAACTCTAAGCAACTATGTTACAAATATAGAAGCTAAACAAAACCCCAGAAACCTGCTTTAGTCCGTAGGGCTTCAGCCAATAGGATTGCAACATTGTTTCAAATACAGAAGGTAAGCAAAGGCCAGAAACCTGCTTTCAGCAGCAGAGGCCTAAGAGATGGAGCCAAGCCTCAAAGCTAAAGCTGGCCCAGAATAAAAAAAGAAAAAGAAAAAAAGGAGCCGTTGGGAGCTTCAGTCACCCGCCAGCCTGAAAACAACCCTCAGCCCCTCACCCAGACTGGCCAGGCACCCAAGTGGGGACCCCCACCCTGAAGGGTGTGTGACCAGCTGCAAACAGCCATCATCCCCTCACCCAGGCTAGCCAGGTACCCCAGTGGGGACCCCCACCCTGATCCAGGCGGTGCCCCAACCCCCACCCCACGGGTCCTGCTCTGTGTGTGATGGGGTAGAGCCATAACCTCCCCATCGGCCCTGCCCTGAGTGTGACAGTGGCGGCGCCCCAACCCCCTGATTGGCCCTGCTCTGTGTGTGACAGGGGGCAGTGCCCCAACTCCCCTATCGGCCCTACTCTGTGAGTGACAGGGGGGAGCTCCCCAACCCCCTGATGGGCCCTGCTCTGTGCGTGACAGGGTATGGAGCCCCAACCCCCCTGATGGGCCCTGCTCTGTGCGTGACAGGGGGCAGTGCCCCAACCCCCGATGGGCCCTGCTCTGTGCGTGACAGGGGGCAGCGCCCCAACCCCGATTGGCCCTGCTCTGTGCGTGACGGGGTGGTGCCGCAACCTCCCCATCAACCCTGCCTTGAGTGTGACGGGGCGGTGCCCCAACCCCCCAATCGGCCCTACCCTGAGCTTGACTGAGGGTGGCATCGCAACCTCCCAATCCGCCCTGCTCTGTGTATGACGGGGGCGGCGCCCCAACTCCCCAATCGGCCCTGCTCTGAGCCCAACCAGGGGCTGCACCTAGGGATTGGGCCTGCCCTCTGCCACCCGGGAGCAGGCCTAAGCCAGAGGTCGTTATCTCCTGAGGGGTCCCACCAGACTGCGAGAGGGCACAGGCCAGGCTGAGGGGACCCCCCCCCCCCGCGCCCCCAAGTGCACAAATTTTTGTGCACCGGGCCTCTAGTCTATAATAATAAAAGTGTAATATGCTAATTAGACAGGACATCCTTCCCGATTACCTTCTTGTGGAAGCCGGGGCTGCGAAGGAAGCCCGGGTCCTGGGTGCCTGCTGGCAGCCAGAGGGAAGTCCAGGTCCCTGGTGCCAGAGGGAAGCTGGTGACGGCAGCTGGGGGAAGGAAGGCCTACTCTTGCATGAATTTTGTGCATCAGGCCTCTAGTATAAATATAAAGCAAGATTAAAACATTGCTCCATAAAGATGATGAAAGATTATATAACTTGTCAAGAGTGTGGTAAGGAAAGGCTTCACAGAAGCACTCACTCAACTTTTATTTGCTCCATTTATGTAACAAATATTTATTGAGCACCTGCTACATGCCAGGCACTTCTCCAGGAATACAGCAGCCACCTACACAGAGCCCCTTTATTTCATGGAATGTACATTCTGTTGAGCTCACATTGCATTAAATATTTAAGGATGAGTAAATAGTTGCTATAGGAGATGATGGCAAAGTGATTCAAGCCAGTGGCACCACATGTGTTTAAAGGCCCACCTGGCCCTGCCCTGTGTCACCTTCAGTGGAAACACAATTGCATATAGTCTATGATATTTTTTTTTTAAATATTTTATTGATTTTTCACAGAGAGGAAGGGAGAGAAATAGAGAGTCAGAAACATCGATGAGAGAGAAACATCGATCAGCCGCCTCCTGCACATCTCCCAGTGGGGATGTGCCCGCAACCCAGGTACATGCCCTTGATCGGAATCGAACCTGGGACCTTTCAGTCCGCAGACCAATGCTCTATCCACTGAGCCAAACCGGTTTCGGCATATGATATTTTTAAGCAGCTTTAATCTCCACAATATTATTTTTAATTAAGCTAAATCTTGGATAAACTTAAGGATATATCCTGCCTTGTTACCTTACCCCTAAATTAAACCAAAATAACTCTGAGTTCTCTTCAACTCTAACAAAATCTTTAAATAGATTCAATGAGATTATCATTGAGTTTTGCTAAAATACTTCAAAAGTGGGAAGATTCAATATAAATGTTAATTATTATGAGTATTGTTTTTGAGGACAGTGTCTTCTAGAATTGGTTCTATAATTACAGGTTGTCTGAAATCGAAGGTAATAGCAGGAGGAGTGAGACATCTTCTGGGGACTGTTTGTCTGATAAACACTTTAGTGCTGTGTCTTAAGAGGCTGGGATAGCCGTAGACCATGAGGCTGATAGGTACTTCTCTTGATCTTTCTTAAAAAAGCCTCCCTATCTTCAAATCATCTGAGTGTCCACACATGAGACTCCCATGAAACTGTGTTGTATAAATAAGTAGTCTTCCTTCATTCATTATGGTTACAGTTGTAGTCATTTGGGACTGACCTGATGTCTAGGTGCAGTTCACTTAAAATTGTTTAGGTTATTCTAGCCTGAAGAATTTCATCTCCATTCTCTCTTCAGTCCCCTTTCTGTGGCTTATTTTTGTTAATTACAAATTGGATTTTAAAACAAGGAAACAATAGTGTAGTTTCAGATCTGTATAAATTTGATAAAATGTTTAGACTTTTTCAGTTGATTGGCTTTTTGGTATATAATATCTTTTATATTGTGTTTTGGTATGTTTCATTACTATGGATCAAATATCATTATGAGTGAAAACCTCAGTAGTTAGCATTTACTTTGAAGGAATGTTTAATCTGCCATTTTAAATAGAAAATTAAAACTTAGAATGCATTATAAATCCTCCCTGAAAAGTAAGCATCTCCCCCTTAATTCCAAAAATGTGTTCTTAAGAATCATGGCCTTTCATGCACAGGAGATTTTATGAGGTTGGAGAGAGACAGTGCAGACACGAAGCTCCCTGAGGTTAGTTACCAGGCAGGCCTATTCCCTGCGAGGACTGTTGGGCGCTCAGAGTCATGTCTGTCTTGCTAACCATGCGGAGTGTGAATGGCTCTCATTTTCTGGTCTCTCCTTCTACAGATACATTAGCTTCTGTACACTAAGCATAAATTATCTTTTATTGGCAAGTTTTATGGCAGTCAGTAATAGGATTTATGGCCAAGAAATGAGATGTCCAGGAGTTAATCAGGCGTGTCTTTTACATGATCCTAAACCTTGCTCAGTGACTGTGATTCAGGATTTCAGAATCTGATGTAGGAGAATGGTGTTACTGAGCAAACTTCTGTCAGTTTTTATCTCACTTGAACAAACTTCTAAATATGTTGTAAATATTTCTTCATGGTGTTCTTAGTCTTGTTACTACAATTGCTTTTGCCTCTCATGAGATCAATTCATTACTATATAGGTTTCTGATATTTTATGCATTGTACATATGTAATGTTGGTAATGAATATGATAGAAATGTGTGAGTAGTCTATTAGAAAGAAACTAAATTTCATAATGCACATTTGGCATGGATGATGATTTCTGCTGATAATGGAAGATTTGGGTCTGTCTACCCATATGTCCACACGTCCAAAATGTCATAGGTGGGACCAGAGAAGTGGATCTCAGAGTGGGTTGGAGTGAAAGGATAGGAAGTTCCCAATTCTAAACCATATCAATAATCTTATCACCATTTAGTGCCTAGTGATAATTCCTTTCTTTGGAGCAGCCATTATTATTTCTTTTGTTCCCTGTATGTTCTCATATATTTTGTTGTTGTTGCTTGACCTTTTAGAATCTGTGGTGTAAATAGTGTAAAAACTTGGAGATCATTTTATAGAGGAGCAATTGTATGGACTTAAAAGTAAAGTGCTTTGTCCAAGGTTATACATCAGGGGTCCTCAAACTTTTTAAACAGGGGGCCAGTTCACTGTCCCTCAGACCGTTGGAGGGCCAGACTATAGTTAAAAAAAAAAACTATGAACAAATTCCTATGCACACTGCACATATCTTATTTTGAAGTAAAAAAACAAAACGGGAACAAATACAATATTTGTATTTGCATGTGGCCTGCGGGCCGTAGTTCGAGGACCCCTGTTATACATAGTATTTCTTTGAAAGAAAATTTGTGCTGAAATTGAAGTATATCTCATGCAGTGAGAGTCTGAACAAAGGATCACTATGCATTCTATATCTACAAATGGCCTATCATACTGAGCTAACAACCTCCCCGTACCTTCAATAAATAAGTAAACTTACATGTAAGTATGGGCATGAAGAAGAAGAAATGAATTTTGTTAGGATGTATGCTTGAATGTCTCCATTGGAGGAACCCATTGGGAGGAGTCAATATAATGACCAGGATTTTGGATTAGGCCGCTGGGTGCTGTCCTTTGAGATAGAGAATGTGAGAAGAACAGGTCAAAATTGGAAAATGGGCAGCTGACTTTGGGATATAAGGAGGTTAATCTGTCTTTGTTTTATTTGTTTTAAAATTGATTTAAGAGTGAAAGAGAGACAGAGACATCAAGACATCATTTTGTTGTCCCACTTATTCATGCATTCATTGGTTAATTCTTGTATGTGCCCTGACCAGGGATTGAACCCACAACTTTGGTGTATCAGGATGATGCTCCAACCAACTGAGCTACCCAGCCAAGACCAGGTTACTCTATCATTGGAACTGAGTAGAATTGCCTAAAAGAAGATAAATACACATATTGGGTCCCAGGTTGGGAATCAGAAGCTGTGACATCCTCCCTTATTTCCCAGTTGGCAGTGCTGTCTTCCTCATTTGCTGGAAGCTCATTTGGGGGAGCCATAGCTTTTATTTATTTTTTTTTTTTTTAAGTTTTTCTTTTTTTACTATTTTTTTAAATTTTGTTTTATTGCTTAAAATATTACAAAAAGTGGTACATATGTCTTCTTTTTTTACCCCCTTGACCTTCCCCTGGCCTCCCCTACCCCCAGTGTCTTGTGTCCATTGGTTATGCTTATATGCATGCATACAAGTCCTTTGGTTGATCTCTTACCCCGCGCCCCCCCAACCTTCCCTGGCCTTCCTGCTGTAGCTTGATAGTCTGTTTGATTCTGCTCTGCCTCTTTATCTATTTTTGCTCATCATTTATAATGGTCTTTATTATCCATAAATGAGTGAGATCATGTGGTATTTTTCTTTCATTGACTGGCTTATTTCACTTAGCATAATGCTCTCCAGTTCCATCCATACTGTTGCAAATGGTTAAGAGTTCCTTCTTTTTTACAGCAGCATAGTATTCCATCGTGTAGATGTACCACAATTTTCTATTCCATTAATCTGTTGATGGGCACTTAGGTTGTTTCAAAATCTTAGCTATGGTAAATTGTGCTGCTATGAACATAGGGATGCATATATCCTTTCTGATTGGTGTTTCTGGTTTCTTGGGATATATTCCTAGAAGTGGGATCACTGGGTCAAATGGGAGTTCCATTTCTTAACTTTTTGAGGAGACTCCATACTGTCTTCCATAGTGGCTGCACCAGTCTGCATTCCCACCAGCAGTGCACGAGTGTTCCTTTTTCTCCGCATCCTCTCCAGCACTTGTCATTTGTTGATTTGTTGATGATAGCCATTCTGACAGGTGTGAGATGGTACCTCATTGTTGTTTTGATTTGCATTTCTCGGATGATTAGTGACTTTGAGCATGTTTTTATATGTCTCTTGGCTTTCTGAATGTCCTCTTTTGAAAAGTGTCTATTTAGGTCCTTTGCCCATTTTTGATTGGATTGTTTATCTTCCTTTTGTTAAGTTGTATGAGTTCCCTATAAACGTTGGAGATTAAACCCTTATTGGTGATAACATTGGCAAATATGTTCTCCCATGCAGAGAAGAACAAAGTAGGTGATATCTCAATACCAGATATCAAGCTGTATTACACAGCCACTGTTCTCAAAACTGCCTGGTACTGGCACAAGAACAGACATATAGATCAATGGAATAGAACAGAGAACCCAGAAATCGACCCTAACCAATATGCTCAATTAATATTTGACAAAGGAGGCAAGAACATACAATGGCGTCAAGACAGTCTCTTCAGTAAATGGTGTTGGGAAAATTGGACAGATACATGCAAAAAAAATGAAACTAGACCACCAACTTACACCATACACAAAAATAAACTCAAAACAGATAAAGGACTTAAATGTAAGACAGGAAACCATAAAAATACTAGAGGAATCCAAAGGCAACAAAATCTCAGACCTATGCCGAAGCAATTTCTTCACCAATACAGCTCCTAGGGCATTGGAAACTAAAGAGAAAATAAACAAATGGGACTGCATCAAAATAAAAAGCTTCTGCACAGCAAAAGAAACCATCAACAAAACAACAAGAAAGCCCACTGCATGGGAGAACATTATTTGCCAAATGTTATCACTGATAAGGGTTTAATCTCCAACATTTATAGGGGAGCCATAGCTTTTAGTGGCTGGTAGTGTGTTAGCTCTCTTGAGCAAATGAACTAAGATGGTGGTGGCAGGGTTTAAAGCAATCTGGCTATAATGAAGTCTCAAGGGGAAAGAAGTGAAATGACAGCCCTGATACCTGTCACTCACCCACACAGCATACAAGCTTTTTGACCTTAAAGAAATATTTCTCTGGGGGAGGTTTATAGAAAGATGCCATCAGCAAAAACCTGTGGTGATCACTCAGTGACTCCAAAGCAGCCAGAGAGGAAATATCAAATTCAGCCTGCATGCAAACTGTTTAAAAACTTATTTGAACATTGGCCTTTCATTTTCAACCATGAGTGACTGAGAATCCGTTTTAGAGATTTGAAGCAATCCATAAGAGGGCTGTGTGCAGGTACGACAGTAGAAAAGATCGCATCAGCGTTTATCTGAGCTCTGTCATCATAATTTATCATAATCCAATTCTAGCAAAAGTCATGGAATATTGGATGCCAGGTGTCATCTTTTCCTTGATCCCCCTCCCACAGTCCTCTGGCAAGGACACAAGCACACTGTCTTCTGTATACTTAGTTCAATTGAGCATTGCTCAGGCATCTTTTTTATTGAAACCAAAGGTTGCCAATGCTGTATCAATGAGCTGTGAAGTGATTTGAGTGTCACCAGCAGGGAAATGAGATGAGCTTCTGGGAAGAAGATAAACACAATGCAAATTTCTGTATGAAGAGCTTCCTATAGCTATGGCTGTGCTACTTCTCATCCAATTAAGGACACTTCCCCCTGCCCCTCCGCCCCCCTGCCCGCCCCCCCTTGTTTGGGAGCTGTTTGTTTATTCCAAAAGAGATCAAAACGGAAAGGGAAGAAAAAGTAGAAAATTTATATAAAGTTAAGCTAGTAGGGCTGAAATTCGAGGGCACCTATTCAAACTATATATCCACCCTGGGTATTTTGAAGCTTTTCCAAGGAACAGTATAAGCTTCCTCACCCTCATATACACACTTGTACAACACATGTAACATGCATGTGCACACACACACCAAGAATCTCACCTCTTCTAAGCCAATCTTAATGACAGGAAGGAAAGTAAGTATTCTGGTCTCTCAAGTCTTTGAGGGAGGATATGTTTTGAAAACCCCTCTCTTATATACCGTATTTTTCCGTGTATAAGATGCCCCCATGTATAAGATGCTCCCTACTTTTCCAACCCAAAATTAAGAAATCAACATTTTAAACATTTCGCTGGTTTTCCTCTTAAGGCCTTATTCTTTTTTGGCATTTTAAGGAGTTGTTCTTCCTGTTTTCTCCACTGTCTGATCATACACTCAGTGGGAGGAGATCCAAATTGTCTCTCTGCAGCTCTATTCCCATGCTCTCTTGCATAGCTGATTACATATGGTTTGAATTTTGCAGAGTAAGACAATTGCTTACTGGTATTTATCTTTTTATTTTTTGACATCTTTATGGGCTCAGAACGCTCTGGTCTCTGTTGCATCTGTGCACACTCCACCTCCAATTATAGCATCAGCTGACGTCAGTAACAGTAAGGCTGGTGATTGGAGGAAGCCTGTTTGACAAGGTATGGGCCGCAACTGCACCTGCATGGCTCACACCTCAGCTGACTTCCATGTATAAGATGCCCTTGATTTTCAGTCTAACGATTTTAGGAAAAAATAGCATCTTACACATGGAAAAATATGGTAGCTGTCTTTTAAGAGCTCCACTTTGTTTTTCATAACTTTGTCATGATTAGCATGAAGATATTTGACTTAATGCATATGAAGTTAGTTAACAATGAAATTTATAAAAGTGCATCTGAGTCAGGAGCAAAATTAACAAAGCAGAGTATAATCAAGATAATCGGGAGAGAGAGAGAGAGAGAGAGAGAGAGAGAGAGAGAGAGAGAGAGAGAGAGAGAGAGGGGGAGGGAGGGAGAGAGATTGCTCTGGTATTATATTGTCTTCTGAAGCAAACTGAGATACTTCTGATATGATGTCAAGTACATAGGATAACCCAAATGTCAAAGATACTGAATGTTAATACACAGCTGAAATCTCTCGAGAGCCTGTATGAATTATAAAATGGCTTATGTACCTGAAAGGCTAGAAAATGACCAAAAACAATATTGTTAGAGTTCTACAACACCTTTGGTTTATGAAGTACCTCATCATCGACTCATCTGATTCTCAGCAGCTGTGTTAAACAAGTGGTCAGGTACATTGCTCCTATTTCTCAGATGAGGAGATTATGCATAGAACCACGTTGTAGGTGCATGCTAAATTCATGAGCAATCTGGGAATTTTCCCAGTCCTACTCCTGTGCCTTTGGCTTTATAGCTGTCACTTAGAATCTACACTTATTCTCTAAATGTCACTAGACCTTATGGGGAGGGCTCAAAAAGAAAGGAAAAGTTACCAGGTGCAGGTGTGTTCTGTGCACCCGGGTATGATTCATAGCTATTTTTTCCTTCCTAGCCAACTTTTTTATTAGGAAAAGTGTTATATATACAGAGAATTTAGAAGAATAGTATAATGAACAACATAGTCCAACCATTTTTAATATTTTAACATTTTATCATGCAGGTGTAGATGTATTTTTGTACGTAACAATTTGGCAGTAAATTTCAGATGGCACATTATGTTATCCTAAATACTTCAACATGGGAAGTGTATTTAGAAAGCAAGTCCCAGGTAATGGATGTGCTTATTGCTACTGTGGTGGCATTGCTTCTGTACATTTTCAGTAAACAGAACTAAGAAACAAAAAGGTGTGTTTGTGTGTGTGTGTGTATGTGTGTATGTGATGAGTTCATATTAATATTTTGAATTCCTTTTTAATATAGTTTTTGAAATGTTAATCTTTTTTAGTTTTACCCTTCCCTCAAACCCTGATTTGAAATAACTTATTTTATACCATAATATATAGTAACTAGTTTCAAAATTGTAATACCCATATTACTACGAATAGAAAATCTACTGAATGAAATTTAAAGTTATTTGCAAGTTTTGTCTTTAAATTTTATCCCAATCATAGTATTGTATCTAAAATTTGTCATTTGAAATATGAAATTTTGTTCTTTCTCTTGTTATGCTACTAATTTAACTATTAGGTTCATTTTTTTGCAGTTTATTTAAAGAAAGACTATTTTTTAATTATTATTTTGAAATATTTTTAAATACTGCATAGTTCAATAGGCAAAGCTTGATTGAAAAAAGATATCCTCAGGAGAGGTCTTGCTTCCATTCCTCTTCCCCTCATCACCACCACTCTCTTTCAGAAGCTTTCTGATTCTTGTAAAAAATAAAGTAAAAACAGCAAATATATACATAGTTTCTTGTTTCCCTTTTTAAAATGTGAATTTAGCATACTATATACATCTGTTTCTACCTTTCACTTAATATATTTTGGAGATCACTCTATATTCAATAATAGAGATCACCCTCATTTAGTGGCTGCTTAGTACACTATTATGTGGATGTACCTAAATTTAATTCACTCGTGTGGCTTTTTGAAAGAACATACAGCAATTTCAAACTAGGTGGTTCTTCCAGTGGCCATGTCTATTTTGCAAATAGTCCTCACATGATTCTATACGACTTCCCATTAGAGACATATTTTACTCTCAACACCCCTAATGAAGAAGAGGCCATAGGACCCAATTCTTAAGATTAGTAAATTGGGTCTTAAAAAGACGAATTGACTTGTCAAGGTTATTCTACCAGTTAACAGTAAAGCCTCATACCACATTCATATCAGATTCACCCTTTAGCTCTCTCCATTCCATGCCCAGTTACATGACATGATTCATTAGCTAGCTTGGTATGATGCCATTCCATGTAGAAGCAACCATTTTAAATGGACAACTCATTAAGGAAGCATAAATTATAAAGACCATATAGTTCTTCTATAACAGAGAATTAGGCTTCACTGCCACCTTGTGTAGTGTGTAGATAAGTTTTTAAAAAGAAATGAATGGACACAATCAGTTTTCTTACCAAGGAGGAAGAATATTCTATTATAGTTGAGATAGTAATGGTAATGAACCAGTCTTTCTTTTTTGGAAAAAGCTACATTGATAGAGGAGCCTCAAAATTGATTAATTGTGTACACATTGACCTTTCCAATTGTCTGATAATAGGAAGCCAATTTCACTCCTAACCAGAAGCCCTCAAGGTAAAAGAGTATGGAACATTGGTCTTTTTTATCAGGAGAGTTTAATGTACAAGACTGCTCAAGGGACAATGGAGGAGGATTTATTTTTCTCCTGGGTGAAGCTAGCCTATTAAGAAGTGGGCTCCTTTTGAAATTTTGATAATAGTAATTGAAAAGCTATGAATAGAGCTTAATATATTTTTCTGAGCATATTTCACACTCTAAAGTATCTCCGGGAGCAGAGCAAGCCCTATGAAAATTAAAAGACTTGGACAACTTTTTTTTCATGCTTTTATTCAATCAACATATTATTAGGGATTTATTTATATCAGGTATTTTGCTAGATTGAAGATCTATAAGTTACTCTCAAAGAGCTAAGAGTACCTTCACTAAATTAATCATTATTTCACATAAGATAAAGTGAGTTCAATATCACAAATACATAATATGATGGAAGCCCAGAGAGGTGGCAGAGCATATCATTTACTATGGACAGGTACAGGAAGAACATGAGGTCATGTCTGAGCTGGGTCTCAAAAGTCTGCAGAGGAGTAGAGGTTAAAGGGTGAAGAGGTCAGAAGATCTCTAGAAAGGACACCGTGAGTAAAGGTGTGCTGTGAGAAACTGCCCAGTACTTTAGGGAGAACTGTAGAAAGCCCATTGTTTCTGGGGGAGGAAAAAAAATGATATGGCGATAGATGAAGATGACAGAGGGTAAGTGGAGAAGAAATTAAAGATCACCTCCTATGCCATGTGAAGGCATGGGGATTTTCATCCTTTGGAGTTAAATGATTTGTAACTCTTTGGGGTCATGAGCCTGTTTGAGAATCTGAAGAAAAATATGAACTTTCTCTCCAAAAAATGTATATTTATACAGACATTAAATTTTAAAAATATAATTGAAGAGTTTATAGAACCTGATCCTCTTCATAGAGTTCACTTGGAAACAATTGCTTCAAATACTTATGTGCCTCCTTATCTCACCAGTGAGCATGGGAAGGGTTTAGTTATATTCATGGGTAGGACTTTCACTTTGAGTTATTAACAGATTATCAAATGGCGGGTAGCCAAGTTCTTCAATAATAATGAAAATATTCCTAGTGGCTAATACTGAGCCTCACCATGGCCCCGGTCCTATTCCTGTTTCTTTTATTTTTGTTTATTTGTTAACTTGTATAACAACCTCACAACAACTCTATAAAAAGGTAATTATTATTCTCCTTGTTTCTCATCTGAGAAAACTGAAGCTCCAGGTCTTATTTACAGTTAGAAGGATGCAGGAATGAGAGGTATCCACACATGTAAGATCTGTGCTCCTTAATGACTATATTACTCTCTCCTTGAGAGAAAACAGAAATGAGAGTATATGTATATATATATATGTATATATATATATAGAGAGAGAGAGAGAGAGAGAGAGAGAGAGAGAGAGAGAGAGAGACAGAGAGGGGCCGTCACATCCAGAACAATCTAACGGACGACCGAACGGGCTGAGTGGGGCGACAAGGCCGGCAGGGGGGTTAGTGAGAGACAACCAAATGACTGAGCAGCAGGCTGCATGGGGCGACCAGGCCAGCAGGGGAGTTAGTGAGGGACGACTGGACACTAGGCTGCATGGGGCGACCAGGCTGGCAGGGGGGTCAGTTATGGGCAATCAGGTCGACAGGCAGAGGCGGTTAGGGCCGATCAGGCAGGCAGGTGAGCAGTTAGGAGCCAGCGGTCCTGGATTGTAAGAGGGATGTCCAACTGCCCAGGATTGGGCCTAAACCAGTAGTTGGACTTCCCCCAAGGGGTCCTGGATTGGAGAGGGTGCAGTCTGGGCTGAGGGGACCCGCAGCCCATGCATGAATTTAGTGCACCAGGCCTCTAGTTTTCAATGATAAAAACCGAGACTGATTGACTGTAGATACAACTCAGTATGCAGGCCTTATATTCTGTTCTTGAACTGACATCTGAGATATAAAGGTTTCTGCCCTTGCAAGCACCGATTCATTGCAGCCATGTTCATAAACCGTTTTTGAGTAGTGTTAATTATGGCTGCAAGATTATTAGCAGCAACACTTAATACTGCATATCACCCAGAAGGCTGCCATACAGCATTTCATTTCTAAAACCAAATAGTGCATAATTCTTTGAAATCGTTTTGCCTTTAACATACACTTCATTTAAAACAAATTTATGAACCAAATTTTAACCTACTACTTAGCATAAAAATATTGATGTACACCATTTAAAAATAAGCTAATGCTACAAAAATCATTTTCCATTCCTTTTATCTACAATGCTTTTTTACCTGAAACCTGTATTGGTATCTACAATAGAAGCTTATTACACCAAGTTTCTTTTGGAGAGGAGATGTACTCAAAGACAGGAAAACACTCAGAACCATTAGACAAGAAACTAGAAGGAGCCCTTATATCATAGTTAATTACAGAACAGAATGTTAATGAGCAAGTGTATGAAGAAGCAATGTCGTGTGTGTTCTGCTGTGGTTTTTTAGGTCTGAAAATTTTAAGTTATTCTGCACAGACTTAGGTGGTGCTTCTGGCTGGGCCTGGAGGTTGAGTCTTGACTGTAGTGTCTAAGGACTATGAACTGTCTCTCTTGGAGGCTCTCTGAGTCGCAGTTTCTTCATCTGCAACAGAAGCGGGAATGCACATGATTTGCATGAAATTAAACTAAGGTCAGGTATATGAAATTAATTTTTTTTTTGTTTGGCTTCTTTCCTTCGGGCTTCAAGTGGAAAGGGTTGAATTAATCATAGTCCTTATTTCATGGCACATTATCATCACTGGTAAGTTTTGTTTCATTATTTGATTTGGGTCCATTTAGTCAAGCCCCATTCCCCTCTAGGATTCCCTTTTCATCACATGAGAAGCCATCCTAATAGAGCATAATTTATTTTTTGTTTGTATGTGTTTTGCAAAATTCTATATAATAAAAGCCTAGGTGGCATCATGCCCTTGCTCAATGCCACCACAAGATGGTTGCGTGCACAGTGGAGGTGGGGCCCAGTGGCTGCTCCGCATGGTGAGGCCTAGGGATCCCATGGATCTGCATGGCGTAGAGGAGGCCAGTCCCAGCATCTCCGCTGCCTAGCGTGGAGGAGGTGGGTTCCGGCGGAGGAGGTGGGTTGTGGTAGGGGAGGGCAGTTGTAGGTGATCAGGCAGCAGGGGAGGGCAGTTAGGCATCAATCAGGCCGGCAGGGGAGTGGTTAGGGGGTGATCGGGCTGGCAGGCAGAAACTGTTAGGGGCAACCAGGCAGGCAGGCGAATGGTTAGGAGCCAGTGGTCCTGGATTGTAAGAAGGATGTCCGACTGCTGGTTTAGGCCCTGCAAGATTTGACCTAAACTGGCAGTCAGACATTCGCCTGAGGGGTCCCAGATTGGAGAGGGTGCAGGCCGGGTTGAGGGACACCCCTCCCCCCCCCCCCCCGCATGAATTTCATATACAGGGCCTCTAGTATATACATATTTTCATAACCATTAAAAATATTTTTGTATATATCTCTAAAAGAAAGGACTCCTAAAAACCATAATTATAGTGCTATTATCACTTCTTAGTAAAGTTAAAAATAATTACTTAATATGATAAAATAGAGTATTTACATTTTCTCCTTTTTTAGGATGTTTTTGCATCTTAAGAATTTAGTTATATGATTAGGGATCCAAACAAGGTCCATACATTGCAATTGGTTGAATTTTGTTGTTTTAATCAGTAGGTCACCTTGTCTGTCTTGTCTCCATTTTTATTCTCTTCCCTTTTGTTCTTTCCCTTTCCTCCTCAACATTTTTATTGAAGAAACTTTGTCATCTATTCTGTGGAATTTTCATAGTCTGGGCTCATTGTATAGCATGGTGTCATTAAATACTTTATATTTTCCTATTTTGTAACTTGTACTTAAGTTTAGAGGTGTTATCAGAACAATTGGGGTAGGGACTTCTGAAATAGGTGACATTACTTCATAACACTTGGTTGTCTCTTTATTGTGATGATACAGCCATTGATGGTCATCTTTCACCTCCATGAATTCATTAGTGGTCACTAGGTGCTAACAGTAAACTGTTCGAACATTGTTATTTCATTTACTAGAGGCCCGGTGCACAAAAATTTGTGCACTCGGGGGGGGGGGGGAGGGGGCGGTCCCTCAGCCCGGCCTGTGCCCTCTCACAGTCTGGGACCCCTCGGGAGATAACGACCTGTTGGCTTAGGCCTGCTCCCGGGTGGCAGAGGGCAGGCCCAATCCCTAGGTGCAGCCCCTGGTTGGGCTCAGAGCAGGGCCGATTGGGGAGTTGGGGCGCCGCACCCTGTCATGCATAGAGCAGGGCAAATCGGAAGGTTGCAATGCCACCCTCAGTCACGCTCAGGGTAGGGCCGATTGGGGGGTTGGGGCACCGCTCCCTGTCACACTCAAGGCAGGGTCGATGGGGAGGTTGCAGCGCCACCCCCTGTCACGCAAAGAGCAGGGCCAATCAGGGGGTTGGGGCGCTGCCCCCTGTCACGCACAGAGCAGGGCCGATCAGGGGGTTGAGGAGCTCCCCCCCTGTCACTCACAGAGTAGGGCCGATAGGGGAGTTGGGGCGCCGCAGCCTGTCACACTCAGGGCAGGGCCGATCGGGAGGTTATGGCTCTACCCCGTCACACACAGAGCAGGGCCCGTGGGGGGTGGTTGGGGCGCTGCCCTCTATCACCCACAGAGCAGGGCCAATCAGGGGGTTGGGGCGCCTTCCCCTGTCATGAGCAGAGCAGGGCCGATGGGGAGGTTGTGGCCCCACCCCCTGTCACACACAGAGCTGCAGGGCGATCAGGGGGTTTGGGTGCTGCCCCCTGTCACGCTGATCCCGGTGCCGGGAGACCTCGCGGCTCCACTGATCCCGGTGCTGGGAGGCACATTACCCTTTTACTATATAGGATAGAGGCCTGGTGCACGGGTGAGGGCCAGCTGGTTTGCTCTGAAGGGTGTCCTGGATCAGGGTGGGGGTCCCCACTGGGGTGCCTGGCCAGCCTGGGTGAGGGGATGATGGCTGTTTGCAGCTGGTCACACACCCTTCAGGGTGGGGGTCCCCACTGGGGTGCCTGGCCAGTCTGGGTGAGGGGCTGAGGTCTGTTTTCAGGCTGGCGGGTGACTGAAGCTCCCAACTGCTCCTTTTTTTCTTTTTTTTCTTTTTTTATTCTGGGCCAGTTTTAGCTCTGAGGCTTGGCTCCAGCTCTTAGGCCTCCGCTGCTGAAAGCAGGTATCTGGTTTGTTTGGGTTCTATAATCGAAACACTGTTTCAACTCCAGCTCTGAGATCCCGGCTAGCTGAAAGCAGGTTTCTGGGGTTTTGTTTAGCTTCTATATTTGTAAGAATGTTTCAAACTGCAAGCTCAGAGGCCGGCATCGGCTGGCGGGGAACGTTGGAGTCCTCCGTCACTGAAGCAAGCAAGCCTCATGTTCGCTTCAAGCTGCCTGGCTGCCGGCCGCCATCTTGGCTGGCAGTTAATTTGCATATCACCCTGATTAGCCAATGGGAAGGGTAGCGGATGTATGGCTAATTACCATGTTTCTCTTTTATTAGATAGGGTTGCCTGAAAAACCTCTGAAAAGGGGAACTTCCCTCATATCAGCTGCTAGGTTTTCCTGTGAAACAGTATCTAAAGGAAGGAAGGATGCATACTTAATTCTTTTTTATTTTGTTTATTTTTTTTCCAAGGTAATGAATTGGTTCCTTAGCATTCAACACTAATTAGTTATTTTTCTTAAGCTCATGATTTTAAGCATATTTGCTATGCTTGATCAATCCATTCTACTTCTTATCTTTTTTGCTACTCAAAGTGTCCTATCTTTGGTCAGTAGGAGCATCTGTTTGGTTTCTTAATCCCTAAAGGGGATCCAGTTGTCCTTCCTAACTTTCTTTCTTTCTTTTTTTTTTAATCCTCACCCGAGGATATTTTTCCAGTGACCCTTAGAGAGAGTGGAAGAGAGAGGAAAAGACAGAGAAACATCAGTGTAAGAGAAACACATCGATTGGTTGCCTCTGCACGAACCCTGACCATAGCCCAGGCCAACGAGGAGCCTGCAACCGTGGTACATGCCCTTGACTGGAATCGAACCCAGGACCCTTCGATGTGCAGGCCGACACTCCATCTATTGAGCCAAACCAGCCAGGGCCATAACTTTCTTATTTTTATTTCTGTAGCATGTTCCCAGCTTATCTTGTATATTTCTTGGTTGAGTCTTGAAATTTTTCCCTAGGGCCTTTTTAGTAAGAAATATCTAGAAACCATATCTGGACCTTAAGGGGAGTGCTTCTAGCCACTAAACTGATTCAGTAGACAAAGTTAAAAAAAAATTTAAGATAACATAAATTCATACTTAGACATGCCATTTAACTCAGTACTACAGAGAAATAATATATTTTGATAAACAAACTTTTTAAAATTTGAAGTATCCCAACAGGTGTGGCTAGTGGTTGAGCATTGACCTATGAATCATGAGATCACGTTTTGATTGTTGGTCAGGGCACATGCCCAGGTTGTGGGCTTGATCCCCAGTGAAGGGTGTGCAGGAAGCAGCTGATCAATGATTCTCTCTCATCATTGATGTTTCTATCTCTCTCTCCCTCTCCCTACCTCCATGAAATAAAAAAATATATTAAAAATAATTTTTTGAAGTATACTTTATCCATCTGTTCTTTACCAGTCATGCTTTAGTGTTTTGTCTAAGAAATATTTTCTAAGGTTACAAAGGTTTCCCCTTATGTTTTCTCTTAGAAGTTTTATAAGAGTTTGGGGTTTTATATTTAGATCTGTATTCCATTTTGATTTAATTTTTGTATATTGTGTGAAGTTTGGGTTGGTGTTCATTTACTTGAATGTGAATGCCCATTTGTTCCAGCACCTTTTGTTGTAAAGATGATTCTTTCCCCACTGTATTATCTTTGCAGCTTTGTCAAAAATCAGTTATCCGTGTACACATGGACCTATTCCTAGCCTCTTTCACTACTTCATTGATGGTTTAGTTTGTTTTTAAGCCAATACTACAGTGATGTGATTACTTCAACTGCAATGAATAGTCTTTTGCATGTGTTTGTGTATTTTTGCCAGTGTATCTTTTGGATAGATTCATAGAAGTGTAGTTACTGGACAAAGTGTCTTCCAAATGCTCCTCCATAGTGTTGTACAAAGCAATGATGAAGAGTACCTGATTTCCCTTAGCCGTAGCAAGCTAATAGGTGATATGTAATATCCCAGAGTAATTTTAATTTGCACTTTTCTTATAAAGGAGATTGAGTATATTTTATATCTCTAATAGCTGTTCACGTTTTTCTCTGGCTAGCCCATCTTTTCTACAAATAAAGTTATTGGTATTTTTTTTTCTTCTCTATTGTTAGTAGTTCTTCATATATTAGTGATATTACCTCTTTGTGAAGTAAGTTGCATATAGTTTTGTTTTTCTTTATTTTGGGGGGGAATGTTTGTGTGCACTTACACTTTACATAAATATTATTTTTACCTTTCCCTTATTACCTTTGTATGTAATTGTATATTTTTAATAATAAGCTTATTTTAATAGTTTTACATTTTAATCCTCACCTGAGAATATTTAGATTTATAAATTAGATTGAGCAGATAGTAGAGTTCTTATATATTTCCCTCAACCCACACACATAGTTCTCCCTACTATTATTAACCTATTTGTATAGTACTTTTCTTACAATTAATAAACCAATATTGATTCATTGTTGTTAACTTAGAGTCCATAGTTTCTTTATATGTTCTTACTTTTTAACTTACTGTCCTTTTTCTGTTCCATGATCCTAGTGAGGATCCCATAATACATTTAGATGTTATGTGTCCCTAGGCATCTTTTAGTTGTGTCACTTTCTCAGACTTTCCTTCTTTTTGTTAACCTTGACAGTATTGAAGAGTATTTGTTGGACATATTATTGGCTAGCCCTCTATTGGCATTTGTCTGATGTTCTTCTCCTGCTTAGACTGGACTATGTCTAAGAGGAAGATCATAAAATGCCATTTTTATCACATCATATCAAGGGTGCATACTATCAGTATGACTTAGACACTTTTTGTTGCCCTTGACCATCAGCCTAGAAGTATTATATGTTAGCCCTTCCCTGTGACTGAGGAGGGAGTCAAATGTGCACACACAGTGAAATAGTGCCGTGGTCGGCGAACTGCGGCTCGCGAGCCACATGCGGCTCTTTGGCCCCTTGAGTGTGTCTCTTCCTAAGCCTTAGGAGTACCCTAATTAAGTTAATAACAATGTACCTACCTATATAGTTTAAGTTTAAAAAATTTGGCTCTCAAAAGAAATTTCAGTCGTTGTACTGTGGATATTTGGCTCTGTTGACTAATGAGTTTGCCGACCACTGAAATAGTGGAGATATACCTCCCCTCCGTGGGAAAAGTAGTTACATAATTTATAATTTTTCTTCATGGGAGATTCATCCCTTTTGCCCCATTCAAAAAATATATTCAATAATTTATTTTCATATTTGACTCATAGATATTGATTTTATACTTTGATTTGTAGTGTAATATTACTTTAGTTATTTGTTTGTTCAAACTGTTCCAATTTAGGCCACTTGGCTACTGTGCTTCTTTGACATATAGCCCTTAAACGTACAGGGTATGTGTGTGTGTTTGTACCTATGTATACCAGAGTGTGTAAGCTTCCTTTGTTTCTACTATAAGATATCCCAGGATTGCCTTTTGTATATTTCCTGCTCTTAGAATCAGCCATTACTAGAGTCTGTTTCCTTCTGTTGGAGAATGGTATTAGAAACTGAGGTGCTATGTGTGCTTATTATTGGGGTATCATTTTTAAGCTCTCTCAGCAAAAAAATAAGGTGTATGTACTAATCTGTATCTGCCCACATTTATACATATGTAACCATCTATACTTTTATTAAGTTTAACATGACTTCTTACTGATGCTTCCAACTCTAATCCAGTACCACATGGATCATTTTATTCTCCCTTTTTTGTCTGTAATGTCCCATTCAACAGTGAGAATCCTGGATCCCACCATCTGCATCCATTTACTTAATTATTCAATTCCAATTTACATGTATAGCAGCACTATTAGAATTGTTAACGTGTGCCCTTGGAGAAAACAACTTGATCAACTAGAGTACAGTGTTTACCTGCAGTTCATTTTGCCCCTAATTTTACAGACTCTATTGACTTCTATTTACTTATTTCAACACTTTTCTTCTCCTTTCATTAAGGTTATTCATTATGTTTGTGACAGAGTTAGGTTCTCTTGTCACAATATGCATTTTCCCAGGATTCCCTAATCCTTTTTGATTTAACATTTGCTGACAAAAAGGTGTATTCTTTGTGTCATAAAGTTCAGTAGGTTTTGACAAACTCATACTGTCATGTATCCACCATTATGATATCATGAAGTATAATTTCACCACCTGGTGATCCCCTTCACCTATTCATCACTTCTAATCTTCCCTCAAGCCCCTGGGAGCTACTCATCTTTTTACTGTTTCTATAGTTTTGCCTTTCCTGAGTCTCGTGTAACTGGAATCCTACAGTGTATAGCATTTTCAGACTGGCTTATTTTGGTTCACAAGGTGCAGTCAAGCTTCCTCCATGTTTTTTCTGGATATATATATATTTTTTTTAATAATTCTTTATATAATTTTAATTTATCTTTATGGTTGAAAGTTTTACAGATATCCCCCTTTTTTCCACATTAACCCTCTTCTAACTCATACGCCCTCTGCCCCAGGCCTTCACCACACTATTGTCTGTGTCCATGAGTTATGCATATGTATATAAGTTCTTTAGTTAATCTGTACCCACCCCTGCCTATACTTTTAAGATCAGTCTGTGTTGCTAAATACACATTGATTCTCTTCCTTTTAACTTTTTCATAGCACTGTGCTTTATACATCTAGTATATTTGCCCATCCACTCTCTGAGTGCTGAACACCAAATTGCTTCCAAACCCTGCATCATCCCCCCCCACAATCCCACCCAGCCCAATAATGTAATGAACCCCCTCACCTATGTGCCTTTATGGACCTGTAAGAGCTTTTCATATATATCTAGAAAAGCAGTTGTCAGATCATAAGGTCTATGTTTACTTTATTTAACTAGTGCCGGATTGCTCTCTAGCATGGTTTTACAATGCCAAGCCAGAGTATATGAGGGTTTTTGTTATTATTATTATTATGTTTATAAAATTATCACCATAGCCCTACCATCATATAAATGATAACATTTCTTCATTTCATGTTTAAATTCTATGAAATAACTCAAGGTGACTCTCATTAAATTTATTATGAAAAATACATAGTTTTGATGCAAATCTATATAATACGTTCATGGGATTCACTTATCAAATACTGAATGTTATTGTTTCAGAACCATCTTTTATCCTATATAATAAAAGCTCAGCGACCGAACAGTGGAACGACCTCTGGATCGGTTGCTATGACACGCAGTGACCACCAGGGGGCAGACACTCAATGCAGTGTGCTTCCACAGTGGGATGGCTGACTGGGATGAGCAGTTGCTCAGAGGGTGGGTCCACAGCCGTTAGACTGACCAGGATGAGCAGCGCTCCCATAGCGGGCTGATCCCCGCAGGTCATGCCCCCCCCCCCCCGTGCACGAATGCCGTGCACCGGGCCTCTAGTTAAAGTATATTTTCATTGATTTCAGAGAGACAGGGAGAGAGAGAGAGGTAGAAACATCAGTGATGAGAGAGAATCATTGATTGGCTGCCTCTTGCACACCCCCTACTGGGGATTGAACCCATAACCCAGGCATGTGCCCTTGACTGGAATCAACCCAGGACTCTTCAGTCTACAGGCTGATGCTCCGTCCACTGGGCCAAACAAGCTAGGGCCAGAACCATCTTTTTGAGAAGAAAATGCCTATAGGTATGCAAATGTGCATCTTTTTAAAGATGGAAACAACTTTTACTTCAGAATTATTACTTTAAAAAGTAAAACCTTAAGTATTAGATGCTTTTTATAATGGAAACAAGACACTTTGATACAATTTTTGCTAGGTTTGTGATGTCAGAAATTTATCTTGGGCAATTTCTAGGCTGTAAACAACAGAAAAAAATATTTGAGTCAAACAATAATGCTAATGTATTTCTTCTTTTCTCTCTTTTTTTAAGCCTCACAAAGGTCATTAATTCTAGATTTCTCTCAGACTGTGATATTTTACAAGGTTTATTTATTTTTCATTTTCATTAAATAAGAGTTATTTCTCTCATGCACAATTGTATGTCCCTTTTTGTGAACCATCACCAATTCATTATCACATATTCTACATGTGTTTTAAGTAAAACAAATACCATTTTTTGGTTGTTGTAAACAGTACTAAACTTCTAATTAGGACATACAGTTGTTAACACACAAATCTATGGTTTTACATCTTAAAATATTCATGGTTTGACTTTTATTATTTAGGAAGAAAGCATATTATGTTAGCTATTTAAGTTTACATAGATGACATTTCTTCCAACAGAAGCTGTGACCATCCTGGAGAAGCCAAAACAAAGAAAATCCTTTTTTTAAGGTACAGAGGGGTGAAAATTAAAAAGCCTTATGTTAATGTACTGAGCAGTCATAAAAATGACTGGTGGACTTTCAAGCATCATTTATCAAGCTTACATTTAAGAGGGGGAAAATCACCCCATGTTCTACCCCATGTTCATTTAAGTGCATAGAATACTTTTCATAACCTAGACGCAAGGTCTGAAATGTAAATCCTGACACATCTCAGTCTTAGCAGCTCCTCCCAGCACACCTAGAACTCTGCGCACCGCGTACTGGGAGCTCTGCCTTTTGGTCTGCCCTGATTCTTTCACATTTTCACCCATCACTCCTGACTTTGCGGGGTTGTCAGCTTTTACATCTCCCATTACTTTAAAACCAGATGAATTTGAAAGTTTCCTCTTTGGTAAGAAACACCGAAATAATATATCAGGCCTGCTGCTCTTGCATTAACACATTTAATCTCCAAGGGAAGAGCACTTTGTCATATTCAGATCAGCCCATAGAACTAGATTTCTGGGAGCTCATAAAACATTGTATTTACCTTAATTTTGCACTCTTTCTACACTTTTCTGTGCCCCCTCTCTCTCCACCACACCATGAGGACTTTTCAAATAGCAGAAATATTCTGATTTTTCAAATTTATTCCATTTGACTATGTAAATTGAGGTTAGAAGAGAAAGGACTGGGAATTATTTATTTAGTACCTGAGAAACAGCAGGTTAAAATGTGCTAATGTTTAAAAGCATATAGATTGTATATATTGTTCTTTCATTTGCAAAAGTATGTTATTTATGTGACCAATATTTAGATAACAACTTTCCTCATTTGAGGAAGTAGTATCTATACTTTCAGATGCTTTCTTTTTTGTAAGTTAAAGAATTGGATGAGGTTGTTTATTAATACTCAAAGCTAATAAAGGCATCATTCTTAAGCTCTAAGAAGAGGGACATAAATATAAACAATTTTAATGGGGAAAAACTTGGCTGATTTTTAAAACTCTTCTGCTTTTAAAAATATTTTTTTTTATTGATTTCAGAGAGGAAGGGAGATGGAGATTGAAATATCAATGATGAGAGAGAATCATTGATTGGCTGCCTCCTGCACGCTCCTCGGTCCTGACCTCCTGGTTCATAGGTCAACACTCAACCGCTGAGCCGCCATGGCCGGGCCCCATTTTCTACTTTTTAATGTCAAGTTGTCTCTTGAGGAAAAGAAAAGAAGTTGGATAAGATAGTTTCTACAGAATGAATCCTAACTTTCCTCTGTTGGATGTAATGGCAGCCTAGCTTCTATTACTCCAATGTCTAATGTTTCTAAATATTGAACAATTAATTTTTAAGTGACTAAAATTTTTTTAAATCATTGAGAATTTAAGATAACCACAAAATTACCTTTTCCCAGTAACTTCTCATACAAGCTGTACTGTCCAACTTAAGGTCAGAAGATGAAGGTTCAGATTTTAACTGCTACATAAATAATATATCCAAACAGCATCACTGTGAAATTTACAGAGGTGCTAGGATGTATAATCATGGCATTTTTAAGACAAATAGCAATTTGGTTGTATTGATTTTTCTTTCATGTAATAGGCGGTGTTATTTGATCTGTGTTTTGACTGCAGCCTTAAGCTATGACAGCATAGATGGCCTAGAATGAGGACTGAGGCTGAATGGGGTAATGTAGACAGAGGTGACACATTAATGTACATTACGTAAAAGCACTGCATGGAAATTGTAACCTGTCTTCTGCCTCTTCTTTTCTCTATGGGCTTATCTGACAAAATTAGAGAATAGTTAGCAACAGAGACCGTGTCCCCCTGAAAGTACATCATTCACACATTAAACCTACTTCAGTCATTTTCTTTGTTTGCCAGGACAAATAATAACAAAATAGTTAAGATGTATTTATTGAGCGCTATGTGCCAAGCACTGCTCTAAGTGCTTTATGTGTATTATTAATTTAACGATGCTGTGATGTTACATGGCTCCTCTGTTTTACAAATGAGGGAATTGAGAAATAGATTAATTTACTTGTCCAAAGTCCCACAGCCAATGAGTGGCAGAACAGCATCTGATCCCAGACAGTCACACCCAAGAATCCGCACTGAGTCTCATTGCCGTGTGTTTGCCAGCACAGTGATAAACATAAGCTAAAGTGTAGCAACAAAGATCAATGCAAGGGTTTTCTTATGAAAGTCCTCTGAGTGGCCCTTAATTGGATTGTATTAATTTTTATTGAAATAACTAAATAGAAAAGCAACATTTATTTAGAGATAAGTAAAGAGATAACTCATTGATTGACAACCATGCCAACAGATGAAAGATCCTGAGCTTTCAAATGTTTTTCACCTGGATGGTTTTCAGGTTCTACCCCAGATGCATCCATATGTGTCAGAGGAAATGCGTGACTACCATGACTACTTGTATGTTAAATGCCAGACATTTAAATAGGATGTTACTAATTATTAGAACAAAGGTTTCTTATGACCTACTTCTTAATGTTCCCTACAACAAATAATTACTGACATCTATAGAAAAAAATTCAAAATATTTTGTCTTGCTTTTTATTAAACATCTCTCTGTAATTTTGGGGTTTTTTCTTTAAGTAGCTAGTTGCATATACATACATGCATCTATTTCACTTCCATTATGTCATTGGCTGTAGTATAGTGTGCCAAATAACACACACTTTGCACATTTTAACTTTGGAACGAAAAAAAAGTCATGATAGGATTCATTGATAAACAAATACTAAGTTTGTGATAGTGTTTCATTTGGATTTGGAGAATGAAAGAAGACAAGATATTAAAATGCCAGTAACTTTCAAGACAAACCTTTATTTTTCATAATCCCCAAAGACTGTTTTCTTAGATGGCTTCAGAAATTAAACCCTCCAAACATCCTCGGTGCACTGGCTTTTCCAATTGCAAGCACTCAACAATGGGAATGTAGTGCTTCCTTTGTCCAGGTCTAGAGGAAAAAGTGCCATCAGTTATTTAGAATCTGATTTATGCCTTTAGAGAGTGGCTGCCACTACCTGTGATTTCAGGGAAGCCGGGTATCCAGGAGCAATTTTCAAAGGACTGAAAGCTGGTGCAGGGATATGAATAAACTCTGAGAAGCTCTGACCTTTCCTGTCAGATGATAAGGCCGTAAATATGTTGGTAATTCTGCTTTGTTGTGATTACCTGTCCTTCTCGGTCATTGTGGAGTTTCTAGGATACCATAACTTGGTAACAGCTAAACTAAAACAAAATTTTTTATTATATAAACAAAATTAGAAGAGTAGAAAATATAAGATAGAGAACACTGGAAGCAGCCCCTTGTGAATTGCTCTTGAATTATGTGTGGAGTTCAAGGATCCAATTTTGGAAACTATATTATCCCAATCAAACTTAAAATTACACTTGGCCACATTATATCATCTATTTAAATGGTATTAAATAAGTAACTTTGGGAATAGGAAGAG
Organism: Myotis myotis; assembly: GCF_014108235.1. Classification (NCBI taxonomy): domain Eukaryota; kingdom Metazoa; phylum Chordata; class Mammalia; order Chiroptera; family Vespertilionidae; genus Myotis; species Myotis myotis. Next base: position 50,739,815 of record NW_023416315.1, read on the forward strand.
AGGTAGTTATTGTACAATATTTAATGCTTTTTCCTCCCACCATGTGAAATTCTTTATGAAATATGGTTCACTCTTACTTTAACATAGTCTTTTTAAATAATCATGTACATCATAGGGCATTTTAGTATATATAGTGTTGCTAAGCATAAAGTGTCTGTTTGAATGATTGTCTTATCTATTAGTATCTTAATTTTATTAAGAAGAGATTTAATGATTGTTGGGGAACTTTTCCCCCCAATTCTATCCTTTTCCTAAGTTGATAGCTAAGGAAAGAATGAGCACTAGGGAAAAATCAGTCCAGCTCACACACAGAAGGTAGTTTTTCTTTAGAAACAAAGAAAAATAAAACTTGTCATAATTGTGTTTTTTATTTATTTATTTTTAATATTTTTATTGATTTCAGAGAGGAAGGGAGAGGGAGAGAAAGTTAGAAACATCAGTGATGAGAGAGAATCATTAACCGGCTGCCTCCTGCCCCACATTGGAGTTCGAGCCTGCAACCCAGGCATGTGCCCTGACCAGGAATCAAACTTGGGACCCTTCAGTCCACAGGCTGACTCTCTATCCACTGAGCCAAACTGGCCAGGGCCATAATTAAACTTTTTAAAAGGGAACCATATACTACTTTGAACAAGTGTAAAAAATGACATATATTCCTAATCTGTTGTATAGACATTTAAAGAAGCAGAAAAGACACAGGAAGTGAGAAGGAGAACAGCAATGGGAAGAGAAAGACACGGCAGTGCAGACAGAGGCATCTGGAAAGGGACGGCAAGGATCAAGAGTGTGTTGGTTATCCATTGCTGTGTAACAAATACCACAAACATGGTGGTTTAAAGTGACCGGAAACATTTATCATCTCACAGAGTTTCTCTGTGTCTAGAATTTGTTTTTTCTGGCTGTTTCAAGCTTGGTGCCTCATGAAGTTCAGCTGTGCCAGATGTCACTCATTCTAAGGTAGAAAGTGGTGCTTGCTGGTTCGGGTGAGTGGAGATAGCTCCATTCCTCTCTGTTTGGCCTCTATGGGGCTTCCTGAATATCCTCTTAACGTGGTGATGGACTTTCCCCAGAACAAGTGATCTGTAAGAGGAAGCAAGCAAGGGGCCAGCTGTCATATTTGTATGATATGGCCTAGAAGTCACCCACCAGCACCTCTGTGGGTGCTGTCAAGACATACAAATTAGTGCTATTCCTGTGGGATCACCATGCAAGGACATGAATGCCCGGAGATCAGTGGGTGCCACTGTGGGGACTGACTCCCACAGAGAAATATGAGACAAGGATGGTAGGCACACATGAACACACATGGATACATGCACTTGTATCAGAAAGGGTGGAAGACTAAGTAGTGCAGTTGAGGTGAATGTGATCGCGGTTGTCTGGCATTGTTCTTGATTTGTGGCAAACACCCAGATTGCTGTACAAGCAGTTGTTACTTCAGACCTAATGCAGCACATCTGCTATGCTTAATTGTGTCTTTATCAGAGTAATCTCTTCTGCAGCACAGAATTATAAGGCTAAGCTGCATCAAGACATGATATTACTCTCAGAAATCTTACCATAGTTTCATCTCAAGATATCTAAAACAGCTGGGCTAATTTATCTCAGTGGTTGAGTGTCAACCTATGAACCGGAAAGTCTCAGTTTGATTCCTGGTCAGGGTGCATGCCTGGGTTGTGGGCTCAATCCCCAGTCTGGGGTGTGCAGGAGGCAGCTGATCAATGATTCTCTCTCATCATTGATATTTTAATCTCCCTCTCCTTTCCTCTCTGAAATCAATAAAAATATATTATTTTAAAAAAACCTATTATCCCTCCAAATCAGCATTTTTACCTTTCTGACGTTAAAGACTCTTACCTTACATGTTAAGAGGTACCAAAATAAGACTACTATAACAATTAAGATTGTGATCAATATACCTTGAAAGGTATGTTTATTCCAACATTTTGCCAATATATCATATGTAGAATAGTATGGGGTACTTTTTGAGTTGCTTTCAGAGATATTAATCTAATATACTTGACACAAAAATAAGAGGCAGGAAAATTGACTGTCTAAAATTAAATGTAACACACTTTTTTTTGTTCATTTTAACCCTTTTGTATGATAAACATAATAATGTTTATAGATCCATTTACTCTGTGTCAGGCACTCTTCTAAGTATCTCACATATCAGGCCATTTAATTCTCACAGCAAACCTTTAATTCTGGTTTTATAGATGAGGAAAATGAAACTCAAGCATAGTGGAAAAGTGATTCAAATCCATGAAGTGTTTCTTTAGCACTCATGCTCTTAACCACAGCACTGTGCATGGGACAGACTTGCACAGGCTAGTTCAAAACCAGGATTCATTAATAATGACAGTGTTTCTGTCAGACTCACTCCATGGGCAGAATTGAAAGTCCAGCCAGGATGAGAAGAGAAGTGGAAACCTTTCAGAAAGCGGGGATTGTTTCTCTGGAGGGGTGGAGTCCATGTGGAGGAAGGTAGGTCTGACATATTTTTTAAAAGAATCACTTTGGCTGCTGAGTTGACATTAGGCTCTCATGGGACCAAGGGAGGTCTTATTATGGTGGCTTGGATAAAGTGGTAATGAAGGAAATTGTGAGAAGCGGTAATTGGATATATTTAGAAAGAGAAATCCTGTATAGAGTAAATAGGATTTCCTTAAGGGTATGAATAAAAGGAAGAAAAACTTTCATCTAAGCAGTTGGAAGAATGGAGTAGATATCAACTCAGATTAAAAGCTGTGAATGGGGTACGTTTGAGGTTAAAGGTCCAGATGTGTCAAATAGGCAGTTGGATGTTCAAGACCAGACTTATGGAGAGAAGGCCAGGCTGCAGACACAAATTTGGTATTTGCCAAGATCTACATGATTGAGATCATCAAGGGCATTAATGTAGGTAGATGAGGGAGGAAGATGTAGCTGACACTAAGGAACTCCACCCTGAAGGAGTCCAGCTTTAGGAGTTGGGAGAGAAGGAGACAGCCAAAAAATTTGTGGGTGAAGAGGAAAACCAAGAGAGGGTGGTATGAAAGCAAAGTAAAGGCGGTGTGTGCAGGAGGAGAGAGTGATAGCCCACTGTGAATTCTGCTAGGTCAAGTCAGAGGAGGACCATTGGTTTTAGCAGTTTGGAGGTTATTGTTTATCTTCATGAGAGCCAGTTTGGAAAAAAGGTGGGGTGAAAGCTGAATTGGGATGAATATAAGGAACTGGAGACAGTGAATTTAGACAACCCTTTCTAGGGCTTGTAATGTAAAGAGGACCAAAGAAATGGGGTTGGGATGGTGGGGTGGAAGCTGGCCCATGAATTGGAGGTTGGGAGTAGTTACATGAAAAACAGGTAAGCTAGTGCTCTCTTTTAGATAAATATTTATTGTATTTCTACTTTGTGTCTACCATTGTACAAGTTTTCAAGATATAAAAATTATTGAGATATGACTTCTCTCATTGAGGTATTTACCTTCCGATATGGGAGTTACAGTGTAGACTTAAAACAATGTGCTGTGGAGTGCAAGGGTGTCCAGGTAGCCCAGGCTACAGGCTTTGGAGAAGGTTGATAGAGGAGATGATGTCTGAACTGAGTTTTGAAACCCGTACCATCTGAATATTAACTCAACTGCCTCTAATCTATATTTTACTAGAGGCCCGGTACACGAATTCATGCATCTGTGGGGTCCCTTGGTCTGGCCTGCGGGATCGAGCCAAAACTGCTCTTTGACATCCCCTCAAGTGGTCCCAGATTGCAATAGGGTGAAGGCCAGGCTGAGGAACCCCACCGGTGCATGATCGGGACCAGGGAGGGACACCGGAGGTTGGCCAGCCAGGGAGGGACCGTGGGAGGGCTCCAGGGTGTGTCCGGCCCATCTCACTCAGTCCTGATCGGCCAGACTCCTGCAGCAAGCTAACCTACCTGTTGGAGCGTCTGCCCCTTGGTGGTCAGTGCACATCATAGCGAGCAATTGAGTGGCCTTAGCATATCATCAGCATATTACGCTTTGATTGGTTGAATGGATTACTGGACACAGCTATTAGGCTTTTATTATATAGGATAGAATCTGGGAGAGAAACAAAATTGTCCTATTTGTTCCAGACTAAAAATACTTTTGTATGTTCATTTTCTTCATCTTAGCCCAGTCATTGAACTTGCTTTAACTATTCTTTGTGAACTCCTGGAAAACCCAATAAGTGTGTTTTAAAATACAAATGAGTGCCTCACACATCCTTACTAGTACCCTCTCTATCTTCAGTCACTGACTGACAAAGAACAATTAAATGAATGGAGGCATATACATAGGATGGAAAATGTTGAAGATAGGTGGATGACAGCAAGCAGATAGTTATTCCTTTATTCATCCATTTACTGCACAAGTATTTATTATTTAGGACAGATCATAAAATAGCTTAACTTGGAGATCAAATATGGGGAGCAAAAAGCAGGAATGGGAAGAATAGCAAAGGAATGAAATGGTTCTGACTGGCTTTTAAAATTAGAAGTCTAGAAAAGAATGATGAAAAATAATAGGTGGACTTTAAAGTCATCACATGCTTGGGTTTAGATCCTACATCTACCCATTACTGGCTGAGTCATCTGGAGCAAACTAATGACTGTACTGAGTCTACAATCTCTGTCTTAGTAGTAACTCTACCACTCGAGGTTGTTAGGAGAATTTTGCTGCCAAGAAGAATATGAATAGAACATAGCAGATATTCAAAAATTGTTTCCTTGCTTCTCTCCCTTTTTCTTTAACCAGAACTTTCTCATTATTTCCTCCAGTTTATCAAGTTTGATAGTCATGCTGGGGGGTTAAAATAAATAAATAAATAAATAAATAAATAAATAAATAAATAAATAAATAAATGCAAAGTGGATTTTTTTTCTATCCCCTTTCTTCAGCAGCACTAACAAGATCCCCTGAGCATCATGAGCAGCATGGGAGTGGGGGGTATAAACTAGACACCCAACTCAATTAACCAGGCTGAACATCAGCCATATGACCTCCCAGCAAGCAGAGACACTTCCTGGAGTTAACTGAGAGAGGATAATGAGTAGGATCATTGCAGCAGTTCTCTTCTTTCTCAAGCTCTCAAACTACCTCCCAAAGCCCTCCCCTCCCCTCTCCTCCCTCCCTCTTCCCTGCCCATTTAAGGACTGCAGCTTCAGGGCCAGCAGAGGAGAGAAGTGCTGGGGGACTGGAACCTGACAAATAGAGGGGTCAGTAGGGGAGGATATTCCTATTGGGTTAATGTGTGAAGCTGATTGCCTATGGTTGGAGACTACACACACAGTTCTTTTATAGAAGGAAAGTTGGAATATGTATTGCAGGGCTGGGATTCCCATTTACATAGTCCTTACCAATTGTGAGAAAAATCTGAGAAACAATTCCAGTGGATTTAGAGTCCAGTTATATTGAGAATCATAAGAAAATAACTTTAAGAATTGCATTTTGGATATAATGACCAGGTATGAGACCTCAGAGTTCATAGAATTTTTCTAAAATTGATGCACAAAGCTAGGGAGGTGTGTTCCTATAAAGGACGATTTCAGAATTGAGAACCATTTAAAAAATAATTTAGTGAAAATTAGAGTTTCTACATAGAAATGGAGGCCTGATTCTTCATTAAGATATTTTAATGTCTTTTGAAGGTCTAACATAAATTTTTTAGATTAAGATGTTCTTTTTCTCCATTCCTGCTAAATTTCACATTAGTCTTATGAGGAATAATCACATTTATTTCCCTTTTACAATTACTGAAACAAAGTGAGTAGGCTTTTATAAAATAAAAGCAGAAAAGAATGGAAGGAAAACTTGTGTTCAAATTAAACCTGGGGCCTGGTAGAAGAAGAGGGATAAGTAAATCAGCATTCATAGATGAATGTTTAAAGCCTTGTACTTGACTCCTTATACATTTTATCTGACTTTGTTCTCAACCCAATGCCCATTTTACATACAAACATAAAATGTATACTCTGTACATACCTCAAAGTGTACTTGGAATACTGTTAATGAGGTATTCATAATTATTGGTTGTGTGTGGTTTTGTCCTTGTGTTCAATTAAGCAGACATTATCTGCATAAAAATTTCTAGGTGACTGTACTTAGACCTTTCAGTTCAACTGAACCCTCCTTCATCTACTCATAAATATTTTTGATAAGTATTATTGATAAATATTTTCTAAGCAGGGTGACATCTTTTTATCAGTGCTTTTTTCTTTTATTCTAAGCCACTACTATGTTCCTTCCACCATGCTATAAATGGAACAGAAATAAAGAGTTTTTGCCTTTAAAGAAATTTTATTCTTTTCAAGGACACAACATGAACGCATTTAAGAGACATGTTACAGTAAAAGAAAAAAAAAAGCTGTTTTATAGTATGAATAAGACTGTAGACAGTAGAAGCAAGTGATCTATGGTAACTAGGGAGTTTTCATAACAATGTAGAGCTTGCCCTTTGCTTTGAGGTTTCTATAGATTAAGGTTGGAGAAATAGCAGAGGAATAGACCAGAGAACATGAATGTTTTGATCATTCTCTGTTAGGTAAAATTACATTCATCTGAAGGTATCTGAAAACTCTGTGGTCACTCTTTGATTCAAAACATATCTTTCGGTTCAGTCTGTCCTGTTTCCACTGTTAGAAGTTCTTGTTTCTGGAATAAGCATTGTCTTTACCGTAGAAGTCATAATTTAAAGTGTCTGTATCTTATGGAGGAGTCAAGAATAGATTTCTGACAATTTAGTGTACTCCCCAGATTATCTTCTCCCTTTATGAAAGGGAGGCATAAAGAAAGGACAGGTTATATTGTAAAAAAAAAAGGGGGGGGGGGCAGCAAGAATACCGAGGTGATAGAAAACAAAGGATAAACATTGATTTTATTTTAAAATAGTCTAGTGTTCAGGGGTTAATGAGGAAATTAACTGATCATTACAGTCTTTCATTATCTCTAACCATAGTAGGTATTTCATAATTATTGTTGACTTTTGAATAAACAGCATTCAGAGGTTTTATTTTGGGCAAGCATTCAGTATTGTCATTAACCATTTAATCAGAGAGTATGCCTACCTCATTTCAAAACCTGCCTGATTTCTGCGCCATTTTATTAAATAATATTGAAAACATAAATCAGATGGAAGTTATTAATTTCAAAACATATCATTGAAATGCTCTAGGTGTGGAAATAATAAAGCAAAATATCATAGTTTTATTTTTTCAATCCTCACCTGAGGATATGTTTTTATTGATTTGAGAAAGAGAAGAAGGGAGAGGGAGATAGAGAGAGCGAAACATCATTGTGAGATAGAAACATCCACCAGCTGCCTCCCCTATGTGCCCTGACCGCGGATCAAATCCACAACTTTTTGGTATACAGGACAACACTCCAACTAACTGAGCCACCCAGCCAGGGCCAAAACATCATAGTTTTAGATGCTATGTGCAAAATTAGTATTCCAAAGCAATATTTTCCTAGATGGTTTTCATGAAATGCAGATTATATGGTTAACGACATGTTTGAGGGATAGGCAAGGATCCGTAGTCAGTCAGTGTGGGAAACACTTGCTCAGGTGGTCAGTTTTTGCTGCAACACGACCTAGAACATCACACATGCTGAGCACATACACTGTGACTTCAGAAGAGAATTTAAGAAGTAATCTAAGAAATAGTGTTCTGTGGAAGGCACTTGAAAAAATGTGGTTCTGGCATGATTTGAAACACTAAAAGCTATCTATAGATGAATATTGCATTTTCAGAAGGAAATATTCTAAATTAAAGAACTAGATAAGTATATTTACATGTAAATTTGACTCAATGTATGCTCTTTTTAATAAAATCAATACACTTTTGCTTTTTGTTGTTAAAAAGTATTTTTATTTTATTTTCATTGAATGTATTGGGCAACACTGATTAATAAAATTATATAGGTTTCAGATGTACAGTTCTACAATACATCATCTATATATTGTATTGTGTGTTTACTATCCCAAGTCAAGTCTCCTTCCATTCCCCCCGCCCCTTTACCTTCTTCTCCCTCACCCTACCCCCATTCCCTCTGGCAATTACATTTATGGAACTATGACATTTTCTAGTTCTGAGATTTTATATCTCCATGTTCACTGGGGAGACCCTTTCTCTTGTGACTACTTTCAGCTACATGAGTACTCCCACTATGAAAATTTACCAGTCCAAATGTCTGTCTTTGTGTGGGGCAGGTAACTTCTCTGGTAAATGTAGTATAGATCCTTCAGTTTACTTCTTTCACTATTCTTCCATGCAGGCTATGGAATTTCCCTGTGGTGTTTGTTGATAAAATTTTAAGTACCAGAGGTCAGCCTTGTATTTAATATACAAAGGTATTCCCTCACACTGGGTTTACCTGTGTGCCAGAAATTGTAGTTGCCATTTAGCCCCAGGGTGTCCGTTCAGCATCAACAGCAATTTGGTGAATGGTTATCCACTTTATAAATGGCCATTGCCATCTGCTCCTGGAATCTCTTATACTAGATGGAAAGTATGTTTATTCCTGTCCTGTGTTTAGTTGCTTTGTGAATGATCTTGTTAAATTGCTGTGTTTTTTCTGATGTCCACACTGAGATAACTTTGGGTAAAACTTGGCATAGCTATTGGATTTAAGAGATGACTCCGTCTTTGGTATTTTTGCAAAGCAAAATCTGGGGCAAACTTTATCTTTTCTCTCAATCATGTCCTCGTCATTTTCAAAGACGAGGTATAATACAAGCAAAGTGACAGCGATTTCCTATGCCCTTGTTAGGTAACTGTGTATCTTTTGCTCTATACTTTCCTGACGCTGCCTGTCCTTAACACACTCACACGTGTGATTTCTAGCATAGGTATCAGGCAATGTCTTTGCTCCCTTTCACTAAGTTACCATTTCATACCTTTCTGAGGTAATTAATGTGTTTTAAATAACCACAATTGGAAAAGCATAGTGTCTGATTGATTTCTGTTGTGTCTTTATTGTACAGAAGTGTCTTTAACTTCAGAGCCTCAGAACAGGGGACAGAACAGGAGTCTGTGCAGTGGTGATTCATGAGCGTGGATGGAAGTCACTGGTTAGGCAGGTGCCCCTGGTCTCCAGTAATGGCATAAATCTTCAGGGAAGTTCTTTAATGTTGGGTTGTATGCCTGCCTGCATATGCCAAATCACATATAGGCTGGCATATATTATAAATGTAGAAATCTGAGGAATGAATAAAAATTCCTTCTGTTGTTCATTTTTGAAAGATGTCACATAGATGTGAGAATATAGGAGAAAAGTATAGATAGCATTGCTCTCCTTTAACCATGCAAAGCTAAATCTGCCTGTTTATAAACACAAGATCATGCACATGCAGCTGCTCATCTTTTTGGAACAAAAGAAAAAAGTGAGAATTGATTGTGTTATACAGTCTATGGGTTTTGACAAATGCATAATGTCATGTATTCATCATTACAGTGTCACACAGAATAGTTTCCCTGCCCTGTGCACCACTCTTTCCTCCCAACCCTCTCCTCATCAGTGATGTCCCTGCACTGCTGTGTGGCCTTTGCACATGTGCACCCTCGGCCTTCAAACCTCTTCGTTGTCCCTCCATGGTGCTGACTCCTGTCCATCCTTCAGTGACCACACCTGCCTGCCTTCTGCCACACTCCACACACCTGAGCATGCCCCTGATCTGTAATTTTCCTGTTTTGTTTTGTTTGGGTGTGGTTTTTTTTTGCCTTCCATGCACTTATCATCCTTCTCATGTCTATAGCTCTGTAAATAACTGGCATGGAGGTTCATGAATGAGAAATACAGCTGCTGAAGAAAAGGACTATTTCACATCTCACTCATCCCTCAGTCTGTCCTGGAGCTTAGGCATGTTATTCATGTGACCAGCTACTCTGGCCAGGGGCAATTTTTAAATCCTCCTTTTAAAATCTACAACTTGATTTCAATACATGTAAAACAATGACGAACCTAAGGCCAATATACTTTCTTCCACTTTTCCTCCCCTGTGCCTTACAACAATCATAGCATTACTTTTACATGGTATTATGTAGAACATTTGTATAACAATGATGATTTCTATGCTTTTGCTCTATATTGACACAAAAAGAAAATCATCAAAGATTATTATTTGAGAACAAGATTCATTTTTATTTCATTCCTGAATTTATCTATGCCTGTATTCTAATTATTCCTCTTTCTTTAATTATTGTTTAGAATTATTAGAATATTGTATCTACTTTTTTTGAAGTCTTGTATGGCTTTGCATCTAGAAAACATTTGTTGTTTTATTTGTATAGATCCAGTGTTGAGTCACTAATGCTCATCTGTTCATGGCCCATTGTCATCTCTGCCCCAAGCCTGCTCATTGATTGGTTGATGCCTCCCTTTTATCCCTGTACCACATTCTGTTCTCCTGCTCTTCCCACAGACAAACATGTTAGTGTGTGTAAATAATAGTTTTAAGTTCTGTTATTAGAAAAAGTGTCTTGTGTTTGAATTTATTTTAACTTGTATGGATGGGTTATGTAATTTACCCCAGTTCTGTTTCCTTCTACATATTACGTTTTCACCATGCACTGTGTTCCCAATCCACCCACGGTTCTCTGTGTGCATTTAATCCACTGCTTGGTGTGCACTGACATTTGTTGCCTATGTTTTTTTCCAATGATGAACAACAAGTTCAAAATCCTATATAATAAAAGGATAATATGCAAATTGACCTAACGGCAAAACGACCGGTCGCTATGGCATGCACTGACCACCAGGGGGAAGATGCTTAATGCAGGAGCTGCCCCCTGGTGGTCAGTGCGCTCCCACAAGGAGAGTGCCACTCAGCCAAAAGCCGGGCTGACAGCTGGCAAGCACACCAGCCCGCCTCCGCAGCAGTGCTATGGTGTCCAACTGCAGCTTAGGCCCATTCCCCACGGCGAGCGGACCTAAACTGTCAGTCGGACACCACCCAAGGGCTTCCGGACTGCGAAAGGGTGCAGGCTGGGCTGAGGGACACCCCCCCACACACACACCCAGTGCACGAATGTCGTGCACCTGGCTTCTAATGTATTATAGTCCCTTTACATTTTCTTTTCATTTGAATATATTTAAGCCCTTTTAATCCAGTTTATAACTTCTGCTTGAATGTTCAAAATATACCTTATGTGTATGAATTATATAGGTAATGAGTATCCAAATGGACTTATATTAAATTTCAAGGACTTATATGAAATTTAGACAATTATTTGCCTAACTAGAGGCCCGGTGCACAAAAATTTGTGCACTCGGGGGGGAGGGGGAGGTCCCTCAGCCTGGCCTGTGCCCTCTCGCAGTCTGGGACCCCTCAGGAGATAACGACCTGCTGGCTTAGGCCTGCTCCCGGGTGGCAGAGGGCAGGCCCAATCCCTAGGTGCAGCCCCTGGTCGGGCTCAGAGCAGGGCCGATTGGGGAGTTGGGGCGCTGCCCCCTGTCATACACAGAGCAGGGCGATCGGGAGGTTGTGATTCCACCCTCAGTCACGCTCAGGGTAGGGCCGATTGGGGGGTTGGGGCACCATCCCCTGTCACACTCAAGGCAGGGTCGATGGGGAGGTTGCGGCGCCACGCCCTGTCATGCACAGAGCAGGGCCAATCAGGGGGTTGGGGCATTTCCCCCTGTCACTCACAGAGCAGGGCCCATCAGGTGGGTTGGGGCTCTATACCCTGTCACGCACAGAGCAGGGCCCATCAGGGGTTTGGGGCGCCACCCTCTATCACCCACAGAGCAGGGCCGATCAGGGGGTTGGGGTGCCGCCACTCTCACACTCAGGGCAGGGCCGATGGGGAGGTTATGGCTCTACCCCGTCACACACAGAGCTGGGCCCATGGGGGTGGGGGGTTGGGGCGCCGCACCCTGTCACACACAGAGCAGGGCTGATCAGGGGGTTGGGGCGCCGCACCCTGTCACACACAGAGCCGCAGGGCGATCAGGGGGTTTGGGCGCTGCCCCCTGTCACGCTGATCCCGGTGCCGGGAGGCCTCGCGGATCCGCTGATCCCGGTGCTGGGAGGCATATTACCCTTTTACTATATAGGGTAGAGGCCTGGTGCATGGGTGGGGGCTGGCTGGTTTTCCCTGAAGGGTGTCCTGGATCAGGGTGGGGGTCCCCACTGGGGTTCCTGGCCAGCCTGGGTGAGGGGATGATGGCTGTTTGCAGCTGGTCACACATCCTTCAGGGTGGGGGTCCCCACTGGGGTGCCTGGCCAGCGTGGGTGAGGGGATGATGGCTGTTTGCAGCTGGTCACACACCCTTCATGGTGGGGGTCCCCACTGGGGTGCCTGGCCAGTCTCAGTGAGGAGCTGAGGGCTGTTTTCAGGCTGGGGGTGACTGAAGCTCCCAACCGCTCCTTTTTTTCTTTTTTATTCTGGGCCAGCTTTAGCTTTGAGGCTTGGCTCCAGCTCTTAGGCCTCCGCTGCTAAAAGTAGGTTTCTGGCCTTTGCTTACAATGTTGCGATCCTGTTGGCTGAAGTCCGGCAGGTTTCTGGGGTTTTGTTTAGCTTCTATGTTTGTTACATAGTTGCTTGCAGCTCAGAGGCCTGCAGCGGAAGGCGGGGAACGTTGGAGTCCTCCGTCACTGAAGCAAGCAAGCCTCATGCTAGTTTCAAGCTGCCTGGCTGCTGGCCGCCATCTTGCCTGACAGTTAATTTGTATATCTTGCTGATTAGCCAATGGGAAGGGTAGCGGTCATACGCCAATTACCATGTTTCTCTTTTATTAGATAGGATAACAGCAATCCTTTGAATAAGACAAAGAGAGCCTACTCATATGTTTAAGCCTTATAGATAGCAAAATAAAGTTTTTAGAAGCTTATAACATAGAGTACAAAAGGCATCATTGGAATAAAAGTAAAATGACTGCAAAAGGACTCTTAGATACCTTAGTCTGGTAATAAGTTGTAATTATACATATTTTAAGACATTATTTTATTAAAAGAAACAATATCCTTTGGAACTTTTTCTTCTGGGATATATGAATGATAAAAAACACTTTTTTATTCTATTATGAATGCATGCATGCCTTGGCATTTCCCCACAAGGACTTGAGGTATCGTTCTATAAAGACCATGTACCCAAAGGATAATGAATAGAACAGAAATGGAAAATCATTACTTTGTAGAAGAGGAGTTTTCAAGTATCCTATTTAAAAGGAAACATTGTGGGTTCAATTGAGCATTACATTTAACTTTAATCTTCTTTTGAATGGAAAAACATGAAAGCTGGTAGATTGCGTAAGTTTTCGTAATCAAAATGGAAGAAACATGCTAGTTCGTTTAGGGCAGATACTCTGTTTCCTGGTAGAGGCACTCTCACCGAGTAGCTCCTAGACATCTATACATGTAGAAAGCAGGTTAACCACTGTTAGGATTGACATTGAATGCTGAAATTTATAATCTCAGAAAAAGCAGAGGTTTTATTTAGGAACCAATATTTTATTTACACTTGAGCATGTGTTTGAATAAGGCTCTAGAATTCTACATCACATAGTGCCACATCTTTAGTTTGTAGAACCAGTTTAGTCTCTGGAATTGGCAGGTGGGTATAGATAGGAACTGTTATCTCTGTGTGATCCTGGACACATGTAATCTCTGCAAGCTTCAGTTTCCTCATGTAAACGTGATAATTAACATAAGCTACCTTGTAAAATTGTTACTAGGATTAAGCCAGGTGAAAGCTCTTAGCTTTATTCAGCACATAATAGTACTATATACATTTGTTATTAGGATTTAGTATGATAAACCATGCAGTGTTCCTAGGATGTCCCTGGTGCTTCCAACCAGGTATTCGGTGCTCGTTAATGTCCCTCTCTTTCTCTTCCCTGTCTTAATGAACATCCCTTTTCTGCTTCAGGGAAAGCACAAATTGTATGTAGACACTGGAATGGAAGGTGATTGGTGTGGCCTTATTCCTGTTGGACAGCCTTGCAATCAGGTTACAACGACGGGCCTAAAGTGGAACCTCAGTAAGTAAAGCCCTTGCACAGAGTGAGGCTTTCTTTTTTTTATATTTGTCTTTGGGATATATCTAGGAGTGGAAATGCTGGTTCATATGATATACCTCTGTTTAACCTTTCATGGAACTGCCAGATTGTTTTCCAAAGTGGCTTCATCATTTTATATTCCCACCAGCAATTGTATGAGGGTTCCAGTTTCTCTACATCTTCATCAACACTTGATATTATCTACTATTTTAATACATACCTTAGTGTTATCTCATTGTGGTTTTTATTTGATTTTTCCTGGTAACTAATGGTATTGAACATCTTTTCATATGTTTATGGGCCATTTGTATATATTTTTTGAAGTAATGTCTGTGCAGATCTTTTGCCCATATTTTAGTCAGATTGTTTCTCATTTTAGGTTGAGTTGTGAGATACCTGTATATATTCCAGATACAAGTCCTTTATCAGATATATAACTTGTAAATATTTTCTCAGAATCTTCAGCTTATCTCTTGATTTTTGAAAATTTCATTAACTAAATTCATTTAATTTTGATAAAGTCCAGTTTTTCCTTTTATTGATTGTACTTTCAGTGTCAAACCTAAGAACTCTTCATGATTTTATGTACTTGAAACCTAATTTACTTTCCCAGAGAGGTAGCTATTCTAACTAATGTAGCAAGTTCTTTTCATAATTAAAACTCTGAGATTTTATAAGATTAGCTGTTCTTATTAAATTTTAAAATGTTTTCCCAGTACTTACTAACTGCATTAAGTTCTAGTTATACTAAAACTGTCTGCTTTTAAAAGAAAAATAAACGAAGTGGATCTGTTCATGAAATAATGCTGATGCCAAAAGAGCCATCAGGCCTTGTGAATTAACTCTAGTCTCTTTAAGAATAACAGTAATTTAATCAAAGAGCCTGACTGATTATCAAAGGGATTCTCCCCTGATTGACCAATACCTCTATAGTTATAAAAAGTAAAGTAAGGAACCACATCGTCATTCTTTTGTAGCATGTAAAGCTTTCAGGTTCCCACAAGGAAATAAATATTTCAAGAAAGAAATAATTTGAAGATGAAAAGATACTTTAAAAGAACTGTCCATGAGCCATTGCTGAAACAATTAGGGGGGAAATGAGATATTTTGAAGCAAGTGTCCAGAGAAGTCATCAGATTTGAAAAGAGGGTGAGAACAGATCTCCAGTGTACAGAAGTATGGAACAGGCCTTGAAGCTGGTTAGCTGAAACTGACATGGCCTCCCATGAGAAACTTTCTGAAAACATTACAGCCAAAAACAATCATACTCTTCAGAGTTGCCGTTCTTTCCAAGGACTGTTCCTACAGTGGTGAGCCTCTGTCTGAATCGGTAGTGGCCTTACTTTTCAGAGCTGACACCAAGATAGGAGCATTGAGCAAAGAGAAGTGAAGGTTGGCTATCTGGGCAGTAGCCTCCACTTCCTTTATTGTACACTAATGGGAGAGAGTCATAGGATGAAACATGCTTCTTCAGGGCTCTTTAGAACACCCTCTTACATACTGGGTACCACGGTCATGTACATATCCTAATTCTGCATCATGAAGTTTATTCCAGGATGGGGGCCTTGGGTATGATGAGGGTAGGGCTTTTAACCTTCCTACCTGGGTTAATGTTTGATCCTGCCAAAATGGTACACACTATTACTTATTTATATATTTACAAATTAATTTGACTTTTGAAATCATTTTTTTTCTACAACGTTATGAAAATAATTAGGAACTTCATGGAGTATTCAAAGTAATAGAGTTGAGACACAGTGTTTAATTATCTCTGTTAAAAGTACTAATTAATGGGTCTCCCCATAGGTGATATAACCTCATTAAAAAGTAATAACAATTATGTGAAATGACATAATGTTGACTTGAAGAGAAGTAGAAGGATTTCTTTACCTGTGTTATAGGCACCAGAAATACCAAAAATGGTATTACCAGACAGCTCCCTGAGTTGAAGGGAGAGGGCTTTCCCCTCCTCGGTCCTTGTCAGTCTTGAGAGAAATAATTCAAACAATTGACAGACAGCAACATCGTAGTAAAGCAAATTTATTAAAGAAGCAAGGCAGGCAAAGCTATCAAAATACATATGGCATAAAATGCAGATGGGCTCTCAGCTTATCTGAGGAGCCAGCCTCGTAAGGGTTCAAAGGTTTTTATACTTTTCTGTCTATAGGTTTGTGGGGTTTTTTTGTTGTTTGTTTTTTGATTCTTTATTGTTTAAAGTATTACATATGTCTCCTCCCCCCCACATTGACCTCTCCCCCCAGCACATGCCCTCACCCCCATGTTGTCTGTGTCCATGGGTTATGCTTATATGCATGCATACAAGTCCTTTGGTTGTTCTCCTACTCCCCCCGCCCCTCCGCCTTTGCCTCTGAAGTTGGACAGTCTGTTTGTTCTATGCTTCTATGTCTCTGGATCTATTTTTGTTCATCAGTTTATGTTCATTATATTCCACAAATGAATGAGATCATGTGATATTTATCTTTTCTAGTATAATGCTCTCCAGGTCCATCTATGCTGTTGCAAATGGTAAGAGTTCCTTCTTTTTTACTGTATAGGTTTTAAGATTCTTCTGCCAGATATCTTGGTACAGATTAGCTCTCAAGGTCTCCCTTTTACTTTTTTGTAGCTCTTGGGGGGAATGTTTGTATGTACCCCTTGTCATCTTGGCAAATCCTGAGATGGCTGACTTCTTTGTTCAGTGGGTGAGATAAACTCCCCTTTGTTCCTTCCCCCTTCACCCCCACTTGCCTTAGCATTTCCAGGGTGATTAAAGCTATCTGTTCTCTGCTTAGGGAGAAGAGATATTAATCATTTGTTCTCGCATGTTCTTGGTTGGGGGAGATAAGGTGTTGCTGCAAACTGCCCAAACTGTTTGGCCTTGTTTAATTTTCTTTTCTTAGTTCCCTGTTCCACTTGCCCTGGAGTTTTCCTAGCTTCTTACTATCCTGTTACACCCGGAAGAGCCCCTGCTCTTGTCTGTGAAAGCAGAGGCCTGAGGTCAGTGTCATTTCGTCATTCACACCACAAAAGTGACTGGTTGGGGCTGGGCCTAGAGAGGAGAATGGCAATACAGTAACTTAGTCAGGGGCTGTTACTTTTTGGGTCAAGGAAAGTAAGCAAGTCCTTAAGGAAGCATATCTGAGCCCTCCTCAGGTGGTCCCCAGGGTTGATTTCTTCCAGGCTACACTTATTCTAAAATCTGATGCCACACGTTCTAAAAGTAGTCCGACTTACCTGTTTCAATTTGCAGTATCTCCCATCATGTTCTGTCTTTAATAAAAAATAAGTGTGGTAGATGCCTATGTATCCTATCACCCAGAAGTCAATATTTATAAATATTGTTGGTGCTACCTGTATTACAATACTTTATTGCATAATGGTGTGCTGTGAACATTCTGTGTTGTGTCTGGTTCAAGATTTTCTCGAGGGTGTATGCAGCTGGCATTAAAATAGCTACATCCTAGATCAGTGCACTCTCGCCTTTAAGGTACACCCCATATTGCTCTGACAGTGATTCTTCCAATGTGACCTCATCCTAGGGGCATTCAGAGTCCCCTCTCCAAGTCTCTACCCAGCTCTAGGAATTGTTAGCTTTGATCTTGTTTGCTGATCTGATCAGTGTCAATCATACCTCCATACCTGGTTGTGGACCCTGCTGGAGAGGGAAAGTACCTTCTCTAGTTACAGGTCATGCAGGTGTCCTTGTCCGTGGATTGCTACTGCCTTTTGCCTATTAGCCTTTGGGCTAACTTAGTTTATTCCTTATTAATTCTTAGTTCTTCAGACCCTAATTATCATCCTCCTGGCTATTCTTTACCTTTCCCATTTGTGTATGGCCTTTTTGTATCACAGAGACTGTGGTTAGTTAAAGGTAGTCACATTTATGAAGCTTTTTCTTTAAGATTTGTAATGTCTGTGTCTTAAGTCCTCTTTCTATTTCCCATGGTCATAAAGATGTTCTCATATTTTAGTTTTATGTTTTATTTTTAGGTATTTTCTTTCACTTGAAATTGATTTTTGTGTATATGACATGAGTTAGAGATCCAATTTTGTTTTCCTTACTGATAACCAGTTGCCCCAGCATCATTTATCATCCTTTCTCCAATGATTTGCAGTGTACCGTAAGTTTTACTGTTCCTGAGTATGTTTCTTGAATCTCTATTCTGTTCCCTTGCTTACATTCTTCTTGTACTGATACCACCTGTCCTAAAATAATAAATCTGTTATCTTACAGTTTTGGAGATGAGAATCTACAATGGGTTTTAGGGGACTAAAATCAAAGTGTTGGTAGAGCTGCAGTCCTCCTGGGAGTTCCAATGGAGAATCGTTTTTTCACCATTTCCAGCTTCTAGCAGAGGTGGGGAACCTTTTTTCTGCCAAGGGCCATTTGGATATTTATAATATCATTCATGGGCCATACAGGTTATCAACTTAAAAGTTAGCCTGCTTTATTTGGTCAGATACTTAATTAACTCACCCCTAAGCCTGGGCAGGGCCAGCCCTAATGATTTTGTGGGCCTTATGCAGCCCTCGGGCTGGATGTTCCCCATCCCTGCTCTAGAGGCTCCAGGACCTCTCAGCTAGCGATTCCTTCCTCAGTCTTCAAGCTGGCAGCCTGATGTGATCACATCCCTCTGTGATGTCTGCTTCCATTGACACACCTTTTTCTCTGACTTTCACTGTTTAGGAATTTGTTAATCCTGGGACAAACCTGGGTAATCTAGGATAATCCCATTTTAAGATTTTCACTTCAATTACATTTTAAGATTTTCACTTCAATTACATTCCTTACATTTGTTATGTAAGGAATTTATTCTCAGATTCCAGGGACTACAATGCAGACATTTGTGGGGGACCATTATTCAGCCTACTATAGCAGGTCTGTAATTGATGAATTAAAAAATTTTCTGAAATAACTAGATGCCCAGTGCATGAATTTTCATGCACTGGGCCGGGGGGGGGGGGGGGTGCGGGGAGTCCCTCAGCCCAGCCTGCC
Source organism: Myotis myotis (assembly GCF_014108235.1). Taxonomy (NCBI): domain Eukaryota; kingdom Metazoa; phylum Chordata; class Mammalia; order Chiroptera; family Vespertilionidae; genus Myotis; species Myotis myotis. Next base: position 50,758,811 of record NW_023416315.1, read on the forward strand.
CCCTCACACAGTCCGGAGCCCTCAGGGGCAGGAGGCAACCCAGCAATCAGGGGAAGGTGATGCCCCATCACACCTCTGCTGCTGCCACTGATGGCGCAAGCCTCAGCCGGCCCTGGTTACCTGAGCCTCGGGCAGCCCTGGGCAGCTGGGGGGCTGAGAGGACTGGGGGCCACCATCCTGTGGTTGTGGGCGCTGCCATCTTTGAGGGTGGGGAAGTCAATTAGCATATTCCCTCCTTATCAGCTGTGGGCACTGCCATCTTTGAGGGTGGGGCAGTCAGTCAGTATATTCCCTCCTTATTGGCTATGGGCACCACCATCTTTGAGGGCTGGGCAATCAATTAGCATATTCCTTCTTTTTTAGATAGGATACTTATTGAATACAATTATATCGTTGAATTTTAGCGTGACTCTGAAAATTAATGTATGGAGGTTATTTCTATTGTCACTGAAAAACTGAATTTCGGTGTTGTCATTCATCTGGCCTCAGATAACATGTGATAAAGACTCAGGACAAAATTAAAACAAAATTAAAAACAAACCAATTGTGTGCGTACAATTTAATTGGTGGCCACACACACACACACAAAGAGAGTTACAATTTCCATTCAGTCTGATTTCTGATCCCCAAGGATTATAGTCACATTTACGATTAGTCAAATGTCCAGTCTGATCCCTGGGAACCAGGAAAAAAATCAGAAGGTTTGCTACAGCTCCAACCAGCTGTGGGTTGTAACCAGTCTCTTATTAGACATACTCATCTTTTACTATCCTGCTTGTATTTCTTCTCTTTTCTGGCCTTTGAGATTATACTTATATGAGAAACTGGGAATGTCTATCAATGAGAAGCAACAATCAGATGTGAGATTAAAATAGTAAAAAAAAAAATGAAGGGTGGAAATTTGACACTTATATTTCTTTTATAGCCACATATTAGAATCTAAGGGCTCTAAAGGTCCTTAAAGAGCAGTCAAGTATTAATTAATTAATTCACTGGGCAAACACACACCATCAAAGTACTAGGTCACTGCTTATACCACTATCACCTTTCTCTCTATCCTTCTGCACACACAGGCACTTGTGCCCACCTATGTATTGGTACTACCGTGTATTACAATTTGGGTTTTATTATTATATAGATTCTGGGATATAAACTGACACTTTTGTTTAGTTCTGAATATGAGCAATTGAGGCATCATTACACAAAATAACAAGCATGGCACCCAACTGGCATGGCTCAGTGGTTGAGCATCCACCTATGAATGAGGAGGTCATGGTTTGATTCCCATTCAGGGTATATGCCCAGGTTGCAGGCTTTATCCCCAGTGTGGTGCATGCAAGAGGCAGAGGATCAGTGATTCTCTCTCATCATTGATGTTTATATATCTCTCTCCCTCTCCCCACCTCTCTGAAATTAATAAAAATGGATTAAAAAAAAAAGACAAACATGGGAAACTAGGACCCAGCTTTTATGAAGAAGGCAAAGTTGGGGTGGGGGGGGGAGGTCAATAAGCAGTACATATTATTGTTCTGGAGAGAAAATACAAAGAGGAACAATATTTTTGGGTTATGTTATTCTGAAGGATTTTCAAGTACTCTATTTGTAAACAAATACTACATTTTCAGACATTTCAGACTAATGACATATAGCCTACTACAAACTTGTATTAAATACATATTTCATTAACTCAGCTCCAATTCAATTTTTTGTGCTGCAGATTTGGAACTAGACATGAATGATGTTTCTTCTCTTTAGTTCTCACCCTTCTGTGATTCTACTGAGAGCATAAGGAACCAACAATGATTTACTATATGCCATAACCATCTCGCTTTGTTTTTAGAAAACTCCAACAACCTGACAACACATTTGTTATGGTTGATTCTTGGTATTTAAATATGTAAACAATTAACAGGCATTTGGAGGGAATATGATAAATGGGAATCTGTGAGGAGACAAATATTTCATTGACCAGCGCTCAGGAACGTAATATAACTCAGGTTTGCCCCCCAAGTTGTTTAAATGAGTTGACTTCCTAGTATTTATGTGGGCAGGTTGACGGATGAGAATGACTCCAGTGTAAGCTCCAGGGTCCCTTTCCATTTCCCTCCTCCAGGTTTCACTTTTGTGCTGATTCAGACGTGAGCTCTGTGCATTCAGCCATCCAGCTAATATACCGAGACAGGAAAGCAATAACTTTTGATCATTGTATGAATTATAGAGAAAGAATCAAGGGGTGCAGGTGGATAAACTTTTATTCTGGGAACAGGTAAGTGGGTATAATTTTCTACTGGGTCCAATAGCCATACTTTGTATTTTGAATAGCACGACCTGTCTTTTCCCTACACTCATTCTCATCCAGGTATAACATCAATGCTTTTATTAATGCAGAGGAAGTATTATTATTTCCATTTTATAGATGGGGAAACTGAGGCTCATGATGTTAAGTGAATTGTCCAAGCTTATTTTCTTAACCTAGTCCTCTGTGCGCATGAAAAGATCCATCACTGATTATATGTATTTTTAAAAGCTTTGAACATGGTGAAATAACCTATCTCACAGTCCTTAGCCTGAATGAAAGTAGACTTTTCCCTGAATGTGGGCAGGGTTAGAGCAAAGGAGACAGAGAACTAACCTTAGCCATTAAAATCATGTTGGAAGCCCTTTTAAGACATTCCTTTGCATCCTGAGAGCCAGAGATCACAAACTAGAGCTCATGCAGGTTTGTGGCGCATGATGTAATGTGTTTCAGTGTAATGCAGGTCCACTCTGATGTCTGATCACTGGGGTGATTATAAACTGAACTCGACACTCATTGTTATTCTCAAGGTACTAGCGATAAGGAATCAAGGAAAAAAAGTGTATTTACCTTTCACAAAGGAGGGTGGAGAATAAATGCTTAAGACAGGGATTTTGAATTTAAAGATTCAGGGGTGAAAAGGAACAGTGATAACAGAGCAGGACGGTGTGGTGGTGGGAGGCTGAGATCGTACATGGGTTTCTCAGCAGCAAACTGCTACTATGTCCAGAAGGTTACATAGAGGCCAAATTGTGAAAAAGCTGAAATATTTGGAGAGCAGTAGGCTTAAATTAAAGAAGGGGAAATTGTGCAGCCTTTAAATAGATCTCTGTATCTCAAAAAAAAAAATTTTTTAAATATTTGCTTGATTTTTTTTTCTGCCTATAATTCGAGGGAAGCCCAAGGTGCAGATTACAGAAAGTAAGTTCTCTGTCCAATAGGGTATGCCACAGAACCACACAGTGGAATTGAATTAGTGAGAGAGGGTAGAGATTTCAACATCCAAAAAAGCCCAGCCGTTGTGGCTCAGTGGTTGAGTCAGGAGGTCATGGTTCGATTCCAGGTCAGGGCACATGCCCAGGTTGTGGGCACGGTTCACAGTGGGGGACATGCAGGAGGCAGCTGATCAGTGGTTCTCTCTCATCATTGATGTTTCTATGTTCCCTCTCCCTTCCTCTCTGAAATCAATAGAAATATACTTATTAAATTTTTTTTAAATGGCCAGAAAAGGGAAGAGATTAAGGCTGTAAGCCCCTTGACAAAGTAACTCTCTAAGATTAGTATATACCATGTTACTTACCTTCTCTCTATGTAATTTGTACCTTGAGTTTCCCTTGAGGAATACTAGAGGCCCGGTACACAAATTTGTGCATGGGTGAGGTCCCTCAGCCTGACCAGTGATCGACACCTATCAGGGGGCCAGCTGGCCAGGTGGTGGGACCGCGGGAGGTTGGCCAGCCAGTCAGGGGGGCAGGTTGGTGGGAGGAGGGGCCACAAGAGGTTGTCCAGCTGGCGCCCCCCAATCGGGGCCAATGGGGGGGCCAGCTGACCAGGGGGAGGGGCTGATGGAGGTTGGCTGACTAGCTGGGGGGAGGTTGGCAGGCCATGGGAGGTTGGCTGTGGGAGCACACTGACCACCAGGGGGCAGCTCCTGCATTGAGCGTCTGCCCCCTGGCAGTCAGTGCTCATCATAGTGACTGGTTGACCAGTCGTTCCGGTCATTTGGTCATAAGGGACTCTTAGGCTTTTATATATAGGGATAAATAATGTTCTAAATTTCTCTCGTGCAGAATTCCAGTAGGGAAAGGTAGACAGAGTGCACTGGGGTCACTGATGGTGGCAAAGCATGGCCCAGGGCAGCAGCTCTCAAGTGCCACAGTGTCTCCATTGGTTGCGAATTATGTCACAAGTGATCTGTAAGTAAGTGTAACTACTAGTGCTCTTGATCAATTTTTTTAATTCATTAAAGCAGTTAAGGTCACTCGTAAAATCATGTCTCTCCTGGTAATCACATGTACTTCCTTGGATTGAAAAGGAACCTGTAGAGCTAGAGTCAGGGTTATGGAAGTTGTAGATGCTTTCCCCCTTCATGTGCAGAGCCTCATTCTGTATGCAGAGCTGTTACTCAGTCACCACTAACTCATGGCAATCACAAATTAGAGTCTAGAGACTGAAAGTTTGTAGTTAACTGTGTTTTCTGTTTAACTTCATCCATGAATAAATTTTAATAATGAAGGTATGAATAGAAGAAGAAAAGGAGAGTAGTGCAGCAATCACTTTCTTATACTTGCACCTAAAAATTCTAAATTAAGTGAGGGGTAGATGGGAGTTAACTGCCATGTCAGTCAGCATAGTGAAACAGATTTAAGACAAATTTGTGACCTAGAAGTCCACAGATTTATTTTGATCCCTTCATGTCTCATTAAGAAAATGTCCCTCCTTGTTTGGTCTGATTCTATGTCTCCTTCTATGTAGAAGCTGTCCCTAAGTGATATGATCACAACCCATAACTTTAAAGACATCTAAATGCCATTGCTCCTCAAATGTAGATCCCTGGTGCCCAGAGAGTACCTGTACAGCGTTCTGGTTGGGTGAATCTTTATTGAATGAATGTCTAAGGACCTTGTCTAAGCTAATATGGCCATGACCAAATACTTGATTTCTGTCCCACTGGGTCTCTGTGTTTTCCCCACATCAGTAAATGAACACATACACAATTAATAGCTCAAAGCAAAAGCCTTATATTCATCCTTCTGTTCTCCCCATCTCCTCTACCATGATCCTAGCCCAGGCCCTCTTCGTTTCTCTCCTAGAATCTGCAACAGCCTCTTATTCGATCACCTCTTTTATGATTCTTCACAAAGCAAACAATCTTTTAAAAGCCAAAATGAAACTATGCCCCTCCCCCATTGAGAAAACTTTATTGCCTTGTATTTACAATAAAAGCCATATGCCTGTCTGTGTCCTGCTCCAGGACTGGCCTCCTCCCAGTTCTCCAGCTGTACCACTCTCCCTGTCATTCCGTTACTAGTCACACTGACCTTCTGCTTCCTGCCTTAGGCTCTTTGTACTTGCTTTTTCCTCTGCCTGGAATACTATTCCTCACATCTCTCAATGGGTGTGCATATTGTATTATTTAAGCCTCAGCTTAGATCTTGTGTCTTCATGGAAACTATTTCTAATAAGTAGATCTAAATTAGCACCAATCCCTCCCCTCCCAACAAAACTCCCTCTAGCATATTGCCCTGTTTTATTGTCTTCACTGCAGTCATCACTGTTTGATAATCACCCTATTCATTGCTCTCTGTCTTCTCCTCATTAAAAGTTAAGCTTCAGAACAGCAAGGACATTAACTGTCTAGCTCTTCACTGTCTTGAATATTAAGTGTGGTTCCTGTGCAGAGTAAGCCCTGAGCAGATATTTGCTGAATGTAAACTCTCTATGGGATTGGGTCAGATGGCACATGCCAAAATGAAATCAAGAAAGAAGGCTCAGCCTAAGCCTGGGACCCTTTTATTCTAACTGTATTGTTGACAGTGAAAGACTAAGCCAGGGTTAGCTCTCCCAGGAAAGATAAGAATGGAGGACACTCAAGCAGAGAGGAGGATGAGTTGGAGATGGGCATCATGCCACACCTACAAGACTACGTCAGACCAAAGACATGGGGGATATAGAGAAGGCAGCACCAGGATGGAGTCAGAGACAATACCCAAGATGAATCTTAAATGTAATTTTTGCCAAGGCAGGCCTTTTTCTTTAACAGTCTGATTAGCTAAGATGTGCCTTGAAAAATCCCTCAAAACAGAAGTTTCAAAGGAGCCTTGTTCATCACTGTGATTCAGTTCTGCTTTGTCCAAAATCCAGGAATTTTCCATAGGAAGTCCACCCCTGGAGGATAGGCTCTCAGTTGTCAGTTGTCCATAGTTCAAGGCCAGTGCCTATGAACCCTGATATCCACAGCTTCCCTTTCCTGAATCCCACCTTATTTTCTAGGCTTTTTCAAACTAAGTATTCCCCTTTGAAGAATTATACCCCCACCAGATGTGATCTTCATTTTTCTGAACCTTCAAAGCATTTGCAAGTGTCATTTGAAGGCATCCATAGCCTTGGATGGTAATATATTTTTAAATGTCTTAGGTCCCTTTTCCTAACTAGATTTTAAATCCCTTAGAATCATTCCTGCACCCTCTAAAACACATGCCTTAGCCTTTAATGATCAGTATAAAGCTGCAAAGGAGGAGAGCAGTGCACTTAAATATTGGTTCTGCTGCTTGCTAGGTATGAGACCTTGTGATTTAATTCTCTGAGCCTACATTTCTCTTCTCTAAAATTTAAGTGGTGATAGAGAAGACAATTACCGCATCATAGGACTGTTGAGAGGATTAAATGGATGGTGTGTATGCAATGCTTGGCACAGAGTATAATAAGCAGTAAATATTAGGATGGTGATAACTTTTATGGTTACCCCAGATGTCCGTTTTAAGAGGATTCAAGAGTAGCCCGTGTCAAGTGACTGTGCTTACAATATTGATGACACTCTAAAATATGTACTGACTGTCATGGAGCCCATAATAAATATAGTACCAAAAATTCAGCCATGGATACAAGTCCATAGCCTTAATTGTGAAAAAGTTAACAGTGAAGAGTCACTTCTGAGTCTTATAAATAGGAAATTGGATTTCCTGATGGTAATTTAAATACTTTGGGAGCATGAATACACCTGAAACACGCAAGTTGTAAGTGGGTGACTCAGAGAACAAGGGCAAGGAATCCTGAAATAAGCAACAGCCAATGGCCACTTAAGCTCTTACAGAGCAAACTGCAGAAAATAAATTCATTTAAATATGCATGAAGCTCCTGAGTGGTGGAAGATGCCTAAATGGGGCTGAATGATTTCCTTTGTTATGTGTGTTCTCAGGTGTTAATAATGCCTGGCTTTGTGCCTTATACCTTTGATTAGAACAAACCCCAGAATCTTTTGCCTTTTAAATTGTTTTTAAAGTAATGTAGATTATAAAACAGGAAAATCCAGTCAAAGTACAGATTGGTTTCATTGATTTGGACAAGTGGATAGTTACTTTATCAGAAGATAGATGGATCCCAGAGGGAATGAAAAGTAATTCTGATTAAATTGTTAGAAAAGAGCTTTGGAGAGTCTGACATAATTTTGCAAAAACTTCTTATAAGTTTGAAACTTGCCAACCTCCTCCCTAAAATGCATGCAAAGATTTAATCCACCTCTCTGATGCTGTTTTGCACAGCAATTTAAGTTCTAAGAATCAATATACTCAATTGTAGACTGTAGGGTCTATTTAGAATGTATATCAGAATTATTACTCAGTTATTTCCAGTTCATCTGATCTTTTAATTTTCATTATGGGAACCACAGATATGAAAATCCTGGCATTTTATGTCCTTGTATACTCAAAAACAAATTTTATGGTTCTATAATTGAATAAATAAAGGAAAAGTTTCCAGAAAGAGGAGGCAGAAATAGCAAAAGCAAATTACCAACTAAAGCAGCAGTCGCCAATCTTTCAGACCTCACAGACCACCAGTGGTCTGCGGACCACTGGTTGGTGACCTCTGAACTAAAGGATTATAGTATTCCAGGCTATGTCCTACCTGGTTTTTTAAAGGGGAGGGATTTAAGGAAATTACAATTTGCCCTGCACACACTGGTTGTTGGGTAGCTTTCATTTATGGCGGTATTCCGTTTTTTTACGCCAAGGCAGTGAGGAGACCTAAGCTACAGAATGGATGAACTTAGAAAAGGTTTTGGTAGCCCTGCCTAAAAACAAAAACAATCCAAAGAATTGCCAAGAACCATAAAACCATGAGTAAGGATATGAAATACATCAACTTGACTTGCGGAACATGGAAAAATATTAAATCTATTCTAATTCTATTATTGTTGTCCATGTATTTCTGTTTCAGTTATTACAGTCATTTCTATTTTGCCTTTAATCTATGAATCACATTAGATAAGTTTTTTGTTTAATTTTTTACTTTGGAAAAACACATAGATTTTCACAAGGGGTTTAAATACTTTGTAATATATGTATGAGTTTATAGTATATAGCCATATAGTTGAATATTTCTTTGATGTCAAAGACTCATTGTTTGTATGCTGAATTGTTTTCTTGGGAAGCTATGATGTGTTACAATTACAAATAATCTCTGAAGGGAAATCTTAAGAAGCAACTATAAAAACAACAACACACAGTCCTATATTCCAGGAACATGGCGCAGCATTTGCAAGAATATTTCATAATAGGTCTAGGAGGGATTGATGTAGCTGAGGAATTCAGTAGTAGTAGTGGAAAGAGATGCGGCCAGAAACTTAGGTGGAATCAGATCATGATTGGGTGACTTTGTGTCCTGTAAGAAGTTTGAATTTACTCTATAGGCAGTGGGGAAACATTTTAAACAGTTGAGAGATATGATCACCTTTGTGTTTAACAAAGATGACTCTAGAATCATTACATGGGTTAGATTAGGGAACGACAGTAAATAGATGTTGTTGTTTTTCCTTTTTAAAAATCAGATTGTATATGAAACTAGAACTTTTTGTCAGTTATCTGAATAAACATTCCAAAGAAGCATTTCTCCCTCATTCTAAAGGGATAAGACCTATTGAGCGACATTTTTGGAAAATGATGTCTACATTAAGTATATAATACTCTTTTTCAATATGTACCATTGACCTTTAATATTTAATATTTTTCCATGTTTCGCAAGTCAGGTTTACCTTTAAAATTCAACTTTCATGTCTGCTTATGAAGGAAGGAGTCTCTTCCTCAGGCATATGATGTGTACCATCACTTGATTCTTTCCAGAAAAAAAACCCACAAAATTGCAAGTGTCTTTTCTCCTTTTGAAATATGACAAACCTCTATTTCTGGAACTTTTCCCTGTTGCTCTGACCCAACCAAATGACCTAGGAATCTTTTGTTTAAAACAGAGTGATGCAATTTAAAGGACCAGATGTACCACAAATGAAGTTCTATAGACATTAGAAAATCAAGTTACATACTCACAACTACACGTACCTACTCTACTGTGTTTTCAGCTCCCTGCTGCTGTTGGTAGAAGGATTATACTTCTTGGCAGGATTCAGATATTACCTACCGATGGTGAATATATCTTAATATGTCCTTATGTAGGAACTAACTTTCCTTGGTGCTTCTTTAAGAGCACATGTCTTAACAATAAATTGAAAAGCAGAATCGTCAGGAACTTTTTCTGTATGAAGTATTATTTCATCACTGCTTGTTTAGAGAGTAAGTTACTTTTTTAATAGCTTTGTGAGATGTTTTTCTAATCTAGTGCACATGAGCTATAATCAAAATTAGAATTCCTAATTCTGAGCTCAAAGAGTTGGAGACTAACCAAATCAGAACCTTCAATAATATTTATAAGGAAAAACCCATCAATCATTTATTCATTCCCTCTTCCTAGCTCTGCATACATTATGGAAAAATTTTTATCCGAGTTTGTATACTCGGATAAAAGCCTCTATGAAATTTGAATGTCAGACATATTAGCCTGTAGTATTATCTAATCAAAATTTGATTTGTAAGGGTAAATCAGCTAATGTATTCATAATTTTAATCATGTTAACAACTCTGAAATTGGCTGATAATTACTTTAGAATTAGAGCCTCTATTTTGTGCATTGGTAATGTGTTTCCAATCACCAGCTAACATAATAACAATAACAAATTATACTTCTCTCTTCATTGAGATCACGATGGACAGCTGTAAGAGGATATTTCCACCAGAACTGAATATCACTTTTTTCCTGAATATTAAAATCTTAGGAAGTTTCTGAAGACTCATGTCCATGTTTAGCATTGTGCTAGTCAGTTCTATCATGTTCCCAGTGGCTTTAATTCAGTGAAAGTCTGTGACCAACAACAGTCTTATCAATATCATTATCCCTGTCAGCAAAGTTTCTTAAGTACAGAACCAAGCAAAATGCTTTGTAAACCACCTGAAAGCCAAGAATTTGGCCATTTAGCCTTACCCATGTTCATAGTAGGGATCCATCTAATTAACCTAATCAAAGAGGCCTCAGAAAAGAATATTTCATTGCCCCTGAATATTTCTAATGATGTGTTTTAAATCTGTACAATAAGGGTAAATTATGTTAACACAAAGATTTTAAACATTTTTTTAAATTGCAGAACTCTTTGCTCAACCAAAATTTTCCCTAGAACTTTAAACCATAAAAGTAGGTAAGCAACCCTTTTGTTTGAAGAAAGTGCATACAAATTCTATCACATATAGTGAGTTATCACATAGTTTGTATTAAATTCACTGATGTGAAGTCATAACATTGTACATATATTTCCAACTTTAATTATGGCCTTGCTTTATTTTTCCTGGAAGAAATAATAATTAATAAATACTAAGTGAATATTGAGTATTTCCTTATGGATCAGAAATTCTTTTAAGTGCTTTTTGTGAATTGTCTCATATAATCCAATAGTGTCAAGGGCCATTTTACAGGTGGGGAGACTAAGATACAGAGGTACTAAGTTTGCTACCTAGGGTCACCAAGCCTTTAAGCTGGAATAGTTCTCTGGCCATCTGATTCCAAAACCCTGTACTTAACAACTCATACACCACCTCTGACCTAAAGTAAAAAACAAAACAAAACAAAACAAAAACACAAAAAAACCTTCACCAGGATTTCAGAATTTGCAGGACTTACTATAGAGAGATATGTGTTAGACATACTTGAAGAGAATTTTACAGAGAATTAGTTGCTTTATGGCTTTCTGATAAGTTAGCCTACAGGCAAGAGTTTGGTTTTATTACATTCTTTGTTATCTATCTCTGCAACTATTTTGGAAACAAATGCAGTTATCAAGCCTGGCTGGGCACTGGAGTTACATGGGGGCTTTACTACGTACCGATGTCTGTACTTTTATACCCCACCTAGGGGGTCTGATTTCACTGGTCTCAGGGCTGGCCCCAATGCTTTTGTGTGTGTGTGTGAAGCTTTCTAGGTGTGCCCTGGTCAGTCAAGGTTAAGAAGGGCTACATTGAAAGCTAAGGTGCCTTCTGCTATGTTTATGCCCTTGTTCACATAGGGTCCACATGGGGTGGGTATGACTGACAAGGGATGGACAACTAAAATAAAGCCATTCTAAGTTCAGTTTTCCTGTAATAGGACCACTTAGGAATGCTGACTCTTTACACCACTGTTATTCATATCCACTGATCTCAAAAATAAAATAGCCAGTTGTTTTACCAGCCAACACAATAATTTCAAGAGAAACATCAAAAGTGCTTTATTCAAAGTAATGTCCATCACTAGGTACACATTTCCCACATCTTCCAGGTAATTTGTGGATACCTTTCCAATAGAACTTTTCTTGTTTTGAGGCAAATCATTCAGAGACCCAATTTTCCACTTCTTCCTATGTTTTGAAGTGCTTCTCTGAAAGTGTATGTGCCATCGATCAGAACAAGTGGTAATCTGAAGGAGCAAGGTCTGGTGAATACAGCGGGTGGGTTAATACTTCCCAGGCAAGATCTTTTAACGTGTCTTTAACTGGTTTTGAAGTGTGTGATGGTAAGTCATCATGAAGCAGTATTACTTTGCCGTGTCTTCTGGCACATTCTGGTCGTTTCACGATCAAAGTGTGTTCAAATTGATTATTTGTTGTGGGTAGTGATCAGTATTAACTGTTTCACCTGGTTTTAGAAACTCATAATACACCACACCTTCCTGATCCCCCCAAGTGCATAGCATTCTTTTCTTCCTGAAGCGATTTGGCCTTGCAGTTGATGGTGGTGATTGACCTGGATCAACCCATAATTTTATGCATTTGGGATTCTCAAATCCACTTTTCATTGCCAGTCACAATTTGATGCAAAAAAAGACTTTTGTGCCGTTGAAGCAACATTTTACTGATGACTTTTTGGTTTTCCATTTGTCTTTCGTTCAGTTGATGTGGCACCCCTTTTTCTTCCTTTAAAATCTTTCCCATTGCTTGTAAACAATCGGAAATTGTTTGCTGAGCAACATTTAATCTTTCTGCAAGTTGTTTTTGAGTTTGACACACATCTTCGTCCAATAATGCTTGTAATTGTCTTCAAACTTTTCGGTTGACCTGGACGTTCTTTGTCTTTCACATCGAAATCATCACTTTTAAAGCATTTAAACCAGTGTTCACACGTATCTTGAGATGGAGCATGTTCACCATCAGCTTCCCAAAGTATACGATAGCTTTCAGCAGCACTTTTCTTCAAAATAAAATAATGAATTAAAACTTCCCGCAAGTGCTCTTTTTTGGCACAAAATTCAACATTTTTAAGCGTAAAAATATGTATTATGTTAACACCTTCAGCAAATTTGACATATGAAGTTTTGAAGCTTGCTGTCAATACAACAAAATAGCATACATATCAAATCACATATATATCAACATATGTGTAATTCCATCATTGGAAAAAAATCCACATTATTAACCGGTACACCTGGTATTCAGGAATAGCAGAGAATTGAAATTCAGGACAAGGAAGCTATGGTGAACCATGGGCAAGTCTGAAGTGGCAGAGAAGGTTAGCTTTGATGAGGTTTGAGGAGGAAATTGGGGATGGTTGTTTTGATCAAAAGCTCACTGGAGGAGAAAAGGAGTTAGATGTTGTGGTGGTTTCTTGTTGCAGCAGGTGGTGGATAGTGCATCACTGCTGGACTCTTCTTTTGTTAAAATTCCTATGTAAAAAAAGTTCTCTTGTCAAAGTAATTCTTATCTTCCTTCTTTCTGTAAGTAGCATGCAGCATGCGGGAGGCCCCCTATAAGGCTTCTAGAATCCATTTTACATGAAGTTTCCTTTATTCATTTCATACAAAAAAATAAAATAAAAACACAAACCAATAATGCCCTAAGAATGTTCAAGTGGGTCCTTGAAAAACTTCTAGGTGGTCTTATTCATTTTACTTATGTTTTATGACACCCCCTCCCCTAGGTTTACACCATGTTTGTGATGTGAAGAGTGGTAAAATATCGTTTGGAAAAATACTACTTTGGATAATAGAACATAGGACAGAAAATGGGAAGATTCTGTAGAAGGGAACATCTGTTTATGTGAATTAGTAGCAGTAGTGGTTAAAAACCTATTCCTCGTATGGAGCTCTCAGTATTTCTTTAGTAGCCCACACTGCTGCTCTTAGCTACGGGGCATGTTAGCACCTTCCTTACAACTATCATAGAGGAAAATGGTTAGTGTTCAGAGAGGGACTCACAGCCCTAGCATGCAGGTACCCATTTATGTGTGTACATAGATACATGGGTGGGAAGTGGGGAGGTAAGTACGGAGGGAGAAGGAAGGAAAAAAGAAGAAAAGAAAGAAAAAAGTAATAAAAAGAAGAAGAAAGAGAGAAAGGAAAGATGTGATCGATTTTCATGCTCATCACTAAATTGTTATTTGGGCAAGTAGATTAGTTCTTCCTGTGATTGCATGTAGAGGCATTTATGCTTTCATCTGGAGTAAGCATGTTCACTTGTTTTCCTGGGAACAACCAGAAATAGGTTACATGCCATCAAGTAATTTTCATTTCACAAAACAGATGCTTGTTTAATGGTGTAGCATAACCTCCCCCCCAAATGTCTATTCATTCCTCTCCCCAATTTGGGGGTATTGTGATGTGATGATTTTTTAAATCATCATTATTTAATTCCAGTAAGTTCACTCTGCTGTCATATTAAGGTTGTTCTTTTTTAATTTACAAATTCGAATTTTCACAATGATTTATTCCTTTTGTTCCTTTTCACATTCAGATTATAGTTATAATTTTTCCTATAAGACTTTATATATCCTGTAGATAAATTTCTTTTTTCTGAAGATTTTGTTACAACATAAACTAACAGAATCCTTGGAAGCATGAAGACAAATACTCTCCTGGGAAAGACAGGAATGGAGGAAAAAACTGATATGCTTGAAAAGTTTATGTGTATCTGTAGCCTACAGTGCCCCTTGTGGCTGGAGGGCAGAGGGCATAATTCTCTTGGTTAGCTCCCCCATTAGGAACTACTGACTGAATGCACAGACTAATTAGTAATGAATCAAGAAATCACTAAAAAGTTATACTTTAAATTTTTTAATTAAAATCTGTCATGTGTGGCCCTGGCCTGCATGCTCAGTGGTTAGAGCACTAGCTTGCACACCAAAGGGAAATGGGTTTGATTCCCTGTCAGGGCATGTACCTGGAATGCAGGTTCAATCCTCAGCCTCGGTCGGGGTGCATGCGGGAGGCAACCAATTGATGTATCTCTTTCACATCAATGATTCTCTGTCTCTTTCTGTCTCTCTCTGTCCCCTTTTCACACTCTCTAAAAAAAATCAAACAAAATAATATCCTTGGGTGAGGATTAACAACAGCAAAATTATACACACACACACACACACACACACACATCACATCACATCACATGTGACATTAGAGTAGTTAAGTTATTGTCAAATGATACACTGACCTTATATCTCATTTGGGGAATTTTTAAAACAAACCTCCTAGCTGTTCAGAGAGGTCTGAGATATAGGGGAGAAGAAGAATGTCATTGCTCTGGCTGTTTATTTGTTGGTTTCCTGATGCAGACTTGCCTGCCCATTGTGATTCTGAGAGCCCTGGGGTCTTTGTTGGGTTCCTTTCAATACCTTGCCTCCGAGATAATTGAAAAGTGAAATCACTGTGATCCACTGGAAGAACTACAATCAGGATTGATAGATCCTTCCTTCTCCCTTTGTCTAGATTGTCATTCTATTTTCTCATCATTCTAGCATGCTCACTGCTGCTGGATCTGAACATATGTCTCTGCATTCTTCCTCACAGTTTCTTTCACTGAGGCTAGCTGGTGATACGGACAGGTAGGATGAGTAACACAGCTCCAAGGAAGGGACAGAAGGACAGCTCATCTCTCCCCTGTCAGTTCTGAGTAACTGGCTTGGACAATGGGCACGGGAGATTTTCCCAACTCTGACTGCATAGGTGTCCTGGTATCAGCTAGAACTCAGTGAGGCCTTGCCTTCAGTATAGAACACAAATAGCCAAGAGACCTTAGGGAGCAGTCTAATTGAAGAGAGAATGCCTTTGATTGGGAAACTTTATCTTGACCCTCGAGTGGCCATGATGATTAGTTGCCAGACTTGGCCATCCCATCCTTATGTTTCAGGATGAACCTGTAAGGAAATGGGTGTATGTCTCATGAAACAAGTTGTTGAATATCTGATAACTGTGCTTGTTTTCTAGCTTAACACTTGAGACAGAAAAAAAACAAGTGTAATTCAAGTGTATGGGCAAAGGGAGTAGCCTGAAGCTATGCCATAGTTTAAACTGTTTTGTCCCTCCTAGAGTTACATTAGCCATGAGGGACCCCTGCTAAAAGGTTATTCAATCAGTCCATCAATTAAGTGAAATAAAAGTCCGAGTTTCAGGACCAGAAGACTTGACCTTTCTCTTTCTTAAATACTGGAGCAGACTTACTGCAGTTTCTTGCTCTTGTCAAGATGACAGACTCCCTCCCTGGCATGACCGTCTGACTGCCGTACAATGCCCCTGTCTTTAACCCTCTGTCCTTTACCTTCAACAGACATTAAATCTACCTCCTTGCAGAAAATCACTTCACTTCCTGGGCAATGAAGTAAAATTCCAAAGCCATTAAAAGCATTCCTTTGGATGAGTGAGACTCAAGAACCCACCGGAGTGGTTTATTATGTATCAGTTTATCAATGAATCATTTGTCCACCTCAAGAACAAACATACTGTCCCTGGCAGCAAACCAAAACAGATGAAGCAAGCGAAACAGAATCATTTCAGCAGTTCAGCCTGTGGGATCTAATACTTTATAAGGAAAGTTTTAATTAAATTATAAATTAGAACCATGTCCTGCCATTGCAAACTGATTTCTGTTTTTGGAGTGAATGTAGTTTTCACAGTGTCCAACATGACACTTTGCTGTTCCTGGCAGTAACCATAAGAATAATAAGCAAAGGATCATTATTGGACCTGCAGTGCCATCTACAGAAGAGACTGAATACTGTAGACTCCACTATGCACTTCAAATAACGCAGCCACAGGGGAATTAGAGGCGGCTGTGTTTAGAGTTAGCTGTGTGCATACAGGAAGACTTTGTTACTATATTTTAAAAAAAATGGTTGAATGTTTGCAAAATGCAGTTAGCATACTTAAAGTTCTATTAGTTAGACTCCTAAGGGAATGGAGTGTTGTGTCTCATTTTGTTTTTTTATTACATTAACTGGAGGGCTCATTTGTTTCAAAAGTCCATTTGATGATTTTTGTAAGGTGTAGTGTTTAACTTCTGGTTACTCTGAATAGATTGCATTGGACTTAACATTAGTTTCATGATTTATGTCTACTGCTTATATCTGTCTCTCCTTGCCAGAACATAATCACCATGAGGGAGAGATTTTTATATTTTATTTACTAATTTTCCTCAAGAGCACAGAATAATGCCTGCACAAAAGCAGCTACTTAAATATTTGTTGTGAATGAGTAAATGTCACTATCTTTGCTCCTCAAAGGACCAAGTATGGAAGGACAGTCATTATCGTCCTTGAATCTTAGAGTCTTGCTTTAACATTGGGATGCCAATACCTGTTTTTTTCCATCTTTCTGTTGTTATGGCAATTAAATGAGAAGATGGATGGCAAAGTACTATAAACCAAAAGCACTATAAAAGTAAGGCTTTTTTATTTTATTTTTTTTGGAAGAGCTCTAGAAATGTAGAAAATGTAAACACACCATAATTTCCTGAGGTACTTTAAAAATGTACATATTTGGGGCCTAACCCATGTAAATCAGGATCTGGCAATGTTTGTTTTAAGAAAAATTCAGATGAACCTCAAGAACATTAAAATTTCAGAACTTCTGGCATAAAAGAAAGAGGTTGAAATTGAATTGAACCCAAATGAAAGTTACCCCTTTAATACTGCCCCTTCCTCAGTTATTTCCTGAAAGGATGTATTTCCTTGTCATAAGGAAAATATGAAAATATAGATAAATTTAATTGATCTGTTAGTATTTAGCTGATGATGTGGAACACTACCAAACTGTCATAAAAATTTAGAATAGAGGGATCTAGACATATGTAAACAAACATTTTGTTAATACATGCAAAATATTTAATTTTAGAGAATTTTACATATATTTCACAAGGTAGGATACAAATGGTATAAAAATTAATTTAAAAAGGAAGCAAACGGGAAAAATAAGCTTTTATAAGAATGACTTTTAATTTTAAGAAATGCCACTTATTAATTTGTATGCTACAATGCTATATAGTATATTCATATGCTTGAACATATTATAAAAATAGTTAACTTTTTAGTATCAAGGTTATTTATCTGCCATTTTCTTTTCTAAAGCATTTTTGAGAAATAAATGGAAAAGACCATATCTTTAAGATGACCAGATTTGATCTGCAGATTAACCATGTAAGAAGTAAAACATTTCTATGTGTGATAATAGTTTGATAGATAGATGCTTTCATAGCACATAAGTATCTCTTAGGCCAGTTAAACATGTTTTCAGTCATTTTTATATTTGGTTTTGTCTTGAGACAGCGTCTTTATTTGGGTTATCCTATAGCACTTACGTTGCAGTGTGAATGAATGAATTATACTAAAACAAAGAGGGAGTACTTTGGATTGTGACTAAAAGTGGAATTTGGAATCAGTCTTAGGTGCAAATTCTGGCTCTTCCTCTAACACACCTTTGAGTATTATATCTAATCATTCATTTATTTATCATATATAGAGGAGTGTCCGTGCACCAAGCACCATTGTGCTAGTACTGTTAATGATAAACATATTTCATGATCCCCATGACACATTCAGGGAGGAGTGGGGTGATAGCAGAATAGGTAAAATACAATTATGATAAACAAATAAGATAATTAAACACTGTGATAAGTGGTATGGAGGAAATTAGCAAATTGAAAATAATTGAGTAACCAAGGAAGCTCACATTAAATGAGGTTTCCAAAAAGGTCCCTTTGAGGAGGTGAGACTTAAAGAATGAGAAGGAACTCACCATGTAGAGCTGAGGGAAGATAATTCTAGAGGGGGGGAGAAAGGGGGAGATGTGAAGAAGTGTGAAGGGAATGGCATTTGAAGAGGCCTGGGGTGGGGGACAGTGGGCTGATATGAGGAGATGCGCAGGGGGAATCTTGGAGGCCTGGGAGAACAATGGGACACCTTCTAAGGGGGTTAGCCAGGGAGTGATATTTGATTTACATTTGAAAAGGATTACTCAGGCAGAACAGTAATTGTACTTCCAAAATAGTTCTTGAATCTTCCCCCACTTCCAGTTCTTGCCCTGGATAAGTCTCTCATCTCATCCCACCTACTAATTGGTCTCCCTGCCTTCAGTTCTATCCCTTCAAACATGTGCTTTCCCAAACTGCCAGAGTAAACTACCCGAAGTGTCCTGTCATTCTCCTGAAATTACCTGCACATCAGATTAACTCGGTGCTCATTAAGCAGGTTTCGGGTCCTACGTGGCATGGTTTTATATATTATTCCTCACGCTCAGTGCCTGGCCCTGTTCAGTTTAGCAACAGAAACTGCCATCAGATACCTGCACCCCATCCTGTGCCCACCCCCTCTGTATTCCTGCACTTCTCTCTTATAGAATGTCCTCCCCCTTTTAGGCCAACTCCTAGGTTGTTTTTACACAAGCCGTTCTCCCTGTGCCCTGCCACTACAATCCAGAACTCATTGTGCCATATTTTTGTTTCATGTCCTTATCTGCCTGTAAGTTTCCTAGGAGATATTCAGAGAAAGGTGGCTAGCAGCCAAGAGACCTTCAGTAAATGCTGGGTGGAGATTTTGGATCAAGATAGCTGTGTAGGTGAATGAGATCATGCGGATGGAGTGCCGAGAAAGCACAGAGACAGAGTCTATAGCAGACAGTGCCAACCAACCAGTCTGTCCTTCAGTCCTCCTTCCTCTTGCGCTTTCCCTGTCTGTCTCAAAACTCCCCTTCCTCATCGTGGGCACACACTTCACACTAGGCACTGCCGGTAGCTTTGCACACAGATGAACAAACCCTGGCTCTGTCTCCAGAGGACCTGGAGTGAGTGGAGGACCTGGAGAAGCTGCACAAAAGAATAAGCAGCAGTACAAATGTGTCAGATGAGTGATAAATGAGATTATGGACAGGAAGAGCTGAGTCTTGAATTGAAAAGGAAGTTCACCTCACTTATTTCCTAGAAATGAAGGCTGGGGGAAAACTTGACATTACTGAGCCTTCATTACTTCTCTAAAATACCCTGCAGCATGCTTACTGATATATGTTGAAATGCTTATGAGTAAGTCACTCTAATGTCACATCTCAAACATGTGAGCAAAGGGTATTTTTTTCAAGTTTTTCTGCATGCTTCATTCTAAGAAATGATATACCTATAGTTAGATTATATGTATAGATTCGATGGGTCATAAATCCCATTATCCTCTTTTACTGGTAGATAATCTTGCTTAACTGCTGAAGAATGTATTAACTTATTTTTTTATTACTTAAAATATGTTTAAATGGACTCTAGTATTATACTGTATCTATTTTAAAGTTTGAAAACATGATTAAATGTTAAACCTACTCAAGTTGGATCTTACAAGTAGACACTGAAACTCCATCCTAATTGGCTTTGACATTAGCTGTTTCATTAGTTTCCCCAAAGTCTAAAAATATCCAACTTATAAGCATTTGAGACATAAGAGATTGTCCTTTCCCTCCCAAATAAGTAATTTAAAATCCAAGATCTAAGAAGCATCCATTTAAGACTCCTTCTCTTCTGTAAGCCACACTACCACAGAGCTTACACGCAGCTGACCTTCCAAACACTGCAGTGCCCTGGAAGCAACACGAGTTTGTACGCATATGAAAAATGCAGTATGCAGTCAAGCTCTGATGAGTGTTCCAGAAAATGTGCAGGAAGAGATGCACACGGGAGAATCGCTGTCATGCTCTGGGAAGGCATCACAATTCAGATTTGAGTTGAGCTCGGCCTTCAAAGTGGGATAAAATGAATAGTTAAGAAAAGGAAAGAAAGAGAAAATGAGCATTCCTGGCAGGAGGAAGAATATAAAAATAGATGTGGAAGTAGGAATAAGCATGCTGGGAACTGAGCAACCTTTCCTTCTCCTTCAAACATCCTACAACCTAATCATCATATTGCCCAGGCTGAGGCTAGCCTGGCCTCAGGCCCCAGTGAAGGCAGTGTCTGTGACTGCACTGAGCAGCCCTGCATGCCAGTCTCCTTTGTAGGTGGGAACAGGTCTGAGTGCAGGACAGGGAAAGGGGAGGAGATATTTGCCTAAAACAGCACTTTTCAATCTTGAGGATATTTCCAATCAGGACGCAAACACCAACTAATCCTTTTAGCTGAAGAACCAGATTTCAGTTAACTCCATTGGGGAAGCTTGACAGTTAATACATTGTGTATCCCCACACCACACGTGGCTTACTCATCACGCAGTTCAGTGGGTTTACCTAAAATCCTGAAATTGCTAGGACTCAATATAATGCAATTCCCGACAAAGATTATACAGCTACCTTAACATAACCCAGTAGTAAGGCCAGAGCCAGGTGACTGAGGTTCCACGTGACTACAGAGACTCTATTCGCCTCCCCAAGTCTTTGTACCTGAGGAACTAGGTGTGCTCGTGAGCCTCGCTAGAATTCTACTCCTCACAGGAAAATCATTTTCCTATCACCTGGGTGTTAGATCCTTTAAATAGTTCTTTTCAACCTTAAATAAATCATGTTATATGTAACAGAAGTTTTAAAGTTTTAGGTCCTTAAATTATGTTATGTACAGTAGAAAGTATACAAGCACTTTAATTACCTAACAAGATGTGAACAGAAATCAATTCAGTATATGTCTGACCAGTGACGGACAGTTCTGACACACATGCGCGTGCACACACACACGATTGTGATAGGAGAGGCATGAGACTTCCAATAGAGGAAAAAAGAAAAGAAAGGTCATTGATTTCCTTCAGTGTTTTTAGTGTTGTTTATAATGGTCCCCAAAAAGAGGTCATGGATAAGATGAATATATAGAAAGTTTAAGGCTAATTTTAATAGAAACTACTACGACAAAGCCTGGTAGGGGAAAAGCAAAAACAGGAAGGAAGGAAGGGGGTTGGCAAGATATGAATGCAAGTACAAAGCAGCTTTGCAAGATGTTGTACTTCATGTGAGAATATGCTTAAAACCACCATCCCAGGAATTCCTTCTTCAAAGGATGTGTTTCTTTGCTGCTCCAAAGAAATGTGGGGTGTGATTACCCTGTGTTCTCACTGCAACCCCATATTCTACCCTCTACTCCCACTTTAGCATGTGATATGGGGAAGAGGAACGTGCATTGTTTCTTGAAATGAAACCTGAGTATGTACATTTGATAGTGTTAGAGTGTTTGTGGGTGGCTGTGTTATAATCACCCTCAGTGTTTAACTGATTTTGAACTGTTCATGGGTGGTAGCCGCTGCAGGCTGTGATAAGGTAAAAGGATGCGAATGTAATTATAAATGATGAATGATTGATGATGGCCTTATGTGTACGTCATTCTGCATCCTTGGAAACAGCTGCTGGCCTCCCAGAAATGCAGCCTGTAAAGGCATTGATGATCACCTTAGAATGGAGGCTCCAGTTTGTTGCCTGGGGGTGCTGGGGTGGAGGTGGCAGGTCACATAGAGACCGGGGCAGTTTCCCTATGTCTCCCCACTTTCACTGCTTCATGCACTAGATCATGGCTACTTGGGGTAAGAGGGCCTGAGAAGGAGTCTGGGATCTCAGTGTGGGGATGTAAAAAGTCCAGCAAGTACTGCAGTGCTGACTTCTAGATGAAAGCTGCCTGGCTGGCGTGGCTCAGTGGTTTAGCGGCAACCTATGAACTAGGAGGTCACAGCCAATCGATGATTCTCTCTCATCATTGATGTTTCTGTCTCTCTCTTCCTCTCCCTTCCTCTCTGAAATTAATTTAAAAATGTATATTAAAAAAAAAGTGCCCAGTGCCGCCTGGGGTGCTTGTGCAGCAGTGTAAGAATCACCGGCCTACAGTTTAAAAAAGTATTTTAGTGGGAACTGCATTTCCTACAATTTGGAACAGATTAAATAGATTATCTAATGCTGTTCAGGTAAAATGGTAATTCTTCGCATCTTTCCAGAGGGGTGAGGTGTGTGTGTATGTGG
The DNA here is from genome assembly GCF_014108235.1 of Myotis myotis. Lineage (NCBI taxonomy): Eukaryota > Metazoa > Chordata > Mammalia > Chiroptera > Vespertilionidae > Myotis > Myotis myotis. The sequence continues at coordinate 50,781,336 of NW_023416315.1, forward strand.
GGGCGAGGGGTTGGGGGGGTGGTTTAACCTGGTCATATCTGAGTCTAGTTCTGATGCTTACTCTATCTCTCAATTTATGTATTTGTTTTTTATTATTCCTCACCTGAGTATATTTTTTCCATTGATTTTTTTTTCTTTTTCAGAGTCAGTGGAAGGGAGGAAGAAAGAAACAAATTTTGGTCATGTTTATTGAGTATATTTGACTCCTGAAGCAAAAATAGGAACAACATACATAATAAGGTGGAAAAAACAGAAACATGAATAGGACATGTTTATCTGAGGACATGCACTCACATTCAAACAAAGGGTCATGAAAGAAGACAAGAATAATAAGACCATAAGTAATGAATGTACTGACTTGTCCTTACCTCTTAAATACTGTACTTAATAATTTTTCTTTGCCTCAACATTTCTGTATTTAGTGGGTAGAGAAAGTTTGGCAAGAATTATAAGATTATGCCTGATGCTACTTCTGTTTAGAAGTAGATTCTTGTCTACTCATCCAGGCCCTATATGGACTTAAAGGGATTCTAAAGACTTGGGCTTCCTTGTGGATAAGATGGGAATTTTGAAGTTTTTTCTCTGGCTTCTCTCAGGATTTTCTGTAATTTGAAAATGATGTGTCTACGTGTAGGTTTTTTGTGGGTCTTTTTTGGCATTTATCCTGCCTGGTATTCTCTGAGTTACCCAGTTCTGTGGTTTGGTGTCTGACGTTAATTTAGGGGAAATTCCCAGTAATTATTGTTTTAAATGCAATGTTCTTCTGTTCCTTTCTCTCTTCCTTCCCTAGCATTCCCATTATAAATTTGTTACACCTTTTCTAGTTGACCTTCCTTGGTTCTTGGATATTCTGTTCTTGTTTTGGGGTTGATGTTTTTTTCCCCAGTCCTTTTCCTTTTTGCTTTTCAGTTCAGGAGAGGCTGTTGTTGAGATGTCTTCAAGCTCGGAGGATTTCCTCAGCCATATCCAGTCTACGAATAAGCCTGTTGAAGACAATCTTCATTTCTGCTAGAATATTTTTTATTTCTGGCATTTCTTTTTGGTTCTTTCTTAGAATTTTTATCTCTACTTATATTTCCCATCTCTTCTTGCATGTTGTCTACCTATCCATTAGAAGTATTAGCATGTTAATCAGAGTTGTTTTAACCCGGTCATATCTGAGTCTAGTTCTGATGCTTACTCTATCTCTCAGTTTATGTATTTGCTTTTTGTTATTCCTCACCTGAGGATATTTTTTCCATTGATTTTTTTTTTTTTTTTTTTAGAGTCAGTGGAAGGGAGGAAGAGAGAAACATCAATATACACTAAGTAGCCAGATTATTATGACCACCTGACGTTTGTAGGCAAATTAGCTATAATTTCTCGCTGAAGTTGCTAGAGGGCCAGACCATTATAAAAAGGGAAGCAGGTTGTTTACCACGACAGTAGAAGTGATTTTTTTCTGAAGATATGGGTAAACAACGCGATTTAATAGCCTTTGAACATGGGATACATATACAATGAGTGGCCAGATTATTATGACCACTTATGACCACCCCATCAGTATTTCATTGGGCCACCTTTTGCCTTCAATACTGTGGCGATTCTTCTTGGCATTGACTCCACGAGATATTGAAAGGTGATGCTACACCATGCCTAATGAGTAGCACTGTCCAGTTCTGTGAGATTTGATGGTTGTGGAACCAGCTGCCTGATGGCTCTTTTAACTTCGTCCCACAAATGCTCAATTGGATTGAGATCTGGTGATTGTGGGGCCACCTAAGCAAGGTAAAGTCTCCCTCATGTTCTTGAAACCACTCCTGCACAATACAAGCACCGTGGCATGGCACATTGTCTTGTTGGAAGAAGCCATCTCTATTGGGATACGCCATCAACATGATAGGATGAACCTGATCAGCAATGATACTTAGGTATGTTGTGCTATTCAGATGTTGTTCCACACGAATTAAAGGGCCCAAATCATGCCAGGAAAACGTGTCCCAAACCATAACACTGCCCCTACCAGCTTGAAAGGTTGTACTCATGCATGTGAGGTACATGCTTTCATGCTGTTTCCGCCAAATTCTCACTCTGTATGATGCAACTGGAAATGTGATTCATCGGACCACGTGACTTTTTTCCAATGCTCGACTGCCCAATCCTTGTGTTCCTGTGTGAAGTGGAGACGTTTTATCTTGGTAACTGCAGACAGCAAAGGTGTTCGAACAGGCCTTCGACTTCTATATCCCATATGATCCAGTGTACGGCTAATTTGCCTACAAATGTCAGGTGGTCATAATAATCTGGCCACTCACGTTCAAATATATCCCACGTTCAAAGGCTGTTAAATCGCGTTGTTTACCCGTATCTTCAGAAAAAAATCACTTGTACTGTCGTGGTAAACAACCTGCTTCCCTATTTATAATGGTCTGGCCCTCAAGCAACTTCAGCGAGAAATTATAGCTAATTTGCCTACAAACGTCAGGTGGTCATAATAATCTGGCCACTCAGTGTATGTGAGAAACACATTGATTGGTTGCCTCCCAATGCCCCCTGACTGGGTCAGGGGATCGAACCTGCAACACAGGTACATGTCCTTAACCGGGAATCAAACCCATAACCCTTTAGTTCACAGACCGACACTCTAACTACTGAACCATACTGACCAGGGCTCTCAGTTTGTTTTTTAGACATGATATATTAGGTAAAAGGAACTGCTGTAAATATGCCATTGGTGATGATGTGATGTGATGTGATGTGATGTGATGTGATGTGATGTGATGTGATGTGATGTGATGTAATGGAGTGGGGATTGTCCTATAGTCCTGTGAATAGGTCTCAGTCTTTGAGTAAATAAGAGGATGTTTGTTTAGAAAGAAGTGTGAATAATAACAAGAAAAAGAAACCATACAGAGTTACTATGTGTGTAGGACAAAAGTAGATAATGGATGATTCTCCAAACCATGGAAGCCTGGTACAGCCCTCCTGACTTGAATAATCTCCATGGCTCTCAGTATGTTTTATACAAGTAAAGATAAGACAGGAGGAAATTGAGCTTTTTTTAAAAAATTTATTTTAGAGAGAGAATGGGAAATAGAAACATCAATGATGAGAGAGAATCATTGATGGACTGCCTACTGGGCATCGAGCATGCAACCTGGGCATGTGCCCTAACTGGGAATTGTTGATGGATGTGGTGACTGAGATTTATGCTTCTAAACAGGCCAGGAAGAAACCTGTCCCAAATTTATCGCCACCCTTTCCATTTATTTAACTTTTGTTTTAGCTTTAGTTTATTATCATAATCACTTCAACAGAGTATGGAAAGCTTGACCTCCTGGTTCAAGCATCAGTGCTCAACCACCAAGCCACACCCATAGTGGCTGGGTGAAATTGAACCTTTTGACATAAAGAGCGTAATAATCTGAACAGCTATTTTAAATCATCCATTTTTATCCAAAGATCTGAATCTTTGTCAGATGTCTACTCACACACACTTTTTTTAGATTATTTGCTTTTCCCCCCTTCAATTTAAATATGAAGAAAAGACTGAGGGCAGGTGTCATCTCTTGTCTCCTGAGCCAAAATGTCAGTTCCATCAGAATGTGACAACTTTGACAAATGAGACACTCACTTGATCAGCAGTTTCAACATAGGTGCAAGGGTTCCCTGGTGCCAAGGCTCTCCACAGCCGTTCTGTCATCTCCAGTGAGTACCTGTCAGTTACTTTGCAAAGTTTGGAAATTTAGCTTGGGAAGAATGGTAAAGAATACAGAAACCCAAAGTATATAAATGAATTAGAAACCAAATGCTATTTTGTTTTGACACTAAGAAAAAAGTGTTCATTTACTTGGATTTGAATTTGTTTAGTTTCTATCAAATATGTATGTACATCATGGTAGAGCTCCATATTGTTCCATTTCTTTCCAGTCTTTGTTTCAGAGCTATTAGAGCAAAATTTACAGCCTTACATGGTTTTAGAAAGAAAGGGCATTTTCCATCTTCTTCTCTACTTGTTGCTAGTAAAACTGCTGAAAACGTGGAGTGAAGACTACACCAACATATCTTTATTTTCAGACACCTGCTACATTTTTCTGTTTCTCCCACCACCACCCTTTCCATTTCTTTAACTTTTGTTTTAGCTTTAGTTTATTATCATAATCACTTCAACGAGAGTATGGAAATCTTGATTGATTTGATATCTATTTCAGAAAACAATATCCTTTGACCTATTGTGAAGTGATTACCCATAGAGTTTGGAAAACTAATTAAGATGGTGACTGGTGCCCATGGAGACCATGGTTCATGACCTTTCAAAGTTGGTTCTCCTCAGTACCAAAAGGAGGGGGGTATTCCTTTCCCTGGGCCACTGGATCTCTCCCTGAGACTTTTTATTTTAAGTACCAACCACCATGCATCTTCCTTCTTATAGTTCCAGTCTGGTACTCACTCAGCATTCGTTCAGCAGTTTTCCCTGGTCTAACATTTGGATTTGTATGTAGCTGTGATTGTGTTTTTGCCTTGTATCTAGAAGGATAATATTTTCTTACAAAAGAAACCTAACAGCATTTCCACTCACATCCCCATCCCTTTCTAGATTCTGAAAGTGATGCTCTTATTGTGAGTGGGACAGGTGAGCCAAAGACTTATAATCAGTCACTTTTACTTCTTTTAAAGTCTCTCTCTACTTGAGCATAGTCTAGGAATACAGTCAAGTGACTGCAGTCTCATTCTTTCAAAGATTGCTTTATAGAATTCAAAAATATTTCCATCGAAGGGTATTAACTTCCAATGTAAAGCCAATGAAAAAATGGCTTAGGGAAAGCTGCAGAGATAACAAGGGGCTTAAGTGAAACAAGAACAGGAAGGAATGGGGAGTTTTTGGATGCAGTTTGTTTTCAGGTCTATGCATCCACTGTGTTGCATTGGATTTTAAATTTATTTGAATTATTCTTTTATTGCTGTTTTCAGCTATCATATTGATCTAGGAGAAGCAAGTGGGGCAGTCAAAATCTCATTCCAAATTGGAACTGCCTTTAGAGTGATTGGTAGCAATGGCTAGGTGGCTGGAGAGGAGGGGACACTGCTTTATTTCTTATTGAGCAAAAGTGTGCCTATCCAATTAGTCTGTGCCAAATACAGGCACAGCAGGTGCATGTTGTTGATGGATGTGGTGACTGAGGTTTGTGCTTCTAGTCAGGCCAGGAAGACTCCAGTCCCAAATTTATCACCACTGGGCTTTCAATTACTTTCCAAACTCAAACACTGGAGACTCACTCATGCTGACATTTCAGTACAAGTCAGTTGACAAATATATTTTGAATCCAATCCTTATGCACAGCTCTAAGAATTGTAAAGGATTCAGACATTACTGTACATGGACCTATCCAGAAATGTCCAGTGTAGAGGATGGAAAGACGTTTTTGTGTAAGAATATATGTTGTGTGATTTCTAACTTCAGACCCAAAATAAAACCATACATAAAAGTAAAAAATAAAAAAAAACTAGTTTCAAAATGTTTAAACATTAGGTAAAAAAGAGATCCACTTAAAGCAAAGTGACCTTCCCTGGCCAGTGTGGCTCAGTTGCTTGCAGCATCGTCCCGTGCACTGGAAGGTTGCGGGTTCAATTCCTGCTCAGGACACATACTTAGGTTGCGGAGTCCATCTCAAATTTATATTAAAGGACATAATGAGGGTATCAGTTTATACTCCAATACTATTGTACCATAATTCATAAAACATAAATTACAGGAAAATAAAAGGATAAACTGACAGAAACCTAGTAGTGATGATAGGCTATAATAAACTTCTGCTAGCCCATAACAGATTAAGAAAATAAACAAAATTATGCAAAACGTCCAAATTATAATTAGTACAGTTTAAATAATAGATATATATGCACACACATAAACATATGTTTATGTCTGTGTATATACATATTAATACAAGCATTACAGTTAGTTGTTAGGAGGAAGTAAAAAATCATAGTCACATTTTCTACTGTGCAGTGGGGTGGGGGGTCAGCACCAATAACCCCTTTGTCATTCAAGGGTCAACTGTATATTTTATATGACAGATACATTTTTTAAATCACCTTGGAAATTTACAAAATTGACTATTAAGTGACCAAAAAATTCAATTTCTTCCCTGAAATAGAAGTAATATATTCCACATTCTGACCCAGTACAATAAAATTAAAAATTATAATACATAAATTATAACAACATTCTAGAAAGAAAAAATTTACTCTTCTCTTGAATCAAAGGAAATACTTATGCATTGTAATAATTGTTTTTCAAAAATGTGCATATAATTGGATACAGTAAAGTTTGCTCAGAAAAATATATAGCTTTTAATACTTGCATACTAAGAAAGAAAAATCAGTTTTAACTCAAGAAGCTATAAATGGAATAGTACAGTACTAGTATATCTAAGAAAGTCAAAAGAAGGAAATAAAAATGATCAAAGGAGAGGTGAAAAATTACAATATTGTTAAGCATTCAAAAAAGTGGTCTTATAATTAAAAAGAAAGAAACCACTAGATAGAAAATGGTCAATCAGAAATAAAAAAAGTAAAATTATAAGTGAAAAAGGTCAAATAACCTCAGCTACAGTAGAAATTAAATGAATGATAAAAGTAATATGCAAGAAAAACAAAACAAAAGTAATATGCAAGTATCTGCCAAATACTTTTAAAGCTCTAAGCATCTCAGCAGGAATATGGCAGGAAACGTGGGCCTACACCTCTTCTGAGAGCCCCAAATATCCCCCAAAGAAGAGAAAACTACATTTCTAAACATCTGATTAAATTAAAAGAATTCCATTCCTATCCCTCTTGAAATGACTACTATCTCATGCTGAAGAAGAAACTTGCTCATTGAGGAACAATTTTTCATTTGGAAAATACACATAGAAACCAGATATAAAATTGCACATGCTATGATTGAACTATGCAAAACCAAAAAATCATATATATGCATGTAGATTGAAAGTGGGAAAATATATTTCATTAGAGCAATAAGATTATGGGTGGGTGTTCTTATTTTTCAACCCTTCTAAAAGTACTGTTTGCATAATAGAAATTCAGAACGAATAGGTGTCTCCTGAGATGAACCCAAATAAGTAACAGTGCTACTGATTTTCTCCTAGTAAAGAGACAAAGTATGTTCTCTCTATCATTATTGAATTGTAGTTGGGGTGGTGGGGTCCACTTATTCCTTCATAGGCTACCTACAATGAGCCATTTCCTTCATTGACTCCATACTATTTAAACACCAACTATTACAACAGCCCTGAGCCTCACAGGCAGGCAGTCATACAAGAAATGTGAAGTACCAGTTCAGTTTGTACATGCAGTGGGAAGTAGAGCACATTTCTTAGCAAATTAGCAGACCCTATTAGTGGAATGATTCTGAGGTCCTTTGAGTTCCCTCGAGTTAGAACAGGCCACAGAACTCTGGGTCTCCTCCCCCCTCCCGCCCAGAGAAGACATATACTGGGAATCATTCTGATCTTTGAAGGGAATTCATTGGAATGACTGTCAGATACTTGAGGCACTGGGGCACGGAGAGAAAGGAGGCATACTCTCTAGCAGGTATCTAAACTGTCTCAGCTTTTGCATAAATAAAATGATTTATTTTGGAACTGGCAGCTAAATTGCTCATTTTAAAATGTCTTGGGAATTTGTTGAGGTTGGGTGGCACCACTTATCAGAAGATGCCATAGAAAATGCTCAGTTGCTGTCTATGCTGTGTCTTTGTGAGCCAAAGTTATCTATTTTGTGACAGAAAGGGGGAATATTGCCTAGGTTTTGGTTATATTTAGTGTGTCATTATAACTTTTGGTCGTAGTAATATACACGATTTTGGATAGAGTACTTGCAGAATTATTTTGCACATCATTAAAAATTATACATGTCAAGAATTAGATGAATTGATGACAACTTGGATGAAATACCACCTACTTTGCATATATATAAATACTAGTATTTCAAATACTGTATTCAGGTAGGAAAGTGTAGGGTTTTTTTCTTTACAATTATACTTAGAAGGGCAATCAATAACTTAAGGCAATGTTGGTATAATTTATAGCATTAGTAATTACTATAGCGTCTCTACATCCAGTGTAAAATATTATATAGCATATCTCTTAAAGAAACACATACTACTCTATTACTTTCTTCCTCCTCTTATATAAAATCTTCAGAAATTCTATTCAAGTTCCCATGCCACTTACACTGCATGTCATTAATTATGAATTCCTACAAAAATAAATACATTTCAAAATACACATTAAAAAGTTATATTTAAAAAAATCATATTATCATAGTAATGAAACAGTGCAGACACATGAAACATAGAAATTAGAAGTCCCATCATGATCCAACTATCATAGCTAACCTTCTAAAAATTGGGTATTTCTCTTCCTAGAACATTATGCCTTTGTTACTATCTGTGTATATTTTTAACCAAAAAATTGGTCATAATAAACATATTCTTCTGTACTTTTCTCACTTAAACACATTATGTATCATTCAATACTAGAGGCCCGATGTATAGGATTAGTGCACTGGTGGGGGCGTGGCCTGTGGGGATCGCCCGCTGTGGGATTGCCCATCCCAGTCAGCGGAGCAGCTGTGGACCCGCCCTCTGAGCAGCAGCTCCCTGATCCGGTCTCTCCAGGTTACCTGGTCGGGGTGGACTCAGGACAGTAGCACTGAGAGGTGGGGGAGTAGGGTTCAGTCCCGCCACGGCCACGAACCTGCCTCCCAGCCTCACGGTCAGCTCTGTAAGCCCGGTGGCGGCACTGCAAGGCCTGCTGGCCTGCGGGTGTCCAGAGGAGGGGGCAGGGAGCAAGGAGGAGGAGCCTGGGACGAGGAGGTGATCACAGCCCAGGTTCCTGCCCATCAGCCCAGGGTTCCCAGCAGGAGCAGCTGCTCATCCTGGTCAGCTGAGTGGCACTCCCACTGTGGTAGTGCACTGACCACCAGGGGGCAGCTCCTGCATTGAGCATCTGTCCCTTGGTGGTCAGTGCACATCTTAGCAACTGGTTTCCCGGTCGTCTGGTTGTTCTGCCATTTGGTTGCTGGGCTTTTATTATATAGGATATTATCTTATTTTATAAGCACAGACTTGACCCATTTGTTCAATGCATACATAGCATCATGTTGTATAGAGCTACCATGACTTATTAAGCCAGTTCCAATTAGATATGTACCTGGGTTATGTCCATCTAGGTTTTTCATTACTATACTAGAGGCCCAGTACACAAAATTTGTGCACTCAAGGGGGTCCCTCAGTCCAGCCTGCACCCTCTCAGCCTGCAGTCTGAGAGCCCTCAGGGGTTGTCTGATTGATGGCTTAGGCCTGCTCCCCGCCAGGAGCTGTCAGTTGGACATCCTTAGCACTGCCACAGAGGCGGAAGAGGCTCCCGCCACCACCACTGCACTTGCCAGCCTGTGAGCCTGACTTCTGGCTGAGCAGCACTCCCCCTGTGGGAGCGTACTTACCACCAGGGGGCAGATCCTGTGGTGAACGTCTGCCCCCTGATGGTCAGTGCACGTCATAGCGACCAGTTATTCCGCCATTTGGTCGATTTGCATATTAGCCTTTTATTATATAGGATTATTATATAGGATTTTAGCCAAAACCCTTATACATGTACATGTGAGAATAGTCAAGAGGACCCAGTGTCTGGAAGTGAGATGGCTGGGTAATGTGAATACTAGTATACATACACTCACACACTTGCCAAAATGAGCTTTCTTTGTCTAATGGGGAAATTATAATTTTAATTTAATTATTAGAGAAATTGTTGTTTAATTATTATGGAAATACATCTTACATTTATAGGCTTTGTAAAAAAATTTTTAATTGCCTACTTATTGTCTTTGTCCATTTTTTTGGATTGTTCATCTTCTCAGTGATGTGAACAAACTCTTTTCTATTGGTGGTGTTGAACTTTTACGTATTATAAATTCTTTGTAGTTTGTATTCTGACATGTACTTATTTATGTACTTATTTTATCTCAAATATTTTTAATTATTTTGAGAAATTTTCTGAAATACACAAATGTAGAAAAGTAATATATTTCTCATTCATATTTCTACCAGCCAGAATTAACAATCCTTTATGTTTTTGTTTCCAGTTTTTCTTTTTTAACTTAAAACAATAAAACATGTAATACATTACAAGAAAAGATAGTCTTCCAGACTACCACCTTTGGATTTACTTCCTGAGTGACAAAGTATGTTCTAGATTCTTCTAAAACTATTTGTGTATTTTTGAATGCCTGTATATATGTCTATAAGTAATATGTTGTTTTCTGTATTTTAATTTTTTTTGTAAATGATAGCAAATTTATATCGACTTCCTTTTATTGCTGAACATTGTTTTTATGACTTACCCATGTAAATAGTTTAAATTTAGCTCAAGGTGTTTAATTTTTATGCAATCAGATATAGTAGTTTTTTTTCTTTTAGTAGCCTTTTTTTCCTTGTAATAGACTTTCTTCTGTCAAAAGTATAAACTTACCCAAATATTTCGGGGGGGGGGGGGGGGGTTGTTGTTGTTGTTGGTTCACATTTTAAACTTTGATCTGAATCATTTGAAATTTATTTGAGGATAAGAAGTAATGTAGGTAGGGAATCAACATTATTTTCTTCCCAAATAGCTGTCAGATTCATCCTGTGCTTGGCTGCAAACACTGCTTTTATCAAGCGTACAATATCCAGGCACACATGGTGAATTTCTTTGATTTTTCTGTGCATTGTTCCTATCACTATACTGGGTTTTTTGTTGTTGTTAATCCTCATTGAGGATATTTTTTCCATTGAATTTTAGAGAGAGTAGAAAATAGGGAGGGAAGGTTGGTGGGGGAGGGGGTAGAGAGATATACAAACAAACATCTGTTTGGTTGCCTCCTGCATGTGCCCTGACCCAGGCAGGGAACTAACCTGCAACCCAGGTGTGTGCCCTTGATTGGGAATAGTACGTGACCCTTTGGTGCATGAGTCAACACCCTACTACTGAGAGACACTGGCCGGGGCTCACTGTATTGTTTTTAACACCTGTACCTTAGACCTACAATTATTATTGTCCCCAGATATTTTCCTTGGTATCCCATTTATGCTTTCAATGAGCTTTAGAATTGTTTTATCATGCTCCTAAAAGAAAATATTGATAACATTGCAATTTCAGTGAATATTTACATTAGGGGAATTTATATTTTCAATTCATTCACACCTTCTTTCATGCTTATTCAGTAACATTTTATAACTTCCTTCATATACATTCAGTAAATTTTCTTAAGCTCATGTCTGAAATATTTTTGTTGTAATTGAGTGTGAAAGCTTGCCTTTCATTATATTTTCATATTTTCTATCTTGTTAACATTTGTGTGTTTATCAAAGACCCCAATGGATTATTGTAAGTTATACAGGTTTATTTGCCATTGCATGTCTTCTTAGGTGAAGTGTTATTCAAAGCAACTCTGCTTTCCATGGTACTACTGACAACATCTTAGGACATTTTGAGTTTGTCACTACAAGGAGTTCTATTGTCATGGTGGCTAGAGACTGAGAGGCTGCTGAGCATGCTGCAGTGTACAAGACATGGTTCAATCTTTTGCCTATTCTTTATTGGATTGTTGCTCATTGCATTAGTGAGTTAAGAGTTCTGTATCTATTCTAGATACAAGTCCTTTGGCTATATATGTTTTGCAAATATATTTCCCAGTCTATGGCTACCTTTTCATTTCCTTAACAGCCTTTTGTGAAGAACAAAAGTTTTTAATTTTAATGAAATCTAACTTGTTGATTTTTAACACTTTATAAGCCATGCTTTTTATTTATTTGTTTTTAACTCCAGCTCACTACAATATTGTCATATATTATCTTCTAGAAGTTTCATAGTTTTGCTGTTAGTTTTAGATCCATGATTCATTTCAAGTTAATTTTTGTAAATGATGATTTAAGACTTGAGGTTTATATTTTTGCACATGGCTATCCTATGGTTACAACAACCATTTGTTGAAAATTTTTCCTTTCCCCACTGAATTGCTTTGAAATCTTTATTGAAATTAATTGTTCAATTATGTGTATGTCTATTTCTGGACTTAGCTTTCTGTTCCACGGATCTGTATGACTATGTGTACCCCAATACCACAGGGCTTGGTTACTGTAGTTTTATAATAGGTCTTAGAATCAGGTAGTGTAAGTCTTTTTTTTTTCTTTCTTTTTTTTTCTTGTTTTTTCAGTGTTTCTTTTTTTGCTTAAAGTATTACAAAGGGTATTACATATGTGTCCTTTTTTTCCCCCCCGCCCTTGACAATCCCCTGGCCTCCCCTACCCCCCAGTGTCTTATGTCCATTGGTTATGCTTATATGCATGCATATAAGTCCTTCGGTTGATCTCTTACCCCCCCCTCCCTCCTGCCCCCTAACCCTCCCCGACCTTCCCACTGCAGTTTGACAATCTGTTTGAAGCAGCTCTGCCTCTGTATCTATTATTGTTCAAAAGTTTATAATGGTCTCTATTGTCCATGAATGAGTGAGATCATGTGGTATTTGTCCTTCATTGACTGGCTTATTTCACTTAGCATAATGCTCTCCAGTTCCATCCATGCCGTTGCAAATGGTAAGAGTTCCTTCTTTTTTACAGGAGCATAGTATTCCATCGTGTAGATGTACCACAGTTTTCTAATCCATTCATCTACTGATGGGCACTTAGGCAGTTTCCAGATCTTAGCTATGGTGAATTGTGCTGCTATGAACATATGGGTGCATATATCCTTTCTGATTGGTGTTTCTGGTTGAATCAGGTAGTGTAAGTCTTAATACTTGAATCTTTTAAACAATATTGAATCTATGGCCCAAGAACATAGTCTATCTTCCTGTTTGTTCAGGACTTATTTCTCTCAGCAATGTTTTTAGTTTATAGCTCCTATAAAATTTTGTCAAATTTATCACAAATTATTTCATAATTCTTGAAATTGTCTTAAATAGATTTTTCTGGATTTGGTATTAGTGCTATATTAGCTGAGATTAAAAAAAAATAAGTATTTTTCTTATTGTTCTTTTCTGCTTTTTGAATATTTAGGAGAATTAACAAATGGATCCTTCTTACTCAAAATGTCTTATTCAAATGCTACTCATCCATTTAAGATTATAGGGGAGGAAAGACTTTTCCTCTATCCTCTTAGGTTTTGTGGCTGGGCCTGAGAATTACATTGACCAAGGACAGATTAAGAGGAGAAGAGCATACCAATTTTATTTAATGTTAATATTTTTATGTATACATGGAAGCCTTCATATATAAGAAATGAAGACCCAAAGAAGAAGATGGGCCTGAGAGCTCATATAGTATTTTAGTAAAGAAAGATAAATTATGGAGACATGTCAAGACAAAGGAAAAAGAAGTTTGGACTAGTGTTGGTAAAATGTGGGAAAGTGACCTGGAAACTTATGGAGGAAACTAATGGAAGATACAGGTTATTGTAGTAAGAATGTTTTCTTCCTGGTGCCGTGAGGGCACCTTTGTTATGGGAAATGTTATCCCGCTTTTGGCTAGAGAGAGGGAGGTCAGAGACCCCTTCCTGACACTGTTTCTCCAGTGCCTTCCACTCAGAGTAATCACTGTGCCACAGAGGCAGCTTTGGGACTGGCAGGTTCTGGGCCCTTCCCTTCTTTCTACATGCAGTTTCTCTATACAATGCCAGTAAAGTGAATTGTATAACAATTATTTTTTCCTATTATTCATTTGATAACCACGCTAACTTCCAACACTCTTTATATATTTATATCAAATAGTCATGTTTATATTGAACTTAAAATTCCTATGACTTTAAGTTTGTTTCACTTTCTACCTTTCATATATTTTGAGGGTTTTCTGTATAGCACAAGACAGGATACTTTATATACCTTATACATGGGGCAATGAACTCAGTCACATGCTTGAGTGTTCAAAAACAGGTTTCCAGCCCTAACCGGTTTGGCTCAATGGACAGAGCGTCCGCCTGTGGACCGAAGGGTCCCAGGTTCAATTCCAGTCAAGGGCATGTACCTTGGTTGCAGGCACATCCCCAGTAGGGGGATGTGTAGGAGGCAGCTGAATCGATGTTTCTCTCTCATCGATGTTTCTAACTCTCTATCCCTCTTCCTTCTTCTCTGTAAAAAATAAATAAAATATATTTTAAAAAAACAAAACAGGTTTCCATACCTTACAATATAATTATTTCTCTAAGGCAGAGAAATTTATATTTTAGGATGAATATTGTTTATAATGCTCTGGCCAGTTTAAAGATGGTCTGGCAATTCACAGATGATGAATTATTGAATCACTATTTCTCTGAGATACATGTCTGACAGTCATTTCCTTTGGGGGAATGGTTAGAAGGGAATCATGAGATAACATCAAAAGGAAAAATCAGAACGAGACTGTTTACATTCTTTTTCAACAAACTATAAAGGCACCTGGAATTTATTTTCTAAGGCTTTAAACTTGTACCAGGTGTGATGAAACTGGGGACTCAGTGGCACATATTTTCAAGTAATAGTTTTAAAAATTCTGAATTTCATTCCTACATCATAAAAAATATGCCAAACCCATCTCCTTACAAATGGTTTAGATTATTTTTCAAGGACATTTATGTATCAACATTTTGTTTTAATTGACATTTTTCTGGCTCTTTTCAAATACTTATAAACCTTCTTTTAATTTATTCTCATCTATTTAATGTTTTGCCTAGGATTAGCTATAAAGTTGTGGCTGTTTTCCAGATTATGGGCCTGTTTTCCAGATTATTTGTAATATAAATAAACCCTGACCCTAAGAATTGACTATACTTTTTATTGAAAGAATTGATCACTTTGCTCTTCCTATGGAAGGCCAAGCCAGTTTCCTCTTTAAAATCAAAATATTTATCCCAACCATCCTACATCCCATTGCATGGTGAAGCAAAACTCAAGTCCATCAAAAAGAAACAAAAGTACTTCGTTGTAGAACTTTAACAAAGGCCTTTAGAAAATCATACCCTTGCCACCCCTCAGTATACCCACCCACACTTGTGGGCTTAACTGATTCTCTCCTCAAATGTCCTTTCAACCTCCTAAAGAACTCAAGGATTTTAGTCAGGTTGTCTTTGGTCTGATTTATGAACTCTTCCTTGGCCAGCCAGGTGCCGGCCATAGCCCACAATTCATAATCTGTCGGCAGGAGTGATGGCCCACCTCCAGAGGTGAAGCTGACAGTTCTTCCGCATGCAGCCCGTACACAGACTGTGTGCCGCGCAGTGATCTATGTGAGGTGGACTGAAGAGCACATTAACCTCTCAGCACACCCCCATTTTCACTGTGGCTCTTTTCTTTTATGCTCTTCATTTTTCTTCATAAAAGGCCAGCCTGATGAATAACACCACATCCAATCACTAGTAAGCAGATGGCTCGGAATCCATCGAAGGTGAGGTTCCCAGTAAATTTCAGAGCAGCTCAACCTTCAAACCTTTGTTGTATGGAATGCCATTCCGCGGGTATAAAGTTTCAGTTCTGCAAAATGAGTACATTCTAAATAGATTGTAGAGAATTGCTATACAGCGCCGTGCCTCTAATTAACGATACTGTATTGTGCACTCAAATTTTTTAAGAGAGTAGATCTCATGTTAAGTGTTCTACCACAATAAGAAGGAAGAAAGGTCACTGGAACTGAGAATAGTTGTTTCTGTTTTGGTTTTGGGGTTCCTCAATGATGTAGGTTTGTTGTGTAAAGCTTGATAGTAAATACTAGGTCCGATTTTGTTTCATTGCTGTGATTTCTGACTGTGTGTACTTTGGATTATTTTTGCAGAGAGATTAAATATCTGCTTTTCAGGTGGGGATAGTGCTGTGGGAGGCATCAGTAACCTGGGGCTGGTGAAGCCAGTCTGGCCAGCAAGGCAGGAGCACACACCTGCAGGGATCTTGAGTAGAGGCATGAGAAAGGTGAGCCCAGGAGAGGCATCAGGCACCAAATCCTGCCAAGACTTTCCAATCTGTCTGTGTAAGGACTGTGGATGTTTTTAAGGTTGACCTAAGCTCCCCACGGTTAACTGTCTGCATCATTTTTTTTAGTCTTTTGTGTACAAACTACATTGGAGTAAAAGTCAAGTTTTAGAGTTTTAAGGAGGAGATAATTGAATTAAAAATAAAAGGAATGGGGCATAGAATTCATTCCAGGCACGTGGTAACCAAAGAAGCCAAATTGAGACCATCTGATCGCTAAAAGATGTCAGTCACTGAAGGTGGTAGGGTATGGGGAGAAATTTGGTTTTATTTATTAGTATTTTTTAAATGATGAACACTGGGTTGTTTCAAGAAGGAAAGAAAGGACGTGATAAATGAAAGACTAATGGTGCATGAAACAAAAGGGTTAATTTTTTAAAGAATGGCTCGATCAGTACTTCTCACGCTTTAATATGTCTTGTTAAAATGCAGATTCTGATTTTGTAGGTCCAGGGAGAGGCCTGGGATTCTGCTTTTCTAACAAGAATCCAAGTGATGCTAATGTAACCTTCAGGGCACCTAGAATCAGACTGGGAGACCAAGTGGACACATCCACCACTAGTCATGGTTGTTTCAGCACCTACTATATAGAAGATAGCACCATAAACACAGATAAGTGCTAGCAAGATACTTTCCAATAAGCGCAATTTAAACACAGACTTCAAGGCTGCCATGCATGCTGAGTGCTGAGATGACTCTTCGTTAGGCAGGATAAACGGTGTTGATCAGTTAGTTCAGGTGAATAACACACTTACAACGTTTTTTAAAAGACTATTAGTTCTCAAGTAGTTAAGAAAATATAAACGAACAGCAGAGAAAATGAGTCAAAACCATCAAGGGCTATTGCAGTTTCAGTTTAAAAATGCTGCTGTTTTTAGGTACCCATGCCCACAGCTACACTGACAGATCCCAGCAGAGAAAATGGGCTCTTGCTTATTATCTCACCTTCCTCCATCCCTTTGGAAAGTCTGACGTGCATTCTAGCTTAGCATTTTTGTCTTTGTGTTTCTGGGGGAAAGGCGTTTTAATAAGTTTAAAGGTGTGTGGCCTTGTACTCAACTGGCTCTACACCCCTTTCATTCTCCTGCACATTTCTTTGGTTGAAAGGTAGAGAGTAGCTCTTATGTTTTAAAGATAACTTGAGAATGACCTGATGAGGACATTAAATGTCTCCCTAAGCAAACAGGAACAGGAATCCTCTTTAATTAAAAAAAGCATAAAAAAATGATAAATGTATTATCCGGTTTTCTCCATACATCCTTGGACCTGCTGGCATGGCACAGTGTAATAGAGTGTTATATGCTTATCACGGCCTATACTGTTTGATCTTCTGAAGTTTTTGACAGTGAAGTGGAGGGCCTTAATCTTTACTTTTAATGCAGACAAAATTAATACAAATTATTTTATAACATCCCTTATCATTATAGATTGGGGGATTATATATGACTTATAGAATTACCTGTGCATTGCTATTCTCTGTACATTTTGCAACCTCCTATAAATCCATAATTATTTTAAAATAAAAGGTTTTTTAAAATGAAGGGAAAATAACAGAATTAAAATACACAATGATTGTAACATGTGCACCTGTAAGTTGGGATGACTCAAGGAGTTAATGCCCTGAGGTTCCTGTGTTCTCCAGAGTGGGGGAAGGTACTGAACACAATCAGGCTTCGTTAGGGTCAGCATGTGGGGATTCCTAAAGCACGCACTAAAAGACTAGAAGGGCATCTAACTTCCGGACTAGTAGGTCCTCAGGCAGATGTTTCAGATGAAATTGCTTGGGAATCTGCAATAGGATCAAGGGAGTCTCCTGTCCATGAGATCACAGACACAGGAACAAGCAGAAATGCAAGTTCATAAGCTGTGCCGTGAAGCTAAAATTGAGAAAGGACTCCCGAAAGTCAGATTTCTGTGGAAGGAATTAAAAATACTGAGGTGGCCTGCCCAGTGTGGCTCAGTGGTTGAGTGTTGACCTATGAACCAAACAGTCACAGTTGATTCCCAATCAGGGCACATGGCAGGGTTTCGGACTAGATCCCCAGCAGGTGGCACGCAGGAGGCAGCCAATCAATGAATCTCTCTCATCATTGATGTTTCTATCTCTCTAGCCCTCTCCCTTTCGCTCTCTGGAATTAATAAAGGCGTTTTTTAAATGCTGAGGCAATGTATTTTTCGAAATGGAATTGGGTTCATAATCCAACCAAGGGCAGAATTCTGGAGTGCTTAAAGTGCAAGGGAAAACCAAGACTTGGTCAGATAGCCAGATCATTTCAACTCAGCAAGGTGATAGGTAATGCGTACTGACCTAGACATTTAGTTCTAAGCTTTAAATGCATGTTGGGGGGATGGGTCCTATTCCTTTAGTTTTTTAAATTGAGACATAATTTATATAACATAAGTGCTCCACTTTAAAGTATTAATTCATTATTTTTGTAGTATATACACTGTGTTGTGCAACCATTTCCACCACCTAATTTCAGAACATTTTTGTCACCCCAAAATGAAACACTGTATATATTTGTGCTCTGTCTACTTCCTCATTCTCCCCTTCCCTGGCAACCACTAATCTACTTTCTGTCTCTGTGGATTGGCCTACTCTGGACATTTCATACCAATGGAATCATACAATATGTGGCCTTTTGTGTCTGGCTTCTTTCACTTAGTATAAAGTTTTTCAGGTTTAATCATGTAAGACCACTCGACTCCTTTGTATGGCTAAAAAAGTTCTATTGTGTGGATAGACTTTTTTAAATCATTTATCGGTTCATGGAAATTTGGGTTGTTTTCACTTTTTGCCTATCTATAATATGCAAAGTGTCCCCTTGGGAGTTCAACCAGGAGACCAGGAGTTTGATTGCTCACTATGACGTGTACTGACCACCGGGGAATGGCTCAGAACAAAGGAAGGCCCTGATCACCAGCCAGGCCTAGGGATCCTACCCGTGCATGAATTTTGTGCACCGGGCCTCTAGTTCTGAATAATGTTCCTGTGAACATATGTTTTCAGCCCTTGTGAGTGTGCACCTAGGAGTGGCAGTTCCAGGTCCTGCGATAATTCTCTTTGTCTTTTTTTTTTTAATATATCTTATTGATTTTTTACAGAGAGGAAGGGAGAGATATAGAGAGTTAGAAACATCGATGAGAGAGAAACATTGATCAGTTGCCTCCTGCCCACCTCCTACTGGGGATGTGCCCGCAACCAAGGTACATGCCCTTGACCGGAATCGAACCTGGGACCCTTGAGTCCGCAGGCCGATGCTCTATCCACTGAGCCAAACCAGTTACGGCCTCTTTATCTTTTTGAGGAAGAGCCTGTCTTCCTCATTGGCCACACCATTTACACCCCCCACTAACCATGTGTGAAGGGTTCCATCTATTTCCACATCCTCACCAACATTTATTTTACTTTTGCTTTAAAAATAGTCATCATCGTGGGTGTGAATTGGTATCTCATTGTGGTTTTTATTTGCATTTTCCTAGTAAGTAATGATGCTGAGCATCTTTTCATGTGTTTGTTGGTCAATTGTATGTCTTCTCTGGATATACACATTTTTAATCTTTTGCTCTTTTGAAAGTTGTGTTGTCTATTTCTTGTTATGTGTTCTTTATGTATTCTGGATACTAGACCCTTATCAGACATGATCTGGAAATACTTTCTTATTCTTTGTGTTGTCTTTTCATGTTCTTGGTACTATCCTTTGAAGCATAAGCATTTTAAATGTTGATGATGTCCAATTTATCAGTTTTTTTCTTGGTGGCTTGTGTTTTGCTATTCTATTATAAAGCTCTTTTTATTTAAATAAGATGCTGTTTTTATTTTCAATTCTTGTTGTCTCCCAGTTACCCATAATTTATTTAACTTTTAGAGAGCTGAGAGCTATAATGTAGAAAGTAACCTGTCTCAGTCATAAGATGGTGTATTAGTTTCCTATAGTTTCTGTAACAAAGTGCCATAAACTTGTGGCTAAAACAACACAAGTTTGTTATCCTGCAGTTCTTTAGTTTAGAAGTTGGAGGTGGGTCTTACGGGGCTAACATCAAGATGTCATCTGACCTATGCTTCTTTCTGGAGGCTCTAAGGAAGAATCTGTCTCTGACCTTCTCAGCTTCCGGAAGTCACCCACAGTTCTTGGCTTTTGGTTCTTCCTCCATCTGTGAAGCCAATGGAGTTGGACTGAATCCTGCTCATTTTGGATCACTCTAACCTCCTCTTCTGCCTCCCTTTTTCACTTTTGAAGGGCCCTTTTGATTACAGTGGGCTCACCTTGATAATCTGAGATAATCTCTCTATTTTAAGGCCAGTTGATTAGAAAACTTAATTCCATCTGCAGTCTTACCCCATTTGCCATGTAAATGGGTGATTCATGGATTCTGGGCATTAGGAGGTGGGCATCGGCTAGTATTCCGTGTACCGCAGATGGCTTTACTACTAATGCTAGAGACTGCATACAGCTGCTGGCAGCTATGGAAGTGCAAGGACTCAGAAAGAAATTGACTATAACTATGTTTGGTCTTGTCTCTACAGCCCTATCTGGGTTGTGGAACTGGTTATAAAGGCAGAAAGCTTAGTAAATACGCTTTTTTCTCTCTCTCTTAGTGAGCCTGTTTTATAATCTCTGAACCAGAAGTTTCTGTTCTTGTAATCCTGGAGGAAAGCAGCTCAGAAATTTGGCATTATGCATAGTGATCTTAAAACTGGCTTTCTAGAAATGGCTTATGTGGACAGGTACTTCCTTAGGGGCCGCATGGGACAGTAGAGAGAGCATGAGCTTTGCATTAAGGTGGACCTGGGACCAGGTGTCAGCTCACCTGCTTGATTAGAAAAGTCCACTGGAATTCAACTCTATCCAGAAAATTAGATTTTTATGAAAACATATGAAACTCTGCATTTGTTTGGTAGCATATTTCAAATATCTCTGAAAGGCAGATGGATGCTTTTTAAAAAAACGAGAAAAATTGGTGCTTAGAGTTCCTAATTTACAATTAGTCATACTGTCTGCTAAATGCTAATGTCTTTAGAAACACGTGTCTGACATATGCATTTTAAAATCAGTGTGCTGTGTGATGCTCCAGGTGAAAAGGCTCTCCCTACGCTAAGGCCATTTAAGACTCCACTAAGAGGCCAGCATGAATTCCATCAGGGCCTTCCTTTGTTTGAAAGGAAAGTGAGACAGAGTACTTGTTCACTGCTAAGCTTCCTCACCTGGCTCTCCTGCCCAAGAATCTATTGCCACGTCTAGACAAGCAGGAAAAAGACTCAAATATAAAGATAAATAGAGCAGCCAAGGGTGCTCCAGTAACATTCATAGAATCTGAACATTTCTCTCTCTTTCGGCATCAAGGCATCTTTATCTTGGAATATCTGGGTTGTAAAAACTAAGATGATCATTAAAGAGGGCAGGAAGCAATTTAGGAAGTGCCCTGTGTCTCCAGGACAGAAGCTTTGCAGCTACACACAGTAATTTATGTTGATGAATTGCAGTTGTCAGAGTGTCCAAAGCACTTCATGAGATCCGTTCCCAGGTCTGTAGTTCTCATTCATGCATTCTGAGGTATAAACCGCTGTTTAAAAAAGCACAGCAAGCTTCTGGGGATATTCCCTGAATTGTCACAACCTGGTCTAAGATTAAGCAAAAGTGAGAGTGATAATAGACTATTATTAAAGTTTCCTTTCCCCCACAAAATCTATAAGGATCTTAAGATGGAAAGATTTCTTAGAGAAAGAGACCATTATTTTAAATTTGGATTTCCAAGAAAGAAAACAAAATGTCATAAAAGTGGAGAAATTGATTCTAAAACATAGGGAAATACATACATAGTAACAAAAAGTAGGAGAGGCAGTGGGAAGTTAAGGTAGTAAACCAAGAATTAAAAATTGCTGAAAATGGCAATGAAAAGTACACAAAAATCACAGAGTAAGTTCTGTATGTCACAGTGCCATGCCTAGTGAAAAAGTGATAGATAAAATCTCCATTCAAACCAGAGCCCGCAAACTTGGGTTCTAATAATCCATGATGCCATGGTATCCCTTAGCTGTTGGCACAAAGATGCTGTGTTTCATGCTCCCTCCAAACACCAGGTATAAAACCACAATTGTTTATATTGCTCACACGGCTGCAGCTCAGGT
The DNA here is from genome assembly GCF_014108235.1 of Myotis myotis. NCBI lineage: Eukaryota > Metazoa > Chordata > Mammalia > Chiroptera > Vespertilionidae > Myotis > Myotis myotis. Next base: position 50,803,480 of record NW_023416315.1, read on the forward strand.
AACATTTGGCTAAACTAAAACTGGACTGTTTCACAGCACCTGTAGGTCCCTGCTTGGCCTCCTAAAGTAGCACTCGCCAACCTTTCAAACCTCACAGGCCACCAGTGGTCCACGGACCAACGGTTGGCGACCACTGTCCTAAAGTCGACGGTGGGACATGTGGATGACCTCACTCCTCATGTCTCCCCTTGGACTTGGAGCTGGCATATTCTCAAGATGGCAGCAGACCATGCAGACAGGAAGCAGAGCCTCCAGGGCCTCTGAAGGCCTGAGGACTGGCCTGTCATCATGCCCTCTCCATCCACTGAGCACTGGCCAGAACAGTCACAGGGCCAAACCCATGCAAGGGGCTTAGAATTAGAAGTACACTCTGCTCTCAATGAAAATTCTTTAAAAATTGACACAAGGTCTGTATTCAAAAAAGTCTTGACTGTAAAACCCTGGCCAGATGGCTCAGTTGGTTGGAGTGTCATCCCGTGCATCAAGAGGTTGTGGGTTTGGTCCCCAGTCGCAGTGCGTACAGGAGGCGACTAATTATCTCTCTCTCATCAATAAATATATCCTCAGGTGAAGATTTAAAAAAAACGAGTCTATTTAAAAAAAGTCTCGGCTGTAGCTACTAATGTAATATAAGTACATTTATAATGTTTTTAAGTAAAAATTTGGGGGGAAAAAAACTTTAATATATTTTTTATTAAGATATTACATATGTGTCCTTATCCCCACGTTACCCCCTACCCTCCCCCACCCCCCGCTCATGCCCTGACCTCCCCCCCCCCCCCCCCCCCGTTGTCCGTGTCCATTGGTTAGGCCTATATGCTTGCATATAAGTCCTTTGGTTGATCTTTCCCCCTTACTCCCACCCTCCCCTACCTTCCCTCCAAGGCCCAACAGTCCAATCAATGCCTCTCCGTCTCTGGATCAGTCCTTGTTCATCAGTTTATGTTGTTCATTATATTCCACAAATGAGTGAGATCATGTGGTATTTATCCTTCTCTGACTGGCTTATTTCACTTAGCATAATGCTCTCCAGTTCCATCCATGCTGTGGCAAATGGTAAGAGTTCCCTTTTCTTCTTCCTCTTCTTAAAGAATACCTTTCAGCATTTCATATAATGCTGCTGTGGTGGTGATGAACTCCTTTAGCTTTTTCTTATCTGTGAAGCTCTTTATCTGACCTTCTATTCTAAATGATAGCTTTGCTGGATAAAGTAATCTTGGTTGTAGGTTCTTGCAATTCATCACTTTGAATATTTCTTGCCACTCTCTTCTGGCCTGCATGGTTTCTGTTGAGAAATCAGCTGACAGTCGTATGGGTACTTCCTTGTAGGTAACTGACTGTCTTTCTCTTGCTGCTTTTAAGATTCTCTCTTTGTCTTTTGCTCTTGGCATTTTCATTATGATGTGTCTTGGTGTGGTCCTCTTTGGGTTCCTTTTGTTTGGGGTTCTCTGCGCTTCCTGGACTTGTAAGTCTATTTCTTTGACCAGGTAGGGGAAGTTTTCTGTCATTATTTCTTCAAATAGGTTTTCAATATCTTGCCCTCTCTCTTCTTCTGGTACCCCTATAATTCTGATGTTGGTACGCTTGAAGTTGTCCCAGAGTTTCCTTACACTATCTTCATATTTTTGGATTCTTTTTTCTTTTTTCTTTTTCGGTTGGGTATTTTTTTTTTTTTTTAAATATATTTTATTGATTTTTTACAGAGAGGAAGGGAGAGAGATAGAGAGCTAGAAACATCGATGAGAGAGAAACATCGATCAGCCGCCTCCTGCACATCTCCTACTGGGGATATGCCCGCAACCCAGTACATGCCCTTGACCGGAATCGAACCTGGGACCCCTCAGTCCGCAGGCCGACGCTCTATCCACTGAGCCAAACCGGTTTCGGCTGTATTTCAAATCTTTGACTTGATTCTTGGGATCCTCTTGTCTGCTGTTGGATCTCTGTATATTATTCTTTATTTCAGTCAGTGTATGCTCAATTTCTAGTTGGTCTTTTTTCACATCCTCCAGGGTCTCACTAAATTTATTGGCAGTTTCCATAAAATTCTTGAAAAACCTTATAAATGTGGTTTTAAACTATATATCCAGTCGTTTGCTTTCCTCCATTTCTGTCATTTGTGACCTCTTTGTCTCCGCATTTTTTATGCTTCCCTGTGTTGGTAGAGTGGTTTTGTGTGCTGGGTGTCCTGTAGGGCCCAGTGGCTCAGCCTCCCCAGTTACCTGAAGTGGACACTCTTGGTGCACCCCCTTGTGGGCTTTGTGCACACACAGTTATGCCTTGATTGTAGTTATGCCCTGTTGTAGTTATGCCTTGATTGTTGTAGGATCACTGGGAGGAATTGACCTCCAGGCCAATTGGCAGTGAGAATCGGCTGTGTCTGCAGTGGGAGAACTTCTGTGCTGAAGACACCCTTCTGGGGCAAGACTTGCTTCAGTGGGGCTTTGGTGCTCACTGAGTCTGCGCCCTGAGTGTGTCCCTTATGGATCTGAGGAGTTGTAATCTGGATGGTCCCACTCTGACCACTGGGTACACTGGCTCTTGGATCTAAGGAGGTGCTAATTTAGCCTCTGCCTGAGGTTACCCAGCAGGAGCTATGAAGAGAACTGCAGATTCCCCTTCCTTTTTTGTAGTTTGGAGGTGCCCAGATGAGGCCCAGCTGTGAAGCAATGCAAGCTGCTGTGGAGCCTTGGGCCTTCTCTTGGAAGTTCTGGGTCTGTCTGGCCCAGCTGCAATTTGTTAGGTAATTTTCAGGTTGCAAAGGGCCAGGGCATTCATATGCAAAAGCCCCTGCCGCAGCCTGGGTGGGGCGGGTCTCAGGGAATCAAAGGGCAGAGCAAGCAGCTATGGCTGATCCTCAGCCCTGCCCTAAGGGGCCATGTGACTCAGTGTCCCAGTAATCGCTGCAAGCACCTCTGAGGGAAAGCCGCCCTCACGTTCCGAGTTCTGCCTGCTGCCAGACAGTCCAGTTTCTCCCCGTATGAGTCCTGGGTCCCCAGAGACTTCCCGGAACCAGAGTTCAGAGCAGTTGGGAGCTTGTGATTCCCTCCCGATTCAAAAAGACAGCCGCGTCCTCAGGTGCCAGCCCTTGCCACGTACGCCTCGGTATCTCTGCACTCCACCTCCACAGCTCCTCTGAGTCTCAGTGTGCTTTTCTCTTTCCTTCTAGTTGTAGAATTTCCACTCAGCCAGCCTTCCTGTAGTTCTGGATGATGTCCATTTTGTCTTTTCGTTGTATTTTTGAAGTTGTTGTGGGAGGCAGCAATTTCAGGTGTTTACCTATGCCGCCATCTTGGTTTCTCCACCGAAAAAAAACTTTTTAAAATAACTGATGCATCAGAAATCTTAACCTAAGGAACAGAAATACCTTTTAGCCTTAACATCTCCATTCCCTAATTTTTCTACTAAAAACGATCAAGTTATAGAAACATTCATATTTGTATTCCTTTTTTAAAATTTTGTCAACTTTCACCTATAGCTGTAAATACTTGAAAATGTTTGTTGGTGAAATGAATAAATGGAGCTATCTTAGCCAGAAGAATTGATATCGGTGCTTTGCTAATTGAGCTCCCAGATTAAGCCATTATCTATCCAACCATTTTCAAGACATACTTCCGCACATGTGCCATTGAGAACATCAATCCACATAAGTAGTTCAGAAAAATAATTTAAAATCTTGGTTTTGCTAACAAAGGATTAGAAGATACCATCTTAGTGGGGCAACAGCATAATGTAAGTTGAATGCAAAAGTATTTTATTTCAATTCCCACTTCAGAATGCTCTATCATATTAGTCAAGTATTCCTAAAGTGCTCTATCATATTTGTCAAATATCCCTAAAATATTGCTTCCATCCAGTCATTTCTCATAAGAAATTATGCAGTGGTTCTCTATTGACTAGTAGTCTAGAACAGCCGTGGGCAAACTACGGCCCGCAGGCCAGAGCCGGCCCGTTTGAAATGAATAAAACTAAAAAAAAAAAAGACCGTACCCTTTTATGTAATGATGTTTACTTTGAATTTATATTAGTTCACACAAACATTCCATCCATGCTTTTGTTCCGGCCCTCCGGTCCAGTTTAAGAACCCATTGTGGCCCTCGAGTCAAAAAGTTTGCCCACCCCTGGTCTAGAACGAGAATCTTTCTTGATCTGGTTCTTTCTAGGCTCATCAATCCTGTCTCTTGAAAGACAATGTCACTTTGCAGAATCATAAATATTACCGGTGACATATGAGAGTACTTGTGGAATACTGCCTAAATGGGCTGTAGATGGACCATCTCTTTTCCCTATACTTGAACATCCAAAACTACAAATTTTTCACAGAAGGCAGAGTGGTGCACTGTAAATAATATTTGCTTTAAGATGAGTATTAGGTTTTAGGGAAAGACTAGAACAGCCAGAGACAGGAAAAATATTGTGGATAGTAACTATGGCTTAGTCAGATATAGACAAAGAGTGTCTTGTCCTAAACTTCGGTGCCAATTCTCAAACTCAAAAGTAAATTCAGAAAGAATGTGTTACCCATAATTGCAACAGGCTGTATCTCATTTAGAATAAATCATGATGGCTTGGCAGGGTAAAGGACTTTGTAACTTCTAATATTCATGATGGTTGCATTTGAAGGTAGTATGATTAATGATTCTTTAAAATAATATCAATTAAATGTCACTAATTTGGAATGTGTTATTATTAATCAAACCTTTTCTTATCTAAAGAGAAGGATTTGCATGGCAGGTTAACAGTGGGTCATTTACACTATTTAGATAAATTATTTTAAAGAATTTTAGGGTACATTTACTTTCTTAAATGAATTCATTTATAGGTATTCAAATTTGTCAGTTATGCCTTTCTGCAACTCCACCTCCCACAAATTTTGCTGTTTCTAAATCTCTAACCGGACTCTGAATAAACATTTCATAACTTCAGGACTTCATAAATAAGAATATTTTGCACCACTCTCAGGGCTAAGATGAACTGTGGCCTGTGCACGCAACCTGATTAGAATTTTCTATTTTGTCCCTTTAGACTGTTTTCTGAGCTGATTTGGTTGAACTAACTGACTTTTCATGCAGCACCACTCTCAAATCTGTTTAACTGAAAAGTTTCTGGCTGTGATACTCAGGAATAGAGGTGTGGCTCACCTTGCATTGGATGTTCACTTTTCCTTCTCCCACTGAAGCTCTTCTGGCTGCAAGTCTTTAAAAAATGGGCCACTAGAGAAATGCAAGGTGGTTTGGAAAATGATCTATGGTTGGGTGCTTTGTTGTGGGTTTGCATCATTTTGCGATATTTTAAATGCCGTTAGGTAAGCCTACAACTTAAACAGGGTATTCAAGTTTAGAGATGGTAACTGCTAACTTTTGGGTTTCTTTCATGACCAGCAGTAGAAAGACAGTTTCTCTCAATACTACCAATTCCTGAGGCCCCAGGGAAGATGCTTTGCCTAGCCAGCCTTTGGTCCAGAAACTCACAGAACTATGGACGGTAAACAGCCAACTCCCCTCTGTGTCCAGACAGACAGACTTTAGAAGGCTATTTGTTCCCACTGCATGTGCCCCACCTGAGCAGGTGACCTTTGTTTTTCTTCTGTGTTTACTACTCTAGTGACCCTGGTAATTGATTGACTGAATTTAGCACTTTCTGATTTTATGATCTTCCAAAATCTTTAGCTTTTCTGTTTTCCCATCGTTCAAGTGTTCTATTTGTCTTTCCCAATAGTGAAGCCATCCTCAGAATTATGATTATAAAACAGTAATATTCATTCTGGTAGGATCAAATGTAGAATTCTATTGTAGGGAGAATTCCTTTCTTTCTACATCTGTCTGTTAGTACATAGGGACCTAATCACATGAACCCAGCGAGCTTTCATGAGAATCTCAGAATCTGCTCCTGTGGCATCCAGAAGATATCAACAGCCATCTGTGTTGCCTCCTTTTGGCAGTTCAGCTGGGTGTGTTTTTTTCCTTTCCCCTTCACATTTGAGTTTAAGCTCCTTTTATCTCACTTACAGGTTTCTTGCCAAATATTTTCCTGTAGTGCATTTTGAGGCAGAAACCCATCCTTTGTGTAAAGCCGGCACCTGGTGAATTGTTAGCTTCTTATCATCTTTTTCCCCTTGGCATCGTTTTCTTTCCTGAAGGGCAGCATCATTAAAGTAACACAGTGTCTCTAATATCATAAGTCCCATCAGATCTCCTTGCTCTGAGGAAAAATACCCAAAATACATAAGAGATCTCTCACCTCTTCATGGGACTTCTCAGCAAACTGGCAACTGTCTTCTGGGGGTTTTACTGAGCAGTTAGCAATCTTTAGGCAGAGTGACCAGTGGAGGCTAATGCGTTTATTGGGCGGGATATTGGGAGCTCTGTGCCCTTGCAGTGTGAACACAGTCCACTCGCTTCTCCCTTGCACGGTTCCTGGAACGGAAGGGAGCTCCACCAGCTGCCTGCATCCTCTCCATCCCCATCAACTGACTCCAGTGGGGGGAAGGCAGAGAAGACATCCGTCACTCTAAGCTCTGACTTCCCATTTGTTTTGTTCAACCCCTTAATTACACTTTAGAGTCGCAGATTTTCAGTTAAATCTCATGAACTCCAATATTTAGACATGCACATAAGAAGGAAAATGGTCACTGGGGGGTAGGGGAGGCCAGGGGATTGTCAAGGGCGGGGGGGAAAAAAAGGACACATATGTAATACCCTTTGTAATACTTTAAGCAATAAAAAAAAAAAAAAGAGGGGAAATGGTAACAAATATCTGCCAAAATGAGATCAAGGTAAGTCCTTTTCTCAGAAAGATGGCTGTGATTACCAAATAGCACCAGCTATAATTTTGCCTTTTTAGAAATAGTGAGTGCATATTGTATAGAAAGGAGAAGTAGAAGGTTTTTCTTATTCTTTTCTAAAAGCAGTGTGGCCGGGCAATGGCCTCTGGAGGCCTCCAGGTCCCGGAAGAATGTCCCTATTTGCCTTTGAGGCCACAGCACCCGCAGCTTCCAGCAATGATCATGTGCTTGCCATCGTTCTGACCTCACTGGGCATATTGAATTAGTGAGGACTTTGAGTCCGGTCCATGTGCAAGGCGTGGTTTTAGGAGGCAGGAAAATAACACTCAACATGTACTGAGCTCGTGTTCATGTGCTGAGAAGGCAGGCTGAGTCTTGGGGAGGAAGGACAGGTGTGTGTTTTGCATGTGGAGATGTAACCTCTGTGGGTGAGCTCTAATTTCCAAACTAGGAATCACGGCAATACTTACTCCATCCAGTTGCTGGGAGGATTGTAAGAGTTCTTTCAAGTAAAGCTATAGCCAATGCGTAGCTCAACAATGCAGAACTAGCTCTCAAGTTAAGAAAACAAGAAAAGGCAGTTTCTACCACATACCCGTCACAAAGTAGGCACTGAGAGTACAAACAAAGTCATTGGTGATCCCGGGACAGTCTCAGGGGAGTAATGGGTGGAACCTCCATGCAGCTGGTTGTAGAATGAATGGAAATGGAAGAGTAGATAACTCCAACGTTTGGGCTCTAAGTGGGGAAGAGAGACGGATTGATAGCTGAAAGGAGCTCAGAGTGGGGCAGGGCATGGATGAGTTCAAGATGGCAGAGCCTTGGACAGATCTGAGTATTCACTGAAATAACGAGATGGGAAGAAACAGGAGAGAATGGTGGCGAAACTGTGAGAGGTCAGGGCCAACAGGATCCAGAGTGTCCAGACAGAGATGTTTGCTTTGTATGGTGACCAGAGGAAGGGAGGTAGTGGGTGGATGGAATTAATAGACATTGGAGTGAATGTTGGCAAGATGCTGAGGCAGTATTATTACTTTAGTTAAAAGAATATAGAACCTGAGAGATGAGAGACCCGGGAAATATAGTAATGGAATGGAGGTAAGGAAAGTCGTAGGAATATATTTCAGAAATTAAAATTGAAGTTTAAGCTGTACCATAGGGACAATATCTTTGGTAAACCCAAGGTGTGGAAGTGGAGTGTCAGGCCAGATCTCTGAGACCAGTGGCCTAAAGGACAGAGAGACTTAACAGGTCACTGAGCACAAACTTACACCTTTCACAATCAGAGATTGGACTTCCGCCCTACTGTTCTTACTAGCCATATATCAGGCATGTTGCCAATTTCCTTTTCAAATCTGGAATCAAATAAAGCAGAGCAGTGACCCAAACTTTCCACTAATTACTGCACCAAGCTCTTATGACTATGTATTATTTATACTGGCTGTTTAGGCTTAAGAGAATTTAAGGAGAATTTAAACATATATGTGTATAACCATAGGCATGATAAATGTTATGATTAATGGTCTATTGTAGTAGGCAAACTTTTAGAATTATTGTTACTATTCCAGAAGATATTCCCTGGTTCCTGTAAGATATTTGAGAGACATTTTCCCTGATAAGAGAAATAAGGGTAAATTACTGTTTATTGATTATATAGCAAACCTTGCCTCCCTTCACATAAGCAATGTCTCTTCTCCTAACTGCCTAATGGGAAACTTTACTGGGATGTTTCCTCCAGTAGTAAAACCACTGAGCCACAGAGAAAGTGCTGTTTACATCCAGGGAGAGAAACACCTTGAAACCAGCTGAGAAGAGGCAGGAATTCTCCATTGATGCTATGCTAACATGAAAAGCTTAACTATTTGTAATACTTTAAACAATAAAATAAAATTTTTTTAAAAAAGAAAAGCTTAACAAAACACTTAGTTTATCAGAAACACAAGAACGTTCCTTAAAGTTCCATCCTGGACAGTACTTTACAGATCAAAGGAAGGTAATGGAAGTTGCTAATGATCTCAATGGTAAGGAAACAGATGAGAGGGACCAAATGGGAAGCAAGGATCTAGCCACTGGGGACAGTGCTTCCTTCCCCCTGGTGCTTGTGGACACACCTGTGTCAGATGGCCTAGAGGCAGTAGGTTCTAGAGAAGGGATTGGTGTGGTTCAATCAGGATCAACTAGTTAAGGAAATGCTGAGTTCTATGAAAGGGTTCTCTTTTGAAGTCAGTGAAAGACCCTTGATTTGAGAGCTCAGGGAGAATCAACACAAAGGAGGCGTGGGTTTGGTTGTGCTTTGGCTTTCTGGGTGGGTTATCGGTCACCTAGATACAGCCTGGGTGGGTGTTTGTAGAGAAGACACCACTTTCAGGTCTGCATTTTTTTCATGAGCACCAAAATCATTCTCAGTCTGTATGCTGGTTGCTTTATTTAGATATTCATTTATTCACTCAATAAATATTTATAGTGAGTCCACTGTGTACTTGGCACTATGCTAAGTATACAGGTATAACGGAAAGCAAAACAAACCTGGTCTCTCGTGGGCTTATGTGATCCAGAGTAGGAAGCAAACTGTAGAAAAATAATAATTTTAATATTCTTATTTTTGTATAATGTAAACAATTAGGGAGGCACTTTTAGGGACTTTTTTTCATTGGAGTTTCTTGGATTGGCAGACTATTCTACTAGTTGAGACAAGCTCTAAGTATAATCATAAAATAACCTTCCTCCCTTCATTTTCATAATGTTCTTTGTCCATAACACCAAGGCCCTAAATGCGCGCGCACACTGAGCCCTGAATTCCAGCTGCGAGCCCTGCCAAGCTGTACTATAATGTCAGACTCGAGCTAGAGAACATAGCAAATCTATGAAAAACAAATTGGGATTGCACCTTCCAACATTCTTGCCTGCTTATTCCAGGGTCCCCTACCTTTTTTAACACGTTGAGCGCCAAGCCTGTTTTGTCTTCCTTTCCGTTTAGCCCGCGATATCCGATTTCACCAATATGCTAGCGGCCGGAGACTGACGAGGTACAAACGGAAAGTATAGTGTCAGGCACTGGTGACTGACATGCGCTTAACGTGTTAAGTCATAACTATTTTTAATAAACATAAAAAGGATACCCTGAATGTCTGAATTCTCACAGAAAAAGAGATTAACATAATTAAAATTTTAAGAATAATTTTTTCAAACTACACACTTCCCACTCTACCCCCATAATTAGTCTTGTACAAAATAAAGCTCATGAATGCCTTTGTAGATTGCAGTACTTTGGCACTTTTCATAATTTTTACAGAATGTTTTTAAACATTCAAGTGTATTCAAAGGGACAGATTTATGAAATCCTAGCATGGCAATTAAATGGACCCAGGAGAAATTTACTGTAGACTTTAAAAAAGAGGTCTTTCAGGCGTATTTTTTCTTTCCTGTTGTGATTACACTGTCTCTTACATCGTAAATGGCATAATTAGCTATATGGGAGGAACCTAGACTATTCTGCTACCTTTGCATTTCCTTTTTATGGCCTTGCAACTGAAATCCCCTGTAAGTCAGGTTTGGGCTTAATCAAAACAGAAAGTAGATCATTTTATCTTAGCATTTTAGAAACCAGTAACATATCACATACCAGAGTGTGTTTTTTGCAATTTTTCACAAGCATTGCATCTGAAGGTTGAACTCCATGCAGTCAGCTGCTCTGTTAAAAACGTAATGTTTGCCTGCAGAGTGTACTGGTCCCCTATGATCTGACTTTGATGTCTGACGAGAGGGTCACGAGCTTACATCTCTGAGCCTGTTAGGTATCAAATAATGTTCAATATGATTAATGTATTATCCATTTTTTTCCAAGAAAAGTAAAGATAGTTTCTCACTTTGATTTTACAGTTTTTTTCCATGCCATAAAATCATTTACATAAGCTACACTAATCCTTAAACACATCACCATTCTTCATTGCACATTCTGAGAGCCATGTAGTTACCTCACCGGATGTCTCATTCTTTCCACTGCTCACTCTGGTCCATGCCCTTATCATTTCTTACGGAGTCATCTTCCTGCTTCTGCCATATCTCCCCACCCCTTCTAGTCTCAGTGCTGAGTCCTCCTCTGACTGCCTGGTGTTCCCTAGCCCCCTGATCCTGCTTTATTTTTTTTTTAGAAACATTTACTAAATGAAATGCATCTATTACCAAAAAAAAAGAAAGCCATATAGGACTACCCATCGTTTTAGAAACTGCTTTGCATTTATGGCAAATTTTTAAAATCTATTCCATTTATTTTTTTAATTAAAATTTTTCTGTTTAAAGTATAGCTGGCATACAATATTATGGTAGTTTCAGGTATACAATGTTGCTGTATTAATATACCTTATGATAAGGGGTTGGTATCCAAAAGATAAGGAACTCATACAACTCAATAACAAAAAAGTCTGATCAAAAAATGGGCAGAAGACAGGAAGGTGATATATTCCTTTTTTATTTAAAATTTTAGAATATGAAGGCCTCATGGGGAGAAACAGACCTACTGAAATGGCAGATTTAGTCATCAGAATGACATTTATTTAGAATGTGACCCACATTTAAATCCTGAGTAAGAGGAGGTCACTCACTCTCTCAGGCAAAATGCCCAGAATGTGCCAGGAAAAAGGTACCCCCAGGGCACAAGTCACAGGCAGGGGTGTGACCAGATGCCCAAATCATGCCTAGATCTGTGGGAAGTACAAGTCTGTTCCCAGGTAGAATTCTACATGTCTCTCAATGGAGAAGGAAAGGAAGACGCTGAGATGGTTTCTGCCCCTCCCCTTCCCTTGACAGGATGCAGGGCCTGGAAAGGTGTCTGCATCTCTGGATTCCATTGAAAGGATAAGGCTTCTGTGGAATGAGGGCCAGGACAGAGATGCCAGCAGTCAGATGAATGCCTGCGACAGCCTGGCACCAGGCCCCAGCCCTGCGGCGTATACTGTGGGAACTGCCCCTTTGATTCTGACGAGAGGAGACAGTTATCACTGCATGTCCATCAGCGAGAGCAGAGCAGGACACTAGCACTGACAGAATGAGGCACACAGGCTCGTGGCCGCTGCCCCAAGGCCGAGATCAGAGACAGCTGTTCATCCAGATCCATCAGATGGTCTAGGAGCCCAAGTAGAGGCCAGTCTGTAGTCACCCCTTGGAAAGCCCTACTCTTAAGTGTGGGGAAAAAGAGACCACACAACTGTTCACCATCTCTGCAGCCAGGGATCTGCCAGCACTCAGAGGACAGCAGCGGTGAATGTTCAGTGAGGCCCAAAGGAGCCCAGAGCCAATACTCACCTTTCCCAGGTGATAGCGATGTTCTAGGAAGAATAGGGGAGAGGGATTTGCTGCTCCCAGATTACTTCTTGGAAAAATGCCTTAAAGAGTAGAAAAGTGAGAAGTGGCAGTTGTAACCATCAGAGGGAGGGTTAGGGGGCTCCGTCCACTACTGATTGGATCAAAACAAGTAACTTAGACCCTGCTTGTTAACAAGGCACCATAAGGGCCCAATCAGAGCTGCCTCCCCTTCAGTCCACCACCAGCCAGATGCCACATGACATCAGAGGAACCGGAGGCCACAGACCTTTCACTCTGACAGCCTGGATACTTGCAGGAAATATATGGAATTATTTCTTAATTACTATTATAGAAAACATACTCATAAGCTATTTTTTTAATATATTTTTTATTGATTAAGATGTTACATATGTGTCCTTGTCCCCACGTTACCCTCTACCTCCCCCACCCCCCCACCCCGCTCATGCCCTCACCCCCCCGTTGTCCATGTCCATTGATTAGGCCTATATGCTTGCATATAAGTCCTTTGGTTGATCTTTCCCCCTTACCCCCACCCTCCCCTACCTTCCCTCCAAGTCCTGACAGTCCAATCAATGCCTCTCCGTCTCTGGATCAGTCCTTGTTCATCAGTTTATGTTGTTCATTATATTCCACAAATGAGTGAGATCCTGTGGTATTTATCCGCTCTCCAGTTCCATCCATGCTGTGGCAAATGGTAAGAGTTTCTTTTTCTTCTTCCTCTTCTTAAAGAATACCTTTCAGCATTTCATATAATGGTGGTTTGGTGGTGATGAACTCCTTTAGCTTTTTCTTATCCGTGAAGCTCTTTATCTGACCTTCTATTCTGAATGATAGCTTTGCTGGATAAAGTAATCTTGGTTGCAGGTTCTTGCTATTCATCACTTTGAATATTTCTTGCCACTCTCTTCTGGCCTGCATGGTTTCTGTTGAGAAATCAGCTGACAGTCGTATGGGTACTCCCTTGTAGGTAACTGACTGTCTTTCTCTTGCTGCTTTTAAGATTCTCTCTTTATCTTTTGCTCTTGGCATTTTAATTATGATGTGGCTTGGTGTGGTCCTCTTTGGATTCCTTTTGTTTGGGGTTCTCTGCGCTTCCTGGACTTGTAAGTCTATTTCTTTCACCAGGTAGGGGAAGTTTTCTGTCATTATTTCTTCAAAAAGGTTTTCAATATCTTGCCCTCTCTCTCCTTCTGGTACCCCTATAATTCTGATGTTGGTACGCTTGAAGTTGTCCCAGAGGTTCCTTACACTATCTTCATATATTTGGAATCTCTTTTCTTTTTTCTTTTTCGGTTGGGTATTTTTTGTTTCTTTGTATTTCAAATCTTTGACTTGATTCTTGGGATCCTCTTGTCTGCTGTTGGATCTCTGTAAATTATTCTTTATTTCAGTCAGTGTATGCTTAATTTCTAGTTGGTCCTTTTTCATGTCCTCCATGGTCTCACTATACTTATTGAGGGATTCATTAAATTTATCGGCGGTTTCCATAAAATTCTTGAAAAACCTTATAAACGTGGCCTTGAACTCTATATCCAGTCGTTTGCTTTCCTCCATTTCTGCCATTTGTGACCTTTTTCTTTGTCTCCGCATTTTGGCAGCTTCCCTGTGTTGATAGAGTGGCCCTGCGCGCCAGGTGTCCTGTAGGGCCCAGTAGCTCAGCCTCCCCAGTTACCTGGGGTGGACACTCTTGGTGCCTTGGTTGTTGTAGGATCACTGGGAGGAATTGACCTCCAGGCCAATTGGCTGTGAGAATCAGCTGTGTCTAGAGTGGGAGAACTTCTGTGCTGAAGACACCCTTCTGGGGCAAGACTTGCTTCAGTGGGGCTTTGGTGCTCACTGAGTCTGCTCCCTGAGTGTGTCCCTTATGGATCTGAGGAGTTGCAATCTGGATGGTCCCCCTCTGACCACTGGGTACAGTGGCTCCTGGATCTAAGGAGGTGCTAATTCAGCCTCTGCCTGAGGCCACACAGCAGGAGCCACGAAGAGGCTCAGCTGTGAAGCAATGCAAGCCGCTGCGGGGCCTTGGGCCTTCTCTTGGAAGTTCCGGGTCTGCCTGGCTCGCTGCAAAAGCCTCTGCCGCACCCTGGGTGGGGCGGGGTCTCAGGGAGTCAAAGGGCGGATCAAGGAGCTATGGCTGATTCTCCGCCCGGAGTCGCAGGTCTCAGTGACCCGCTAATTGCTGCAAGCACCTCTGAGGGAAAGCCGCCTTCAAGTTCGCCCGCTGCCCGACAGACCAGCTTCTCCCCGTATGAGTCCTGGGTCCCCAGAGACTTCCCGGAACCGGAGTTCAGAGCAGTCGGGAGCTTGTGATTCAAAAAGACAGCCGCGTCCTCAGGTGCCACCCCCTTTCCTCACGCGAGCGCCGCCGTACCTCTGCACTTCACCTCCGCAGCTCCTCTGGCTCTCAGCGTGCTTTTCTTTCCTTCTAGTTGTAGAATTTACACTCAGCCAGCCTTCCTGTTGTTCTGGATGATGTTTGCTCTGTCCTTTGTGGTAATTTTCAATTGTTGTGAGAGGCGGCAATTCCCCGGTGTTTACCTATGCCGCCATCTTAGTTTCTCCCCTCATAAGCTATTTATATATGTACATATTTGTTATGATTTAGCAGATTTTTAAAAACTAGTTTTACCAGATTATAGTTGTAAATTTGTATTATGCCAGGTAAATATGACTTCTTAACCTGCAGCTTTGATATAACTTTCACTTGTACAAATCATATAATTCAGTTTTGAAGGAATTATTTTTTTCAACATAACAAAATTGCCATTCTCCATCCCTCCCTCCAAATACTTCAAAGTAAATATTTTTTCTACATAAAAATTTTGTAATCACCTAATTTGTGTATAATTGATATAGATATTTTTAAAAACGTTAATTTTCATTCAGATAATGGCAAATGCAGCCATTCAATTTATTTTTCACCTTCTGTAACAATGTAGATCAGTTTCCCTAGAATTACAAATAAAAGCTCTGTAATTTAAATCTTCTATACCAAGAAATAATCTTCCCATAGTAAAAGTGAACACAGATTAACTGAATTTCACCTTTTTATATTTTCTACAAATATAGCAAACCGTTTTTACTAAAAGCCAAGTATTGAACCATGTCTAGCAGCTAGTCCTGTTGAATCATTTTCCCTTGCCTGTCTAGACTGTTAATACTCCATAATTAAATAGTGACAGCAGTGACAGCAAATCTCTTACAGATGGTGTCCGGTTAATGGAATTATGTTGTGCATTTTCTGAGTGGAATGTAGTACAGAGTGCTTCGTATCTGTGTCCACGCTCTGTTGCTTACACACTCAAGGACCAGGGGCACGATCCTCTGTCAGCTTTTCTGCTGTCTGAGCCCAGAGCATTGGCCAGTTGCTTTCTTCTGTTATGTGGCTAAGCTTTAGAAAAACCTGGGTAACATAGCCACATTTCAACCAGCTCAAATAGTGCTATGTAGCTCGAGTCATTTAACTTTGCTCCAATCTGAACGTGATTCTGGAGAGCCCACCAGAAGGTGAAGTGGCAGTTTAATTCTGTGAGTCAGAGACTCGGCCCTGGGGCTGTGCATCCTTAGCTCAATGATACCTTGAAATGTTTTCCCAGCCTTGAAGTAAAGGGGTTGGGTGTTAGACCAGTGGCTCTTGGACTACATTTTCTGAAGCCCTGAAGGCCTACTGAGTCCCTAAGGTCAGCTTAGTTTGGGAGTGGACAGAGCCCTGAGCCTGGTACCCTAGATGCTTCAAGTAGGCACAGTTCACTTTTATCTGTGTCAGACCACCCAACTAGATAATAAAGTTCCTTTCAGATTAGCAATCCTATGCAAAAAATGAGTCAGATCACGTTACATACCTGATTGGGAGAAAAAGACATTTGAACAGTTAACATACAGGATAGGACACGTGTGCCTTCACTCCACAGTAATAGAGTAATTGCTAAGTAGAAAGTTATAAATGTAAAGCCGGGATAGAATAATATCTGCTTTGCAAGCAAATAGTTATACAAAGAAAGTTCATCAAGAAAAGAGAGGTTCGGGCTGTTACCAGGAAACCATGGCATGATTATTGAAAATGGATTTGTTATTATAACTAGAGTAGGGGAAATATGTCAATTGTGAATTAAAGTAGCTTGCTTTTAAGAATAGCAAATATTTTCAGACTCATTAGACTATTAATATAAGATGCCAGCTATTTCTAATATGAAATATTATCACTGTATATATATTAGGGGGAACTAAAAAAATTAAAGTAAGTCATGATGAAATACATTTAGAGCAAACATAAAAATTTATAGGTTTATGGACAAAGCCTAAGGTACTGTTTTATTACCTTCAATACAACAAATCATATCTGTTAATAGTAAAACATCTAACTTAAATGCTGTTTTTCCTAAGAGACAGTGTTCAGACTCTCACTAATGAAATTCTGTCTAATAGTGAAGGTCATATCTTACTTCTGTTCTATAAATACTTTCAACAGGACAGTGAGAAGCCACTGTGACCACTGGGATTTCACTGTTAGGGTCTCACTATGTTCCAGGCTGAAGTGTCAGAAAGATCATCTGTTGTAAAGGAGCTGAAATCAAGTCCTGCCTGTATCCCTGGGAGGGTGCCTCATGGAGAAGAGGGCATTTCATCAGCAAGGGATCCCCCCCGAGGAGCAGGGCTCTGGCTGACTGTATCGAGATTGAGCCAGAATCTGAGGGACTTACAGGCAAATATTTCAGAACTTCCAGAGCTTTTTAAACTCAAAAGACTCAGACCCTCTGAGTGATCTGACAGGATCTTCCCAGCCCTGACTTGGACATTCAACTTCTCCTGGTACCTAAACTCACTCTTGAGGTTTGTCAGTATAGGCAGCAGTCCTTCTCATTCTTCCTGGGTGACAGAAATAGGAAGACTTTGTGGGGTGTGCATCAATGTATATGATAATATATGTATTTTTGAAAACCCCCTCATTGTAGCCATATGACACCTTGTGCTCAGAACTTGGAACATTACTCCAAAGCGGCCGAGCTCTTCCATCCTTCTTCACACGGGTTCTGTAAAGATCCATGCCCTTCTACTTTTTGTTTATAATTTATTGTTTAAATAGGTTGTAAGAAAATTTCAATATCTGTGCATAAGCATGTTTTCCCAGTTGTGGTCCATGCATAACAGACCGAACGGTGGGTTTTCTCTTCGTGTCTGGATTAGGCAGTTTGTCTCCATGCTGTGGTCATCTTTAATTATTGCCTTCAAACTTTCGTAGCACATATTACATAATACTAGCTCCGGACTGTAAACTGCAAGAAACTTGTCTGTGGATTGTGAAGGGGACTCCCCAGGTCTTCATCCCCTTGTATAGTCATCTGGCTTCATTTGCATGGCTCCCCCTGGCCTTGTCCTCTCTGATGTCTCCACCACCTCCCTCGCTACTCCAGGTGACAGCTGTAATCCAGATCCTACCATCACATGCTATAGCCAGTTAACCCTACCTGTACCGCCAAAGAGAAGGTTGACATGCATTCTAGATGTACCGGTTAGTAATGCGGATTTTATTCAATAGATGGAGTTACCCATATGTTGATATATATGCAATTTGATATGTATACTATTTTGTTGTATTGACAGCAAACTTCAAAACTTCATATGTCAAATTTACTGAAGGTGTTAACATCATACATATTTTTACACTTAAAATGTCAAATTTCATGCCAAAAGAGAGCACTTGCGGGAAGTTTCAATTCATTATTTTGAAGAAACGTGCTGCTGAAAGTTATCGTATACTTCGGGAAGCTTATGGTAAACATGCTCCATCTCAAGATACTTGTGAACGCTGGTTTAAACGCTTTAAAAGTGATGATTTCAATATGAAAGACAAAGAACATCCAGGTCAACCAAAAAAAGTTTGGAAGTACAAGCATTAGTGGATGAAGATGCGTCAAACTCAAAAACAACTTGCAGAAAGATTAAACGTTGCTGAGCAAACAATTTCCGATCATTTACAAGCAATGGGAAAGATTTAAAGGAAGGAAATGGGTGCCACATCAACTGAACGAAAGACAAATGGAAAACCGAAAAGTCATCAGTAAAATGTTGCTTCAACAGCACGAAAGAAAGTCTTTTTTGCATCAAATTGTGATTGGCGATGAAAAGTGGATTTATTTTGAGAGTCCCAAACGCACAAAATCGTGGGTTGATCCAGGTCAACCATCAACATCGACTGCAAGGCCAAATAGCTTCGGAAAGAGGACAATGCTCTGTGTTTGGTGGGATCAGGAAAGTGTGGTGTATTATGAGCTTCTAAAACCAGATGAAACTATTAATATTGATCGCTACCAACAACAAATAATCAATTTGAACACGCTTTGATTGTGAAACGACCAGAATGTGCCAGAAGACACAGCAAAGTAATTTTGCTTCATGATGACGCACCATCACACACTTCAAAACCAGTTAAAGACACGTTAAAAGATCTTGCCTGGGAAGTATTAACCCACCCGCTGTATTCACCAGACCTTGCTCCTTCAGATTACCACTCGTTCTGATCGATGGCACACGCACTTTCTGAGCAGCACTTCAAAACGTACGAAGAAGTGGAAAATTGGGTCTCTGAATGGTTTGCCTCAAAACAAGAAAAGTTCTATTGGGACAGTTCCACAAATTACCTGAAAGATGGGGAAAATGTGTAGCTAGCAATGGACATTTACTTTGAATAAAGCACTTTTGATGTTTCTCTTAAAATTATGTTTTCTTTGATTACAAAATCCGCCATTACTAACTGGTACACCTAGTAAGTAAGTCCTTGTTTTACAACAAGTCAGCTTATGCATGAGGCCTAAATATGCTGGTTCAGTCCAATCTTACCCAAATTAGTAATGTCCTTTAAAGCAGTTTTTTGTGGGGGGGCGGGGGGGTGTCACCAACTTTTCCCAACCCCACACATCTGATTCTTCTAACCTCTTCTCTCTTTCTCGGGCATGCGACGTGCAGCCTTCCAGAATAGCCCCTATCACATGTTGATGCCTTTTCTTCCACAGAACTGTGTTTTTTGTCTGTCTGGAGTTACCAGATTTGACTGGTACAGTTTAAAGGAGCATGGCTTGTCTCCTCAGCGTATTTTGTATAGATGGCACCTGCAGGTTTGAGTTTGATGTTAAGCAATCATACTGTGCTACCTCATGTATTCTTTTCTTCCATCACTTTTCTGTGCCATTTCCATTTGGTGATGTGCTTAGAAGAATCTTGACATTTGAAGGATACAAGTAAATGCCACTTTAAAGCATTTGATAATAACAAATTTTCAGTACTTTCATGGGTAAGTCAAAGCCCTTCACAGACAGTTACTCATATCCACAACAGTGTATTGGAGATAACGGGACAGGTATTATTGGTATTTTTCAAATAGATGCTGAGGTCACCCAAGAAACATTTGGCAAAACTGGTAAGGATATTACAGTGGAGAGTTGGCAGAAGCTGGCAGCACATGGTGACTAGCCCAGTGGTCTATGGCCAGTCGGCCACAGAGTGGGAGGAGAACCTGGGTCTGGGAGCCAGTCCTCTAGGCCCGTGGTCGGCAAACTGCAGCTTGCGAGCCACATGCGGCTCTTTGGCCCCTTGAGTGGCTTTTCCACAAAATACCACGTGCGGGCACGCATGTACAGTGCGATTGAAATTTTGTGGCCCATGCGCAGAAGTTGGTATTTTGTGGAAGAGCCACACTCAAGGGGCCAAAGAGCTGCATGTGGCTCTTGAGCTGCAATTTGCCGACCACTGCTCTAGGCCATGTGCAGTTCTGATTCTCACCCTCTTGTGAATGGTTTGGGGGCATACGGCCTGCTGGCCGGATTCGGCCCATTGGAAATGAATAAAACTATTGAAAAAAAAAGACCGTACCCTTTTATGTAATGATGTTTACTTTGAATTTATATTAGTTCACACAAACACTCCATCCATGCTTTTGTTCTGGTCCTCCGGTCCAGTTTAAGAACCCATTGTGGCCCTCGAGTCAAAAAGTTTGCCCACCCCTGATTACTAGACCGAAGTGAAGCAGCCTTTGGACAGACTAGCATTCCGCTCTGCACACATTTAAATCTAGCTTTTTACATTGAAAATTTTTGGCCAGTTCTACACAGATCATTCCTCTTACCACTAGTAATTACTGTAAGTAAACTCGTGGATTTGAACTGCCCTTTCTGTTTCGTAAACCCAGTAAGTTTTTACATTTTCCCTAAAGCAGCTCTGATTGGCTCTTTAACTGCAACCTAGGGCCTTGGGATAGACATGCTAGTGGCATAACACAGTGGTCGGCAAACCACGGCTCGCGAGCCACATGTGGCTTTTTGGCCCCTTGAGTGTGGCTCTTCCACAAAATACCACGTGCGGGCGCGTGTGTACAGTGCGATTGAAACTTTGTGGCCTAGGCGCAGAAGTCGGTTTTCGGAAAGGAGATAGACGAAACAAGTATACAAGACGAGTGTGGATGGGAGAGTAGGAAGGGGTCGACCTCAGCGAACGTACCTCAATCAGATTGAGGACGTTTTTAGCAAAGGCCAGCTTAGGAGTACCCTAATTAACTTAATAACAATGTACCTACCTATATAGTTTAAGTTTAAAAAATTTGGCTCTCAAAAGAAATTTCAATCGTTGTACTGTTGATATTTGGCTCTGTTGACTAATGAGTTTGCCGACCACTGGCATAACACATTCCAGCAAAGAAAACAATACCACTGTTTTTGGTTTATTTTGAAATGCCTACACACTTGAAAGTGTTCATCTCAGTAGACATTTTCTAACTGGCATACGTAGTGTTGATGCCTTCAAGCAGCAGGGTGTTCTTGGTCTAATTGTTTTGGACAGGGGATGAGCCATTATATGGGAAACAGAAGGAAGAATTGAGCATCCGAGACCTTTGAATGACTTCCAGCCTTGATCCAAGGGCACAGGAAGTGTGACTTCTGAGAGCGATAAAGATAAATGCAGCCACTTTCACTAGAATTATAATAGCCCTTCCTTAGCCACTTGGATTCAAGAAAGATTGGCTGTCAGGATAGAGCGGTGGCCTGCGCTTACCTTGGAGGAGTCTTAGGCAAATCAGGGTTTTGAGAGATAATGTCCAAAAGCAAGCACAGCTGAGGGCTTGTTATCAGAGGCAAGCATAGCAGTGAATAAGCCTGCTCTTATCATGAGCCGGCACTAAGTTCTGTACATAATTCCAGTTAATTTCAGGTCCTCCTGCATCAGTAAGTGCAGCGAAGGTTGTCCTTGGTGAGCGTCAGTGAGCTCCTTCCCGTGGGCCCGCTGTGGGCTCAGCCCCCCTTAGGTTCTTCCCAGAAGCTCTAGTGCAGACATCACAACCTAGACAGCTGCTTCCTATCTTTGGCTCACATTCTCTTTCATTTTGATTTATTTTAATGCACTTCAAATCAATGGGCATTTCTTGATTTGATTCTTGTAATGGCATTACTTCAGCTCTTAGGGAGATAAAGGTGAACAAGGGTAAAGTACTTCCCTTCGTAAGTTCTTAGCCTTTTCCCCCACATTTTCCCCTAAATTTTAAAGTTGAAAAGGTTCAAACCAACAGCAAAATCTATATATATTTTGCCCAAATTTATCAATTGTTGACATTTTTCTACTTATGCAATTCTTTTGTGTGTTTTTTGCTTTCCAAACCATTTCAATCCTGCTTAAACCCCTCCTAGGTTGAAAATATCATAAGTAGAAATGCATTTGATATGCCTAACCTACTGAGCATCACAGCCTCACCCACTTTACAGGTGCTCAGAACACACGCTAGCCTACAGTTGGGCAGCATCATTTCATTGCTGCTGCGGTATCACAGTGCATATTGCTGGCCCAGGAAAAGATTAGAGTTCAAAATAGAGTTTCCACTGAATGCATATTACTCTCACACCGTTTTAAAGTCAAAAAACTGTAAGTCAAACCGTCATAAGCTGGGGACTCTATGTTGCAGGCATGATGATACAACCTGAAGCATTTCGGGGGTTAAGTATCTCTCAAGAACAAGTATGTTCTCCCATATAACAACAGTGCCATTATCTACTCCAAAAACTAGAACACTGATAGATTAGTATTGTATTGCCTATATTCATGTCCCTTGTTTTTTTCCAGTGATGCTGTTTATAACATTTTTAAATCCACTACAATATCTTTAAAAGTCATACATCATATTTAATTGTCTTATCTGTTAGGGTCTTTTAACTCAGAAAAGCCCACACACACACATACCTTAACACTGACAGCTTTGAACAGCCCAGGCCAGCTAACCTGCCAGGTGTCCCCCATTCAGCGCTGGTCTGATGGCTTCCCCTGATTAGATTCAGAGTAAGCAATTTTGACAAAAATTATTACACAAGTGATGTTGTATTTTTGTTCATGTCACATCACATCACGAGGCACGTAATGTCAGTTTGTTCTTTTACTGGTGATAGGAGCTCTGTCTGCTACATTTTTTAAATTGGAAGTAATACATGGAATACTTTGAGACTGTAAATATCTTACTCCCCAACAACGTTTCACTCAGTGGCTTTAGCATCATTGATAGATGATCCTGCCTGAACCAGTTATTACACTGGCAGCTGCAGATGGTGCCTTTCTAATTCTCTAATTCCATCACTCATTCCTTAGTAGTAGCACTCTTCTATAGAAGAGAGGTTCCTCTCTCCCTGCCTCGGGGGTTCTTTTTATTGTTTGATATATTATTTTGCATCACTCTCAGTATTCTTCTCTATCTTCTCAATCTCTACTGATTTTTTTTTTTTTTTTTTTTTTTTTTTTAGCTCTCTCTTGCTTTTCTGGAAACAGATGTTTCAGACTCACCTATACTTTGCTGATCCTAGACTAAGAATCTAAATACTCAAATTCTCAGAAAAGGAATTATTATCCACCTGTGGGAGGTAGTGAACCAAAGAGACCTCTATAGGCTAGAAGGTGACACTTGACTTTAGCCTTGAAGGATACAGCAAGCACAGAAAAAATCAGATATGTGCCAGGAGAGAGAGCACATCGAAACTTTTCATGGGAGTAGGATGTTCCTGTTCTATTAAAGAAAGGGCAAGTAGGAGGAAGCAGTCAGGTAAGGAAGGGCCTCAAATGCCAGGATGTTTGGGATGGGGAACAGGCAGGTTATAGGCAGTTGGGTCTATCAGGTAAGGCATCTAGAGCAGTGGGAAGGAAAAGTGATGGTTTGGAATGAGTATGATTAGAAGAGTATCTGCTATGTGTCCAGACAGGAGTCTACTCATTATATTCCTTAAAGAATGTAGGAATATTAGTTATACATTATCCTGTAATATAAGACTATTGCTGAGTTTTAAAATTGCCTTTCCAAATATTTCCTCAGAAAGATAACAGGCTCTCTCTAGTGGGAAGTGGGCATTACAATCGAATTACTACAGTGCAACTTCCAGGTTTCCTGACTCTGACTGTATGGGCCCATAGCACTTGTTTATTTTTTCCCTGAATTTTACCCAAAAATAATAATATTTATAAGACAGTCATGTTGGAAACGTGAACTGCTCTTATATAAGCAAAGAGAAGTGTGGTCACCACTGTGCCTAGCATTTACTCCAAGCACAGTGTTAGAAAGTGTAAATATAGATTTATGTAATTTATGAATACATAAGTTCTTATTATAACCCCTCTCAAGCCTTCAGCTGGATAACTAAGTGGTTTACAGGACAGCTCCTCCTGTACTTGCTTTGCAGCTGTGCGGCAGTGGCTCACTCAATTTATGAGGGAAAAAAATATCAAAATCCTATGCTTCCTTGAAGCTAAAACAGGATTGCTATAGAGTTTAATGACTGGTGTACATGTTCTGAATCATCAAGAAAAATTCTAATTGCACCAGGCAAGGAATGGAATAGCACGTTACAGAAATGGGATTTGGTTTTACCGTTGATAAGGAAAACAAAAGAAAAGTTAAAGAACTTTGCTATGAGAATGGCATGTATCCGAAAGGTCAATAACCAGCCACCAGCCCCAGCAAGAGAGGTTACTGCAAGTTAGAAAAACTTCCAGTTTTAAAACCCCATGTCCTATACTAGTATTTCGTCCACCCACATTTTACCTATCTTCTATCAAAGCATGTGCTCACTTGTGTTTTGGTAACTGTTGACAGATTCATTCTACACTGGAGAAAGGTTGGCTTTCACCAAACATTTTCTTCTCGTTTTCTTATAGCAAATCACGTGCTCAGCTTTGGAACCCTGGTCAGCACCTCCAATACCTACGATGGATCTGGTGTTGTGACCGTGGAAACGGACCACCCACTCCTCTGGACCATGGCCATCAAAAACTGACCCAGGGACTAGCCTTCGTAGCTCTGCCTCCAACTTACCTCATCTGCCAACAACTCATTGCTCAACAAGCACAGTTCCCCTTGGTCTGCAGGAGTCTAATTCTACTTGTTTTAAAGCTGTCAATGTTTAGTTAAATTCAGGTAACGTAATGACAGATCTCAGTTTTACAGTGAGGGGAGAAATCATTATGTTTAAGAAAATAAATAAGCTCTATTACATTCAGTTGAAAAACTAATGTGGATCATTCCACCATACAGTTCAGTACTTATTGTCCTTATGTTATTAATCATTCCATTTATCCTAGAAAATGACTTTAATTCAAAACTGAGAAAGCTCAGTGGGCTCCTTGGTATCAGCACACAGGCCTCCTGCTGCACACCCTCCAGGGCTTGGCACCCAGGGCTGCTTCCGAGCCTTTTAGCATTAGATTCCTGTGTAGCAGATGAAAGTTTCTTACCAGATTGAGATGTTAGGACTGCACCCTTTTACTTCAGCCTTATTACCGTCTCTTAAAAATAAGACCCATTGGCCTAATTATTAAATTTGAAAGCAGGCGGTTATGGAAGCTCTAGGTGAAAAGAGAAATGGCATGAATTCATAAAGCCCTGGGAAACTCCCCAAAGCTGCCTCATTGCCTTGCAGCCTGGACTGAGACAGCTGTGCACAGCAAGCCCAGAAGTGGAATCACTCCTGACACACCTCAGACTGAGAAACACTGGCTCGCAGGCAACACGCTTACCCGATGACCAGAACACGAGCCTGGCAGCCTGTGGGATGAGTGAGCTCCGTGCACTGAGGAGCCTGCGTTCCTGTGCCCCAGTCACCTGACTCCCCGGAGCCCTCTCCTCACCTGGAAATGGAGGGACTGGATGTAGGGTCCGGAGCCCGTTCCCACACTCAGGGCCCAAACACGGACTGGCGGTTCCTGGGCAGATCCTGCACAGGGTGAGGGTGTTAAGTCCGGCACTGAAACATTCACGTTGCTGTTAGGATTAGACCCTCCTCCAGCCTCTTACCCTTTCTGTCCCGTTTCCCAACCCGTGTGTGGCCATATAAACCAGGAAGTAGAAGAACCTGCCAGTGGGCTGCCGCTGTGGGAAAGGGACCAGCAGCTCTTTCCTCCTGGTGCTACGAGAGGGCCTCTCTGAACCAGCGCGCAGGTAACCGTGAGATCCTCTCAACCATCTGTGCCAACGTGTGTGAGACTGGAATCCAGATGTCAAATAAAAATGTTTAATGTGCGCGTGTGTGGTCAGTATTAAAGAAAACAATCTTCCTCAACTACTTCATTATCACCAACCTCTCACCTCAGTGCTTCTACATTTTAAAAAAGATTTCCTCAAAGGATGATTAGTAAGGGCAATACTTCACTCATCTGATTTCAGAGAACAACCAGAATTATTATTAATACATTCTCTAACCTCTTTCCCTGGGAGTTCCTTTCCAGATCCCCTGTGCCAGGTGTTTACCTGTGACCCCCCCTATAAAGTAGGATTAGGCATGGACCTGTGTACCCTATAGGACTGAGAAAGGAAGGACAGGTAGATTGCTTTTCAAGAGCTTTCTAAGCTGGAGGGGAAGGAAGAGAGAAGGCCCTGTCAGAGTAGAGGAACTGGAGGAAGCTGGAGGAGGAAGAGCGTGGCCAGCGAGGGAGGGCCCACGGAGCTCACACCCAGTGCTGCAGGGAGAGCCACCGCTAGGTCCTTCCATTCTTCTCAGCACAAACGCAGAGCCCAGAGCTCCTGTCCACACACCACCAAGCTCCCCCCTCACCACACAGACAAATGCACAGCCGCCGGGGAAGGTGGGCCAGCACCGGCTCCTTCAGTTCATTTAACTCGGAACCTCCAGCAGAAAAGCTTACCCAAGACTCCACACCACACCTGCACCAATGGAAACTGGAAAGCAGTGAGTGCCGGGTCAAGTGGGGGCATTCCCAGCACCTGTTGTCACTTTACTGCACATGTCGGGGCTCAGCCGCTATGTATTCATTACTAGGAATGTGTTCACAGCATGTAAAATAAATATGTCCATTGTTTTAAGATTTTACCACAAAAGAATGCATGTGCTATTTAATCTGAAAATCTTACCAGTGTTAAGTGGACATTTAGCTAAAGGAATACAGTTTACTGTATTAGCACTAATGGAGGCAGCACTGAGACTTCCCCACACCACCACCCGCTGTGACGCCCATTCCCCCCTACACCGCCCCCCCATGGAAGGCAGAGGGCCCCCTCCCCATTCCTGCCAGATTCCTGAAGAATGAGGCATTTGACCCCTTCCATTCCTAAATCTACTTAAGTGCCATTTTCTGCTACCTGACTACATCATTTAAAGATGTTGATTTTCAATCCTCACCTGAGAATGTGTTTATTGATTTTTAGAGAGGATGGAAAAGAGAGAAAAAGAAACATCAATCAGTTGCCTCCCATATGTACCCCAACCAGGGATCGAACCTGCACCCTAGGAATGTGCCCTGACCAGGAATCAAACACGCCACCACTTGGCGTACGGATGACCCGCCAACCAACTGAGCCACACTGGCCAGAGCTCCACTGCTTGCTTTTACACTAACACGGAGCCTGCAGGTGAGATCTCAGGTCACTGGGGAACCTGCCAGGCCTCTCCGGCTGCCCCTCTGCCCGCACACCTGTCCAGTTCGGGTCCTGACCTCCCGATTACGGCCTTAAAAGAAATTGGACGCTGGGCCCTGCTTGGAAAACCACTGGGTTCCTTGGCCCCTTTGGTTTCAGTCTTCTTCACACAGGTCAGATTTATAACTTATAAACCTAGAGATGGTCTCCCCAGAATGGCCCTAAGTTACCTCAATCTCCGATTAGTGACAGCTCTTCTCTTCCAGCAGCTGGGAATCCGCAGGTGATCCGAGGTGGAATAAGGCATCTGTGTGGTAGGGAACTGGGAGTGGACCCCAGCCCCAGCTGTAGGTCGTGCAGAGTAATACAGGGGTGGGCAAACATAGCTTTACAGGTGTGAGTTCACGAAACAGTTTATTCTCATATTGTTAGTTATTAATTATTAGTTTCCATACAAACAACCATAACCCTACTCTTGCCCACCAGCTCTGTATGTCTGCATTCCTTAACTCCTGCTAAGCAGACAGCAGTTTTCTCTGAGAACTAGGGCCATTTCAGGACATACAGAGGATCACTCGGCAAGGAGGCGGCGGCTGAGACAGCCTGGGCCGTCACAAGCTAGTGGCTGGAGCTACGCTTCTAACGTGTGCAGTGCCTCCGTGACAGACCTTGCTTATGCTGCTGCTCAGGTTCATGCTTCCCAAAGACTCACCTGAACGAGCAAAGCAAAGTGCACATGGACCTGACGTGACTGAGAAGGAGGGTCTGGGCCACGTCAGTGACGGGAGAAACCGTCCTCTCCAGAGTGCGCCTGTCAAACTATTCACCATGGCCCACCAGGAACACTCACAGTGCCCTAATAGTCTTATTCTAAATTGAAGAACAAGAACTCTATTCTATAGTGAGAAAACCCACCAAGGGGTGGAATAAAAATGCATAAAAGCACATTTTTAAAAAATGTGTGTGTGCAAGAGTTCTGCCTTGAGCATATACGTCTTTCCTATATTCAGGACAATATGAGTATAATTTACCACTTCAGCATTTAATAATGATAGTTTGTATACTATATGTGTGCTAAGAGGACTAGCCTACTTGGGACTATAAAATCAGTTTAGCCTCACTGGGGAAGGGGGCCACTAGTTTATTATGTTGAATCTATGGCATCCTATTCAGAATAAAATAAATGATCCTTATGCCTGGGCAAGATCAAATCTGAAAGCACAAGGCCACCCCATTCCCAGGGAGTCAATACATAGGAAATGGAAAATTCCTTGAACATACAAGTTAGTCCTTCCTTGCCCACAGCAGATTTCACTTATTAATCATAGTTTTCTTTTCTGATGAGCCCCTTCTCACAACACTCCTCCAGGCAGCCAGGATCAATGATTCTCCATTGGCGTGGCACCCCTGGAGGCTCGGAGCTGGTGCATGATGTCACCACTGGCCATACAGCAGCTCCCTGAGAAGGAGGTCATGGCAACATCATTCCTCACAGGTAATGGAGAGTTGAACACATCATCCTTCCTCACAGGTAATGGAGGGGTGAACAGGTCCAAGGACTTGTGCCCTATGGCCAGAGAGAAACAAATGCCTCCCTGCAAAACCTGAGCAGGGCCCCAAGGTCGCCCACAGCTGAGAAATAAGAAATTTCTAATAGACTCACAGCCGTCCCTGAGAACCAGGAAATCAAAGACATATAATACTCTGTTCGCCCAAGTGCTGAAAAGCATTTTTAACTGACAATAAAAGGAACTGATAAAAGATTAAAAATCATATCGTAAGTATGTATTTCTTTTAAAGACTAGTGAATGTTTAATAGGTAGTTATATTCTCAGACAATAAATATGGGAAATTATGGGTACAAAATTCGGTGGGAACTGAGCCAAGTCTGGATGGCAGAATTCATATTGTTTTAGTTGCTTAACATTATCAATTCTCTGTAAGAATGTAAACCCCTGGGGAGCATGAACGTTATGTCCCTCACTATCTGCTGCTTCCTCTGTCTGCAGCGGCTCTGCAGGCGGTACCTGTGGTGCCACTGTACCACTGGCAGTGACCAACCTCCCACGTGTGCCCAGGCCCCGGAATACACTGCATCACTCCCTAGTCCCTGAAAACTTACTCGTTTCCTTGCTTGATTCCTAACCAGGCAAGATTTGAGAAGAGATGCTAAAGCTCCCCCTGGACAGGTCCCTCGGTCCTAAAGACAAGGCTGTAATTCTCGACTGGAGAGTCCTGGTTCTACCGCTCACTCACGCACATCTGACAGAGGAAGTCACTGCACGGTCCCAGGGCTGGGCTTACAGACGTCACCCAGGCTCACATGGCTAGCCACACCCTCGTCACAAAGAAGAGAAGAGCACAGGCTGAGGCACTGGGAGCTGCTCGAAGGGGACAGACAAGGAAAAGCGGAGGCCGCGCGGCAGGCACTGGCAGGGTTGGAAGGTCAGCATGGACTGCAAGAGGCAAGGTTGGAAGCAACGGGAAGAGCACGTTTGGCCCCACTTGCAGGGGAAATAGAAAATAGGGGGTTACACAGACATTTTCCGGAGTTGGAAAGCTTGTAGCTGGAGCTATTTCCAGCTTTGGGGGTTCAAGGAGTGACCTTGGCCATCATGAGTTGATGTAGACTACAGACAAAAATACATGCTATTTTTAAACACTTGGAAACCATGGCATTCCATTCTGATATTTCCTTTGTTTTACATCTACTTGTTCCACAAATGAAACCTTTAACATGCACATAAAATTAGCCTGAGGAATCTAAAACCACAAATAGATATGCTATCTCCAACTGAATTACCCACGTAAACCTCTTTACCTGTTACTTTACCCTTTATAATACCCTTCATAATAACACTATAATCTAACTTTTTAAAAAAATGAATGCCACAAAATAATTAGTTTTTATTGGAAAACAAACCTCTCTTTTCCAAAAAATCTTGTCTTCATATTACTTTTATTAACACACATGCTCAGCACATATTTGTACAATGCATAAAGCAGCTTTCTATGTAATATTAAGATATTCTGCTCACCTGTCCCTTAAATTCCTACACTTGAGCCCCACTGCAAACTGCTGGATAACCCCAATATTATTGGCTATAAAATTTGAAAAATAGTCTCAAAAATAGGGTGGCTTTCAATACACTGGCTATGGAACCAAATATGTGAAGGACACAGAGCAAGGGCTTTCTCAGAATAACAGAGGTTTCACTGTTTTGTGCTCTAGGAAATACTAAGTGTCCGTCAATTCTCTCTCTACTATGCCAATTTTGTTAATTTAAGAAATACTTTTCACTTTACCTTTCATTCCCTATTCAGGAAAAAAAATTTCCTAGGTCCCAAAGGTTTACACATTCTGCCCTTTTATTGGCACTTCTTAAAATTCAGGGGAGCCTCCGTGAATAATGGGGTGAGGAGAAGTGGTGCAGAGTTGTTGGGATCGCTTTTAGTCAGTGAATTATGCATATTTTAAAGTTGACCTTTTAATCCAAGTTTTTATTCAATACCATAGCAAGGAATCCAGCAACATGGTCAGTCAAACATTTGTATGCCAATGGCATTGAAGAATGAGTTTCATGAGGAAAAAAAATAGATAATAAAGAAGCCAATATATTCTCTTTAAGGCTAAATGGAGGTTGAAGAGAGATTTATTTTTAGGTAGAAAGTAAGTTGTCCACAAAAAGAAAAAAATTGTCCTAAGTTTTAAGAAGTGGATATTCATATCATTTTTGTAATTTCTCCTCTAGATGAGATATTGCTAGTAATTGTGTATCTATAGAAATGCAAATGCAAACCTAGTGTTAGTCACACTGACACTATTGCTTTTCATTCCTGTTTCCAGGAAGAAATCATTTTCCAAGTTGCCGTAGGCTTAACCTTTCTCTTGGGTAGATGTGCAATTTATCAGAATCTCCAAAGCATAAAAATTAAGTAAATATACATCGAAGGGGATAGGATGGCCCAGCGGCATGGCTCAGTGATTGAGCATCAATGCAGGAACCAAGACGTCATGGTTTTATTCCAGTCAGGGCACATGCCTGGGCTGCTGGCTAGATCCCCAGTAGGTTCGTGCAGGAGACAGCCAATGGATGATGTTCCTCTCTCATTGCTGTTTCTATGTCTCTACCCCTCTCCCTTCCTCTCTTTCTAAATATCAATGAAAACATTAAAAAAAAAATGGGGGCCGGGGGATAGGATGAATGGATTGACAACAAAGAATTAGGAGTTAGAAAAAGCCCTGAGTTCCAGAATTTCCTACTTATTCATATTCTAGCCTCCTCAAAACATTCCCTATACCAGGTCCTGTTGTAGACTCTATGGGAGGCACATTTCATCCATGTGTAAAAAAGAATCACTTGACATGTTTGCCATCCAGAGCCACAAAACGGACTCCCTCACTCTCAAACCTCAAGCTCACTGGGGTTCACCTAGGTTGAACAGACACTTGTGGGATCTGGCCCCTAAATTAATCCCCAAAATTCTGTGTTGAGTAACTCCCCAGGAAAGCCAACATTTTATACCTACCTGAAGTTTGAGGGAGGAGATACATGCTGTTTTTGAGACGTGTGCGGCTGAGCTAAAATCATCAGAAGCTTAGTTAGCTTTGTATTTTTTTTGCAAATGTATTCTTATGGCCCCATTGAAAATGTAATGCTATTGCATCTGTTGTCGGGTTTCTAGTGTGAAGATGTATGGCTGGTGATGTGTGCAAGGACGCAGATGAAAGAACAGAGGGGACAATAGCTTCCCTGGCTGGAGGAGAGTTCAAAGTCCCAGACAGAAGGCCGACCCTGTGCTGTCCCACTACCACCACTGGCTAACCTGCCCCTGTCCCTGGCTGTATTGGTCACAATGGCCAGAACATGGAAGCAGCCTAAGTGTCCACTGACGAATGAATGTACAGACGATGTTTATGTACATCTACATATATGCACAATGGAATACCACTCAACAATAAAAAAGACAGAATACTGCCATTTGTAACAAGAGGGTGTTAATGCTAAGTGAAGTAAGTTAGACAGAAAAGAACAAAAAAAGTATAATTTCACTCACCAAACTCATAGATACAGGCAACAGAGTCTCAAGGGCACTAGTAAATAGGAGTGCACAGGCAGACGGGCCCAGGAAGACAGATGGACAGAGTGGCGAAGATGGACACACGTACAACAGGACGTCCCAGCGTGGAGATCCCCACTTTCTGATTCCCTCTGCATTATTTCAGGCATTAAGATAGTATTTATTTTCTTATTCCAAAACCCATTTTTTTTCATAAACAAAATCTAAGCTTATTCAATCATGTATTCATTCAACAAACATTACTGACAAATCTGTCCTGACTCTGGACTTCCAGTCAAGGTGACAGAGTACGTAATACCATGCTCACCTCCTCCCACAACCACGTCAAAATCACAACTATATTACAGAACCACCACCTGAAGATTAGCTAAGCAGAAGTCCTATAACTAAGGTTGTAAAGCAGCAGCCACATGGAGACTGGTAGGAGGGCCTGAGAGATGGGTCAGGCACGTCCCTCACCCTCAGTGTAGGGGTTAGGAAATGGGGGATATTTTGGCTTGAGAGGTACCCACTGAGGAACAAGGGGTCCCAGCCCAGGGCACCAGTGCCAGGAAGTGGAGTCCCCATAATATCTGCTGTGGTTATGGCTGATTGAGACAGAGGCTGCTGGAGACCTAGGGATTACAGATCTTAATCTGTACACAAGCTCGCCCACAAATTCCCTCCCTCTAAGCTCCAGGGAGGGGTAGCAGCTTGAAAACAGGGACATATGGGGAGGAACTAAATTGACTAACTTCAGAGCGAGGGCTGGAGGGACGGGAGTCAGGGCAGTTCTCTCCCAGGGACAGCAATGCTGGGAGGTCTGAAACTCTCCCAGTGGCTTTCCCACATAGGCAAACTTGCCTAAAATCTCTCAAAGTTCCCCCAAAATCAGTGACAGCCTTGGTGTGCCCTGTGCCTCTTGTTGAGTGGCCCCGAGCCTAGCACTAGTGGCAGCCAGCCTATGCTCTAAGCCTAGTCCCTCCCAGTGCCTCCAAGCCTAGCACAGGCAGCAACCAACCACAGGTCACTTTGCAGCTCCTACCAGGCAGCTCCAGGCCGGGCACAGGCAATGGCTGGCCTTGGCCTGCACCAGAACCCGTCCCCAGAGGTCCCACAATCAACATACCCAGGGGTTGGTTTCAGACCACACCAGAGCATCACCCAATTAGATCCACAAAAGACACACCAAAAGGATATGTCTCATTGGGCAAGGGAAACAAAGAGAAAAATAAACAATGGGATTACATCAAACAAAGTGTTTGTACAAAAAAGAAAACCATTGACAAAACAAAAGGACAACCTACTGAATGGAAGAAGATACTTGCCAATAATACATCCAATAAGGGCTAATGTCAAAAATATATAAAGATCTCACACATATAACTTAACACCAAATAAACAAGTATCTGAATAGGCATAGGACCTGAATAGACATATAGATGGCCAAGAGACACATGAAAGGATGCACAAGGTCACTAATCATCAGAGATACAAATTAAAACCACAAGGAGGTATCACCTCACACTTGTGGGAATGGCTATCATCAATAAATCAACAAATGACAAGTGCTGGAGAAAATGTGGAGAAAAAAGAACCCTTATGCACATTTGGTGGGATTGCAAATCAGTGCAGCCACCATGGTAAACAGTATGGAGAGTCTTCAAAAAATTAAAAGTAGAACTACCTTATGATCCAGCAATTCCACCTCTGGGATTTATCTGAAGAAATCCAAGACATTAATTCAAATATATACCCTTATGTTTCTTAAAGCATCTATACTAATAAAAGGATAATATGCTAATTAGACTGGGAGACCGGACATCTTCCGACCATCAAACTTCCTTCTGGACAAAGCCACGGTGGTGGGGGCCGAGGCAGAGGCAGTTAGGGGCAATCAGGCCAGCAGGGGAGGGCAGTTGGGGGCCATGAGGCTGGCAGGAGAGGGCAGTTGGGTT
Organism: Myotis myotis; assembly: GCF_014108235.1. Taxonomy (NCBI): domain Eukaryota; kingdom Metazoa; phylum Chordata; class Mammalia; order Chiroptera; family Vespertilionidae; genus Myotis; species Myotis myotis. The sequence continues at coordinate 50,837,489 of NW_023416315.1, forward strand.
CCATCAGGCTGGCAGGGGAGCAGTTAGGTGGCGATCAAGCTGGTAGGCAGGCAAGTGATTAGGAGCCAACAGTCCCTGTGGGATGGGGCCTAAACCGGCAGTTGGACATCCCCCGAAGGGTCGCAGATTGGAGAGGGTGCAGGCCAGGCTGAGGGACACCCCGTGCATGAATTTCATGCACTGGGCCTCTATTTATAATAGCTAAACTATGGAAGCAATCCAAGTGCCCATCAATAGATGAGTGGATAAAAAAGCTGTGGTATAATATAGACCAATGGAATAGAATAGGGAACCCAGAAATTGACCTAAACCACTATGCTCAATTAATATTTGACAAAGGAGGCAAGAACATACAATGGAGTCCAGCCAGTCTCTCAATAAATGGTGCTAGGAAAATCAGACAGATACATGCAAAAAATTGAAACTAGACCACAAACTTACACCATACACAAAAATAAACTCAAAATGGATAAAGGACTTAAATGTAAGATGGGAAACCATAAAAATCTTAGAGGAATCCTCAGGCAGCAAAATCTCAGACATAAACCAAAGCAATATCTTCACTGATACAGCTCCTAGGGCAATGGAAACTAAAGAGAAAATAAACAAATGGGACTACATCAAAATACAAAGCTTCTGCACAGCAAAAGAAACCATCAGCAAAACAACAAGAAAGTCCACTGCATGGGAGAACATATTTGCCAATGTTATCACTGATAAAGGTTTAATCTCCAACATTTATAGGGAATTCATACAACTTAACAAAAGGAAGATAAACAATCCAATCAAAAAATGGGCAACGGACCTAAATAGACACTTTTCAAAAGAGGACATAAGGATGGCCAAGAGACATATGAAAACATGCTCAAAGTCACTAATCATCCGAGAGATGCAAATCAAAACGACAATGAGGTACCATCTCACACCTGTCAGAATGGCTATCATCAACAAATCAACAAATGACAAGTGCTGGCGAGGATGCGGAGAAAAAGGAACCCTCATGCACTGCTGGTGGGAATGCAGACTGGTGCAGTCACTATGGAGAACAGTATGGAGTTTCCTCAAAAAACTAAAAATGGAACTCCCATTTAACCCAGTGATCCCACTTCTAGGAATATATCCCAAGAAACTAGAAACACCAATCAGAAAGGATATATGAACCCCTATGTTCATAGCAGCACAATTTACCGTAGCTAAGATTTGGAAACAGCCTAAGTGCCAATCAGCAGATGAGTGGATTAAAAAACTGTGGTTCATGTACACAATGGAATACTACACTGCGGTAAAAAAGGAACTTTTACCATTTGCAACAGCATGGATGGAACTGGAGAGCATTATGCTAAGCGAAATAAGCCAGTCAGAGAAAGATAAATATCACATGATCTCACTCATTTTGTGGAATATAATGAACAACATAAACTGATGAACAAAAACAGATCCAGAGACAGAGAAGCTTCGATCAGACGTCAAACCTTAGAGGGAAAGTAGAGGAGGGTGAGGGTAATGGGGAGAGATCAACCAAAGGATTTGTATGCATGCATATAAGCCTAACCAATGGACACAGACAACAGGGGGGTGAGGGCATGAGTGTGTGTGGGGGGGGGGGGGGCAATGGGGGATAAGGACACATGTGTAATACCTTAATCAATAAAGAAAAAAATAAAAATAGAACTACCATATGATCCAGCAATCTTACTTCTGTGTATATATCTAAAGAAATAAAAACAGGATATTTTTTTTAAAAGCTGTGGTACAGTTACACAATGGAATATTACTTGGCCATAAAAAGGAAAAAATCTTACCTTTTGTAACAGCATGGGTGGACCTAACTGAAATAGTCAGACAAAGACAAATGCCATATGATTTCACTTATATGGAATCTAAGGAACAAAATAAACAAAACAGAAACAAACTAATAGATACAGAGGACAAATTGATGGTTGCTAAATGGGAAGAAGGTTGGGTGATGGGGGGAAAGAGGAAGGTATACAAATTGCCAGTAACAACAGCAGTCACAGACATGGAAAGCAGAGCATAGGAAATGTAGTCAATAATACTGTGATAACTATCAGATGGGTGTTAAACTATCGAGGGGGTCACTTTGTAAGTTATATAAATGTGTAACTGCTAGGCTGTGCATCTGAAACCAATATATCATTGTATGTACTGTAACTGAGAAATAAAAAATTTAAGAAAACATTATTGAGCATCTCCTCCTTAAGTTACATTTTAGTCATTATAATCATACTCTTGCTAATACCCTCTTGCTGTGCTCCACAGGCAAAGCCAAAACCCTGTTTAAATGCAACCTCCACCTCTTCTCCCCCGAAAATAGCTGGTGAGCACCAACCGTGATGACTGTTCTTTAAGTGGGCCCTTACCAATGCCTGGCGATCATACTACGTCTCCATAATCCATTCACCCCTACATCATATGTGTCTTCCCCCTGCATCCTCCTCCTTGGTATTAGAAAAAGATGCTACCTTAAACAAACCTTCTTCTATTGACCCCAGTTCACCGAATAGCTACCACCTCATTTCTCTATTCTCCTTTGTAGTAAACTCCTTTCAAAAGTTTTCCAAGTAAGTGCACATTTTCCCAGTTCCCCTCCTCCCGTTTCTCTCTGGAACCCACTGTGATGCCTCGGTCCCACCACTTACCAAGCCACTGTCTCTCAGGCACCAGTGGCCCCCATGTGGCTAAAGCCAGTGGTGATGCCTCGGTGGATTTGACCCATCAGGAAATCTCACACTCTGAGCACGTTCTTCCCCTGATGTCAGGACGTCACACTGTCCTGGTTTTACTCTGACCCCACTGGTCACCCCTCGTCTCTGTCCTTCACTGGTTCCCCTACTGTTCCTCCAGCCTGTCACGTGGACTGCTCCTGCCTCAGTCCTCACTCTTCTCATTGTGTCTGCCCACACTCAGCGATCTCCTCTGTGGCCTCAGACGTCTGCATGGAAACTCTGTCGGATGTCTCCGTGGCCTGTGCGCCCTGGTGTCTAACGGATTTGTCTCACTCAGTGTGGCCACCCCCAGCCCCGCGCTGTTCTCCCCAAAGCCTGCTCCATCTGTGACCTTCCATCTCGATGACAGCAAGGCACTGCTCCAGCTATCCAGGCCCTGTCTCCTCTTTCTCTCCTTATTTCTAGATTCTAGATGTATTTAGCATCCAACCACTTTTCACCATCTCTGCCATTGAGGCCCCTGCTCCCAGCCACTGCTGTCTCCCATCTGAATCACTGCAATCACCCAAATGGCCCATCCTTCTGACTGTCCTTCTTCCCCAGCATGGCCGCCACGTCCCACTACATAATCCCTTTACTTAAAACCCTGCAGTGCTTAGGAAAAAAGCCAACGTCCTTACATGGACCAGAACGCCCAGATGGCCTGGCCACGCCACCCACAACCTCTCTCGCATTATCTCTCCAGCTGCTCACGCTGCTCAAGCCCCACAGGCCTCCGTGCTGTGCCGCAGACACACCTGCTGCCTCAGGGCCTTTGCTTGGCTATTTTCTGCCTGGAAACTCCTCCCCAGATACCCTGCCGGCTGGTGTCCTCATCATTTTCAAATCATTTCCCAAATCTCACCTTCCCAACAAGGCCTTCCTGAAAGATGCTACTTAATAAGGAAACAGGCCCAACTACCCCGATCTACCGCACCCGTTCCTGGGACTCTCAACCCCTTACTTTGCTTTAATTTCTTTTTTCAAAGAATGTATCACCTCCCATACCGTATGATGTACTTTTTAGTAGGCAATCTCCACAAGGGCAGGGATTTTTGCTTTATTCACGGATGTATCCCAAGCCCCTGGCACATCGTCTGTTGCATCGTGAACTCGGCCATCCGACACTGGCTTATTGAGATTTATCTGCGCCAGGCACTGGGAACTGAGCCCGGGATGAGACAAATCTAGCAGCTGTCCCCTTGGAGCTTACAGTCTAATTCTTATTGAGATTTCCCGGAGACAACCGATTTTGGGAATATTTAAAAGAAAGTGGGAAGGCATCCAGGGAAATTCCATCAGCCTCTCTTCAGAGCACAGCTCCAGCCAAACCTTCAAACTCTGATGAATGAAATTGACACTGTGACCATGTGACTGGGGCTGCAGGCTTCCTTGCTGTCCCCCACAATAAGGAGGCGACAATCACAGCCCCAAGTTCCTCAGTCCAGGATGTAAAAAAGAATCCCCCCTAATGATACAAAATATAATTAACGAGCAAAATAAATCACGGAAGGCACTGTGGAATTCTAATCTTTCCACACTCCTCTCCAAAAAAAAAGACACAATCAAAGTGAAATATGCCCATTTAAAAACCCCCTCACATGGTAATCAAATCTTAGCCAATCATTCGCCAACTGAAACCCTTCCATGCCCATTTTTTCTGCAGTTCTGGCAGTAAATTGATAACCCCGGGCAAATTTTACTAGTAATTAGCACCCTTTAGAAATAGTTGGCTAACTTAGTCAACTAGGAAATAACCTCACCCAAATGATTAAGTCCAAATTGCATCTCAAATCCATCACCCGTTTTTACCGTGTGAACAGACCATCACTCCAGGATTGTCAGTTACAACAGTTACAGGCCTATGTTTTAACACACGCACAGCACAGGGCACAGCAAATACGCCAGCTGGCTCATCTCCACACCACCACTCCAGGTGACCTGCCAGCCACTGGGTGTGGACACATATCCCCAAGTAGCTCTGGCCCCGTCCTTCACCCAGTGGAGAGGGTATCCAATGGAAAGCCTCCTTATTCCAGGTGAGTCACCTGTGTGCTCAACGTGAGGCAAGCCAGGGCCTGCTTTGGGAAGAACTAGCTGGTGGCTGTGCATGATTGGCCTGACAGCTGTGCTGATCACAGAAGACTCCCTTTCTCACACCCTTCACTCCAAAATAGCATTTCTGAAGCATCTATTATTTAACAAGTGTGTTCATTTATCCTATTTAATTTAAAAATAAGACTGAGAATGGGGTAATTTTAACTCCAACACATGGATGAGAAAATGGAGCAGCAGGAGGCTTAGAGCACTCACCCAGAGCCAGAGCCAAGGCCACGGCCAGAGGTAGGGCCAGGGCCAGGGCCAGCACAGGTTCTCCGGTTGCCTGCCTGCCAGTCACCTGCCACCAGCTGGGCCACTGCCAGCTTCCACCTCCATTCCCCCATCTTCTCCCTTGCTCAAGCTTTGTCTCCCTCCTCTACCATTGCAGTGAGAGTGATCTTAAAATGCAAACCTGCTTGCTCAACTTCTGTGCGTGGCTTACACGGCACCCAGGCTGAGGTCCCACATCATCCTGCAAGACCATCTGTCCTCTGTCTCCCTCTCCCATCTGCTCACCATCCCCAGCCACATGACATCTTCCAGTTCTCAACTGAATGTGCTCTCTCAAGGCCTACCCACAAGATACCTCCTCTGCCTTCGACCCCGCCCCTGCCCCTTCCACTAGGCTTGTCACTGGTCTTACAGGCAGCCACTAGGGAAGCCAGATCCCAGGCACTTCACTGAGGTCTTCCTTGGCCTCTCCCAGGAGAGGGAAGCACTGGTGCCCATGCCGGACTTGACTAGACTCAAAGAACCCGGCCTTCACCCTGGGTGAGACAGGTGGACATGGTTTTAGGTGAGTGGACTCTTCTGGACCAAGTAGCCAGTAGTCTGGTTAAAGGGGGACAAGGAAATCTGGGAAGGAGTATCAATTTGATCCAATATGTTATGATATTAATCATTCTACAATATCAAGGTACCTTTCTTATATCCTAGACTAGTGGCCCAGTGCACAGATTCATGCACATTGAAAGGAAATTAATTAGAAGAAATATTTTAATATTGCTATTTGCCCTTTCTCTATAATAGAAGTGTCAACCAAATTCACCATCGACAATGACAGATGGAAACACACGCATGTTATTGGTGCTAGTGAGAGCTTTATATGTATCACGCATGCGCGAGTCAACTTAGCCTTTTATATATATAGAATAAACTTGCTTTCTGATCTGGCTAAACTTTTTCCACCCCAGTGAAGCACCTCAACTTCTCTTTCAGGTAATTGTCAGCAACACAGCAGTAAATATCAACACAAAGCAGGTTATTATTGTAGATCACGCAGCGAGAACAAAGTGTAAAATATTTAACTGCAGCAGTGTTTGACTATATTCTGTGCAGTGAGAAAACCTGAAGTCATTTTCAAGGTCCACCATTTCTCTCTCATCATTGATGTTTCTCTCTCCCTCCTCTCTGAAGTTAATAAAAATATATTTTTAAAAATAGAACTGCATCAAACTAAAAAGTTTTTGCACAGCAAAGGAAATCATCAACCAAATGAAAAGACAACCTACTAACTAGGGGGGGCGGGGGGTGTTGCCAATGATACATCTGATATGAGGTTATAATCCAAATTTTATAAAGGAATCACACAACCCAACACCAAAAATACAAAGCAACTGAATAATGGACAGAGTACCTGAATAGACAATTCTCCAATAGACATATGAAAAGATGCTCAGCATCACTAATCAGATAAATGCAAATTAAAACCACAATGAGATATCACTGCATACCTGTCAGAATTTTTAAAAAATTAAAAAAAAAACACAAGTGTTGATTAGGATGTGCAGAAAAGGGAACTCTCGCGCACTGTTGGTAGGACTGCAAATCAGTGAAGCTACCATGGAAAACAGTATAGAGGTTCTTAAAAAAATTAAAAAGAGAACTACCCATGGCCCAGCAATTCCACTTCTGGGCATTTATCTAAAAAAAACCTGAAACCCTAACTCAAAAAGATAAGTGCACCCCTATGTTCACTGCAGGGTTATTTATGGTAGCGAAGATATGGAAGCAACCCAAGGGCCCATCAATAGACAAGTAGATGGAAAAGCAGTGTTACATATATACAATGGAATACGCCTCAACCATAAAAAAGAAATTTTACCATTTTTTAACAGCATGGGTAGACCTAGAGAGTATTATGCTAAGTGAAATAAATCAGACAAAGAAAGACAAATACCATATGATTTCACTTATATGTGGAATCTAAAGAACAAACAAAAAAACAGACTCATAGATACAGAGAACATTTTGACAGCTGCCATATGGGAGGGGGGTTGGATAAAAAAGGTGAAAGGTTTAAGAAGTACAAATTGGTAGTCACAAAATTGTCACAGGGATGTAAATACAGCCTAGGGAATAGAGTCAATACTACTGTAATAACTACGTGTCATGCCAGGTGGGTACCAGAATTACTGGGGGGTCACTTTATAAATTATATGACTGTCTAACCACTATGCATACACCTGAAATTATTCTAAAATAGTACTGAATGTCAACTGCAACTGAAAAATAAAAATAAATGGAGAAATTTTTCTCACCTTAGATTTTTTTAAATAAAATAAAGTAAGAAAAAATTGTTCTCCAGAGCTCTGTACACCTTGCACAACCTCAGAACTGGAAAGAAACCTACAAGACGCGGACTTCGCTTGAGGCTATTTGCTTAGTGAGCAATCCTATGCGCAGATAGACAGGACGCCAATACCTACCCTGAACTCCACACACACCACAAGCACAGCTATATTCATGTGCGTCTGTACGTCCCCTAAGCAACCAAACTGTTTCAGAATATTTTACCAGGCATCCGAAGGTACAGTTAGTTGACTCAGGGCGCGTGCATCTCTTATTTAATATTGATTTGTATCTGTTGGAAAATTTGCTCCACTAGGTGGCAGCCAAGACTTACTCAAATACAGTGTGTGGCTGTCACTGCTCAGATCCAGGAGCAGTAAATAGCTTTAAGATCAAATTGCATGTGGACATGCCTGTCTCTAGTCACTTGGGGTTGACCCATGGAAACGGCATTCCCTGGAAGAAGTTCGATATCGACAGTGCAAATGATAATAGTATGTGATGGCTCCTTCCAAACCAGGTATGACATGCTACCACTGACAAAGCAAAGCTGCAAGAAGACAATCTCACCGTGGCTTCTCCACTGAGGATGGTCTACGGTGTGTGCAATACAGCCTGTTCTCCCGCCCTGGGTCGGAGCGCCCATCATCACTACTGCGGGCTCAGCACTTGCAGGCTCCACGGTGCTCAAGACCAACCCTCCTCCCTGGAGCACTGAGCTGGCCACCCCAGCACCACTGTGGCAGCTCTGCCTGCCACTCACTTCCTCACATTATAGGCATCGAGGTCCATTTCCTCCCACACTGTCGTCTTTCAAGGCAGAAACTACATTGTTTGTCTGTTTCCCTTTCTGCTTCTCGTGTTTGTTCCCTATGTGTTTCTTCAGTATCTCCTCTCACTTTTATTACAACTCCTTTATCTGTCTAACTCCATGTCGTTTTTTTCTTTCTCTTTTTTTTTTTTTTTTTTTGAGAGGACTTCCCTGATGCCCCAGACCCTCCCTTTTTGCTTAAATTTGCAAGAATTATTTTGTTTTTGTTGTTGAATGCAACCTAGAACCCTGCCTGGTGTCGACAAGGACAATATCCCTTCAGTGCACAGCAGCATGTCTAAGATATAGATGCACCGATTCATAAGGAGGAGTGAATATTAAATTTTAGACATAGGAACGGAACAAATGCCCAGACGGTAGCATTTGAGACGTCTAGTGCCGGGCTTCCCTATTTGCTCTTTGCTACATAAGGAGGATGGGATGCCAACACCACCCCACCACTCTTTGGGCCCCGTCCTCCCTATTCTCAGGGAAAAGTAAACTAACATTTTGGTTGAGAATAATTCAGTCTAAGAACAAGGTTTGAGGGGTCGAGTGAACTGAAGAGGCGACAACAGGAAGGAGCCTCATCTGAGCAGAAAAGGTTGCCCCTGGGCTGGGACGGGGGAGTGAGGGCAGGAGGGGACCGGGTGAGGGGACCTCTGAGAAGCTGAAGGTTCCTTTCTCCACATGGAGACCTCCCGGCTGAGGGGGGTGCAGATAGGGACACTGTCTCAGTGACGATACACAGACAGATGACAGGAAACCAGGGCGTCTCCACTCCCTCGGCCCAGGACCTTGGAGAAGCTGACACACTGGACTTGTGCGTAGCCTAGAGAGACAGTTGTTTAGCATCAAAATTAGAATAACTTAGAGAACATAGAGAAAGGTGCTACTTCTCACCTATCTGGGTGTAGGAACCTCGACCCATGGGTGCCACAATTACTAGATAGATTGGAAGCACTCAGGGTGCGTTTCTGAATTTATCAGCTTCTGCACTGCGCCACCGGCTGGATGGCTAGTCTCCTGGTTTGATGAGGGAGCAGAGGGCTTCCCTGCACAGAAGCAAGGAGGTGTGATGCTGCGCGGGTCTCGGGACAAGGCTCTCCTGGCGCCGGGTCAGGGACAGAGAGCACCCACTTCTTCAGTGGTTAGCATCCTCGTAGGCTGCGGCCCCATCTATGACGCAGAGGCCCCCAGAACAAATGGTGCTTTCTCGTCTCTGATGCTAGTGATTTTCTACAACTGGTCAAAGAATCAAAGAAATTGAGCCTCCCTGTTCAACTTCTAAATTAAAACCTCAAAAAAGTTCAAGGTGAGAGAAGACACAAAACCATATCAATATATGCTAGTAAAGTATAAGACAAAAAAGAAATTGTCTAATCCTCTTGATATTAAAAGAAACTGTCAGTGTGGCGCGGGCAGCCTTCTTGTTCTAACCCTTTGGTTACTGGAAAGAGAGGAGGTGACGAGCATTTGTTCCAGGAAGTGAATGATGAGAGAATTCTCCAAATAATTTTACGTGAATAGCTCCATGTACTAAACAAACCTTTGAAAAGGAAGATGTCTAAAGGAAATGGTAAGGGCATGGCCATACTGTATCCAAACGAGGGGATGGATGTTCACCGTAGCTCATGCCCTTTGCAGAACATCCCTGGAGCAGGGCCTGAAGGTCACTCTGACAACCACGGGCAGGTGCCTTGGAGAAGGGCTGCTGGGGGGCAGGAACAGAAGCCCAAAGAGGATTCCAGCCAGTGGTACAGCCAGCATCCATTCTGGCTGGTTAGTGCCCGTGCCTTTCCAAACATCTAACACAGTATCCCCCAGAGCAGCCACACCGAACCCAGTTTCTGGAAATGCCGCTAAATCTCAAGGGAAGCAGAAAGTAGGAAGCAATTTCCCTCTGCCTCCCTGATGCCACCACCGCAGAGATGCCGTGAGACGTTCTGTCCTCGTGATGGTGAGACGGATAGATAATGAAGCCAGGAATGGAGAAAGATGGCAACAGCGAAGACATTTGTTTGGGGGAGAAAGAGAAGGAAAGATTTGAGAGAGATCATAGAGAAAGAGTTGGCCCGAGTTCATAACAGGTGAGAACCCTCTTTCTCGAAAGAGAACAGCCATTGCCATTGTCAAAATCACCTGAGCTACCTCCTAAAGACTTAAGCTTTCTGGGCCCTACTCCAGAAGCACAAAATTGGGACTGTGGGGGAGGAGAGCAAATCCAGGGACTCTACATTTGTAACCAGTATCTCAGGTAATTTTTGAAGAAAAGGGGAGTATGAGAAGGGGAGGATGCTGTGACCAGTTTTCATCCTATGTACGTTCGGAGCACCTTGGAGCCTCCCAGAGGGAAGGCTCTGAGTGCAACTGGAAAAGGAGAGAGGTCAGAACAAGAGGCAGAGACTCAGGTGCGATCTGAATCTCCAGATAAAACACTGGCAGGTAATGACACGTGAGGGGCGTGCTGGTTGATATGTTCGACCTCTGAATACTCCCTTACTCGGTGGATCTCAGTGGGAGCAGGGTTCTACTTCTCTCAGTGGGAACCAGAAGCCAGCAACACCCTGTCTCTATTATTAGAGGTGGGATTGTGAGGCTGTTCCAAGACCAGGTCAGTCAGATGCTTCTGCTCGGGACTTTGTGTCTTAAAGGAGAAGCTCAGAGATGCAGAAAGAGTTAAGAAATGAGTCACAGCAACAGCCTCCTTAGTGTCCAGATCCCGAGCCATTTTCCAAATATGTCTTTTCAGCTCCCCCCGCACCCCCCCCCGCCACCCTGAATCATTGAGCTCATATATTTTCCAATAAATTCCCCTGCTGCCTACGTTTATAAGATTGGAGGACACTAGAGACAAAAATAGACCCATGATAAATTTCTCCAGGTACTGGAGAGAAAGCAAAATAAAGTTATGTGATGGAGACAGCATGCTTGGAGAGCGAAGGGTCAAAGGTCAAATAGAGCTTGAGCTGAGGATTCAGAAGAGCACAGGACCACAGACATGAAGAAAGGGTTGACTGAGGAAAGAAAACTGAAGTGCGAGGTCGGCCATTTCTTTTCCTGTCCTCCCAGACTGCTTTAATCACATGTCTCTCTTAAGAATTTCGCACTATATTAAAACTATGTCCCCTCAGTAGACTTGGCATATCACTAATTCAGGTTCATAAAATATGAGCTGAAGGGATGAGGTCAATTCTAAGCTAAAGCCTTTGAAAGGCCCTCACTTCTCCTGCCGGGAGGTCTGGGGAACGGGGTGTGCTTTACAGACAATGGGTCAACCAGATGGTCACCAGAGATCCCTGAGTATATGGAGCACAATGTCCCCCTGGCCAGCCAAGTAAGAGCATCACTTATTCCCCATTGCATCTCAAAGCACTCCCACAGCAGGAGGTCTGGAAACATGAGGAAGAAAAAAAAACCCAGCCTTTTTAAAAAGGGTAAAACTTGCAGAATAGTAGCTCCCCTGGGCCATGCAAACTAAGCCAGACACTGTATGGCCCTTCTTCCTTAGGATGTTGCCAAAGCAGCGCCCGGGTTCCTGCCCCAACCTCTTCCCAGCTGGCCAATTTCCCTGCCTGCTCCTTTCAAAGGCACCCTCTCCTTGCCTCCTTCCTCCCACCAGGCCCTTTAATGTCCTTTGTGTTTTAAGAAAGGCAGGAAGAGTCTTTGATTTCAAGCTGCTTTCCGCTCTGCAAAAATTCCTGAGTCGAGGGAATGTGTGAAGGCTTAATCACCTGCCTAAGAACAGGGAAAAACATAACGAACAAAGTACGAATTAATTTCAACAAGTTCTCTTGCACGGTCTCTTTCCTACCTAGTTCTAGGAGATGGTGAGTGCCACTGAGAACCAAGGACTGTCATCTGTGTTTCTCTGCAGCCTCCGCGCTGTGCTGTGCACAGACTGTGCTAATGCACATCACAATAAAATGCATTCATAGAAGGATCAATGGGGAGAGGCAGGCAGACAGAGTGGCTAGCAATCACACAGGTGGATAGAAGTTCCTAGAGAAACTAGAAGAATCAGATTTATTGTGCAGTGGGAGGGGTTATGTTTAGAGATGTGAGACCTCTCAGGCAGCAGGGAAAAGCCAGAAGGTGGAAGGAAAGCCCCGTTTCTGGTGAGAAGAGGCTATAAACAAGTATAGAAACCTCGTTCCTGACCGCACACGTGTGAGTGCTTACTGCAGTTAACCTGCTCTTGTTCTACCCTTGTGTGCTAGTTGCCTGCGCAGCAGAAAAGCCGTCTTATCTCTTAGATTTCCAGACCAAGAGGAGCCAGATTCTAACCCGATATCCTGACTATCTCACAGCACGCAGCGATGCTGTCATCGGTGCCAGATGCCTTGACCAAGCAGAACTTTTCAATTGTTTCTAGGCACTGCGAAGAAGGAAGCAAATAGATATTTGGTGACCAGGAGAGAAGGCTAAGGCAGAGACAGTGATGCTCCCCAATATTCCACTTCCTCACCCATTTCCCAGTGCCCTGGCAGTTCATTGGGGCCACATGACTAGTTCAGGCCCAGGGAATATGAGCAGAAGGGAGGAGGTCACTTCTAAGCTAAGGCCACTGTCAGACCCTCAGCTCTGCCGGAAGGTCTGGGGAACAGGGTGGGCTGTATAGACGATGGGTCACCCAGATGGTCACCAGGGGTCTCTGAGTGCATGGAGCAGGGTGCCTCCCTGGCCGGTGCTGGGCACATAGTATGAGTGACCAATACGCCCCATGACTTCAAAGCACTGAGATATGAGGATTTTTTGAGCATCACTCATCCTATTCTGCCCTGTCCTATCCACTTTGCAATCTTCCCACCCCCTTGATTGGGGCCACACTGTACACATCCTCCATGGATGGCCCTTTACGTACAAGCAGTCAATATTTAGGACCTAAAGAAGTTGTAAAACCACATTGCAGTCATCGTAAGTCACTATATACCACATGCTTTTGTCTAGAAAAATTCTTCTAGTCGCATGACGGACAGCTTCAAACTACATGTGGTAAGGAAGTTTTTGGTGGGGAAAGTAGACAGTTCCCCTCAGGCTTTAGGGCCAGTAATCCAGGAGTCCCACACATTTTCAAAGCCACATAACTTCCTTTGCTATAGCAAGGTGCCCAGTCCTCTACCTTGTTCTATGGGACTTGGGCATTTGTTGGTTTACATCCCACTAATTCCTCCATCTCCTAGAATCCCCTCACCCAGACTGTTTTCTCCTGTGACTAGAGAGAATGACAGACAGACCACCCAGCCTTGCTCAGTGAGTTCCAAACACTCTGAGGCATCCTGAGCTGTGTCAAAGGTCTTTCTCTACGTGAGCCGCACTGGTTTTATGTTATAGGCCATGTATGAGCCTGTATTTGGGGCGGGAACCAGGAGTCATTTAAAGACAGAGTTAGGTCATCTTCAGTTTCAAAGACCTAGAATTGTCACCCTGATGTCTGAGGACCTCAAAGTTCGGAGCCTCAAAAGGACCAAGGAGCCTGCTGACCATGACATGACACCTCCTTCCACGCTGTTCACCAGACCTGGAGGGCACCTGGGTCATGGGGGACAGGAGGACACACATCCATGTTCTGGGAGCACAGAGCTCTCTTCCCACACACAGAGGTCTCCTGGCAAAACACCTTCCTTGGAGCCATTGACCCTGACCTGAACACCAGAAAATCAGCCAGCCACCGCCACAGGTGCAGTCAAAAGACACCTGTTCTCTTACTCTCGCTAAAGCTGCCCTGCTGGCCTTTGTGACCACAGTGTCCCAGACCCTTACCCGCTTGGCTGCTTGCCTATTTCTGTGCCATGACCGAGACTGTAAAATCACATAGACCAATCACCAATGGCAAATGATTTTTTTAAAATGAGTGTGCAAGAGAAGCACAAGAGAGAGAACTCTTTCAAATTCGCTTTTTAATTTTGAAAAAATGTAGAGTTTTCAGTTAATTTTTTCCAACAGGTGTAAAATAAATTATGGCACTGCCACTCAATACATTCTGAAGACTGAAATATAGGCTATCCCCCCAAATGTATACACATACTCTGAATAATTATAAAGGCAGTGTTTATTAAAATACATTTCATTTTCAAAATTGAGCTATCAGCTGTTATAGTGCACATTTTGTACAATGTGTAAACATTTGGAGGGATGTATTTTTACAGCATATTTGAGGGGAGAAATGCTCAAAATTACAGAAGGAGTATAGTTACAATCATGTAGAACATACAAAACACAGTAATGGCAAACATACTGGAGGAAACACATCAAACTGTTACTAACTGATATTGTCGTTTGATGGCAAATTGTACTTTCTTCTTTTCTAATCATTGGCTATTTTCCAATGACTTCCTAATAAATTTGCATTCTCATCATAAAGGAGACATAGCTTTTGTTTTATTTTGAAAACAAATTAGATATAAATTTCTCTGCTTGCCTATCTACAGCCTTGTGAAAGAAATAAGATATAATTTAAATCTAAATGTTTTAATATTACTGTCAACAAAAGGTTAGTAATGCTATTGTACAAAAATATCATTTATGTGAATTAAATTTATCCAAGTCTAGGAGAACTGAACTTGTGGTCAGAACCCTGGGATCACCATTTTTTTTTTTTAATTTTATTTTGAGGTAATAGAAGATTCACATGCAGTTGAAACTACTCTTACATTGTGTGTATGTGTATATATTCAGTCCTGTGCAACTTTATCTCCTGTGTAGGCTCATGTGGCCACCCGTCCTGCTTCAGAAAAGTCCCATCACTTATTCCTGGTGCAGCCACAGCCCTCAAGCCCCTTGCCCTGCTCCCTAACTCCTCGCGATGGTGATCACTTTGGAGCAATGATCATTGACCCCCAACATGCAGATCACACTGCCAAGCTCTGGAGGATGGTGACACAAACATAATCAGATGTACAGGCCTCGTGGTTAGGAGGAAGGGTGGGAACCAGACTAACTGGGTTCAGATCTAGGGTGTGCCGCGGACCAGCTGTGTGACCTCTGTCAGGGTTCTCTCTGGGCCAGTTTCTTCAACCAAGTGGGGCCAACAGACCCTCCTAGGGTTGTTCTGAGGCTTCCGTGAGCTGGTGTTGGTCATGCGAGGAGACAGTGCCTGGTCGCTACACCTGGGAACACATGGGAACTCTGGCCAGGTCAGCCCATGTTGGGCGAGGTGCTGTCAAGGTAAACACAAGCCGGGAAGACGTGGGCGGAGCCACTGTTCTGCTGTGGAAGACGAGCTTCACCGGAAAGGGAATGTTGGGGCTGGGCTTTGAAGCATGAGTGAAACTTTAACAGAAATAAAAGGGAAGGGGAAGGTGCTTCATGCAGATAAAACGGGGAGATCTGTGGCCCTGAGGCATGAGCCTGGGATCTGACTGAGAGGCTAACACCGAGGCTGTGAGGAGACTGCAGGGGTGGGGAGGGGACGTAGGCACAGAGGAAGCCCAGGTTTTGAGGGGTCCTGAGTCCACACTGTGATTAGCACCGCGGTTGTCAAACCTGGAGAAGACTGGACAGAGCAGGAAGAAGGAAGACTGCCTCCTAACACAGGTGCATCCGGAGGGGGAGGGCGGATGGCAAGGAACTTTCTAATCAGGAAACTCGAGCAAAGGTGATTATTATTCGTCTGATTAAAACCAAAAGCAGCAGCAACCATGTCTTCAACGTGGTCGCTGTTCTTTTTAGAACAAGCATGTCAAACTCAAAGGCTACGTGGCCCAAATAAACGAGGCATGTGGCCCGCAGGCTGTGAGTTTGACATGCTTGTTTTAGAAGCATAAAACTGAGTGTTTGGGAATTAGCAGTTATTAGGCTAATTCATCCACAACTGAGAAGCCAGGGCAGTGCCCATGGAGCCAGGTGTTTCCAATGCCCTTCCCCGACCTCAAACCACCCTCTTCCAGGATTTCCAAAGGAAGCCAGTGGGAAGTCCCTCCTGGACGCTGGTACTCATTGATGTTTCTATATCTCTCACTCTCTCTTTTCCTCTCTCTGAAATCAATAAAAATATATCTTTTTAAAAAAAGGGAAAGGCAACTTGAATTTGTTAATAGCCTAGCCCAAGCCCAACAAATTCAATTATTTGTGTTTGAAAAGGCTTATCTGATCATCTAGCCTTTTGCTTCTTTAGGCTCAGGATGTCCTGGTCCCTGAAGGTGTTGGCCTCCCTATCTGAGAGGCACATCGCCTCCTGCTGATTCCCTGGGGCCCTTCCCTCCCCTGTTTGCTGTGACTGGACCCAGGGCCTGCTCAGAAGTCTGCCTGCCTTTCACAACCAGATTCTTGCCTCTCTGGTCCAATGACCTGTTACCACCTACACTTTGGTGTGGCACGTAGGACAATACGTGGTCCAATGACCTGTTACCACCTACACTTTGGTGTGGCACGTAGGACAATAACAAGTTACCCTGTGTTTCTGCTTTGAATTTTTTCTCAATCAGCCACCTTCCTCTGATTATTTTTCTCATTGTAGAAAGAGAGGGAGGAAGGGCAAAGAATGCTTATTCCACTTCCTTAACCTAATTATGTGGTCTACTCTACACAGACCGAAAACAATGATCAAGTTTATCCCGCAGTAGCATCAGACGTGTTTCTTTTAGTCCTGTTATTCTTATATCCGTGAGAAGAAAAGATATTGGAATAAATGGCTCTTGCTAAGAGCCATTTAGTGTGGTGTACAGTTTGGCTCTGAAAACTAAGACACCAAAAAAGGGAAAATGGAAAAAACCCTCCCCTCTAAACCAGCTTGAGCATATGGACTTCCCTGAAGATCATGAAGATGAAATGTAACCAAATAAGACAGAAATAAATACTCCCATGGACCCTGAAAACAACACCTCTTGTTCTCCCATAAACAGTCTCCCTTCCCGACCTTCCCTTGAAGGTGACCTGTCAAGGATGATTTTACCAGCATCATCACAAATACAACACCTTCCCAACAAAACACATCCAGACATTTCTCTCCCAAGCTTTCTTCAGCCAATTTCACTTCTAGCCATTAAATCAAATTTTCATTTAAACAAAAAAAAACTATAGCATGTATTTTTTTTTTAAATCACACAACAGCCAGCCAAGAATATCAAGAGAAAGACAACTTAGCCCAGCTAGTGTGGCTCAGTGGTTGGGCATCGACCCATACATCAAGAAGTCGCCAGTTTGATTCCGGTTTGGGGCTCAGGTTGCAGGCTCCATCCCCAGTAGGAGATGTGCAGGAGGCAGCCTATCAATGTTTCCCTCTCATTGATGTTTCTATCTTTCTCACCCTCTCCCTTCTCTCTCTGAAATCAATAAAAATATATTGAATTTGTTAATATAGCCCAAGCCCAACAAATTCAATAATTTGTGTTTGAAAAGGCCAACGTCTTTAATTCCCTAAGCCCCGAGTGAAGTCTTTTATACAATTAGACGCTGTGTCTTTCAGTGTTTGATGGCAGGGTGGTGCCCAGTCCATGGGTGACCCAAGTCTGCTTTTCTGACTTCCCCCAGGCAGAGGGCAACCAGACAGTGAGAGGAAATACAACATTAATGATGGCAGAAAAGAATGATATAGTCTGTGTTTATTAATTCTCATGGGAGGACACTTTTTCCATTGATTTTTAGAGAGTAGACGGGAAGGAGGGAGGTGGGGGAGAAACATTAATGTAAGAGAGACACATGGACAGGTCGCCTCTCAAATGGGGCCGGGGATTGAACCTGCAACCCAGGTACTCACCCTTGACCAGGAATTAAACCTGTGGCCCTTCAGTGGGGAGCTGATGCTCGAATCACTCAGCAACACTGGCCAGGGCAAGAATGATTTATTCTTATTGAACGGGGTAGGATAATCTAAGAAGTTAATTGTGCCCTGTTCGTGGCAGCAGACACCTCAATGAAGGACAAAAGGTCATTCCTTCCCCTACCCAGGCCCCCACCATCCACTCCCAACCTCCCATTCCAGGCTGGTTTTAATCAGCTTTGTTTCTGCAAAGTCAATATAAATCACCTGAGGGACTTGTTACAATGCCCATTTCTGGGTTCCTCTCTGGACCTACCGATTAACATTTCTGGGGATGGGGCCTGGAAGCCACATTTTTAACAAATTCCTTAAGAAATGCTATTCCAGGGGTTTTGGGGAACACTCATTGAGAAACACTTGAGTAAAAGAGAGAAGGAAACTGGAATATTTGGGCGTAGGGGGAGGTGAGCTGAGGCTTCAAAGAAGGAACCAGACCTTGGGAGGCTCCTATCCCAGGCGGGGAGCTTAGTCTGGCATTTAACCCGGCTGTGCTTTTAACCTGCAACTCATCCTTCTGTGTCGTCCTCTCCAAGGACCCTCCTGTCCCCCTGGCCCTCAGGCTGGCCCACCAGAGGTTCCTGCTCCTCAGTGCCCCTTCTGAGCTATGCATCCTTCTAGCTCAGCACCGACCACACTGCACTGTCATGGCCCACGTGTGTTATATGTCTAACCTCCCCGCAGTGAGCTGCTGCAGGCGGTGAAGTGATTTATGCTCGGAGCCTGGCGGGCAGTAGGTGTCCTATAAATGTTCAGCAAGCAGACGACTGTGTTCCGTTTACAACCACGTCACCATCACCTGGTCCTGATTTTTCACACGGAAAGTGCTAGGCCACTCCTTGCTCACGGCCTACGACGCTTGGTTTCTGGCCGAGGAACTGGGCCCCGTTTCTAAAGCCCTCCTTTACCAGCGGGTATTACCGGGGTCAGAATGAAACATCAGAAGCCTGAGCTTTTGATTATATTGTCCGTTTAAATGTTTTGTTTCAGAAAGAACTAAAGCTCTCCCACACTCTGCCCAAAGTCCCCACACAGGCGGAGCCCCTCCGAGGAGTTCAAGGCGCAGGAAACTGTACCACCAGGTGATTCTAGCATCGATCCCGCCGTGTCCAAAGCAAAACACCTGACTTCCCTGCTGGCCGCCCCACTCCCCAGCTGCAAGCACCGGTTTCGGTCTGGCCAGCCCCTCCCACTCAAGAGCAGACGTAAGAAAGGCAATCCGAATTTTAAATCTGAAACCATTTCACAATGAAGGGAAGGGACGTTCCATGAAGGGGCAATCACAAAGGCCTCCCCTGTGAGGTCTCCGTTATGAAACTCCCCTTCATTCTCGAAGCATAAAACTGACACCGGGGCAGCCACATGAAAGCGAAACCTGAGCACCGAGCGCCTCCGTGGGGTTTACCGCGCGCACCTGTGCTCCGCAGTGCGCCCCACGCGCCGCCACCTACCTTGTAGCACGGCCCTCGCAGGATCTTGGGGGCTCATGAAGCCCGAGCCGTGGAGAACCTGGAGGGCAGCCCAGCGTTCGGGGGTCCTCTGCTAAGTGGCTCCAGAGGCCGCCTTCACAGTTCACAAGGAAGGGCTCTGTGTCCAGGACTCAAGCCACGACCAAGTCCATTACCGAGGCCCGCACAGGGTGTCGGCGGCCCGGCCAGGCCCTAGCATCCAAGAGCGAGTCTCACCGACCCCGCAGCCCGCTCCGGTCCGCCCGCGCCCGCGCCCCCGCCCCCGCGAGGAGCTCTAAATCCACGAGGGAGGGGCGCCGCACGAGGCCCGCACCTGGCTTAGGTGCCGAGTGGGCGGCGCGGCCCACCCCGCGGGCCTCCCAGCCCGGCTGCTGCCCACGCACCGGGATCCAGGATGGCCTCCCCCAGCGGCCGGCTGAGGGGCGCAGGCTCAGGCTCCCCGGCGTCCGTGCGCGCTCCGCACACCTGTCTGCCCCGCGAGGCTTCATTAGGCCGCGCCTGTGCAGCCCGCCGGCCCCACCGCGGAGTCCAGGCCATGGAACCCACCAAGGAGCCCCGCCGGGAACCGCGGGGTGAGCCGGGGCGCGGGGGCGGGCTGGGGGCGCTGGCCCACCACCCACCTTAGGAGGCTCTTCTAGAGCTCGGGCAGGCCGCGGGCTGGGCCCCACTCCACCCGGTCTGAGGTCCCCATCTCTCTACACGCGGAGAAAAGTCAGGGCTGGAGTCCTAGGACTGCTAGTCTAGGTCCCAACATCCGTCACTTTTCTTATTTGATGCGTGGCATTTATTGAGCACCTACTATATACCAGGTGAGCTAGGCTACCAGCTCTGCCTCCCCCACCCAGCCTTGCCCCTTCACCCCCGTAGAGGCCTGTCCATGCTCCACCAGCTGCAGGTCCCTCCTGTGGGGCAGGCCCATGTGCACTCAGGAAACTGTGACAAAGCACCTTGGCCCATCTTACTACACACACTCCGGGGAAAGTCATTCCTTAAGACATTCTATCTCATGCAATTTCGTTAGAGTAACAATAGCACTAAGTCACTAACTAGTTAGTATGCATTTGTAAATATTCCAATTTATTTGGAAATGATGAAGCAGCATCTTGAGTGGAGGATTCTGGGGTTCTGAGTAGTGGGGATGTGGTGGGGGGGAGGGTTTGGTGGCCGGGAAGACTGTGCTTGGGGATTAGGAGCACTTGCCCTGTGATCTGGGCAAATGACTCACCTTTCTTGTCCGTGTTTCCGTGTTAGAAGGAGATGTGGACAGTGCCTCCCTCGAAGGGATCAGATGCCACTAATTTATGGAAGGTGCTAGCACAGGGCCTGGTGCACCTGGAGAAGTCAGAGCTCAGATGGGCTTGGAGAGTGTCAGCAGCGTCACCCTCCCTCCCTTGTGTAAGGACAGCGGCCCGGGCCTGGTCCCCTGTGTGAGGTTCTGCTTCCGGGGAAGGACAGGGGTGCGGATAGCCGTGAGGAGGGCTGGCAGGGCAGAGTGACTTCTGTGGAAGGTGAGGGGGTCATTCCTGTTGTCTCCTTTGCTGTCCTTGCCTGGGCTTCAGGAGGCCATCCAATGCCGCCCTGGCCCTACTCTAAGCCACAATGTCTAGACCTACAGCAAGAACAAAAGCTCGTTTTAGAAACAGAATCTCTCTGCCCAGTCTACCCCAACCCCAACATCTGTCCCTTAGAAACGCTGAACAGATGCCTGTCCTTCAAACTCACCTTCCAGGTGGCAGGAAACTAGCAGGGCGCTCACAGGAAGTTAGTCCCCCCATTGGGATACCCTCTGCCATCTGTGTAGATGAGCCAAGGCCCCTTAGAGTTGCCTAGACTCTTCAAAGCAGTGGCTCATCTACTTCAGTCCTCACAATAGGCAGGTTAGGAAGCTATGCCTGGAGCTAATTCTGTACATGGACAAATTCAAGCTTAAGCTCAAACCAGAAACCAGTTACAGTGCTCATTCCCCACAGGCCAGGAAGGTGGAGGCAAGCCCCTGACTGCGGGGTCGGAGAAGGAAGGACCGCCACGGAGTCCAGCCCCCGCCACTCAGGAGGTCCCACGTGGGGAGCCGCCCCCCTCCTGCGCTGTCCTGGGAGAGAAGACGCCACCCAAGGCCCCCGACGCCAGGGGAGCATGCCAGCCACCAGGCTCTGTCTGCAAAGACAGAACCCTGGTCCCGCCCCGCCCCCAGCCTCAGGGAGACGGGTGTTCCGTCCCCAGGAGAGAGGCTAAGGCAGGGAAGAGGTCCTTCGCTCCGGGCTCTGGGAAGCAGAAAAAGTTTGTCGCCACGGGTCCAGTCTCCATGTCACCTCCCCACGTCACTAACTCAGCCCGTGACACCAACAACCCAGTGCCCTGTGGGTCAGGCCGGGGGCCCTGCCACCTGGCCAACCTCCTCAGCACATTGGCCCAGAACAGCCAAAACACAGACCAAAAGAAGCCCCTAGAAGTGACCTGCCAAGTGCGGAAAAAGACTCGAACCCTGTACCGCTCAGGTGAGTCCCTGAAGGTGAGAGTCAGCCTGGGGTCTGGTGTCATCTCTGGGAAAGGTGCGCTCAGCAGGGAACGTGGCCCGCGAGACTGGAGGGTGGTTTGCTTGCACATTGCCTGTCCTGGACCCCCTTGGCCTGTGGCGGGGCCATGGCCTATCAAGGCTGGGGGTGCATCAGAGTGAAATTGAAAACAGGTTGGAAAGGTTAGACCCCACCCACAAGGCCCGAGGAGAGGAGGCCCGGCCCAGTGGGAAATAGTTGAGAGACTGGGGAGCCCTGGGCTGGGCCGGTGGTCCCATCTGGCAGGCATCCTTCTCCTCTCCTACCACATCCCTGGGGTTGGTATTCATGGGAGTTTCTCCTCCTTCCAGACCAGCTGGAGGAGCTGGAGAGGATATTCCAAGCAGACCACTACCCTGACGGTGACAAGCGCCGGGAGATTGCCCAGACAGTGGGGGTCACCCCCCAGCGCATCATGGTAAAGGGGGCTGGGCAGGGACGGGTGGAGGAGAATCCACGCTGGGCCTCTGGACAGCAGGCAGGTGTGCAGCACCTCTGGCTCGGGCTGAGGTTACAGCTCTTAGGGCTGTCTTGCGTGTCCACATCGCTGCAGCCTAGAAAGCGAGAAGGGGAAAGGCTGCTAGAGGGACCTTCTATGACACCAGCCTCACAGGCGGCATCTGCAGCGCAGCGGTGAGGCAGCTCCTCGCGGGATAGTCAGGACGGCTGAGCTTCTGCCCCTTCCTCAAGCTCTCCTAGTGTCTCTCCCTGCAGGTGTGGTTCCAGAATCGCCGGGCAAAGTGGCGAAAAGTGGAGAAACTGAATGGGAAGAAGGACAAGGACAGTCCTGCAGGTCCAGCCCCTGCCAGCGGCCAGGACAGGTGAGTTCCTCCTCCTGCTGGGTCATCCCTGGAGGTGGGAAGAGGGGTCCAAGCTGGGACCTGGGTCTCAAAGTCTGGGCGTTGAGGCTGGAGCTGCTGGCTAACATTTAGGGGCTTTGGCTGCATGGGATGGGGCAGTGGCCAGTGCCTTGGAGGGAGGCTGTCCCTTTCCTGGCACCGAGGCCCCGATCTATGTCCAGGGACCAAAGTACAACCTTCACTCTGTCTGCCTCCAGCTCTGCTGCTGAGCTGCCACCTGCTGTGCCCATGGACCCGGAGCCTGGTGCCTTCCCTCAGGAGCCCCCTCTAGACACACTGCCAGGTGAGCTGACCCCCTTCTGAGGATTATCTGGGGGGTGGGGGGGAGATGACAGGAAGACAGTGAAGACAGAGGGGCTTTCTTGGTAGGCATGGGAGTGGCCCAAAGCCCTCTGCTGTCCTGCATGTCTACCTTCCAGCAACCCCAAGTCTGCCTCCCCATTCTCTTACCTTCACAACCCTCGTGTCTTCTGCTCCTAGAGCCCCCCATGCTTCTGACATCTGACCAGACTCTGGCCCCAACCCAACAGAGCGAGGGTGCTCAGAGGGTGGCAGTGACCCCACCACTCTTCAGCCCCCCGCCTGTCCAAAGGGCCAATCTTCCCTTCCCTCTCGGCTCTGCCCACACCCCCCAACTGATGCCTCTGCTGATGGACACACTTGGCAGTGACAGCAGCCACAGAGATGGCTCCTGTGGGTCCTGGGGGACAAGGTATGAAACCAGTGGGGGTGGCCACTGAGTTATCTTGGGAAGGGTTTCAGAGCAGAGAGGGGCTTGGGATGGCAAAGGGTTAGCCGAGAGGAGCAAGGAGCAGTAAATGGGAAGCGGGTGAAAGGGGTGGAAAGGGTAGGCTATCTCAGCATTAAAGCAGGAATGAGGCGAGAAACTGGGAGCAGGCAGAGGAAGAGGAGGTGGCGGCAGGTGGGGCCTGGAGGTGGGGAGAGGGGTGAGGAGAAGGCACTGGCCTACTGTGTGGTCAGAATGAGGAGGCCCCCCAACCCTCACAAATGCTTCCCTGTCCCCACAGTGTCACCCCACCCCCTACCTGCTCATACCTGGAAGAGCTGGAACCCCAGGATTACCAGCTGAGCAACCAGCCGGGACTGTTCCAGGTCTCCCAGGCTCCGCAGACCCAGCTTTTCCAACAGCCTCAGCCCCAGTTTTCCTATCTGCACCCCTTCCCCTTCTCCACGCCCAGCTCACTGATGCCCCCACTGCCAGAAGACGCTTTCTTCCCACCGTCTTACGGCCCCAATGGGGGGACCTCACAGGGCTACTTCCCAGCGCCCCCGGCAGGGCAGGGCCTACTGCAGCCGCCTGCTGGGAGCATGGGTGAGTTCGGGCTGGAAGGGAAGGTTCCCTTGGTGACTGAGGAAGGTGAGAAGGGACAGAGGCCTCATTACCGGGGAGGCTGGGGCAGGGCGTGGTGCGAGGGAAGCTTTTTTCTTGCCACGGGGGTCTTTTCCTCAAGTTTCTCAGAGGATGCTGAGCAGAGAGAGAGTCAGCCAGAGAGCTTTGGAGTCCAGCTCAGCAGTTTCCAACTCTCCTGGGCCTCAGGTTCCTGGGCTCTGAAATGGGAATATGATTCCCCTATCATGGAGACACCTGATGAAGAGGAGGAATGACATGAGGGCTGTGCCTGGCGCAGAGTAGCTGGCGGCTAATACGAGTGTTCTGACGGGCCGCTGGGCCTCTGAGAACCTGGAAGCAGCCATCTGATGACTAAATTCCAGGAGAAGGGGAAGAGTGGCCAGTGGGTTTGGGTCTCTTTGCTGCCACAGTGCACTGTGTCCAGGCCCGAGTCTGGAGCATGCCTGGTCCTCAGGGGAGCTCCTGGTGCCAGTCTGCCTCCTAGACTTGCGTGGGGTCCTAGCCTGTGTGTCGGAGGAGGCAGATGTTCACAGCACGTGCTGAACTGTGGCTGGTGCCTCAGTCCTGTCTAATTACTCCTATGTTCTTTGACCCCACAGGCACAGTGCCCTGGAATGACCCTTGCTGGCCAGAACTGCCCTTCCCTGGTCCCTTCTGTCCCCAAGCTCTGGGGCACCCCTCAGGAGGGGACGGCTACTTTTCTGATCTGTTTCCGGCTCCCTATGCTCACCCTGTGAGCAGACAGCCTTCTCCAGGGCCCAGCCGGCTGCCTGACGGGGCCAGGCCAGGAGCTGGACCCTTACCCAGCAAGGCCCCCAGTGAGCAGCCCACGGCCACTGTGGAGCAGCATTTGGCACCCAAGGAGGCCCAAGAGGAGGACAGAAACAGCCACGGCCCCTAGTCCTGGGGCCACATGTCAGACAGGCTGCTGGGTGGAGGGGTTGGGGCGCCATCAGGGAGATGGCGGCAGAAGCATTAGGAAAGACTGGGGGCTGTGTTGACTGGGGTGCAAGTTGGACATGCTCCTGTGTGAGCTCATCTTGCTGGGCACTGGTGTGAGGAGGGAGGGGCTGGCTCTACCCGACTCTCCACACCTCTGTACGGTGTCGGCCCTGAAGGTGATGGCCGGTACCACTTAGGAACTCTGTATCAGCATGTGTTGTTTCCTTTCCTGGCCAGACACATGAGCCAGAGTGTTCACTGTAAGCAGTAAACGAGTGTGCTGTTGGTTTCTCTCTGTAATTACTGTCTCCCCACTCACACTGAGCTCCAGTCCCAGGCGAGGGCGCCACTGGGCGTGATCAGGTGCAGCTGGCATTCTCCCTGGCCTGTCTCTCCTGCTGGAGGAGAAACTGGGCATTTGGGGCCTTGTCTTCACTCGGAATTTGGACTCTGGAGGGACAGGGTTACAAAAGCAGCCCAAGCATATTTCAGGGTCAGACTCCCCAAAGCATTTCTTTTTTTGGCGGGTGAGGGGCGCTAAGAAGAGGATGCTCTTATATATAGTTAGCACCCCACATCGGATAGCCCACAGTGCCCACTGCATTGGGGGGCATTCTGGACCTCTAATGCTGATTATTGGAAAATACACATCCTCTTGCTGTTATCATCCTCTCAACAGTGCAAGCTCAGGGCTTTGCCATTGACCAGAGCAGAATCCTTCCTTGCAGACTCCAGGAAAAAATGTCTCCCCCATCTAAATTAAGTTTTCACTGTCACAATGTTTCCACCAGATGGCAATCCACCACCAGTTTCTCTGTGGCCTTAAACTGGTGGTTTACAGCAGCAATGTTCAACCTTTTTCATCTCATGGCGCATGTAAACTAATGACTAAGATTCTGCGGTACAGTAAAAAATATGTATTATTTGCCAATCTGACAAAAAATACGTTTAATTTTGATTCTTTCATACTGGACAGCTATTGTGTTGGTTGTTGTCATTTCTTTATTTGACAATCTAAAGGAAAAGAGGTCAGTGCCCCAGACTAGTCAGGTATTGCATGCTTTAAAAATTCTTGCAGCATGCAGGTCGAAAATCACTAGTTTGCAGTAAGAAAGCCCATGCTAATTCTTCCAAAAGCCCTAGAGCCACTAACATCAGATTCAAAGATATTAAAGTCATTTGGATTGTAGCTTACCAGATAAAATGTATGATGTCCAGTTACATTTGAGCTGCAGATAAACAAATCCTTTTTTAGTATAAGCATGCTTCCTACAATAGTGGAGTGTCCTGTATTTTTATGTATGCTAAATCTGGCAATGCTGGTTGTAGCACTTTGCTAAAAACTCTACATCCATGCTAACATCTTGATCCAAACAGAGGTTGTCCAGGAGCCGGCCTCTGTATCTCGGCTCAGCTTTTTGCAGTTCAGGCTCCTGAGCAGCTGGATCATGGTGTGAACCCAGTTCATAGAAGACTCCCCTCCCTCCTGCCATTATAACCCTCCATCCAGGCTCCACATGTGTCTAAAAAAATGCTCTAAAATCTATTGGATTCCTATTATATTTTCTGTTCCTGTTAGCTACATATTACTGAGATAGCCCATTAGAAGTTATTTTTAAACACCTATTTTAACATCATTTGCATAAACGGAGCACAGAAAAACAGGAAGCAAAATACAATTTGACTTCTATTGATTCTACTCCAAGTCCTAAACGGTCTTTATGAATTAAGAATAAGTCTGATTTCCAGGAAGTACATCATTTTCATTCACCCAGAAGTGGTGTTATTTTAGTTCAGAGAGAGATTTATGGTTTTTATATTTGTGGTTTGGTTCACACTGTTCTTTCAAAAATACCCTCTCATTCGAGTTTCATCACCAAGTCCTCAGAAATAAAGGCAGCTGCATGTTTTGGCACTCAGTGGGATCTACAGGATCTACAGTCCCGGGCAAACACAGATAAGTGAAAGGTCTTTCTGGCTTGCAGGGAACCGACAGTCTTGTCCAGGAGTCTGGCCACAAGTGCCCAGTTAGACTGCAGGAGGGCAGAGCTGTGCAGGGTCAGCCCCAAGAACCAAGTGTGACCAAGGTCCCAAAGGTGGGCAGCCATGTCTGCTGGAACTGAGAATGCTGGAGTCTGAGGCATCACTCCTACAGGAAGAACCAAATTAAGATAAGCAGAGCAGGAAAGAAAGGATACTTCAGGCAGAAGGCACAGTGAGCGTGAGGCCACTGAGACTGGAAAGATGATTAAGGAGGGGTTCAGAGTGGCTGGATTTGTATAGATAAAGCCAGTGGGAAGGCTGTAGTAGAAGATCTGAGAAGCACTGGCAGGTTTAAGGTGTGGGCATATCTTGTTCAAATTTGTTTTAGACAGACAGATGGAAAATATGACCAGAGGCTTAGAGGAAGCTGGGAAACAAGATAGGGCTACAGTTTGAGTCTAAGTGAGAGATGATGGAGAGAGAATAGGGCAGATTGGAGAAATACTTAAAGAGTCAGGCTCAGTTAATAGGATGAAAGTTCACTGAAAGGAATTGAAGAGAAAGGAAAGAAGATGGACACTTTGGTAACTAAGAAATGCTGTTAATTGAGAAAGGAAATAATGGGATGGAGCCGATTTGGGGAAGGTAGACCACTCTGTATGTTGAGCAGAAGTTCCTGTAGTTATCTGTGTGGACACATTTAGTGAGAACAACATGGAAGTAGGTCTGTGGGGCCTCTTCAGTGTAGAAAATGCTAATTAAGGTCAAGAGACCACACCAGATTGCTCAGGCAGAGCACCTGGCATAAAGAAAAGTTGTCTTGGAAGAGACTCGTGGAAACACCAAATAAGACGAGGAGAATGGGGTGGGAGAAAAGGGGCTGCTGAGACTGATGAGGAAAGACTGGAAGGTGCAGATGAAGAGCTGGAAGGGCTGTCAGATGGGGAGGGATCAAGCCCCATGGGGTCAAAGTCTGGAAAGGAAGGTGGACAAGTAATTGTGCAAATTAGATATAATTATCCTAATTTTCAGAGGAGGTACGGAGGTTTCTATGATTTCCTAAAAATGCCTTATCCAAGTCAAGATAAAAGTCTTTTGAGTTTATTTTCCACATCACCAAATGCAGACAGAGGAGTCTTGCTTCCTGAATATATCACTTAAGAAACTGGACAAGCCTTAATAGGTGCATGTGTACTTATGACAGCCAATTCTGTGTGTTTGTATGTTTACAAGACCATGAGGAACTGAAATACTTTTCCCAAAAATTGGTCCTCAGACAAAATATTAATTATGATGGTAAGAATTTATTTATAATATATTGTGTATGTAGCTCTCTAATAGGTCATTTCATTTCATGGCAAATCTGTATGGCATTTTTTTTTATTTTTTCTTATAAGGTAGTATTCATGTGACTCAGAGAGGTTTAAGTATTTGCCCAAAGTTGCAAAAGAAACAAGTATTGGTCAGAAGGTGCCAACTTCAAGCAGTATATTTTGATAGTTTTAGAGGGAGATGACAAAGAAGGTCAGAAGGTGGGGCTGAGTATAGTAAAACAATAGGTGCAATCTAGATTAGATTTAGAATCCTCCATAGACCCTAGGTCTGTGTTTAAATAACACACTCAGCTGGCGTGGCTCAGTGGTTGAACCCTGACCTATTACCCAGGAGGTCACATTTTAATTCCCGGTCAGGGGACATGCCAGGGTTGGGGGCGTGATCCCCAGTAGAGGGTGTGCAGGAGGCAACCCATCAATGATCCCCTCTCATCATTGATGTTTCTATCTCCCTCTCCCTTCCTCTCTGAAATCAATAAAAATGTATTTAAAAATAAATAACACGGCACTGTTTAGTTTGATTTAAAAGAAACAGGAACATTGTGTGAGACAGGAGAGGGCGAAGAGAGCAGTGAACAGGAGGGTCCATGTTGCAAGCTGGAAAGGGATTGGAATGTATAGAAAGAACAGGCCAAGAGGGAAGTGAAGTGGACGTAGGAGCAACAAGAAAGAGGCAGATGGAGGGGGCTGGATGGCTAGATGGGGTACAGCTGTGACCAGTCTTACCTGGTAGATGATAGGGCAGTGGTTCTCAACCTTGGCTACACATTAGAATCACCTGGGAATCTTTTTAAAATCCTGATTTCTGGGCCTCATCCTCCAGAAATTCTGTTTCTTTGTTATGGGATGGGGCCACAGCATTAGTAACAAAGAAACAGAATTTCCAGAGGATGAGGCCCAGAAATCAAGCAGGATTTTAAAAAGATTCCCAGGTGATTCTAATGTGCAGCCAAGGTTGAGAAGCACTGTGATAGGGGTAAAGAGGAGACAGTCAAAGCTGAGATCCTGATAGCACTCCTACAGAAAGACGGCAGGTGAAAGGATGGGAGAAGGCATGCCCTTGGGGAAGTCTCCAGTGCCCAGGTGTGAGCTATTGAGACTAGAATAGTGGAAGGGAAACAGAGGGAAGCAATCTCCGTGAACTACGAAAAAATCAGCAGAACCTGATTGTGTAGGTGGAGAGGAGAGAATGTCAAACTGACTACTTGTTTCAGAGCCCAGGCATCTGGGAGTATGACTTACAAGCAATGGAAGTCTAGAAGTGTTGGTTTCTGGTGCCTGCGTTAGTAACTTTCCCACTTTATCTGCTTCTTCGTCTCATCACTCTGGTCTACTTGCCTCAGGTACATTCCTCCTGCCATAGGTTTTCATTATCTGGGATTGGAGTTTCCACCCCTGGAGATTCCTGGGTCCTTCCCAATTCACTTTCACCCTGTTGCTGCTTATGTGGCCTCTTCCACCGAATTCTATGCCATGTGTCCTCCCTAGACTGGCACCCCACCCCATCATATCCCAGCAGCCTGTTGGGAATATAGAGTCCCTTCTGAGCTATCAGCAACAATAAGCCTTTACTCTTTCTAAGCATTCCATTTTGTCCACTTTTTCATTATACCTTCATTATACCTTCTTACCTATTCACTTTGGTTAGGCTTTTCTGTTACTTCCTATAATAATTATTTGAATTGGTGAAATCGAGTATATTTTCATACACAGTGCACTAAAAATTGTCCCCAAACCAATTTAAAGGACTACGGTCAAAGTTTTAAAAAAATATTATACACACTCATTTTCCTTGGTTTTCAACTAGAAAATTCTTCTTTCCCCTTTTCTCCCCTTTTATTTGTTAATGCCTGTAATGCTGTATTTCAAGGAGGAAGCCCAGTCTTCTAGTAGGGATGCTCTAGTCCTCCCCACCCTAAAAGCTAAACAGCCACCTCTTCACACACACTCACACATGTGCACACACATGTGCATGCACATACACTCCCGAGTTCTTTGAGGCCAAACCACACCCTATCTTTATTTCCAGTTGGTTGACTGGCCCAGCTCAATTCTATCACCAAAACCTGCTTATTAACAATTCCACAAGTCTTGCCACCTGCTCCTCCCATGCTCTCAGAAATAATCTGCCTATCCACATTGTGTTGACTCAATCTTTACAATTTATGGCAAGTCACCTTCAACAAACTCAGCAGATTATCCTCTTAAGCCCCAGATGTGAACACCAGGCTGCTGTAACCTGTAGTTTATAACTAACTGGCTGTGTGACTTTAGGCAAACCATCTCCTTTCTCCAGATTCCACTGTCACCTCCAACAGGGGATGAATTGCTCATCCTCACCACAAGCTGATCTCAATAAGAAAACGCCAGAACTGGCTGCGTGAGTCCCATTGAAGGCTCTAGCCTTTCTTTGCCTCCTGCATTTCCCTTTTCTCCCTGAGACTGCTTCTCGGGCGGAAGTCTTTCTTGCTGGACTTGTGGACTCTACCATGGTACCCATGGTCCCTCACCCTCAGCCACCCTTTCCCGGAACTTCCTGGTGTCCAGGAACCCCTCGGTCTGTGGTCCATCTCATGCAGTGCCATAATCTGATCTGACTCCCACCCCCCTGAATTTCCATTTGCATTGTTCAGAGGTAATTGCTTCTCTGAAATGCTCAGATAACTGCCAGGAAAATATTTATCTGTTCATTGGTGCTCCTGGAGGACTTTGTGGGCCAGACTGGGCCCCGCCCTGTAGCAGGCTCTGCCCTCAGGCCCGTGACTCACTCACTAAGCAGCAGGGATCAGTAGTCACTCCCTCACCAGCTCAGAAAGCGTTTACAGCACACACCAGCCCAGCTCCTTTCCTCCACACATGCCCGTTCACCAGCCACCCAGAAAGAGTAAACAACACGCCCACTCACCCGCACGCCCTGCGTCTGTCTTCCTGGTGACCGAGGCTGCATTTTCTGCTGTTCCTGGGAACTCTGCAGACTGAATGGATGCTTTGCCTGAATCTCTTCCAAGGAGGAGGCTAGAGAAAGTTCTACTCCATAACTGTAATTTAAAGTGGGTGGGTGGGAAGAAGTGGGTCTAAAACTATTTAAGTATAAAGACTGTTCTCAGTGCGTTTGAACCAGATCTGAGTTTGGCATCCATTTCTCTTTAGCTCATTTATTTGTAACCTTTGGCCCCTCTGCACACCTGATTTCAGAGTCAGACGATTACATTAAACAGGCAGCTCTTGAGTCATGTTTACAGCAATTGTGGCTCCCCAGTCACTGAATTGCATTAGTGATGGAGCCAAACCCTCACCAAGATATTTATGTGCAGGACTGAAAACCACAAACACACACAAGGCTCCAGGACCTGTCTTAGGCGGTGGGTGAGGAGCAGTGTCTATAAAGGGCCACTCTACCAAATCCTGGATTCCTAATTTGGTCTCATTTCTGAGAAGAGGTTATGATAAGGGCAGCACCACTAAACACTTAAAAGCACACACACTATTTCTGGATAGAGCCACAGAAGGAAACCAGGTTTATGTGAGGGGGATAAATATGTGTGTGAAAGAAGGGGCCCAGTGAATGGAATTCCTTTAGATTTTCAAAGACTTTTAAACAACTTCTATCCCAAAGGCCAATTAAAAAAAAATTGGTCATCATACAACCAAAATCCATTCTTTTTTTTTTTTTTTTTTGTATCATGGATATAGAAGTTGTTTAAGGAGACAGAAAATTAAATTAAGGGAAATAAGTACATCTTAATCTGTGAGCCTTCCCAATATTAACATGTAGGCTGATCTTATTAAAATCATTATAAATAACCACAACAGAGCAAGTCGTGCTCAGTAAAAATCTGGCTCATGAGGAGGCAAAAGAGATGATGGAGGTGCAGTGTGGCCCAGTGCAGGAAGGAAATGGCTCACAGATAGCTATACGGCTTATACTCCAAGCATGTCACAGTTCAGCAAAGGGGCTATAGAGAGGACTGATGTTAATATCTGCTGAAGACACTGCCCTGTGCATGGCTTTGTTTAAAAAAACCAGTGAAACCCTGCATATTTGTATATGTCTCAAATGTAGTTCTGTCCAAAAAATGTTGGTTTATGGTTGTTTTCACAATCATAAGAAATTGCTGTGTTTCTAAGACAATGATGCCAATTAGAATTAAAAAATAAGTTGAGTCAGTTCTGAAAATTTGCAGAAGAAATGGATAATGAGTGGACCTGGACCTGATTTTGTGAAACCCAAAGTATAGAAAGTTTAGTAATTCAACTGAAGAGAGATGACTCATATATGTTTTGTTATTCGATTGTGTGTGTGTGTGTGTGTGTGTGTGTGTCTTTAACACCAAGGACCTAAAGGTAGGTAGAATCCTATTGTCTTTCAACTTCACAGATGAGGTGATAATACCCCAATTAAACAAATACATATTAAATACCTAAAGATGGTTTTGGTCTTTCAGAGGTCAGCTTCAAAGGTGCTCAGAAAGCCTTCGCAACTTCAAGTAAAGAAGCAGTCATTTAACTAAAAAAAAGTATTTGCCTGTGCATCATTCAGAAGTTAATATTTTACCTCTCTGGGAAAATTTTCCTGGAAAATATAAGGTTGGATATGGTTCTGTTTGAGTCATATGGCCAGTATTCAAATACTGGTTTGAACAAATAATTTGGATTATAATTATTGTTATTGCTGTTAAGAAAAACGAGTTGTTAGTTTACTTATAACATATACATATTATGCCATCTACACTAATAAAAGACAAACATGCAAATTGACCGTACCTTCACTATGCTTTAAGCCACTCCCACCAGCCAATCAGAGCAACTATATGAAAATTAACCCAACCAAGATGGCGGCCGGCAGCTACGGAGCTGGAGCAAGCAGGAGGCTTGGTTGCCCCAATGATGGAGGAAGCCAAGCTTCGCGCCTGCCGTGGCCAGCTCTGAGCTCCACTCAAAGCAACAAAGTTTCAATTATAGAAGGTAAATAAACCCCAGATACCTGCTTTCAGCCAGCCATGGCCATGGAGCTGGAGTGAGCAGGAGGCTTCCCTCCCTCCCGCCTGCCCTGGCTGGCTCTGAGCTCCACTCAAAGCAACAAAGTTTCAATTATAGAAGGTAAATAAACCCCAGAATAAAAAAAAGAGAGAGAGAGAGAAAGGAGAGGCTGGGATCTTCTGTCACCAGCAGGCTTGGCCAGCCTGAAAATGGCCCTCATCCCCTCACCCAGGCTGGCCAAACCTACATGGGGTGAGGGTCCCCACTGGGGGGGGGGCTTGGCCAGCCTGCAAACAGCCATCAGCCCCTCACCTAGGCTGGCTAGGCACCCCAGTGGGGACCCCCCCTACTCTAAAGGGGGTGTGGCCAGCCTGAAAACAGCCATCAGCCCCTCACCTAGGCTGGCCAAACCTCCATGGGGTGAGGGTCCCCACTTGGGGGGGGGGGGTTGACCAGCCTGCAAACAGCCATCAGCCCCTCACCCAAGCTGGCCAGGCACCCAAGCAGGACCCCCACCCTGATCCGGCACACCCTTCAGAGCAAACCAGCCGGCCCCCACCCATGCACCAGGGCTATATCCTATATAATAAAAGGGTAATATGCAAACTGACCCTAACAGCAGAACAACTGGGAATGACTGGTCACTATGACACACACTGACCACCAGGGGCCAGACGCTCAATGCAGGAGCTGCCCCCTGCTGGTCAGTGCACTCCCACACGAGGAGCTCTGCTCAGCCATAAGCCAGGCTGATGGCTGCCAGTACAGTGGTGGTGGTGGGAGCCTCTCCTGCCTCCTCAGCAGCGCTAAGGATGTCTGACTGCAGCTTAGGCCTGCTCCCCGCTGGCAAGTGGACATCCCCCAAGGGCTCCCGGGCTGCCAGAGGTATGTCTGATTGCTAGCTTAGGGGGAGCGGGCCTAAGCCAGCAGGTGGTCATCCCCCGAGGGGTCCAGACTGCAAAAGGGTACAGGCCAGCTGAGGGACCCCCCCCCCCCCCCAGTGCACAAATTTTTGTGCACCAGGTCCCTAGTATATTAATAAAAAGCTGCCTTTTGAAAATAGTGAGAAACTTCAACAGAACTTATCTAAAGCCCTCCCATTTTAGATGTTTGGTAGTGTCAATCTGTTAGGATAAATTACTATTAGCCAAATCTTAATTAGGATAGGGATTACTTCTCTAACAATTAAACAAGCTAACTTACATTTTTGGATGGACTCAAAACAAAATGTGTTATCAAAAGTGATAGCATCATGTCATATCATTGTTATCTGGGTATAGGACAGTCTGTAGTAGTATTCTTACCTTTGTACAAAGCTGCAGTGCAATTTTACTTTTGAGCCCTCCCAAAGATAAGGCAGAGGAGTACAGTCAAGGAAAAGAGTATAATGACACAGCTTAAAAGATGACTATGCTGTCTGGCCAGCCTGGCTCAGTGGTTGAGTGTCGACCTATGAGCCAGGAGGTCATGGTTTGATTCCTGGTCAGAACACATTCCCAGGTTACAGCTTGATCCCCACTGGAGGATGTGCAGGAAACAGCCAATCAACGATTCTCCCACATCACCGATGTTTCTATCTCTCTGTCCCTCTCCCTTCCTCTCTGAAATCAACAAAAATATATATATTTTTAAAAATATGGCTATTCAGTTGCTGTGTGAGGGCTCTATATGAGGAAAAATGTAAAGAATGATGCTCTTCAGTTGAGAAAGGCGATCTGATCAGAGATAGACAATCATAGACTGTAGAATTGAATGGGACTTTAGAGTTACTTAGTCCAAACTTGTATTTTACATTTAAGGAGACTGAGACATGGACAGGCTGGATCATGGCAGTGTGGTAACTGGAACAAAGGTCTCTTGCTTTGGGTCCTATGACTCTTTCCATTACATTGTATTGCTTTTCACAAACAGGATGAAACAACTGGGAAGATAACTTCACAATAATTCAAGTAAAAATATAAACTCATTAATGGCCTAAGTAGGATTTCCAAATTCACCCAACTGGCCTATACCTTAAGGTTCAGGAAAAAGGTAAGTATGAATAGGTTTTCATCACCCATCAATTCCTTCTCAGGCATAATAAGCAGAGAAAATGCCTAAATTCTCTGGAGTCACAAAGCAAGAGTTGACAGACATCATGGCCAAGGCATCATCTTGGTCTTTCATGACACCTAAGTCAAGTAGCCTGGAAGCCTCATGGGGGTCCATGTTTGGAACCTCGCTCAGTGCTCCAGAGTCTGAAGAGAAAATGTTCGAGTAGTGCCAAGTTTATTAGAGTGAGAGAGAATCCCCCTCACATCGCCACCAGTAGATCCCAGAGTTGCATGCACTACCTCATACCGACAATCATGGAAAATCGTTATAGTTGGAGGATACCTTAGAGGTCACCAGGTTGACCCTCCCAGCTGACATGTTAATCCCTCTTAAACATCTCCCTTCAGTGGACTGTGGTCAGATTCTGTTTACCACAGCCACGATGGACACTCTGGCCAGCTCTGACTCTGCACTCTGGAAGAGAATGTTTAAGTACTATATGGTAGAAGAAGGATAGTTCCTTGGTGTAGGCCCCACTGGATCCTCTTCCTATGAGAACAAGTTTCCAGAGTCCGGCGCAAAGTCCCTCAAAATCCCCAACCAAGCACAAAGCACAAAAAAGGAGGCGGGGAGTGGGGGGGTGGGAGGTGGGGTCTAGCGATTGGTAATTGGATTTTGTTCTTGGGCTCTCAGAAGGTCTAGTTCTTGGTCCACAGAAGGCCTCTGTTGCAGGGTTGTAGGGCCAGCCCTCTCCAAGAACAACTTGTCCTTAAGCTCAGGGGAGTCCTTCCAGAGAATAGCTAGGTCTGTTGTTCTACCAGCTGTAGTTTGGCCGTCTTGACTCGCTGGGCTTCCTTCAGGTTCCGTGCACGAACCTCTGGGTTGGAAATGAACTCCACCTGATGCACAGGAAACCAGCCTCGCTCCCCATCTGAGAGTCTCATGCCCTCCAGCCAGCCTATGGGTACAAGATGGGTGGGAAGAAAAATTATCTGGAGAACACAATCATTTCCCCTGAACCACCTTTCCAAACACATTCCTGAATTTTAAGGCTGAATGGACGGGCGAGCCCCCAGAGCATGGGACAGCCAGTGCACTCACCCTGGCTGCTCTAGGTCTGACCTAGTCTATAGCTGCCTACTCCTTAGTGTTCTTTCTCTACTCTCATGAGTTGAATTGTGTTCCCCCAAAGTATATGTTGAAGTCCTAATCCCAAGTACTTCAGAATGAGACTTCATTTGGAATAGGGTTGATGCAGATGTGATTAGTAAAGTTAAGATGATGTAATACTTGAGTAATGTGGCCATTAATCCAATGTACCTGGTATCCTTCAATAGAGAAATTTGGACACACACGCACACACATAGAAGGAAGACAGAGGTAGAGATTGGATACACTGCCACAAGCCAAGCAATACCTAGAGCTACATAAGCTGGGAGAGGCAAGACAGGACCCCCCTACCCCCCCACCCCCACCCCCAGAGCCTGTATAGAAGGAGTATGGCTCTGCCAACACTTTGATTTTGGACTTAGGGCCTCCAAAACCACAAGAGAATACATGTCCATTGTTTTACGCCACCCAATTTGTGGTACTTTGTTATAGAAGCCCTAAGAAGAGAATACTTCCATCCAACTCCAATGCCAGCCTACTGCTCGTGGACTCCCCTTCTTACCATCACTGCTTTGTTGAGTCACCATCACCACGTCTGCTTTCTCCAAAGCCAACTCATCATTCTCTCGAGGTTTGTAGGCTCGAAGGCACTGCACTTGTGGGGAATCTGGAAGAGAAGAGTGTGAAGGGAAGTTAGGAAAGGCAAGTAACTGGAACATGGAGAAGGAATTGCAGGGGGAGGCTGAGAGGACTTGAGATCGAGAAAGTCTGCGTTTTTGAAAGTTACAGACAAAAGAGACAATTGGAAAAGTCTTCATCTTCTACCAGGAACGAAATGGCTGACAAGGAAATACAAATACCAGAATTCAAATAAATCAAAAATTCTATTTCGGTGGGGAAGATGAATTGAGAAATACATTGGAAACAACTTTAGTGACTCATTATTACAAATTCTCCAGATCCATCTTCACTCTGAAAGCTTTCCTGACTCTTTAGTCCTCAGGGGATACTGAACTTCAAAACTGCTTATGTAGGCCAGACCATTTATCCTATACCTAATTATTTTATGTATGTGTTCTGGGTCTGCAACTAGATTGTAAAACCTGAGTCTGGGACTCATTCTTTATTTTCTTCATGCTACTCAACATGGGTCTAGAAGAGACTTAACCAGTGGGGCTCAAGATCTAAGAAGGCACCGAATCCCCTTCAGCTTCAGTTTCCTCCCAGGTACATGGCTAGGATGATCAAGAAGATTCTTGAGAAAATTCTGGAATCGGGAAATTCCTACAGTTTTGAAGCTCAAGGTTAACAAGCCTCAGAGTATTCTTGACCCACAAGCATTCCATTATCTATGGGTTTATTGCTCTTTCTACTTTTCTGGCTGTACTAGTGCCCTCAGAAAACAAACAGAACACCACCTAATTATCTGCACTTCATCTAAAGTCATCCTCTTTGCCATTCACAGGGTCACAGTGAAGGAGGAAGAGTTATCTTGCCTCTCTTACCAACCCTATAGAACTGAAGCCCAGCAGATGATCACACAGTGAGCAAGTAAACAGAACTCAGTTTACAACCGGGCTCTCCTACTTCCTTTTCCAGATTCCCTTGTATTTGTTTGTTCTTTTGTTTGAGTCACCAAAGGTTCTGTCTTCCTAGAAGTTCAGCTCCTTTTGGATACGGATTAGGGAGTCCTTGCTGGAGGACTACTATGGAGCTTATAGACGACCCATAACTTCAGCCTTGGCGTGAATGCAAACATTCATAATGTGTGTGTGTCTGTGGCTACCAGTGAGTGCCCGGAAGCCTGGGGTAAGAGCAGTGGTTTCGTCATCCTCTACAGGAGCAGGGTGTGCTTAAGACAAAACTACTGTTTGGATATTTTCCCGTAACTCCCACTCCAGCCCTACTCTCTCCATTTCCCTGAGACCTTCAAGCAGATAACATCCAGCCCCGCTCCCACCTAAAAAAAGACAGGATAGACTTAAGGGGCCAAATATTTTAAAAGAGCAAACTACTGCCCCAAATAGGGATTGCATGGGGTTTGCAGCATTGCCATGGTGG
The DNA here is from genome assembly GCF_014108235.1 of Myotis myotis. Taxonomy (NCBI): domain Eukaryota; kingdom Metazoa; phylum Chordata; class Mammalia; order Chiroptera; family Vespertilionidae; genus Myotis; species Myotis myotis. Next base: position 50,876,151 of record NW_023416315.1, read on the forward strand.
TGGGAAGTTTTAAGCAGATACATCTCAGGTGTTTAACCTCCAGTGGGCGGCTTCTACCATGAAATTCTGGACAAAAGCAATAAATGGAAGCCTCCCCAAGTTACCATCCAGCCCTCTAAACTCCTGCCTCTAGAGGAGACTTCTGACCCTGCCATTTTTCTCTCCCTCACTTACCATAACACTCCAGAAGGTCCAACTCCTCTCTTGGCATGGCCAAGGCAGAGATCCATCGAAGCTTTTCACTTCTGCGAAAACAAAGGAGGGTCATTGTTCCAGCTGCAGCTCTGGGGTGTGGGACAAGGAAGGAGATGGGGAACGGACATGACTGTGGGAAGACTGTCTAATTCAGTGGTATTTAGGGAAAGTCAATGGGATTCTTCTTGGCAGGAAATATGACAGGATCTTGAACTGTATGTTAATGTCTTGCCCTCCTTTATGTTTCCCCTTCTCTTTCCAAGTTTATCCTGTCAGTGGCATCTCGTATCTTTCAAGTGGGGGCATAAAGTCAAATGTCAGTTATAAACAGGTGGATTTTCCATTATGGAAATTGTACTAAGCAAAATGTTCATCTCAGTGTAGATCCCCTTGATCACTTTGCATAATTCTTGACACTCCTCTGCCCACCTCCCTTCTATTAAATGTCTCAGAGATGAAAATCATCCTATGATTATAATTAGATCAGGGAGATGTATCTCCTAATTTTTCTTATGTAATGTTCATCCTAGCCTAATTCTGTGATTATCTAAAGGTTTTTGCATTATCTTAGCCTTGGCTTCCAAACACGCCAGAGTAATCGAGAGCTGGCACTGTTACTGTTCCAGAAAGATGCTACCCAAGCTGCCAAGTAAAGGACACGGGGCCATGTCTGTACTCAGTGCAGGTGACACTGTGCACGCAGACGCCGGCACCGGGCTCTCTGTTCCACAAGTGAACACAGCACTAGTGATCCCACCCTGAAATGTCCTCCAAGGGACAAAACTGAAAAGTGTCTGAAACATGAAGATCCGACTATTAGGTAACATGTCAAACTTTTTAAAGGAAACATTTCATATGTCTTTTATATCATCAATAATAGGTATAGTTTTGTAGCTGTTCATTATTGTTGGCACAGTGTACCAGATTTTCTAGGTATTATTTTTAATATTCTCCAAAATGTTATGTATGTATAAATGTATTTTTATTATTATTTAAAAGATGAGCGAATCGAAGTTCTCAACACTATGGATTTTTGCTCAACATAGGACTGGGTTGGAAGGTGGGAGCAAGGAAAGCCAATGGCACCTCACATATGCACCAGCCTTGGGCACTGAGGAATTTCTGGCTTGCACACATGGGCATTCACTGGTGATGTCAGTAATCCAACTCTTTAGTAACTCCATACTGTCCATCTCTTTTTGGCATCTCACAGACTTTGTCATTCCAGGTTAAAGGGAATACAATAGATACTAAGCCTTGGTGGCGAAGATATACCCTCACCCACCCCAATGTCCTGTAGGCGTCTATTAGCTCCAGAAATTTGGGTTTCTCTGTGGATGCTCCCCAGTCCAGCAAGGACTATATAGTGCCGTGGCTATTTTCTGGACACACTTCCTGCCTTGGTCCCATTTCTTTCCTGGGCTTCCAGGTCTCCCTCCCCCCAGCTCCTCTGCACAGCCCCATCTCACTGAGTCTCCGTGCTGAAGAGGAACTCGGCCTGGGTGCCCTGCGTGTTGTGCAGCAGGAAGAGTCGGAAGAGGTTTTTGTGAGGTCCATGTAGCTTCATTTCACACTTTTCTCCCCGAATAGAGGAGAAGGGAGCATGGTCAAACACCAGGAATCGGCCACCCCTGCAAAATACAAGGCTTTTCAACCAGATTCTAGAGTTGTCATACTTTATCCACCCCCAGAACTTAGGATCCCAAATCCTTGTCCTTAGCATATGTAGCCTGCAAATTCTCATAAAAACCATACGATGCTGCTTACTCTCAAGATGGTAGATCCAGCATCCCCAGGTATGTGTCACTAGCTTGGCAAACCACATATCTAATATCATGGATACTTCACCACTTTAAAGAGTTGCAGAGACAGACCAATATAAATTTTCTAAGACCCTGCGGATCTGGAATTAGCTAAGTATCTTTGGGCTAGTAGGCTCAGCCTAGTCCAAAGAAGCCACAAACTAACCGATTGGGAAAGTGATAACTAATTTGTTGCATTTTGTTCTGTGTCTATAATATGGTACAGGTCTTGCCATGTGATCTTGTGGCATATTTGGTGGGATCCCCTTTTTTGCTTTGGATCTTTCTCTTTCTTCTCTATACCATGACCTGACATCCACTGAGAAGGGTTCCTCTAGGATTCCTCTAGGGTTCCTCTCTGTCCCTTTCTGTCCTCCCCTCTTGCCTCTCCCATTTTCCTCTTGTGCTCTGTCCTCCCATTCCAATCACTGACTCTCGGGGCCGAGACAGCAACAGACAGTCATTGAAGAGATGCAGGTGGACTGGACGTGTGTTCAGTTTCCTTCGCAGCCCTGGAGAGACACTGGACTCCAGGGCAGCCAGCTCGCCACTCTTCACCAGCCAGCGTGACTGTGAAATGAGCGGGAATATCTGTAGGGTAGAGGAGGGCAGAGAAGGCAGTGTCTCAGATCGGACAAGCACAAGGCCCACCTCACTATGCCCCTTTCTCATGAGGTCCACTGACAATCATCTCTTCCACATCTTCCCTCTTGCTCATACCCACCCCTTAGACTTTGCTTCCCTGTGAACCCTCCAACCATCATGTAATGGTACAGCACCCATGTCCACAACTCAGGCAATGGAAGGTACCTGTGGTCTAACACCAAATAGTGACCATGTGAGAAAGCTTGGCCCTAGAAACCTGAACTGAAGAAGGCATGGAAAAGCCCAATTAGGGCATTTAGTGGAAGAAAGCAGGGAACACTATGTATGTGTCTTAGAAGTTAAAAGATTTGGACAGTTCTGATATCTGTTCTTTCTTTTATTATAACCAGAGACATGAGAGGAGTAGGTGGGATCCGAAGTGGGAATGGGATTAAGGAGAACAAGGTAGAATCTGCTTGGAGCTGGAATTTGGGTAAAGATAAGGGTAGAAACTAAGATAGATATGGGGATCAGAAGTATGCCCTCTCTCAGGGAAATAAGAATGGCATCTGCTCTGAGTTGGAATTTAAATGTGGAATGTCTATTGTAGATTTGCATTTGGATGGGAGACTTGGCCATAGATTTGGATTCAATTTTTTATTGGTTGGGCTACACTAGATTGAGATAAAATATTGGTTGGTTGAAGAACCAAAAATATCTATATCTATAATAATAAAAGTGTAATATGCTAATTAGACTGGATGCCCTTCGAACAAAGCCAGGGTTGCAAGGGAAGCCCGGGTCCTGGGTGTCAGAGGGAAGCCGGTGCCAGCAGCCGAGGAAAGGAAGGCCTACACTTGCATGAATTTCATGCATCGAGCCTCTAGTATATATATATTAAAGCCTAAGCAACTGTTCGACCGTTTGACTGGTAGCTATGACACGCACTGACCACCAGGGGCCAGACGCTCAACGCATAGGCATGAAAACATGGAACAGACTGATGAACCTCAGAGGGAAGAGGGAAGGGGGGAGGATGGGAAGAGATTAACCAAAGATCTTATATGCATACTAGAGGCCCAGTGCACAGATTCATGCACCAGTGGGGTTTCTTGGCCTGGCCTGCGGGGATTGGGCCAAAACCAGCAGTCCGACATCCCCCGAGGGGTCCCAGATTGCAAGAGGGCACAGGCCAGGTTGAAGGACCCCCACCGATGCACGAATCCGTGCACTGGGCCTCTCATATCTTTATAAAGACTTGAATTGATAAGTTTTCTTTCATCTGCCCAGTTCCCAGGTGTACACTATGCCCCTCAGGTAACTTCATTTCTTATGTCTCCTCCCAGACTTTCTTTACAAGCAAATGCATGTACAGATTTGCACCCTCCTACTTTTCCATCAAAGGTAATACACACAGTTCTTCTGTATCTCTCCCCTTTTCCACTTAGTGGGGTATCATGGAGAATAAAGTAGGCATTTGGGCACCCAGAAATAGGACAGAACAGAGGCATGCAGACTGAGGTTAGAGACTGGCATGGTGAGAGCCAGAGGGCTCTGTGTTAGCAGGTGACTGCTGACATGCCGAAGATTCACTCACCTTGCATTCAAACTCAATCTTCTGGCTCAGGTAGATGAGCTCCTCCGTCCGGCGCATTCTCTGGACGTTGTTATTGCAGTCTCGGATCAGCTGCCAGGAGAGCAGGGTGAGGAAAGAGGAAGGGCACTGTGTTAGAGGTTTGACCTTTGAGGCCCTGAAAGAAATCTGGAAATCAGTACTTGTGACAGCTTTTCCACCAGGCTTGACCTGCATGAAGGTGGTATCTAGGAAACGTTTCAGGACTCTTGGTGTACTTGCTATGACAGGGTCAACATTCCTGGGCTGAGTGAAAGCAAGATGGAATTTGGAGAGTGCCTGCAGTGTCCTCATGGTGGGAGGAGGCTGTGGGTGTGGAGGGAGGTTTGGTGGGTGCAGGAGGTACCTGGGTAATCCCATCAGCAGTGGCCATGGACCTGGGCAGGGGAAGACTTCTCCATGAGGGGAACTGTGGGCCACCTACCTCCTCCAGAGCATGGTGCGCCTTCGTGGCCTCTGCTTCCTCTGAGGAGCCAGGCTGTGTTCTCTTCAGAATGTTCTATAGAACAAACAGCAGCCAGATGGAAGGGGTGGTAAACAGGAAGAGATGATGGGGGTGGGCCATTGGGAGAGGTCCAGGAACAAAATTTTAGTAGCAAATTAACCCTGAGAAAGAAGGGTGTGGGTGGTGGGGAGACTGCGCACTTTGTCCACAGGGTGCAGGACAGTGCAGAAGGGCCAGTCCTGTGTTGTGGGGCTTCCTGAAATCACCCTTTTGAGTTGAGGGGAGAATCCCAGGTGGGGTCTGTACCTGGAGCAGCAGTTTGAGACGGGTGATGCGCTGGAATGGCAGGATCAGAAAGGACTTGAGGGACAGGCGCTGGCAGACAGGGTCGCTCTCCAGCCTCTCTAGGACCTCGCGGAAGCTGCTGTTGGTGCTCCTGTCAGACAGCAAGTGGGTAAGGAGGGTGGGGAATAGTGGGCCACAGGGAAGGCATGCGGAGTGGAGACACAGTGGAATGTTTGTGGGTCAGGGAAGGATGGTGAGATCCAATGACATGGAGCTGAGACCTAATGGTCCAGGGCCTGTGATCTGGAAGGCACTGGGGCTTGAGATCACAGAACGGGCACAGAATATGTGCTCAGGTGACAGCACTCTGGATCAGGGGTTGGAAGTTTGGATGCAAGGTCACTACCAGGCCCACACAGGGACTGAACGGGATTTGGGTCTCACAGCAGAGTTTGGAAGGTGCGTTCCTGGTAGGTCTGGTTGGTGACATATGGCAGGTAGACCCGGCGGAAGTGGGAGGCATGGTTCAGGACTACATCACACACGTGGAAGGTGAAGATGTTGTTCTCAAAGTTCTCCTCCAAGTCTGAAAGGAACCTGCGCAATATTCAAACAAGTCTCATGAGACCTGTGGGTCTCAAGTGAGCAGCTGGCTGAGCCCTGCTCTACCTGATCTGTGACATCTCTCAGTTAGTGAATAACTTCTGTCCTTTGCTCTGTGCCCCTTGCTCTGCACTTATGTTCTCTCCGAGGCTGCTCCTAGTTTTCCCATGATCTAACGCTTTGGTCCTAATATTCCATTTCTTGTTCTTTTCTGGAATATGTTCTGGTTTTCTAACCTTTAGATGCTTCCCAAATCTCATCTTCAATGCACTGCATACCCACAGTACATCCAAAACTCAACCCAGGAGGCATCTCATTAATTTGTTCATCCACCAATGGCTCTATCCATCCAGGACCCTCTCCTCTACTATTTCCTCCGTTCCCTACAGCCATTGGGAATCTCAGAGGGAGCAGTGAGAGGGTTTCCGAGAAGGAAAAAGATACCTACTGAAGGTTTATAGGCTAAAGACAGTGAGGTGGAGTGAGTAGCATTTGGGAGAAGAGGTGTCTTACGTGGCACTGACATCACGCACGTCCTGTAGACGAGAGAAGAGCCACTGCTGGTCTTGGTTGGAAAGGATGGCCCGGAGCTGGGGTGAATGCTGGAAGTGATCCACAGCTATGTTCAGGCTGCGCAGGTAGGAAGCCTCTGACACAATCAGCTCAAATTTGGCCTAGGAGTTGGGGAGGAGGAAGATTAATGTACAACACATTTTGAGTCCCTGGTGTATGTTTTAGGAGTAGAGTGGTGAACAAGACAGATCCATCTGTAACTCACCGTCACAGTGAAACCTAACCTGGTATCAGGGAGAGGGAAGGTGCATTGAAGCCAAGGGGAGAACATGTGCAGACCCCAGAGGTGTAATAGAGAAAGATGCTTTCCGGAAACTTACACTGAACATTTGCAGAACCATGTACTAAAGTAGGGGCAGGAGAGGAAGCCAGAGAGGCAAACATGGCAGTCTGGAGAGTTAAGTGAACAAGGCAAAGGAGTTTGGTGGGCTTCATACCACAGAAAAACAAAAAGAGGCTCTATGTAGGGGAATAACTTGGCCATCAATGTGTTTCTAAGCACAGTGTAGAGAAAAGATTAGAAGGGGCAAGAGAGCCATGTTAGGAACCTGCCGTATTAAGTCCAGGTGAGAGATGAAGGCCTAAATAGCCGTGGGAATGGGAAGGGGCCAGTTTCATGACTATTCAGGAGGGACACGGGGAAGGACCTAGTTATTTGCTAGAAATGGACTCTAAAAGAGCAGGAAGAGTGCCAGCTAATGCCTCAGTTTTTGAGTTGGGTAACTGGGAGAATGAGCCAGAGAACTCAGAGATTCATTTGTTTTTGTGTCTTGGCCCTGACACTCTATGTGGCTTTGGGTGGCTCATTTGATCTCTCTGAAGCTGTTTTCTTGCCTTTGGGGCAGGGACAGTGACCCAACCTCACAAACATGTGACAGTCAAAAGAAATGGAGTCAGTGAAAGCATCTTACAGACCCTAGAAGTGCTATTTTATGAAAGAAATATGTGCTTATAAGCGCAGAGGCCTGTCTTCTCAGAAATGTGAGACCGGCTGGCCCGGGAGCCACGTGGACCTGTGAGGATGCTGGAGATGCTGAAAGGGACCTGGGTTCGAATCAGCTCCCAGGGTCTGGTTCACAAACACGGGGAAGAGAAGAAGTGGTTTTCTAAATATCCTCCAGGTGCTTTGGAAGTTGAGGTCAGAACAGGGTCCCCCAAGTCTGAGCTTCAAAAATCCTAAAATTTATATTTGTCTGTCTGACTTGGTAAAAGCATCGTTTATCCGTAAGTCCTTCTGGCCCAAATGTTTCTCCTTCCCACTTCTGAAAGGGGTGAGTATGCCACCAATGCATATCAAACAATGTGCCACACACTCTGTTTAAAGCTAGATACGTGTCATTTCACTTAAACCATGTAGCAACCCTGAAAGGTAGGTATTCATTATCTTCAATTTTTAGATGAGGAAACTGGGACTGAGCAGTTATATAATTGCCTGAGGTGACACAGCTAGTAAATGGCAAGGCAAGGCTTTAAACCTGGGTTGGCCTAACTCGAAATTAAAGTCATGAACATGCTTTGAATAATTACTATATATTAGAAACTTATCTTTTTTTTTTTTTTTAACTCTCCCAGTACCTCTTTGCAATGCAATTTTACAAATGAGGAAACAGAAGTTTAGAAAGAGCAAGTAATTAGGCCAGAGTTAAATAACTGGCAAACATTAAAGTGGGCTTCCAGGTCATTGACTCTGAAACCTTAATACTTAGACATTATTCCAGGAAACCTTTACGTTGTACTATTTTATCTTCCTGGGAAGAAAAGTTTATCCCAGGCTGGTTATCAGCAAAGCTCTCCAGATAAAACCCATTCATGGTAACGACATCAGACACACAGCCTCTACTACAGTCTTGCTTTGGGGCTAAGGACCAAGCAGAGACTGATGGTCATTCAAAAGCCTCTATGAGTCCAATGGACCACAGGTCAGGCACAAGGGCACTCAGTCTTCAAGGGATACAACAGAAAGCCCCTGGTGTGCCTTGGTTGAAGTAGCAATCTTTAGCGGAGCCTGAAACCATGGTTCAAGATGGAAATTTCTGTCTAGCCTGAAGCACTAGTGATGGGATTAATTCTACGTCTGGCCACTTTGTATGAGTCTGAACCAACACCAGGTAGCAGTAAATGGCCATGGCAGAAGGAGGTGGACAGGCAGGCGGGTGATGATCTTCAGAGAGCAATTGAAGTCCGTTGGAGTGGAGATGGCTGACAGCTTGGGATGCACGAGTGCGTGGTGATGGTGGAGGTGGTGGTGGTGGTGGTACTGATGAGGAGATAGGATGTGAGCCTCCCCTCCTGCATCCCTCTCTCTTGCCCCCACCCTGCTCTGTTGGGTACCTCTTGCAGTTTTTGGTCCTCATGGGTCATGGAGAGCAGCACAGTGCTATTGCGCACCACAGGGATCTCCTGCCAGAGGGAGCTCCTGGAGGCCATGGAGAGGCGCTGCAGGTAAGACTCTGAGGACACCAGGGCCTTTCGGGGCTGCCGGGGGGAGGCGGGCCCAGAGGCCTCTGCCAAGCTGTCCAGCCGCTGCTGGCTCTGAATCTCCTTGTTCAGAACCACATCGCTGTACTCCTGGTAAAGCAGCTGGGCTGTGGGGCAAAGCAGTGTGGGAGAGGGAGAGAATTAGGGAGACAGGGGAATTAGGCACAGAGACAGACAGAAGCCACCAGACTTCTGGCTCTCCTGGCAGTTTTCTCTTCCTGTAGGTGTCCCCAACCCCTGCTGGCAGCCATAAGCCCCTCCCCAGTCTTGGGCACAACACCTATGTGCATCCATAGTTCTGTTTCAATATACTCACAGGAGTTGATGAGCTTTGAGCAGCGTCTTGAAAAGCCTCCCATCACCTCCTTTGGCTTTTTCTCCCTGTGGAGCAAAGAAGGGCTCTGGGGTGCTTGCTGGCCCTTAGATACCGAGGAGCCCCAGGAAACTGTAGATGGGATAGTCTCTAACCTCTGGGACGTATGCTGGGATGTCAGGGCCAAGTCCCCTGACCCATTTTGGGGTAGTTTGGAGCTTTCTTGGATGTCATGTTGAATTTTTACAGGGGGTTTAGTTCATAGCTAAAGGGCCTAGGAGGATAGAAAATTAAGATTTAGGTAACAAAACCAGGTAGATCAAAGGATACCAGGCTCCCTACCCTGGTATCCTGGTGTCTGTCTCTTCCTCTCCTTCCCTCTGGAAGAGACAGGGTCACAGAACCCATGTCAACTAACAGAAATCTCAGTATGCTAAGAAAAGAGAGTACAAGTGTGCTGGTTGGGAGGGATGACTCACCGAAAAATAATGGAGTCTGAAGGGCCAGGGGGCTTTTCCGTGGCCTGGCCTCTTGTATCTGTAAAGGGAAATGGATGAAGTAACTGAAGTTTCAAAGGAACATTCAGAGATAGCTGAAGAAAGTAAGACATAGAGAGATGTAGGCACCCGGGGAGGGGAAAAAAGGCTGATCTGGGAATCTGTGAGGGAAGTGCCAAAGCAGAAAGCATCTGATGACACGACTGGGAGGTATGAACACATCCCTCATGTCAGAACGTAGATTGGACAAGGAGATGATGTCTTCTCTACTATGAGGAGGACATCAAGAGGTGCTGGTAACTGGAAAGTGGGGTGTGTTTGGGGGTAGGGAAGAGTGTCCACAAAAACCTTAGGAAATGTGACACACAATGAAAACACCATGGTTGGGTGACAAACAGAGATGCAGGGAAGGAGAAGGAAGAGCATCACAGTGAGCTTCCAAGGACTTCCCTCTATGTTGGGGTTGGATATGTGGGTGAGTGAAGCAGTAGGGGGAATAGGAAGAGCCCTGGGACAGAAGATGGATGAAGTGGTAAGAGCTACAGAAAGCTTGGTCTGATGAGTGCTCCTTGCTCACCTGAAGAGCCCTCAGGTAAGATGGAAGGTCTGCGCAGGCCTTGCCGATGCCAGCCCTTGTGCTTACTGGAGCCCTCACCAGAGATGGCAGCCTGTTCACCACTGCCCTGTGGTGGTCTCCCTGAGTCCCGCCTGTGGGGCCAGCTGGATGCCTTCTCCAGGTGGGGATGGCTGGGTTTTTCAGGCTGCCTTGTTCGACCTATATCTGACCTCCTCAGGCTACTGGCTCCTTCCTGAGGGTCTGTTCTTCTTAAAGATCCTTTGGCAGGGGCCTCTGACTCTTCTGAGAGCCCTGGTTCAGAGGTGGGTTCCTGGAGACCCATAGTCCAGGGGGTGGCTGGGGAAGAGGGACTCGGAAGGTTCGTCATGTTGCTGAAAGCTATGTCAGGGGATACTTCACTCTTTCTCCTACTGGTGGAAGCCAAAGAGTCTGTTGATCTGCCCATGGCTGGGGGCCAGGAAGTACGTCCTCCAGAGTGGGGACTGGAGACTGCCCACTCTTGACCAACAGGCCTGGGCTTGGCTTGACCCCCTGAATTCATGAGTGCTCCCTGAAGGCTCTTGTTCCTCCCTCTGGCCTTCGGGGGTAATGGTGGTGGTTCGGTGAGGGGATTTATGACAGGGACAGGGGGTAGAGGCCTGTAGATCCTTGGACTATTATGAGAAACGGGAGAATGGTGGGGCTGAAACAAATCAGGAGTTGGGGGTAATGGCTTGTTGTATCTCAGCCTTGGGGAGGAAGAAGTCCGACTATGGTGGGAATCATCTGGGGTAGAGGGCAGAGGTCGGTACTGCCTTGCCACATGGGGGTCAGGAATTTCAGGAAGTGGAACTTTGGGGGGGCCACACAGCCCTGAACTTAGGGCCAATGGAGGGTAGCTACAGTGCCTCAGTGTGGGGACTGCTGCACTGGGATGGCCGTCTCTCTCCCCCGTGGAGGCATGGACGTGCCTCTTCTTTGGAGGAGCAGGAGGTGGAGGTTCATGCAGCCTGGTATCTATGAAGACAGGTGAAGAGCCATATATAGGAGACCCTGGGGTAAAAGCTGAATTATGTGGGGAGTCCCATGGCTGGCTGCTGTGGGGACTGCTGGGCCTGTGTGGATCAGAGGTAAAGTCTCCAGAGTCATGCCCCAGAGTGGACAATGAACTAGGGAATTCTGGAATAACGCTGCAGTCTCTACTGCTTCTCCTGTCCCTTCTTGGGTTCACAGAGCCATGGATGGCAGCTTTGGGAGGTCTCTGAGGCAACCCTGAATGAGAGAAGGAAAGTGATCGTCCCACCAGGTCCGGAGCCAGCTGTGTCCTGTGAGAGCCCGGGAAAGAGTTGCTCAATAGGTGCTGGATGGCCCCTGCGAAGTCAGCTAGGGGGCTCTGAGGAATGGCCCCATTGGAGCTTCCATGTGGGTCCACGGTAGCCTCTGAAGAGGGGGAGCCGGGGAGGGCCGTCAGGAGAGTCTCAGAAGCCCCACAGGCAGATGGGATGTCGGTGGAGAAAGAGGCTCTGATGGTTTCTGGAGAATATGCAGCCAGAGAGGCCTTTGTCCTGGGGATGGCAATTGGGGGGCTGGCAGCCAGCAAGGCGGCTCTGCTGGGGGAGACTTCAGCAAATGGGGAGGGAGCTGAATCTGGTGAGTTTGGAGAAGTCTCAGGTGCACCAGCAGAGGCCACGTGGGGCCTCCCACTGGATGCTGTCCCTGTCCCCAACTGGGAACCCTCTGGCTGGGGGTCCCGAGCTATTTCTTGAGCAGGTGGCCCCCCAGCAGGAGAGAAGCGAGGTGAAGGATTGGACTGACAGGAACATCCTATTGGCTCCAGGGTAGGAGTCTGAGCTATGGGACAAAGCTCCTCAGCCCTAAACTCTGTCTGAGAACCAGGAATCCTGGCATTACAAGCATCTGGGAACAAGTCACAGGGAGAATAAACCTTGGGGGCTAGTGGGGGAAGACCATCATGCTCTTCCCTCTCCTCTGCAATCCTCTCTCCTCCCACTCCCCCCAGTGTGGCCCCATCCCAATCTTCTGCCTCCTCTTCCTCCTCCTCTGGCATCAGTGCCCCTGGCAGATCTTGATGTTCTTGCCTTCCAGGTGCGTTCACTGACCTCCTGGCTAAGCTTTGATACTCCTGGTACTGAGCACCCATCCTACTCTCCTCAGGCCCCTTCAACTCCCTCTTCCTCTGTTCACCCACTTCCAGATCTTCCTGGCCCCGAGTCCTCCCCTCCCACTCATCACAATTCACACCTCCTGATTTCTCATTAGGCTCCTCCCTTTCTCCTTGTTTTGCAAGCACCATATCATCTTGCATCTGTCCCTGTTTTTGCCTCTGTCCTCCCTGTGTACCATTAACCTGCTCCCCCATCTGTTCCTGCTCCCCTAGAAGCCCCTCAGAACACACAGCCTCCCCCAGGACTTCCCCCTCTTCTTGTCCCTGCACCTCCAGCCCCTTGGCCTCCTGGGGACACAAAAGCCTTTCTTTCCCTTGACTTTCCTGCAGCTCCTCGCCCTGCCTGGCAGTCCCACTTTCAGAGTCCTGCAGGGAGTTGGTCTCTACAAGGTGCTCTTCACAGGAAGATGAACATCTGGCCCGAGCAGAGGCATCTGGAGAAGCTTCCTCTTTCTCTGCTGCTTGTCCAGTCCCCAACGTCAAAGAAGGGAATTCTGGTCCGAGTTCCACCTCCATTCTGCTGCGCAGTTCGCTGCATAGTGGGGCCATGTCCAGATGTTTACCCTGGACAGGGCAGGCCCAGTGCTCTGGAGGAGCTGGTGTCCTTGCCTGTCTGTCTGCCAGGCTCACGGGCACTGCCTCCTGGCACTCTGGGGTGTCCCAGGCCTCGGCCATAAGGTTTTCCTGCTTGGTCTCCAGATCCAAAGGGGCCTCCTTGGGGAAAGAGGTCATACTCTCAGTTGCACAGTCATTCATATCTCTTAAATCTCTCTGCTGGGTCTCCCAGAGTCTGCTTTCCTCTGCCCACGTATAGGATGGGTCCTGGCCTTCTTGAGCTTTGGGCCCCACGGCAGGGGGCTGGCTGCTTCTCACGAGAGCTTCAGGGATGACACTGAATTCTGCTACAGCAGGAATGGGAGCCGGTGCTCCACTCCGCGGCTCCGCAGCCTCCATCGGGGCTGAATCCTAAAGAGGCATAAAAGACAAAGTTTCTATCACCTCTTCGGCTTTTAACTATCAGAGGGGCAGACCATGAAGAACAAGAGTGGGACATTTCTTTGGTTCTCCATAGACTCATTCTTTGAGACAAAAGGTACACAACAAAATAAGCAATAGCCTCTATAAAACTTGTCACTTATTTGCCCATTTAATAAGTACTTAGCAAGTGACCCTTTCAAGTGGGGGATATTCGGTAGTGAAGGAGATAATGTCCTCAAGGAGCCTGCAGTCTTGTGGGAGAGACAGATAGGAAGTGATTGAATTAGACCCTCATTGTCAGAGTGCCAAGTTCCCCAATGGTCATTCCTCCTAGATAGTATTATGTCATATTGTCTCTCCCTGTCTACTCTCTGGACATCAAGAGTGACTCAGGCCTATGTAACTCCCAGACACTGAGCGACACACCCAAGGCCTAACAGCATGAGAAGCAGTGTTTCGGGGGACCTTCCTCCTCATCTGCTGATGGGGGTTAAAATAGGTCTGGTCATTATAACCTATGTCTAAGGCAAAGTGTAGTGTAACTGCCTTTATACTGGGTCTGGACTGTGCTCATCTCATTTTTCATAGTGTCGCACAGCCCTGTAACTAATTAACAATTTTGTTTTCAATTAGAAAGGCAGCTGTCATAAAGCAGAATGACTTGTTAGATTAGAACTGAAGGGATACCGAGGTTAACTGCTTCAAGTAGGTCCATAAAACTGTGTTACTCCATTATCTTACTCTTTCTCTCCAACAACCTTGTGAACTCTTCTCATTACTCATCAAAATCTTGACCTTCCCACCCCTGCTCTCACTTCAGCAAATTCTTTGCAAAATATTGAGAAACCAAAGGAAAGGAGAATATGGAGAAATCAAAGTTGCTCCAGTTTCTTGCAACTCAGAGAGACCTGCATTTTGCTCTCTCCATCTTTCCTCCTCCAACAGGGCAGGCGTCCCTCCTCTCAAAGCACCACCTTCTTCAGACTTCCTTCTCAGGGACCCTATGCTATGGGTGACCTTCCTCTCACCATCACCTCTGCTAGAATCATCCCACCAGCATTTAAGCATGTCCATGCCTTTCTCATTTTTCTAACCTGTAAAGGGAGTTGCTCATACCTGCTGTCTTCACAGCCTCGCATCTCGCCTGCGTCTCCTACAATCAAAGGAGACTCTATGAATGCTTATTTTGGAGGTTCTTGTCAGTATTTGACACTCCTGACATTAGAAATACTCTCTTTCTTGTTATCTGTGAGACTATAACTTACCGATTTAACCTCTTACATTTTCCCCAATCCTCTAACTACGTTACTGTGCTCCTCTTTGTAGCACTTATCAATTACAGTGCACTTTTCTTCTCTGTAGCATTTATACAATTATGATTATTATATAATTACTAGAGACCTGGTATTCATGCACCAGTAGGGTCCCTCAGCCTGGCCTGTGGGATCAGGCTGAAATCAGCTCTCTGACATCCCCCAAGTGGTCCCAGATTGCAAGAGGGTGCAGGCCAGGCTGAGGGACCCCACCGGTGCACAACGGGGCTGGGGAGGGACATGGGAGGCTGGGGAGGGACTGCGGGAAGGCTCCAGGGCATGTCTGGCCCATCTCGCTCAGTCCTGATCTGCCAGACCCCAGCAGCAAGCTAACATACCAGTCGTAGCGTTTGCCCCCTGGTGGTCAGTGCACGTCATAGCAACTGGTCGACAGTCTGCCCCCTGGTGGTCAGTGCATGTCATAGTGAGACGTTGAGCAACCTTAGCATATTATTAACATATTACACTTTGATTGGTTGAATGGCCGACCAGATGACCGAACACTTAGCATATTAGGCTTTTATTATATAGGATGTGTGTATTCTGATTTACCATCTATCTCAAACAATAGGTGGTAAATGTCCTGAGATAAAGAACTACATCTGTCCTGCTCAAATATCTATACATAGTTCTCTACCTGGCCTGTACTAAGTATTTAATAAATACCTTTTAATTACAGAATAAATTCTTGTTTCTCTCTTGGCCTACATTTCCCATATCTAATCTAGCTACCAAGTCCTATTAACCCCATCTCCTCAATATCCTTCAAGTCTGTCCTCTTCTCTCCAAATCCACTGCTAGACCCTACGCAGGCTACTGTCCTCTCTCACTCAGGCCACTGCACTTGGGGCAGAGCCTGGCCACTGGCCTCTACATAGCTTCTCTTGCCCTTTCCCAAGGCATTCTCTACCCAGCACTTGAGTGAGTCTCAAAAGCCCCACTTCTAGTTTAAATTCTTCAGTAGCCTCTAACTGCCAATAGGATGAAATACAAATATCCAGCATGGGTTATGTACCCTCCTTAACCTGGCCTTTGCCTACCTCTTCCCCCTCCTCAGCCCCCACCCCACTGGCCTTCAGTCCCTCTGGCTCACCTCCCTCTCTCCTGTAGGCCTTCAGTGCTGCTCCTCGGCCTAGAATCCTCTGCTCCTACCCCAGAGAAGCCTCTACTGTCCCACACTCACTGCACTTGGAGTTACATATTTAGTGTCTGTTCTCATAAGGGCACAAAAACTGCAATGTTAACTGCTTAGCCCTCTGCTTGAAGCTTAGTTGGCCCTCAACAAAGATTTATTGAGTGGATGAATGGAGGAAGGAAGAATGCAGAGGTGAAAGAGCGCTGTTCAGTTTCCAGTTCTGCCTTTTTGTTATCTTGCTAATTTTAAAGCAATTGTGAAAATCACTTAAACATCCATTTTCTTATCTTTATAAAAGGGAAAGATATTTTCTTTGCAAGGAATTGTAATGAAAGTTAAGTACGACAGTATAAAAAGTGCATTGTTAAATGTAAGGATCATAAAAATGTTAGGGATTGTAATTATGGTTGATGAGAGAGAATAAGTGTAAGAGAGAAATACAGGACTTATGAGCTGGAAGGACCTTCAGAGACAGACAGAAAACTGCTTAAGTTAAATGAGGAACCTGAAGGTCAGATAATCTAAACACTTGCTCACATAAGCAATTGGTACAGGTGAACTAACCAAGGTCTTCTGACAACTCAACTATAAGCAACTAGAAGTTCAGGTGTAAGAAAGCTGGAAGGTCACCAGCCTGGAGAGACCTCAGGGGCCTAGGGAATACACAGGTGCACCTGGACCTGCACCCTCCTTGTCTGGTCTGGGCTTAAAGTGGAAGCCCACCACCCAAATGCCCACTGTCCTGCTAAGGTATTGCACTTGTGCACATGCTTGCACAAGCACCCATCCACATGCACGTACCTGCATGTGCACACACACACACACACACACACACAAAATGAGCCACCCTTGCAGTTTCTACACAATAGAGACTGACATAACCAAACGAGCAGGTCCCTAAACACCCTACAGATGTGATAAGTATGTGACAAGTTCCAGGCCACCCCATAGACACAAATACCATCTATACAGGGCAAAGAGCCACCATGTCTAACATAAGCACACTTGTGTAGAAGGGTTTTTATATCCTTTTCCAGTTAATTGACACAGTGCAAGATTTCCTCCCTATGTCTAGCCCTAAGGACAAAATACTATAATCACTATGGATACTGTGATGTGACCCTATTCTCTCAACCACATGTTAAATAATATACTTGCTCAATGTAAGCACTTTATGAATCTTGGCTCCTACCTGCCCAAGGGGACAGTGTAACTAAATCTGTAGTCTCCCCTCACCCACAGCTGTATTGTCCTGGCCCTATACCCATACACACTGCCATGTCCTCAAAACAAACAGTCTCTAAAAATATGTGTGCTTCTGCTATATTTAGGCTACATCTGTATGCCCCATGGGCTACCTGGACATCTTCAGTTCCATACAAGTGACACAACGCACGTGTGCCTCCTGCAATCCCATTGACAGTATTTCTAACACAGTCTATCCATTTGGAAATATTGGTGGTCACCAGCTCAGACACCATTCCCTATACTTGATCCTGTCCTATTATAACCCTATTAGAATTAGGCACCACAAACCTACAACATGACAAAGCTCTAAGAAATCTGCAAAGCACATAAAGACATCAGGAGAGAGTTTTTGCACTGCCCATTGTTACAGTTGCCTCCTCACTCCCTTCTCTATGGGGACGAAGCTCAGTAACTGAGCACCGACAGATTGAGCATGGCACCTTCCAGACCAGACACATGTTGCATCTGCTGACCCCGTCCCACCTATGACTTCTTTCAAGACAAATCTGCAAGTCACCCCATTAACACAGTGTATGACAGAGCGCAGTATCTCCCTTGGATCCCACAAACATCTTAGCTCTTGTCCATTTCTAGTCTGAAGACATAACACTATTTCAAAGACAGCCACCTCACCGCCACCCACCTCCATCACACTGCTGCTTCTCCTTCGAACCCATGCTGCCTGCTATGTGTAGGTCTAAATATCTGCTTCCTGGATTTTCTAGCAATGGCAGTTTCAAATATTCTGATCCACACCAAAAATCACTAAAACACTTGAGATTGCAACACTTCTGCATTCATACTACATTGTCTATACTACTGCTTATCTTAGGAAAATACCCCCAAATCATTTTTTTTAATATAAAAACTGAGACTCCCACATAGATGGATGCCTTTATCAGTGTTTGACATTATTGTCCCCAATGCTACACATATATAAAAATTAGAGTAACAATCTGGACCACTAACTGCAAAGACCTGTGCTCTATCCACTTTAGAAAAGCCCCACCATCGCAGTGAAAACTATAATAACCGGCTCTTATCTATTCCTAATGTCTGAGAATGTCACAACCTCCACTGCCCTGCAGACCACACGGGCCCGCACAGAACATCAATGCTGACAGGCCCCACAAGCCCACTGTGGACACCCCCTGCCATCCAGACAGATTATGTGTGAGTGACTTCTTTGTGTCCTTAGCAGGGCCCCTGAGAGGTGACCTTGTTCTTGCCCACCTTACAGACACTATAAATGACCAGCTCCTGTTCACTTCACAGACACAGTGAGTGATTTACCCTGTCTACACCAGATGATGTAAGCTACCTGACATTGAGTAACACTGCTCTTGTTCAATCCATGGCCCTGTGAGTGGCCCATTCTTGTCCACACCAGTGACTGACCACTCCAGACACCACAAATGACATCTTCTTGTCTATCCCAAAGACACCATGCTTGATGTGGCCACAGACAACCTCAGACAGACCACACTGTGGTCAGCCATATACTCTTGGGACCCCTAGGACATGAAGACTCTTGACTATGTTTTGAATCACTGTTTTCTTTTGGTAAGAAGGATACCTTTGCACACCTCCTGACCTCTCTCTTCCCTACCATGATAATGACATACATTCCTCCTGCCAGACAGTCTCACTCAAAATTGACACCTACGTCCTTCCTCCTCCCAGCCCCACCCCCCAAGAATCCCCTCAGTAGACATGGCTTCAGTTTCAGGCCCACAGACTGGTTAACAAATTATTCCCATTTTGCTAGGATCTAGGCCAGTCTCTTCTTTCACTCTGGTGTAGCTAAAACAGGAAGTCTGAGAGAAAGGCCACATCAGGAGCTGTTGAGCTAAGAGCTGTTGAGCTAGGAGCTGGGATTTCTGGAGTAGGCCAAGGATGCAGGGCCTTAGAATGACATGGGGGAAGCAAAAGAGGGAAGGAGCTAGAAAAGAAAGCCACCCTCTCTCCCTTGTCTGTCTGACACACCCCTCTCCCTCAATCTGACAAGACTCCTGGCCAGAGTTCACTTTGGTAGACAGAAGGGCAAACCTGTCTTGGGAATCCAAGATCCAGGAAGGGGAGAAGGGACTGACATCTGAGCTAGCTCAGGACTAGCTGAACTGGCATCAGGACTAGCTCTCTGAGGACAGTCTTGCTGAAGGCAATTTTAAATGATGCTCAGAAGGAGAGCCCCAAGCCCAACTATAAACAGCTCCCTTCCCATCTCCCCAAGTTGAGAATACAAATTGTGCTTGACAGGAAACTTTGGAGAGACTCCCCAGATATGGGGAACCAGAGAAGGGGGCCAGGGCAGGAATCATTTTTACAGGTGAAAGTACCTTGGCTAGCAAGGGAAAGGTAAATATGGAGACATACACAGTGTGCAAATCCATAGGAAGGTGAGTAAGGAAGGCCCAGGCCTAGTTAAGAAAAAGGAGATAATAAGACATCCACAGGTGGGGAAAACGTTCCACAGCCGAGTCTCAGTAATCCCTTATTATAGGGCCAGCCCTCCCCAGGGCCGAAACTTGGAAGAGTCCTATTATTGGCCTGGAGAACATCTGGGGGCAGGGTGCCCAGTTCCAAGGAAGGGGCCAGGCCGGAAGCGAATTTTTCAGGCAAGAGCATTTCCTCCAGCTTCCCTCCCCTTCCTGACCAAGATAGTCACACGCCCCAAACTCTGCCCATCTGCCCAGCCCCCCATTTCCGGAGCCTGCGCCCTGGGACCGGGCTGGGGCTGGCCCCAGGGTAAAGGCCTAGTTTCCCGTCCTGGCCGACCCTCCCTTACCTCCGCCAGGACTCTACAGCCGCCAGCCCAGAGCCAGGAGCTGCGAGGGAGGAGGGCACCCACCTGGGCAGTGTCACATGCTGTCCCGGCACCAGAGTCCCTCCGGGTCCCAGGCGCCGGCCGGCCGTCCCCAGCACAGGCCCTGGACGCCACAGCCGCCCCACCCGCGCCCGCGCCCGCCCCTCCCCGCCCGGCCGGAGGGAGGGACCTGGTTCTCCTAGGAAGTTTCAGGTGAGGAAACCAGGGACACACCTTCCTGGGGGAGGGGCAGGGCCCGGCTGCACCGCGGCCCCATTGGTGTGAAAGAATCTCCCGCGTCACAGCTGGGAAGTGGCGACCTGGAGGGGAGCCCGGCGCAGAGGGCTGGCTGCTGGGCCGGGGACAGCGGCCGGCACGAGTGACCGGAGGCGGGGGGAGGGGGGACTCTCTTGTGCCCTTGTATGTCTCTGAAATCTGCTTGGATAGCGCTTCCCCCTGTATTTCTTCACTTGAGCCTGACTCTGGACCATGCCTTTTGTTAGCCTGTCTCTGAACGTCTGAGTTTTTTGTGTTAACATTTCTGAGTTAACATTCAATGTTAATTCTCTTCTTACTGTCTCCCTGTGACTCCCTATAAGACGAAGGGTGTATCCTGGGTTCTCTCCCTCGCCCTCATCTTCTCCCTCTCTTTCTCCCTCTCTCCCTCCCTCCCTCTCTCCCTCTCCCTCTCCCAAGAGGCCATCGCTCAGGGCCTAGGAATGAGCATCTCTAAAACCGCATGCCCAAGCCTTTCCTAGGTGTTATCTGAGTTCACTTAGGATGATGATACATCTCAGGATGTTTTTCCTTCTGTCCTCTTCCCAGGACCTCTGTGTTTGTGTGTGTTTGTACTGAAGTATCTAAGCCATTTCTCAGGCCTGCCTGTGTTTTTTTCACGGCTGTATTTTTTCCTAATTCTTTCAGGGAAAGCTTGTGTTCTGTTGGTCTGAGTCCAAGCCTGAGTGGGTCTATTTTTAATGCATCTCCATAGACTTCAAAGAATGTCAGAATTTTCTGTGGTGCGCGAGCACACGCCCCTAAGGGACCAAGGCTCTTGGTATTTTAGTCAGACTACCCCCCAACCCCACCCAGAGGTTCCATCCTGATATAAGTCAAGTGGAATCTTCATGGACTCTCTGGTTATTTTGTTCCTGGGAATACCACCATCTATGAGCCCAAACAGCTAGTGGGTTAGACCACTGGCTGCTGCATTGAACCGCTGACCATGACTACTACATTTTTGAAGGGGACTTTAGGATAGAATGTAATTAAGGTAGAACAACATCTTCTCCAGTAAAGTCCTGAAACATCTCTATGTTCAAAGAATGTGCTGCTTCAGCCACACTACTCTGAGGGGTAAGCCTTAAACAGTTCAGCAGCCTTCAGCCCACCCTACGCTGCCATATAGGTGAGGGAAGCAATGGGAGGAAACCGGGACGGTTCAGGTATGTAAGGACAGGCCTAGCACATGTCATAAGCTCAGCAAGAGGATAAAAGTGGCAAGTGCGGTAGATCAAAAAATTCATTGAAGCATTATTTACAATAGCCAAGATATGGGAGCAACATAGGTGTCCATTAGTAGATGAATTGATAAAGATTACACACACACACACACACACTGGAATATTACTACAGCCTTAAAATGAATGAAATCTTGCCACTTGAGATGGCACAGATGGACCTGGCCAGTATTATGCTAAATGAAATATGTCAAACAGAGAAAGACAAATACTATATGGTTTCACTTATATGTGGAATCTAAAAAAAAAAACAAAGCAAATGAACAAAACAAAACATAAAAACCCAGACTCATAGCAACAGAGACCAAAGGAATGGTTGCCAGAGCAGAGGGGCTGGTGGGGGTTAGGGAGTGAGTGAGTGAAAAAGGTAAAGGTGAATATAGTCAATAATATTGTGACAAGTTTGCACAATGACTGATGATTATTAGAATTAGAGGGGTGATCGCATTGTAAGGTAGAAAAACGTTGAATCACTATATTGTATACCTGGAACTAATATAATACTGTATACAAACTATAGTTAAATAAAAAATTTTTTTAAAACTTTAAGCTAAAGCTGTCTTTATTTCTAGGCTGGGAGAGCGCACTTAGACCAGGGTATGGGTGAGCAAAGTTAGTGAGCTCCTGATCCTTGGGTGGAAGGTGCTGATCGCTGCTGATCGCTGCTGTTCCACTCCTGGGAGTGGCCATGTGGTCAGAGGCACTGGACTGCCTCCCACCAACCTGGCTATTCTTCCTGCTCCACTCTGGCTTCTGTGCTCTCCTGGATTACAGCTCTGTCCTTTGTTTCCTCTCTCAGGTCTCATAGACTTGACCTCTTCTTGTTCTGACAGCACTGACCTATCAGCACTTTTGGTTTTTTTTTAAGTTACCAACCTGATTCAATGACCACTGCGCTCTTATCCAGAGAGCTAAGTATACAGGCTAGATCTGACTTTTCAAGTAGCAGTGAGATGTGGGAAAGTTAAAACTCATCAGTTAGGGAGTTAGCTCTTCCCGGGGAGCATCCCTGCCTGCAGGGTGTGTGCATATTGGGAACCAATTGAGCTCTTCTCTTTGCAAACTATGATTCCCTCTTTTTCCTTCTTTTCCCTTTCTTGATACTTGCTCTTAGTGCCTGGGCTTCTTAATCAGGGCTGTCTCCCGATCTTACTATTTTTTTAAAATATATTTTTATTGATTTCAGAGAGGAAAGGAGAGGGAAAGAGAGATAGAAACATTAATAATGAGAGAGAATCATTGATTGGCTGCCTCCTGCATGCCCCCTACTGGGGATCTAGCCTGCAACCTGGGCATGTGCCCTAGACCAGAATCTAACCTGGGACCCTTTAGTCCACAAGCCAATGCTCTATCCACTGAGCAAAACCGGCTAGGGCTCCCTATCCTCCTATTTTGATAAAGGATTTACAGTGACCTTTTACAAGCAGGAATTCATCTGAGTGATCCCTGGGGCTGTCAGTGTCTGACCAGATGTCCTACTGGGGACATCACCCTTGTTATTGGCGGTGTGGTCTCCCACTTAGTTAACTCTGACTCTCAGCAGACCCAGTGCTACTTCTTTGAAAACTGCTCTGACCTTTCTGACTCTGCCTTTTGCCTGATCCCATGAACCTTTTGAACTGATTCTGAATTCAGTTCTTAACTGGTTGACCATGGTCTCTCCATCTCTCTCCTTTAAGTCTACCCTGCTATGGTTCTTAGCTACCCAGTTTCATTCTGATGAACATTTTTTTTTCTTTTCTCATCCCTTGCAATAGCCTAAATTTAGTGCTATTCAAGATATAAATACTATTTGCCTCATTCACTGCCTTATTTATTTACTCAGTATGCATTTTTAGAAACCAGATATACAAAGACCAAGTCTCTGCCCCCAAGGAACAGAAGAAAGACACAAGAAGCACCTAGTGATAGCAGGGTGTGGTAAGGGTCATGTTGAGATCCACACATAGTGCAATGGTAACATAAAGAAGGGAGCACTGCTTAGGGAATAAGAGAAGGCTTAAAGGATATGATGAGGTTTGAGTTGACTTGTCTTAAAAATGTACTCTGTTGCTTGGGGAGAGGATGATACCAACCTTGCAAATGGGACACATTCAGTTCAGGGAAGAGCAAATAGTGTGGGCTTAACCCGAGATGGGTGAAGACATGGCAGAGAAAAAAAGAAAAAAATAGTAACTATGTAAGATGATGGGTATGTTAATTAGCTCAATTGGGATCATTTCACAACATATATGAATATCAAAATATCAAGTTGTATACCTTACATATATACAATTTTTGTCAATTAGACCTCGATAAAATGGGGGGAAATCCTTTAGAGGAGCCGCATCTCTGGAAGTATAAAGTCCAATCTCAGTAGCATGCGTGGCCTACAAGCTTCTTCATGAGGCTACCTTGACTACACTCTCCCCAGGTTTGATTATTTTGAACGCAGGAATGATCTTGGTTCTTTTGTAATTGTCCAAACACTGTTTTTCCCTTCAATAGAAAGTTACTGGCTTTATCCCTAATTTTAGTACTTGATATCTGTTTCTGGAAGTGTCTTGTTCCAGCAATCACAGTCCTCAGTGATTGTCCTTAGGAACAAGTACCCCTTTCTCACTTTCATCCATATTATCCATTCTTCCAATTGCAGCCACAACTCCTATAGCTGCACAGCAGGTTTCCTGTCCTACTCCTAATAGTGGGCCCAGTGGACCTTATTGTCACTGTGCCCCTGGGCTTCTGCTTGTCCTCATCTCCCTGTGGGAGCAGAGAGGTCCTAGTGACAAAAGATAGAGGAAGTGGCCAGTTTTGATTGCTGTGTCACAGTTTTGATTGCCAAAGAATGAAAGACACAAAAATGGAGATAAAAATAAAGATGAATAGGGATGAAGATGTCATTCACATCAGTAGAAACATCTTTCTGTTTCCATTATGATACACATATTCTTGCCTCCATGGCTCCCTCAAGTCAGGGATACTGAAGATATTAAAGTCATAGAAGCAAACATTAAAAAGAAAAGGAGAGTTAGGAGGACAGTTCAATCCTACCCTTTTAGAGATGATCAAACAACTCCAGAGAGGATGTGACTTAAAAGATCATACTCCTCACTCCTAGGAAGTGGCCAAATATGGTTAGAATCCTCCTACTTAGGCTACCAACTAAGTTTGTTGAGCATTTACTTTAGATTGCCTGCATTTGTGATATCATTAATATGCATAAATTCAAGGTAGGATGCTCCTTGTTGTAGGTTATACAAAGGCAATTCTGACTCTGTCCCAAAACAACTTGGAAAATGTAGATGGAAATGGTAAAATAGTGTCCTAAAGCAATCCCTGATAAGCCTAAAGAGAGGTAAAAATAAAAGTGCCAGGGAAATCCAAAGGAAAGTATGATTAATGTGGGCCAGAGTGGAAAGAAAGGCTTTATTGAAGGGTTGAATCCTGAGCTGCCCCCAGGTGGAAAGTGTGGGTGGGTGTGGGAGATACATTTCCATTATAGTTGATGCTCTATGCCACACCTTAGCATCCAGGTTCCATGCCTGACACACATATGTCTGACAGTGGTAAGAGCAGCATTTTGGAAAAGGACTGGGCTGAATGGTGACCATGGAGCCTTGAGACATCAACTCGGGTATGTGTGGAGGTGGTGGAAGGCATTATTACCTAGAACAACCTTCCCCCTATTGGCCCAAATCAACCTCCACCAGAACACTTTTGCCCAACATGCTTCTTTGATGGGTTCACCAAAGTACACACAGATTTGATCCACTATCAGAAGTATATCTTGGATTTCTGGCTCCTGAGGGAAAAGTAAGTTTCCTGCTTGGCAGAAGTTATAGCACCATCTTGTGGAAATAAATGGTCTTGCTCTCACAGCCATTCTGTTCTGAAAATAACAGCTGTCCTTTAAAAATCAATTTTGAAATGCATTTTTAGCGCTAAATAATTCTTGTGACACACAATTTGTAAGTAACAAAAGGTTTCTCAAACCTTTGAAATCTCTCCTGGCGGAACTAGTAGCTCCCAGCTGAAGGCAGCTTTCTTCTTTTCAGAATAATCACCCACACTTAGGATCCAATACTCTCCCATCTCAGACTTGTTTCATTTACAGCGGTTCTCAACCTGTGGGTCGTGAACAATGAAAATACATCCTGCATATCAGATATTTACATTACGATTCATAACAGTAGCAAAATTACAGTTATGAAGTAGCAACGAAATAATTATATGGTTGGGGGTCACCACACCATGAGGAACTGTATTAAAGGGTCGCGGCATTAGGAAGGTTGAGAACCACTGATAGGCTGTGTGTTTTCAGGTTTGAGTTTTAACCACATCCAAAGGGATCTGGTTCTCTTTGAATGGAGCAAAGTAATTCTAAGTCCCCAGTGGAAATATAGGGAAATAAAGGAAGAAACACTGGATGTCATGATTCTTTTCTGTCTCCTCCAGAGGAGCTGGGCAAAGGAGGTGCTTTCATCTTTATGAGCTAAAGCACTGTAATGGGGTACATTACAGAGAAGAATTCATAGCTGCCTGAAACATACAGAACCATTTCCTAGAAAATATTCCCGAGAAAATGTTTTGCTTACAATCAAATTAACTTATATTTCCAACAAGACTACGAGGAAATATCCATTTGCCCACATGCTTAGCAACACTAGCAAGTATCCATCTTTTTCGTTTTGTCCATCTGGGCAAAATAAAATGGTATCTTATGTTTTAAAATTCATTTCTCTAATTACTGCACATCTCTCATAGTCTTCAGTGGTTTTCACTTGTTTTATTGTGCATGGTTCATTTGTCTCTAACTTTTGCCCAATAAAAACCTGGTTTATATATTACTATTACACACACACACACACACACACACACACACACACACACACGGGCAGAAGTAGGTCTGAGTTCAACCACCTCAGGAAGCAGTGAGCTGACCCAGGCAGGTCACTGAAATCCAGGTTCGTTTATTGATTTTCAATGACTATGAGAACGTGTGAATAATGAAGGCCAGCAATTCAAGCACTTACGGGATTGTACCTCAGTGCACTGTCATTGTGACATCCTTTTGAGTTAATAAAGCTACAGTAAAACGTAACCTACATGTCTTTTTCCATATGAACAGCTGTAAGACCACTTTGCCCACCTTTGTATGTTGACAACTCTGTATTGAAAACTCTATCCTCCAGTGGAGGGGAAATGCCCAATCTTCCATCAAATGTGGAATTTCTCCTCCAGTGAAGGTTTGGAACTTGAATAGGCTGCCCTCTGAACAGTCTCAGGCTTTCTTAGAGTTTAAGGTTACTGGAAATTTTGCAGAATTTTAAAAAATATGTTTTAACTGTTTCAAAGATCATATTTTTAAAAAGTTATACATAGATATGTTTCAAAATTTAAAAGGACAAAAGTGTGCATTTTTCCTATCACACATGACCCAGCTATCCAGCTCTCTTTCCTGAATACTCCAATATTACAAGTTGTTTGTGAAATGCTTCCAAAATTGTTCTCTGCTTATAGGAAACATATCACATCAACAATAGGCCACAATATAATTTGAAACTTGCATTTTTCACTTAAAAACATATTGAAGATTGTTCCATAATGTCAGTACAGAAAAGCTTCTTTGCTTATTTTTCAGGGATACAGTATTCTATTGAATGGATGGACCATAACTTGGTTAACCAGTTTCCTATTGAGGTTTCCAATAGGTTAGCAGTACAAGCAATGCTTGGATGAATAACCTTTACCTCTGTTGCTTTGCATACATGCCAGCCTACCTGTAGGATATATTCCTGGAAGTAGAGTTGCTGGGTCAAATGGTGTGTGCATTTGTAATTGTGGGAGACATTGACAAACTGTTGTCCGTGGAGGTCATTTATACCAAATTACAGCAATGTATTGCATCCCATGCTCTCACTAATTGTGTTTTTGAAACTTTTTAATCTTTGCCAATCTGACAGCAGAAATATGATATATCAGTGTAGTTACTGTTCTGTTTTTATAACTTCCTTGTTATAAATTTGATTATGTGAATTCAAATTTTTCACAAGGCTTGGTCACTTAGTCAACACTCTTTCTCCTAGCTACTCAATGTATCTTGAAGGGTTTTCTATATAATATATGGAGAATGACTATATCAGATTTGTGTGTGTGTGTGTGTGTTGATAATTGCATGGCATTCCATTGCACCAGCATGGAAATATTGCTGTTTACTTAATCAGCCCCTATTGGGTGAACTAAGTGTATATTTGATTTGTTTCTGCCATTTTCTTAAGTCTCCTAGCAATTTCAGAGACTTAAATGGAAGCTAAAAATCTGGATGGCCACAGGTTTCAGAAGAGGTAAGGATGAAAATAGGTGATGCTGGCAGGGGGAGTCTCAGCCTCCCTTACTCCCCACCCTCCTTAGGTATCTAGGGCTCTAACACTTATCAAAACAGGTCCCCTAGTACCTGCTACTTACAACCTACCATAAATATGTGCATCTGCATGTTAAGTTTATCTCTGATTGTGAAACAGAAAGTTGTCTTGCTAAAGAAATTCTAAGTATCTGACAGTAGGAAGGAGACATCATTGTAAGCCTAGGGTGCCTTCAAAATCATACCGAATAGGCACTGGCTTTACAAAAGCTCATATTACTCAACCAGTAGCTTTGCTACAGTCCACAAAAAGATGCCCAGTGCACACACACTAACATTTTGTGCCACTGTATCTGATAAAGAAAGATGGAATAGCCTAGAAGAATTAATCACTTAGTTTTCTGACTCTACCAGCTTCAGTCATTACTTCTGCTCTTCCAGTTCAACAAGTCACCATGGGGATATCATTTGAGGTAGCTGGAAATACAGCCTTTCCATTCTCCCACCTTCTTAAAGTATCATTTGTCCCATCTCCATCACAACCTACTTTTTGGGAAAAAAGGATCACATACCTGTCTACGTTGGTTACCCCAAAACAAAACCTTTTGACCAGTTTTGTCTTTTGTTCAGACACTCTTCTCTGGCTCTCCCCTGACATCTCCCTAGAACTGAACTGTAGTAGATTTCAGCTCGAGAGAGCACACTATCTTGTTTACAAGGGGTCAGGTACATAACACATAGTGGAAGTGGGGGAGGAGAAAAGATGAAGATGAGAGAAGAGAACAGATGAATATCTATGCTGTAGGACTAAGAGTCATGTTCAGTACTACATTTCAACCTAAAACGTGGTGACATGTATATTACATTTTTTTGAAGCTCACAACAAACAGGTAGGGTGAGTGGTATTACCAACATTTTATACATGGGGAAGCAAAACAAGGATACAACTGATCATGGCATACCTGAACCCAGGTCTATAGATTCCCCACCATCTAGAGATTTGATGGTTCATGGTTGATACCAGCTGGGTCCCTCGGGAAGTGATCTGGGGAGCAGTAGCGATCCAGAATTTCTCTACTGTAGTGGGGCCTACTGTCTTGAAACTTTATTTGGATTATACTTCATACAAAATTGAATGGATGATAAAGTACAATATCAATATGCACTTATTTTATGAGAATCTTCTCTGGATATTATAGAAATAAAACTTGACTTTATTAATAGTTGCATATATTCCATATTATAGATTTATTAGAGGCCCGGTGCACCGGTGGGGTCCCTCCCCGGCCAGCCTGCCCTGATTGGCCCTGATGGGGACTGGGCGAGACGGCCCCAATTGACCCTGATCAGCCCGATCGAGGCTGATGAGCTAGACACACCCTGGAGCCCTCCTGCGGTCCCTCCCCACCCCGATCATGTACCCGTGGGGTCCCTCAGCCTGTCCTGCGGGGATCGGGCCCAAACTGGCCTGGTGCATGGATTCATCCAGGGTGTGCTGGCCCATCTTGCCCAGTCCCAATGGGCTGGACCCCAGCAGCAAGCTCACCTACCAGTTGGAGCATCTGCTCCCTGGTTGCCAGTGTGCATCATAGCTACTGGTCGAACAGTCAAATGGTCAAACGGTCACTTAGGCTTTTATATATATAGATAATGTGTGTGTGTGTGTGTTTTTTAACAACCCAACTATTGAAGGATATTGGGTAATTTATGACATTGCTATTACAAATAATGCTGCAGTTTAAAATACATTTGTGTATATATATTTGCCCATATACATGTGAATATGTCTGTAGGCTATGATCCTATAATTAGAATTGCTACATCAGAAAGTTTACAAATTTTACTTTTAAAAGTATATTCCCAAATAACCACCAAATTAACTTATATTTCCAACAAGACTACAAGGAAATATCCATTTGCCAGCACATGCTCAGCAACACTAGCAAGTATCCATCTTTTTATTTTTGTTCACCTGGGCAAAAAATGGTCTTATGCTTTAAAATGTATTTCTCCAATTACTAGAGGGCCCTATATCTCTCATATTCTTTAGTGGTTTTCACTTGTTTTACTGTGGATGGTTCATTTGTCTCTACTAATATCTAGGTAATTTTTGCCCAATAAAAACCTGTTTTATATATTGCTATACACACATACACAGAAGTAGGAAGAAGCAGGTCTGAGTTCAACCACCTCAGGAGGCAGTGGGCTGACCCAGGCAGGTCACTGAAATCCAGGCTTGTTTATTGATTTTTAAAGACTACGAGAATGTGTGAATATTAAAGGCCAGCAATTCAAGTACTTATAGGATTGTACCTCAGTGCACTATGCCATTGTGACAGTCTCTTGAGCAATTAAAGCTACTGTAATAACATCACCTCATGTCTTTTCCCATATGAATAACTGTAAACCTACTTTTGCACACCCCTGTATAATGAAAACTGTTGACTATATTTTTTATCTTTTCCTTAAAATGGATTTTCAGAATATTCCAGTTGACCTTCTTGAGTCTTGCTTAACTATAGCCAGAAAAGCTGCAGTGTGCTTAGTGGTTATGGGTGTGGTCTTTGGAGTCAGGCTGACCTGGACTAGAGCCCAGGTTGTGTCACACACTTGTGTTTGTCACAGGAAAGTTTTACCATCTCCGTGCCTCTGTTTCCTTTTTGGTTTTTTAAATGAGTACAATAAAAGTACTAACCTCATAGAAGGGTTATGAAACTCAAACAAGATAATAGTACAGGTATCTCAGCACAATGCCTGACACTTAATAATCATTCAATAAATAGTTGATATTAAAATTATTTTTTACAATGTGGGCAATACAGGCATGGAATTAGGCATTTAAGTTTTATTCCAGGTGCTAAAACATTTCTTATTAAGAGTGAAAGTTACTCTTAATAAGATTCAAGAAGGCCAATAAAACTCCTTTTTCTTAGGTGGGCATTTTACTTTATGTTTCAGCCAGCCTTCTGCAATCCTGATTTCCTAGAGAACTAAAATAGTCAACTCATTTATTAATTCAGTAGTTACTCTTTGAGTTCCTACTATGTTTAAGCTTAAGATATTCACTAAACTTTAAGAGTCCATTTCATCTTTTCTGCATGAAACTTATTCCATATTCCTTTGAAAAAGTGAAAAGGCAAATGCCAATGAAAATTCAGGAAACCAAGAGAGAGACAGAAAATTAGAAAATAAGAAATAAGCTTAAAGATTGTCTAGTTCAAATTTTCATCTTATAGATGAGGAAACTAAAGGCCAGAGCAGTTAAGCAATTTTTCTAAGGTCACACAGTGAATTAGTGGGAGAACTGGGATGAGAACCCAGACATCTGGACTCCGAGCCAACACTCCATTGACTAAATCATACTGTGGCCAAGGATCCAGTTTTTCTTTTGGCCCAACATGACGTCAAAAATCAAAAGCAAACAAACAGAGAAACTCAGGTTACAAATAGATCAAAATGAAACAGTGCTATTCAATGTTGGTCAAGAAAGCAAGGAGTATAAGACACTTCCCTGCTGGCTGGGAAAACAATCACGTTTTCACTCAGTGGGATGGCATTCCTTCTCCTTTTGTTTCTGTGTCAACAACCCATATTTAGCAATGATATCCTACACTCACAGCAAACAGTAAATAACAATCTTATAAGTTAGGTGTTGGCAATCCCTGGTCTACATGCCAAAGATGCTTCAGGTGCCAATTTCAGGTGGCAAGTGAACCAGCTACCACATACAGAGTTCCATCCCTATCATTTCCTATGGTTACTGTCCATAATTGTCTCCACCCTCTTGCCAGAGTTTTCAAGGGCAACAGCCTAGCATGGCTTCCCACCGGACAGCAGACCACTCTGGCCTTCCAGAGACACAGGCTTAGCAATTTGGCACATGCCCCTGAGAGGCCAATAACCACTGTTCTCTATGATAGAAGTGAATAAACCTCCCCAGGATATTCTTAAAATACTAAGTGCTATATTTCTACCCTAATTTGTTTCCTTTCTTCTCTGTGATCATAGAGCAAAAACATGTTCTTGATCATTAATATCCATCATGTAAGAATATACTAAAAGCAAGAATTGAATAAATCTAATGGGTAAAAAGATATCTAATTTAAAACATGATGGTGAACACATGCCCAGGCCCATGAAATTATGGGCAGAAATTTGACCCCTTCATTTGTATATGCACTCAGAATTTATGGAGTGTATATTATGAAGTCCTGATGCCAGCCATTTGGGTTATGAATATCAGTAGATCTTCTATAATAGAGTGGTTCAGAGTTCGTTTAAAGCCAGACTACCTGATTTGAATTATGTTTCTATCAGTGAATAATTCTGTGACATTGGGTAAGTTAATAAACTTCTCTAAAGTTCATTTTCTTTGTCATTATATAAGGATAGTAATAGTTCCCATCCCACAGACTTGATGTGAAGATTATATTAAAGCATTTTACATAGGGTCTACCACATAGAAAGTGCTCAGTCATTATCAGCTACAATGAAAGTTCTAGTATAACTTACAATTAGAGAGATTTAAAGAAGGTTTAAAAAATCACTTGTTGTTTGTTGATTTATTGATAGTAGCCATTCTTGGAGGTGTGAGCTGATATATCTTATTGTATCTCTGATGATACATTCTTCCATAAGTCCCTTGAGCATTTTTCCATAAGTCCCTTGGCCATCTGTGTGTCCTCTTTGCAGAAATATCTCTTCAGTTCCTTTGCCCATTTTTAAAATTGGATTATTTGTCTTCCTTTTGTTGAGTTATATGAGTTTTTTATATATTTTGTATCATTGGTAAATATGTTCTCCCGTAGAGTGGATTCCGTTTTCATTTTGAGGATAGTTTTTTTTTTGCTGGGTAGAAGCTTTTTAGTTTGATATATTCCAATTTGTTTATTGTTTTCCTTTGCTTCTCCTGCCCTAGCAGATGTATTGGTGAAAAGTGCTGGTGATTATGTGGGGAAAAGGGAACCCTAATACACTGCTGGTGGGAATGCAGACTGGTGCAGCCACTGTGGAAGACAATATGGAGTTTCCTCAAAAAAATTAAAAATGGAACTTTCATTTGACCCATCAATCCCACTTCTGGGAATATATCCAAAGAAGCCTGAAACATCAATCAAAAAGAATATATGCACCTCTATGCTCATACCATCATTATTTACAATAGCTAATATCTGGTAACAACCCAAGTGCCATTAGTAGAAGAGTGGATAAAAAAAACTATGTCACATTTATGCAATGGAATACTATTCAGCTATAAAAAAGAAAGATCTCTTACCCTTTGAGACAGAATGGATGGACCTGGAGATTATTAAGCTAAGTGAAATAAACCATTCTGAGAAAGACAAGCATCACATGATCTCACTTATATGTGGAATCTAATGAACAAAATAAACTGATGAACAAAATAGGTCCAGAGACATGAAACAGACTGACAGATCTCAGAAGAAAAAGGAGTGAGGGAGTGGGATCAGATTAACAAAAAAAATATGCATAATAAGCATAGCCAATAGACACAGACAATAGTGCAGTGAAGGCCTGGGGTGGGGCAGAGCTAAGTGGAAGGGGTAAACGGGGGGAAATGGAGGACATATGTAATACTGTTAACAACAAAAATAAATTTTTAAAAAAGGTTAAAAATCAGAATATAGCTCAAGCCTGGAAATTCAGAAAGGAGGCTAACAGATAATTTAAGGGTCCTTTATTTACCAAGTGTTTGGTGAGCACTCACTATGTGTTAGGAATGTTAAGGCGATGCGGATGAAAAGATAAGCCAATTCTCATCCTTCCCCTTGTGGAGAGATTATACACAGAGAAATGTATAAATTCCGGGTTTAAGATTATAAAATGTTGGATGTCAAAAACAAAATCTGAATTCCTTTGCCTTAGGAAGGTCCCCCATGCTTTCTTGGTGGAAGGGCTAAAAACAGGTTCAAAGGGAGAGACCTTTGCCAACTGACTCACAAAGGAGTCACTGAGCCTGGGTAGCAGCTTGAACTATTGTCAAGGCTGCTCCATCCAAGGCTGAGTGACCTTCTGTGCTGCTGATGGGAACATCTGGAGGCCGTGAATGCCAAGGCTTTGGTGACGTATGAGCCCCAGTGTTCTTCCTGATTAAAGGATAACCTTGGTGTCATATACGCCCCTTGGTATTCACTCATTGTGAACTACAGAGTCTGCATCGCCCTGGTGGTGACTTCCTGGGCATGTGGCTCCTTCCCAGCCTTGATCCATGTGAGCCTCATCCTGAGGGTGACACAATCCCTTTCAATAATGAAAAGTTACCTATAACTTTTGACATTTGTGATGGAAAGAAAGAATGTCAACCCAAAAGAGGAAATAAAATAATGGTGAAATAGGGATCATCTTAGAACTGCACATGTCAAAGTGATGCAGAGAATTTCTGGAGTGTGGAAGTAATCAGTAATATAAGAACCCCAAATATGAGGATTAGAGTAGTCCTAGAAAAGAGATGTAATTCTACTTTCTCAAAAGAAATATCAACTTTCAGTAACCGAAATCAACCTTTGCACTTCAGCGTGGTTTACATAATAGAAGGAGCAAAAAGATAAAAAGCAACTTTTCTGACAATGTGATTGTTCAGATTGCTAAGAAAGAATCAATGGATGTACTACATGTGGGCTCTAATGACTCTATTTTACAAACCAACAGTTGGCCATTTGGCAATTATCTACTGATTGATTCATGGTTACTAATTTATCAAAAAATTGTTTTGACTAACAACCCATAATATTTGTAGGAACTGAATTTGGGGGGCTGTCCAGTGTTCATGTATCATGAGTCTAGACTTTGTGTGCAGGGGTGTAAATGAGTATGAAGCCAGGCATTCATGAATTGATTTGAGGGCTCAGTGTGTGTAAATATGCATGAAAACATTTCAATTACTATTTGTAACCCATCCCATATCTACTCCTATTAAAAGAGCAAATTTAGGTACTATAATAAGGAGGAAAGACCATACTTGAATAGCAGTGTGTTGGAAGACCTACTATTTGTGTAATGGCTTAGCACTTGTATCATGTACCATGTGTGAAATTCAGACACATTGGAAATGACCATTAATAAATTCACTCTGCCTTCAACAACAAAAGAATTTCTAAATACTATACTGATAGCTAATTTAAAATTTTTTGGAAAAGAGATAATTTAATGAATGTGTCATTTTACAGATTGCTATAGCAATACAGTGGCAGTCAGGTATTTGATATTTCTGTGAATTAGTGATCTATACTAATAAAAAATTAATATGCTAATTAGACCGGACACCTTCTGGACATCTTCCGGATGTCCTTCTGGACAAAGCCACAGTGGCAGGGGCTGAGGCAGAGGCAGTTAGGGACAATCAGGCCGGCAGGGGAGCAGTTAGGGGCCGATCAGGCCAGCAGGGGAGCCAGTTAGGGGGCTATCAGGCCGGAAGGCAGAGGTGGTTAGAGGCAATCAGGCAGGCAGGCAGACAGGCAAGCAGTTAGGAGCCAGCGGTCCCAGATTACGAGAGGGATGTCCTACTGCTGGTTTAGGACATCCCTCGAGGGGTCCTGGATTAGAGAGGGTGCAGCCTGGCTAAGGGACCGCCCTCTCCCAACATGCACAAATTTCGTGCACTGGGCCCCTAGTGTACCAAATAATTGCTGACTTGTCCTTAAGTCCTGGATAGCAGCCTCCTCAATAAACCAGTAGAAATCCAGCATCTTTTCTACTGCAAACATTTTGTTAGTGCCTTTGCTAGGCAAAAATAACCAGTGGGTGGACTGTTGAAGTTTTGTCTGCCTGCCTCTGAAGAAAAACTTTCTCCAGATTAATGTAAGGAAAGATGCTACTGTTGATAAGACCCTCGGTCCAGCTGTCATTGATATCAATGGAGACAACAATGAGATACTCCCTGAGGAACTTGGAAATAAGAGAAATAACACTTCTTTTTGAGAAGTAAAACTTGTAAAATCCACTCAAGCATGGATGAGAAGAACTGGAGGAGGAAACAAGACAACCTGAATAAACATGTACCTGGGGAGTTCTCAGTGCACTTGATCAGGTCTGTTCCAGGTGCTCGGATGCAATCTCACAGAATCAGGGAAGAGAACCTGCCTGATTCTTGGAGCCCAGATGTAACAGTTGTGTGGGGTCCTTGTCTGGTGAAAGGCTGAGGAATAAAGAAGAGGTGATCCTTAAGTGTCAGTGTTTGCCAGCACCTCCTCACACCACCCAGGGGAGTCTAGTCTAAGGGCTGGAAGTGCTGTCCTCTTGGCAGGCCTGTATCTATGGTTCAGAAGGCTTCAGGGATCAGTGATCAATAACCCTAGCTGGTGAGAGTTCCAATTAATCCTCTTCTGCTCTGATCCCAGGCTCACCAATCTATCATGAGGTATCCATTTGCCTTCCAGTGCAGCTATTTTGATAAAGAGGGAATGTGCTGATCAGCAAAGTTCTTGCCAATCTGTTATAACAGATAATTCCATTTAAGGTTATTCGGTTCTTTTTTGAGCTTGAATAGTATGATACAGCTGAGAAATGTGTACATTGAACAACAGTTCCAAAGCTGGGTTTACAAAGTGAAGGTCAGGCCCTGGGCAGAGAAAACATCATTGAAATACAACCCCCAAAAATCTTGTCCAAGTAGCTAACTGGGATACTGAAGGACATCCTTACTCAATCCTTCTCAGAAGCAACAATTGTCTTTTTTGTAACGTTGTCGATAAATCATTATATCACCAAAAATCAAATGAATTTAACTACTATAGTATGAACTCCTAACTCATGACAAGAATTATTTTTCTCAGGATTATATAAAAATTTATTGTGCTAGGATAACCTTTTAAATTTATTTAGAAAACCTACAAAGCACATGAAAATATTTAGTTGTGAAAATGCATTTCAGTCCACATCTTATAAAAATCTTAATCTCTTCATTAAGTCCTCCTGTGTTGCTTTAATAACTCCTAAAATGACCACATAAAGGAAAAAGAAACATTACTTCAAAGTATGACTCTGTGAAACCTAAAGAGAGAGGAGGGCCCAATGAGCACACTAAGATGCTTTAAGGATCATTGCTATATGGACCCAAAGTCCAGTTCCTTTTACAGGATAGTAATGCTCTCCTGTGTGCCCCTCCTTTTTTTTTTTTTTTTTTTTTTTTTTTGTAATTCTGGCATTTAGCAAATGTTTATTTAGTGAACAAATAAATGAATATGCATGAACAAATGAATGCCTAAATATTGAATTTTTAGACCATCCTTGGACTGGCTCTGGAATTTCTGGCTTGCTTAAATCTTGCCTCCTATAATTATACCCAATTAAGGACATTTTTTTCCCAGGCAAAAGAGAACAGACTGTCTGAAGTTTTAAAAATAACTGTATAATCTCCAAAACATTTAGGCATTAATCTTTTTTTGTTGTTGTTGTTAATCCTCACATGAGGATATTTTTCCACTGCTTTTTAGAGACAGTGGAAGGGAGGGAGGAGAGAGGGAGAGAGGGAGAGAGGGAGAGAGGGAGAGAGGGTTAGAGGGAGAGAGGGAGAGAGGGAGAGAGGGAGAGGGAGAGAGAGAGAGAGAGAGAGAGAAAATTAATGTGAGAGAGACACATGGACTGGTTGCCCCCCCCCCCCCGACACACACACACACATATGCTTCTATTGGGGGCAGAGAGCAACCCTGCAACCTAGGCATATGCCTTTGAATGGGAATTGAACCCGAGACCTTTCGGTGCACAGGCCAACTCTCTAACCACAGAGTTGCACCGGCCAGGGCTTACACATTAATATTGATAGACACTTCTATTTTCTTTCTTTCCCCCCATATTTTATTTCATTCTATATGATATTTAAAGCATCTTAACCTGAAATCAAATGAATGAAATTTGTCAAAGGACTAGTAGAAATGAGAGACTTAAAAAATATTACATATATTATTCCAGTTTCAAATATAACATGCATACACTGTTTTATGCTACAAATGATATATACTACATGTAGGTACAAGTTAGCAATTTACAAATTGGCAAATTGTTTGATGACTAATAAATTCTCTGGTCTCTCTATGGTTTCAAAGTAAATATCTAAGATTGAAATAATTTATTTACACATGAACAAACCTGTCAGTAGTAGATGGAGTCTGTGTTTTGAGAAGTAAAATTTAGGATTTCATGAGCTGACAAACTCTTTCCTAATGCTGTGGGCATGAGTCAGGCAGCATTCCTAAAATGGAAGCTGTTTTTAAACCCTCAGCTCAACTGAAGTACTGGTTTACTGGTAATGGGGAATATTTGTTTTAATATGCTCAGTAGAACTCTCCTCTCTCTTTAGTTCAAAATATTTTTAAATTTCTCTTGAGATTTCTTCTTTGATTCACAGGCTATTTAGAAGAATTGTGTTTAATTTCCAAACACTTTGGGATTTTTCAGCTATCTCTCTGGTATTGATTTCCACTCTAATTTCATTGTGCTCTAAGAGCAGGCACTATATGGGTTCTATTATTTTAAATTTGCTTGAGTGTGTTTTATGACCCAGAATGTGGTTTATGTTGATCAATGTTCCATGTGAGTTTTGAGAAGCATGTGTATATTGCTGTTGTTGGTTGAAGTAGTCTATACAACTCCATTCTATCCACTTGATGGATGGTGTTGTTGAATTCAAATATATCCTACTGATTTCCTGCCTGCTAGATCTATCAAATTCTGATAGCAGCACGCCAAAGTCTCTATCTATAATAGTGGATTATCTAGTTCTCCTTTCAGGTCTATAACTTTTTGCCTCATGTATATTTTTGCTCTGTTGTTTGGAATATAGATGTTAAGAATCGTTCAGTCTTTCTGGGGAATTGATGCTTATCATTATGTAATATCCCTCTTTATCCTCGGTAACTTTCCTTATCTGAATTTTGTTTCTCTTGATGACTGTGTCCCCCCTCACTATGTCATTTCCCTTATCTGGATCTCTTTTCTTCTCTGGTCCCCTTTCTGATATATTCTCTTCATTTCAAAATTTCCTTATTACTCTTCTGCAATTCCCCATTCACAAAATCTCTCTTTTCTACTTCCCCAAAATTTTCCCCATAGAAATTCCAGAGACTTGTCAACAGTTTCAATATTTGAGTGGTTTCTATAAGTATTTTGATTACATGGGAAGTTTGCATTCAGGTTATCTGTCTTACATACAACCTTGGACAATATTATATACTAATTCATAATAGCAATAATATTTGCCAACCCACTTATCTGAAATATTGAAATATTATCTCTTGATACCATAATGACCAGTAACTGATATCTCATTGTATTTCAGAATTAATTTAATCATAACTTGTTTGAAAATATATGCTTAGATTGAAGAAATATTTTAGATCCAGTAAGTGATAAAATATCATATATTTGACAATGCATTGTGTCTAGAACATAGTACTCTAGATACATAGTGTTCAATCAATATAATAAATATGTGTTGATGGACTAGATATCAATTTGATTAAGTCTGAAAAAAATTGATGAACTTTCCACATTCTTCTTTGAGCAAGGTTTGGTAAAAAAAAAAAAAAAAAAAAAAAAAATAGCCCAGCCAGTGTGGTTCAGTGGTTGAGCATTGACTTATGAACCAGGAGGTCATAGTTTGATTCTCAGTTGGGGCACATGCCCAAGTTTCAAACTCCATCCCTGTTGGGGAGGCATGCAGGAGGCAGCCAATCAATGATTTTCTCTCATCATTGATGTTTCTATCTCTTTCCTTCTCCCTTCTTCTCTGAAACCAAATATATACATAAAGACCCTATGGAGTAACATTTAAAGAATATGGATTTAGAGGGAAAATATGCATTTACTACTTCTATGACTTTGAGTACATTTTTTAACTTTTCCAAGACTAACTTTTCTATTTTTTAAAAGGAGAAAAGTGATGGTACCTATTTCATGAAGTTGTTGGAAAGATTGTTATGTTATACATCCAGCATAATCCCACTACACAGAGAACATTCAATAACTAGGATCAATTATTGTCAATCTTTAACAATTCCTTAGGTAAACTATGACTGCATGGATCTGACATGCATGGCTTCTTCATGGTTCATGGCAGTCCCTGGCAATGATTCCTCTTATTGGACATGAAGTTGGAAAGCCAACATTGCAAAGTTTTGATCATAACAATGTAAAACAACAATGTGATCTTGTGAATAATTTGTTGAAGGATCAGTTAAGCAGGTTTTGGCTTCTGATCTTTTGATGTCTTTACTGAGAAAGTGTGCAATCAGTTGAAGAGATTATTAGGGCTTAAAAAGAGCCCCAAACTATGTCAATTCTATTAAAAATTGAAGGGCTTATCCTTTAGGTAGCAACTCCTACCCTTTTCTGCA
The DNA here is from genome assembly GCF_014108235.1 of Myotis myotis. NCBI lineage: Eukaryota > Metazoa > Chordata > Mammalia > Chiroptera > Vespertilionidae > Myotis > Myotis myotis. Next base: position 50,915,994 of record NW_023416315.1, read on the forward strand.
CTTCCCCCATAACCTCGACTCCTCTTCCTCCCACCACACACACACACACACACACACACACACACACACACACACACACACACACTCATTCATTCATTCACTGCCAGGGTTGGGAAAGTCTAACATTTAAAAGTACTGAGTTTTTATTTTGTGTATGTGCCTGGCTCTGTTCTCCAAGTTATGGATAATGGATGAAATGTGTATGGGCAGCATAGATTATATATTGTGGTTTTATTAACAAGATATAAACATACTAAATGAACTATTATCACTTTCACTGAAATGTAAAATTACTCCATAATATACCCCAGTGCAATCTTCTTTGGCTTTAGGAAAATATTCCATATATTTAATGTAAATCCATCACACAGAGAATTCTTCTTTTATCCAGCATCAATGTTCACAGGTTATCACTTTCATGAAGCTACTTCTACACTGTATAAAATGAAACTAATCAACTTCTACATATACTTACATTAGCTGTGAACAACATGTTCAACTAAGTTAGCATGAACTTTTCCTGAAACTATCCCCATAGCAGAAAAATAATTAGCATGTGCTTAGAGAAATCAATTTCCTTACCTGTGCATAAAAATAACAGCAATAACAGAGTGATAGTCAATAAAAACCTAGAGCTACAACCTATCTAGGAGGAATTGATGATAAAATAAAACAAGGCAACCTATTTAGCATCCACATTTGGACTCAAGGACCTCAGAAGAGAAGAGCCCCTGAAAGTCGGGCAGGGTCTTGCTTTCTGGAAGCTTCAGTGGGAGCTGCAGAGCCTTCTCTTTTGTTCCTGATTGAAAATGAGGCAGAATCCTCAGAAAAGGGGATTTATTGTCTGATGGGCTCATCCTCGTTGTCAGCTCCTTGGCTCACCGCAGGGTGGGCTGTGAGGTGCAGTGCGTGCCCACCTCCACTGGGAAAGAGACAAGCTACTCTCTCTTCCTATTTCTGCTCTCATCTCCGGCGGGACGCACAGTTAGAAACTCAGACAGACACAGAGCACACCTCTGAGATGTCACTCATTACAGAACCCGAACACTCCACAGTATTTGAATTTCATGAATCCCAGCACTGCCCTAGTCCCCCGTCTGGTCCAGGTGAGCCCATAAGGAAGCAGAACCCATGTGACAATGAGTAAGCTCCTGGCATTAAACTCTGTGGTTCAGCTTATCCCCACTGCGATCTGGGGCCTGTGTGTTACAGCAAAGGTAGGAATGAAAGGATCCCCCCCCCCCCGAAAAAAAAAAAAACAAGAGCTGATTCCAGTGACAACTCAAGGTTTGGAGATGCTATACCAGGGGTGGGCAAACTTTTTGACTTGAGGGCCACAATGGACCTGAGGGCCGGAACAAAAGCATGGATGGAGTGTTTGTGTGGACGAATATAAATTCAAAGTAAAAATCATTACATAAAAGGGTACAGTCTTTTTTTTTTTAGTTTTATTCATTTCTAACAGGCCGGATCCGGCCCGCGGGCCGTAGTTTGCCCACAGCTGTTACACAACTGGTTGTGGGTGCAGGGAGTGGATTGGGGACTCCAAAGAGAGGTCAAGGGATCCCAGTTGGGCTTATCAGAACCTGCCTGAGGGATGGGGGAACAAGGCACACATCCATTGAAGGTGTCCTCTAATCTCTATTTTGAAGTGAGAAGATTCTGAGTCCAGTCCCTTAGGGAAGGGGAGGAAGGGACACTCCCCACGGCAGCTTCCCCTCGAAGCTTCATGCTTTTTCTGAGACTGAGAGAAGACTTCTACATAAGGAATTGTCATATTTATTTGTACTCTACTGCATTATTTTTGTAAAGTTAAATTTATTGGGGTGACATTGGTCAACAAGAACATATAGGCTTCAGGTGTGGGTTTCTATGTTACAAGATCTGTATGAGCACATGGTGCAATATACAGATCTACTGCATTCTTACACTGAACATAATGGAGTCAAAATGTTATTTTGGAAATTTCATATCAATCAATCATTCAATTTACAAACTAATTTGTTCACTACAGTATCATTCCTGACTTGCTGGGTTTATGACATAAACTTGGGAAAACTGAGCATAGTTATCAAGTTTGGAGAACATGTCCCTCTATGCTATGACCCTATTTATCCACAGTGAGGAGAAACACACATTTAGAAACACCGAAGATGGCTCTGGCCATATGAAAATCCTGGTATGTACCAGTCAATCCATAAATATTGGCACCTATCTTCTTCCTTTTTCCTTTTATGTTACAGGTGACCTGAAGAATATCAGATAATCTGAAAACTGACATACAGGTGACAAAATTAGGAGCCAACTTATCCTGTTAAAACAATAGTTTAGGACATAGTTTTCTATGTTTGTCATCATCTGACCATCAATTATAAAAAGTAAAAAGTTAGAACAAAAACATTAAAAAAATAAATATAAATGCTGAGGGTACCAAACAAAGCGTCAACCTAGGAAAATGCATCATTTCAAAATGACATGTTTTCTAAGGTGACAACTTAATTTGTGGACAACTTCTAAACGTGGTCAGAGGAAAACACACACATACCCAAATACACAAAGCAAAATGGCATACACAATACAGTCAGCTATTAATTGCAATAAATATGTTCTCAGATATTTACATTACCTGTCAGCACTGGGCATTTTCTGTAATCACGGATCTTATTTTAACCTGCATTTATAACTCTTTAGGTTATAGCAAGGGCCACTAGAATTTGAACATAACTGTAATTTGAAAGTAGAATAAGTAAAAAGCAAAACATTGATAATTTAAACAATCCCCAAAGTAAGTTATCTTAAAATTGGTTTGTAAAAGTTGGCTTTTGATAAAATAAATGTCAAGTAAAAAATGACCCGATATTCAGAAAGTCATGGCTGGTGTATAATTGATAGATATTGTAAATTGTTACTAGTTGTATTTATGGAGTAATTGTGTGTTAAAGGTCAAAAGCTCAAGTCTTACTTGTAATCTTGAAAAATGAGAAATTAAGATGAATAATTTATTAAAGATTATTGAGCACAGCCCAAGACACAGACACCTCAATTGACAGCCACCTAAGTTCCTATTATGAGAACTGTGATCTATTGGGAGGAGTGTATTTCTACAGTTTAAAAAAATACTCTTCAATATTATTCAATTCCATTTTCTCTGATTCTGAATTCCTTAAGCCATATTTTTATTTGTTACACATTTATCATATTTTTAAAAAGAGAACTGGGGTGTCTTGAATAAATGGGCATGAGGATCCTTTTACCTGGGAATAAATATCCTCCCTTATAAAGGTTGAAATTGGGATCTGGATGAGCAAGTTTCTAAAAAGAAGTGAAGAAAGACAGCCTATTCAAAAGGGGTACTGGGAAATTGGACAGATACATGCAAAAAAATGAAACTAGACCATCTCCTTTGCCATAACTAGAATAAAATTCAAATGGAGTAAAGACTTAAATGTAACATGAAATCAATAAAAATCCTAGAAGAAAGCAGAGGCAGTAAAATCTCAGACATCTCTCATAGCAATATGTTTTCTGATAGATCTCCCCAGGCAAGGGAAACAAAAGAAAAAATAAACAAATAGGACTACATCAAACTAAAAAGCTTTTGTACAGCAAAAGAAACCGCCAACAAAACATAAAGACAATCCACTGAATGGGAGAAGATATCCGCCCATAAGACATCTCATAAGGGGTTAATATCCAAAATTTATAAAGAATTCAGACAACTCAACACTGAAAAACTAAACAATCCAATTTAAAAAATGGGCAGAGGACCTGAATAGACACTTCTCCAAAGAGGACATATAGATAGCCAATTGATATATGAAGAGATTCTCATTGTCAGTAATCAACAGACAGATGCAAATTAAAAGTACAATGAGGTATCACCTCACACCTGCCAGAATGGTTACCATCAATAAATCAACAAACAACAAGTGTTGATGATGATGTGGAGAAAAGGAAACCCTAGTGCACTGCTGGTGGGAATGCAGATTGCTGCAGCCATTATGTAAAATAGTATGGAGTTTTCTCAAAAAATAAAAAAAAATGGAACTGCTTTTTGACCCAGTGATCTCACTTCTAGAAATATATCTAAGAAACCTGAAACACTAATTCAAAAGAATGTATGCACCCCTATGTTCATTACAGCATTATTTACAACTAGTGGCCCAGTGCACAAATTTGTACACATTGAAAGGAAAATAATTAGAAGAAATATTTTAATATTGCTATTCGCCCTTTCTCTATCATAGAAGTGTCAACCAAATTCACGATTGACAATGATAGATCAAAACACACGTGTGCGATTGGTGCCAGTGAGAGCTTTATATGTATCACACTTGTGCAAGTCAACTTAGCCTTTTATATATATAGAATAAACTTGCTTAATTAGACCTGCTGTCTAAACTTTTTGCAGCCCATTGAAGCACCCCAACTTCTCTTTCAGGTAATTGTCAGCAACACAGCAGTAAATATCAACACAAAGCAGATGATTATTGTAGATCACGCAGGGAGAACCAAGGGTGAAATATTTAACTACAGCAGTGTTTGACTATATTCTGTGCAGTGAGAAAACCTAAAGTCATTTTCAAGGTCCACCATTTCTTACTTCTTTTCAGTTGGGTCAAGTTTCTAAGCTTTCTAAATCTCTGTTTTCTGGCTAATGAAAAGAAAATAGGATTCCACTGAGTCTCCTATCTACCTACTCCAGGACTTCTCTGAGGATTAAATGAGATGAGGCATGGGAAAATGCTTCACAGACACTTGTTTAAGTGTAAAATGTTTCCACCTGGTTATAAAGCAAATTGTGTTCCTGGGCTGAAGAAACTCCAAGGAGGCTAGTTGCTAGGGAGAGGAAGCTGGGCATTGCTATGTGACATCATTACCTTGTGCCCACAGCCATTGTTTCAGGGCTGGGCTGGGCTGTGGGCCGCATTTTGTGCCATGGGGTCTCAGCAGCATCGGCTGCAATTTGGTGGGCTGTTGCTCTGGGGTGATGGTGGGAACTGTGTACCACTTAGGAGAAGCCAAGTGTTGCTTTGTGGGTGCCAGTCTGTGGTGCCGATTCTCTGTAAATGGCCAGTGCACATCACAGAAGCTCCTGTGTTGAGCATCTGCCCCCTGGTGGTCAGTGCATGTCATAGCAACCGGTCGAACACTTAGCATATTAGCCTTTTATATATAGACTAGAGGCCTGGTGCACAAAAATTTGTGCACTCGGTGGGGAGGGGTGTCCCTCAGCCCGGCCTGTGCCCTCTCGCAGTCCGGGACCCCTCGGGAGATAACGCCCTGCTCGCTTAGGCCTGCTCCCGGGTGGCAGAGGGCAGGCCCAATCCTTAGGTGCAGCCCCTGGTCGGGCTCAGAGCAGGGCTGATGGGGAGTTGGGGCGCCGCCCCCTGTCATGAACAGAGAAGGGCGATCCGGAGGTTGCGATGCCACCCTCAGTCACGCTCAGGGTAGGGCCAATTGGGGGGTTGGGGCACCGCCCCCTATCATATTCAAGGCAGGGTCGATGGGGAGGTTGCGGCGCCACCCCCTGTCACGCACAGAGCAGGGCCAATCAGAGGGTTGGGGCGCTGCCCCGTCACGCACAGAGCAGGGCCCATAAGGGGGGTTGGGGCTCCGTACCCTGTCACGCACAGAGCAGGGTCAATCAGGGGGTTGGGGAGCTCCCCCCTGTCACTCACAGGGTAGGGCCGATAGGGGAGTTGGGGCACCGCCCCCTGGCACACACAGAGCTGGGCAGATCAGGGGGTTGGGGTGCCACCCTCTATCACTCACAGAGTAGGGCCGATCAGGGGTTGGGGCACTGCCACTGTCACACTCAGGGCAGGGCTGATGGGGAGGTTATGGCTCTACCCTGTCACACACAGAGCAGGGCCGATCAGGGGGTTGGGGCACCGCACCCTGTCACACACAGAGCCGCAGGGCGATCAGGGGGTTGTGAAGCTCCCCCCTATCAGGCACAGAGCAGGGCTGATCAGGGGGTTGGGGCGCCTTCCCCTGTCATGAACAGAGCAGGGCGGATAGGGAGGTTGTGGCCCCACCCCCTGTCACACACAGAGCTGCAGGGCGATCAGGGGGTTGGGGAGCTCCCCCCTATCAGGCACAGAGCAGGGCCAATCAGGGGGCTGGGGTGCTGCCCACTGTCACAGAGCAGGGCCCGTGGGGGGGGGGGTGTTGGGGCACCGCACCCTGTCACACAAGAGCAGGGCCAATCAGGGGGTTGGGGAGCTCCCCCCCTATCAGGCACAGAGCAGGGCTGATCAAGGGGTTGGGGCGCCTTCCCCTGTCACAAACAGAGCAGGGAAGATAGGGAGGTTGTGGCCCCACCCCCTGTCACACACAGAGCCGCAGGGCAATCAGGGGGTTTGGGCACTGGCCCCTGTCACGCTGATCCCAGTGCCAGGAAGCCTTGTGGCTCCGCTGATCCTGGTGCTGGGAGGCATATTACCCTTTTACTATATAGGATAGAGGCCTGGTGCACGGGTTGGGGCCGGCTGGTTTGCCCTGAAGGGTGTCCTGGATCAGGGTGGGGGTCCCCACTGGGGTGCCTGGCCAGCCTGGGTGAGGGGATGATGGATGTTTGCAGCTGGTCACACACCCTTCAGGGTGGGGGTCCCCACTGGAGTGCCTGGCCAGTCTGGGTGAGGGGCTGAGGGCTGTTTTCAGGCTGGCGGGTGACTGAAGCTCACAACTGCTCCTTTTTTTCTTTTACTTTTTTTATTCTGGGCCAGCTTTAGCTCTGACTCCAGCTCTGAGGCCTCTGCTGCTGAAAGCAGGTATCTGGTTTGTTTGTGTTCTATAATCGAAACACTGTATCAACTCTAGCTCTGAGATACCAGCCGGCTGAAAGCAGGTTTCTGGGGTTTTGTTTAGCTTCTATATTTGTAACAGTGTTTCAAACTGCAAGCTCAGAGGCCGGCAAGGCATGCGGGGAACTTTGGTGTCCTCCGTCACTGAAGCAAGCAAGCCTCATGTTAGTTTCAAGCTGCCTGGCTGCCGGCCGCTATTTTGGCTGGCAGTTAATTTGCATATCGCCCTGATTAGCCAATGGGAAGGGTAGCGGACGTACGCTAATTATCATGTTTCTCTTTTATTACATAGGACTAGAGGCCCGGTGCACAAAAATTTGTGCACTCGGCCTGTGCCCTCTCGCAGTCTGGGACTCCTCGGGAGATAACGACCTGCTGGCTTAGGCCTGCTTCCGGGTGGCAGAGGGCAGGCCCAATCCCTAGGTGCAGCCCCTTGTCAGGCTCAGAGCAGGGCTGATTGGGGAGTTGGGGCGCCGCCCCCTGTCATGCACAGAGCAGGGCCAATCAGGGGGTTGGGGCACTGCCCCCTGTCACTCACAGAGCAAGGCCCATCAGGGGGGTTGGGGCTCCGTACCCTGTCACGAACAGAGCAGGGTCAATCAGGGGGTTGGGGAGCTCCCCCCTGTCATGCACAGAGCATGGCCGATGGGGAGGCTATGGCTCTACCCCGTCACACACAGAGCAGGGCCCGTGGGGAGGGGGGGTTGGGGCGCCGCACCCTGTCACACACAGAGCCGCAGGGTGATCAGGGGGTTGGGGAGTTCCCCCCTATCAGGCATAGAGCAGGGCTGATCAGGGGGTTGGGGTGCCTTTCCCTGTCACGAACAGAGAAGGGCGGATAGGGAGGTTGTGGCCCCACCCCCTGTCACACACAGAGCCACAGGGCGATCAGGGGGTTTGGGCGCTGGCCCCTGTCACGCTGATCCCCGTGCCGGGAGGCCCCGCGGCTCTGCTGATCCTGGTGCTGGGAGGCATATTACCCTTTTACTATATAGGATAGAGGCCTGGTGCACGGGTGGGGGCCGGCTGGTTTGCCCTGAAGGGTGTCCTGGATCAGGGTGGGGGTCCCCACTGGGGTGCCTGGCCAGCCTGGATGAGGGGATGATGGCTGTTTGCAGCTGGTCACACACCCTTTGGGGTGGGGGTCCCCACTGGGGTGCCTGGAAAGTCTGGTTGAGGGGCTGAGGGCTGTTTTCAGGCTGGCGGGTGACTGAAGCTCACAACTGCTCCTTTTTTTCTTTTTTTTTTCTTTTTTAATTCTGGGCCAGCTTTAGCTCTGAGGCCTGGCTCCAGCTCTTAGGCCTCAGCTGCTGAAAGCAGGTATCTGGTTTGTTTGGGTTCTATAATCGAAACACTGTTTCAACTCCAGCTCTGAGTTCCCAGCTGGCTGAAAGCAGGTTTCTGGGGTTTTGTTTAGCTTCTATATTTCTAACAATGTTTCAAACTGCAAGCTCAGAAGCCGGCAGCGGCAGGCGCGGAACTTTGGAGTCCTCCGTCACTGAAGCAAGCAAGCCTCATGTTAGTTTCAAGCTGCCTGGCTGCCGGCTGCCATCTTGGCTGGCAGTTAATTTGCATATCGCCCTGATTAGCCAATGGGAAGGATAGCGGACATATGCTAATTACCATGTTTCTCTTTTATTAGATAGGATAGATAGTCAAGATTTGGAAGCAGCCCCAGTGCCCATCAGCAGATGAGTGGATAAAAGTGCTGTGTTACATTTACATAATGGAATACTACTTGGCCAAAAATGAAAGAAATCTTACCTTTTGCAACCGCATCGATTAACCTGGAGAGTATTATGTTAATTAACTTAAATAAGGAATCTAAAGAACAAAATAAACAAACAAAAGAGAAATAGACTCATAGATACAGAGGACAGACTGACAGCTGTTAGAGGGGAGGTAGGTTAGGGGACTGGGTGAAAAAGGTGAAGAGAGTAAGCAAAACACAACTTATAGACACAGGCAACACTATGGTGTCTACCAGAGGGAAAGGGGGGATGGAGGAGGTAAAAGAGAGTAAAGGGGGGTAAATGGTGACAGAAAGAGACTTGAATTTGGGTGGTAAACACACAAATATAACCCCAATAAATTCAATTTTTTTAAAAATGAAGAAAGGACTTACCTGCCAGGAAGGATGTTATGGATGCTGCACCCAATCAGGTCACAGCTCTGCGTCTACTCCTTGCACTAGCTGATGATTCTGGGGGCCATGGAGAAAGTGCACTTGGCCCCAGGACTCACAGGGACACTGTGGAAATCCCTGGAGAAGTTGGGTCACATCACCACAGAATCTGGTGGCTCCAGCAGGAGCTCTGAGTGGGCTTTGGCCTCTGGGATCCATGGATGGTGCCAAGGGGCTGCAGACCCAGCAGTGAGGTGAGGTGAGTTCTGGGGATGAGGCCTCCAAGGTCTGGAACAGTTCTCCCCTGGGCTATCAAATGCTAAACATCTGCTACCCACCCCAAAGCACAGGGGAGCCCAGAATAGTCTGTAAGCTCTTAAAGTCCCACCAAACCAGCAATGTAATAAATGCTAAAATGACTGTTGCAAAAAGAAGAAATAGAAAGGGAGGGAGGAACACAGGCATCCTATATAATAAAAGGATAATATGCAAATAGACCAAATGGCGGAACAACCAGAACAACCGAACAACTGGTCGCTATGATGTGTGCTGAAAACCAGGGAGCGCGCACAGAACATGGTAGATGTTGGCCACGGCCGGATGGTGCACCAGGTGAGCAGGGGCGCCAGGCCAAGGCAGGTCACTGTCATTGGGGTGAGCCTCTGGTGGTTACTGAAAATTTTTTGCTCCCGCACCTCACAGTCCAGCCCATCACTCGCACCTGCTGCCAGAACCTTGCCCTGGTCCTGATAGCTTGGTGCCGTCAGCGAGTGCAAGCAGCCGCTGCTGGCCCTGATTGCCCCTGAGGGCTTCTCCACCTCCCCCTGCTCCTGAGGGGCAATCAGGGCAGCAGCAGCTGCTTGCACCTACTGCTGGTGCCTGCCCCAATTGCTCTGTGTTGTCAGCAGGTATGAGCAGGGCTAGCTCCATCAGCATGTGAGAACAGTGGCAGTGGGAGCAGGGCTGCCAGCAGACAGGAGACCGGGGGGGCTGTGGCAGGAGGGGCCCGGTGAGGTTGTGGAGGATGGGTCGAGACCTGCCTCTGTGCCTACTGCAGCCTCGTGGACCACAGTTCCTTTATTTTTTTTTAAAAAAAAATATATTTTATTTATTATTTACAGAGAGGAAGGGAGAGGGATAGAGAGTTAGAAACATCAATGAGAGAGAGAGACATTGATCAGCTGCCTCCTGCACACCCCCTACTGGGGATGTGCCCACAACCGAGGTACATGCCCTTGGCCGGAATCGAACCTGGGACCCTTCAGTCCACAGGCTCAGCCCTAACTGGTTTGGCTCAGTGGATAGAGTGTCGGCCTTCAGACTCAAGGGTCCCAGGTTTGATTCCGGCCAAGGGCATGTACCTTGGTTGCAGGCACATCCCCAGTAGGGAGGGAGCGAGGCAGCAGAGATGGGAGGGAGCTGAGGAGGCGGAGAAGGGAGGGAGTGAGGCAGCGGAGAAGGGAGCGAAGCCTGCCTTGGTGGGCTTCGCTCCCTTCTCTGCCTCACTCAGGAAGCCCTATTCTTGCAGGAATAGGCCTGAGGAAGCCCTATTCTTGTAGGAATCTTCCTGCAATGGGCCTCTAGTCTATATATATATAAAAGTCTAATATGCTAAGTGTCTGACTGTCTGCTCGACCGTTCGACAAGTCAGTATGATGTGCACTGACCACCACGGGCAGGCACTCCAACCAGTAGAATAGCTTGCTGCTGGGGTCTAGCTGATAGGGACTGGGCAAGAGGGGCCAGACACTCCCTGGAGCCCTCCCGCGGTCCCTCCCGTGGTCTCTCCCAGGCCCCGATCATGCACTGGTGGGGTCCCTCAGCCTGGCCTGTGCCCTCTTGCAATCCAGAACCCCTCAGGGGATGTTGGAGAGCCAGTTTCAGCCCAATCCCCACAGGCCAGGCTGAGGGACCCCACTGGTGCATGAATTTGTGCACCAGGCCTCTGTGGCTTCTAATCTGATAGTCATGATGATATGCTGATAACATGGGAAGGTCAGGAAAGGAAATAACTAGGTGGCAAACTTATACCTTACACTGTTTCAGCAAAGAAACAACTTACTGAAACTCTTACTAGGATTTTCTTTTCCACTGAGAGAACTTTCCCTGGACATCACCACCATCATTAGGCGAAGTAATATGCAACACCATTCATCTGGCTATGTCAGAGCCTCACTCAGAGAAAATGCCTGGATACACAGCCTCTCACTGAGACGCTGTGCTGGCTCTGCCCACCACCACGCAGGAGCATCGGGAGGTCAAGGCCCCTGCCCACAGCACAGTCGGCAGAAGTTCCCTAAGATGAGGAAGGAAGAAATCTAGGTGCCTCTTATATCTACCTGCAAGGCACAATATGAGTCAGGAGGAAAGATCACCCAGCAATGTCATTCCTGTCCACACAGCCAGGTGGTTTCTGTGGCTGTCCTGGCCTACACCAGCTACCTGAACTGAAACCTACGTCCCAGCATGAATTCCCCACTACTGCACAAGGAGATGCTAGTAGTGGGTTTCTCACGAGCATCTCTCTGACCTGGAATAAACCCCCAGAGCTGAGAGATGTACCTCTAAACTGGTGTGGTATCCTGCTGCTTCAGCAGCTTGTGGGGGTTTAAATCCAGGTACAGGAGGATCCACAGGTCTTGGTGAAGGTTTCTCAGAGAAGCTCAGGAGCACAGCTTTTACTTCAGAATCAGATGAATTAAAAACATTCTTCAGGGGGGAAACTAAGATGGCGGCATAGGTAAACACCGGGAAATTGCTGCCTCCCACAACAACTTCAAAAATACAATGAAAAGACAAAACGGACATTATCCAGAACTACAGGAAGGCCGGCTGAGTGTAAATTCTACAACTAGAAGAAAAGAGAAAAGCACACTGAGACTCAGAGGAGCTGCGGAAATAAAGTGCAAAGGTACGGAGACTCAAGTGCGCATGCGCGGGAAGGGGCTGGTACCTGAGGACGAGGCTGTCTTTTTGAATCAGGAGAGAGTCACAAGCTCCCGACTGCTCTGAACTCCGGTTCCAGGAAGTCTCTGGGGACCCAGGACTCATATGGGGAGAAACTGGACTGTCTGGCAGCAGGCAGGACTCTGAACTTGAGGGCGGCTTTCCCTCAGAGGTGCTTGCAGCAATTATCGGGACACTGAGATGCGCGGCCCCTTAGGGCAGTGCTGAGGACCAGCCATAGCTGCTTGCTCTGCCCTTTGATTCCCTGAGACCCCGCCCCACCCAGGCTGTGGCAGAGACTTTTGCATATGAATGCCCTGGCCCTTTGCAACCTGAAAATTACCTGACAAATTGCAGCTGGGCCAGACAGACCCAGAACTTCCAAGAGAAGGCCCAAGGCCCCACAGCAGCTTGCATTGCTTCACAGCTGGACCTCATCTGGGCACCTCCAAACTACAAAAAAGGAAGGGGAATCTGCAGTTCTCTTCGTAGCTCCTGCTGGGTAACCTCAGGCAGAGGCTAAATTAGCACCTCCTTAGATCCAAAAGCCAGTGTACCCAGTGGCCAGAGGGGGACCATCCAGATTACAACTCCTTAGATCCATAAGGGACACACTCAGAGCGCAGACTCAGTGAGCACCAAAGCCCCACTGAAGCAAGTCTTGCCCCAGAAAAGTGTCTTGAGAACAGAAGTTCTGCCACTGCAGACACAGCTGATTCTCACTGCCAATTGGCCTGGAGGTCAATTCCTCCCAGTGGAATTACAACAATCAAGGCATAACTACAACAAGACTGTGCACAAAGCCCACAAGGGGGTGCACCAAGAGTGTCCACCTCAGGTAACTGGGGAGGCTGAGCCACTGGGCCCTACAGGACACCCAGCACACAAAACCACTCTACCAACACAGGGAAGCATAAAAAATGTGGAGACAAAGAAACAGGTCACAAATGACAGAAATGGAGGAAAGCAAATGACTGGATATAGAGTTCAAAACCACGTTTATAAGGTTTTTCAAGAATTTTATGGAAACTGCCAATAAATTTAGTGAGACCCTGGAGGATATGAAAAAAGACCAACTAGAAATTAAGCATACACTGACTGAAATAAAGAATAATATACAGAGATCCAACAGCAGACTAGAGGATCCCAAGAATCAAGTCAAAGATTTGAAATACGAAGAAACAAAAAATACCCAACCGGAAAAGAAAAAAGAAAAAAGATTCCAAATATATGAAGATAGTGTAAGGAGCCTCTGGGACAACTTCAAGCGTACCAACATCAGAATTATAGGGGTACCAGAAGAAGAGAGAGGGCAAGATATTGAAAACCTATTTGAAGAAATAATGACAGAAAACTTCCCCTACCTGGTCAAAGAAATAGACTTACAAGTCCAGGAAGCGCAGAGAACCCCAAACAAAAGAAACCCAAAGAGGACCACACCAAGACACATCATAATGAAAATGCCAAGAGCAAAAGACAAAGAGAGAATCTTAAAAGCAGCAAGAGAAAGACAGTCAGTTACCTACAAGGGAGTACCCATACGACTGTCAGCTGATTTCTCAACAGAAACCATGCAGGCCAGAAGAGAGTGGCAAGAAATATTCAAAGTGATGAATAGCAAGAACCTACAACCAAGATTACTTTATCCAGCAAAGCTATCATTCAGAATAGAAGGTCAGATAAAGAGCTTCACAGATAAGAAAAAGCTAAAGGAGTTCATCACCACCAAACCAGCATTATATGAAATGCTGAAGGGTATTCTTTAAGAAGAGGAAGAAGAAAAGGGAACTCTTACCATTTGCCACAGCATGGATGGAACTGGAGAGCGGATAAATACCACATGATCTCACTCATTTGTGGAATATAATGAACAACATAAACTGATGAACAAGGACTGATCCAGAGATGGAGAGGCATTGATTGGACTGTCGGGCCTTGGAGGGAATGTAGGGGAGGGTGGGGGTAAAGGGGAAAGATCAACCAAAGGACTTATATGCAAGCATATAGGCCTAACCAATGGACAAGGACAACGGGGGGGTGAGGGCATGAGCGGGGGTGGGTGGGGTAGGGGGCAACGTGAGGATAAGGACACATATGTAATATCTTAATCAATAAAAAATATATTAAAAAAAAAAATTCGCCGAACCGGTTTGGCTCAGTGGATAGAGCGTCGGCCTGCGGACTCAAGGGTCCCAGGTTCAATTCCGGTCAAGGGCATGTACCTTGGTTGCGGGCACATCCTCACTGGGGGGCGTGCAGGAGGCAGCTGATCGATGTTTCTCTCTCATCAATGTTTCTGACTCTCTATCCCTCTCCCTTCTTCTCTGTAAAAAATCAATAAAAAATATATTAAAAAAAAATTCTTCAGTTTCTATTGGGAGTTCAAATTCCCAGAAGGATCATAAGATATCCTACCTAGTTATCTTCTGGAGGAGAGCTGAGATTGGGTCCAATTGTCCTCAGAGGAAAAATACTAGGGAACAGGCAGGGTGGATACTAGCAGCGTACTGTTTCTACATAAACTTTCAGATATCTCAAGGTTTTTAAACCTGAGACTGGTATCAAAAATTACAGTACCCAAACTCTTACCATTATTAGCTTTATGAATGCATGCTTCTCTACAATCCCATGCATGTACACAAGAGGCTGGGACTTTTAGGTGGCTGAGACGTGGGTTCCCATGGAATTTGTTAGGGCAACCCTAAGAGAGAACAGTTCCCCCAAGCAGGACTATCTCTCACTGCAGTCAGGGTTGACAGGTACAAAGGAGGATATTATAATATCCATAAGCAACAATGATTGAGTCCTTCTTATGTTTCAGAAAAGGTGCTAAATACCATATATTGACCATACAGTTCCATCTGATTATAATTTTCACTTTACAGATGTAGAGATCGAAGCTTAAGCACACTGTTATGAATTCTTTGAGTGTGCTCCAGGGACCACTGGGAATCTCTGAGAACCTTTCAAAGGGTCTATGAGGTCAAAACTACTTTCACAATAACATGTATACACTTTCTGCCTTCTCCATCCTCACTCTCTCCTGAGTGCACAGTGGAGCTCTAGAGGCAAAATGATATGTGATGCTGCAACAGACAGAGTGCAGAAGAATAAAAGCCAGTTGTCCTTTGTTAAACCAAATACTGGAAAATTTTCAAAACTGTAAAACATGGCTACTCTTCACTATTTTTATGTCTTATACAAGATAGTTATTTATCATAAAAGACATTCTTCATGTTAAAATATAATAATGGAAATGTGAATTAGAAATAAATATTTAATAAATTCCCAGTTTTAAGTTCTAATGTGACACATATAGACAATAATATAACCACACAAATAAAATGTCTTTGAGTAGAAGACGATTCTGTCTTGTCTTTTCACCCTTTTTATGCTCTTTATTGAATAATACACATTCTTAATTTTAATTTAGTCAAATTTATCAACGTTTTCTTTTATAACATAATTTTACATATTATTTTTAAAATCCTCCCCCTTCATATCTTCTAAAAGCTTTATAGTTTTGCCCCTGACACTTGGGTCTTGAATATACTAGGAATTGTGTTTTCTATGTGTATGTATGTGGTTACTCAATTGTGCCAGCACCATTTCTGGCAAAGCCCTTCCTTTTCCCAGGGACCTGCCCTGCCACACATCTCATCTAGCAAGTGGTCATGAAGTCATGGATCTGCTTCTATGTTTTTATTATGTTCAGTTTGTTTGCTGGTCAATCCCTGGATGATTACCACACTTTCCTTTACTGGCACCTTATAGTGCATTTTGTTACCTGGGAAATCAGATCCTTCCGCGTTGTATTTTATCATTTTTAATAGTATCTGGGCTAGCCTCAGCCCTTTGCATTTTAGAATCAGTGTGTCAAATTCTGCACAAACCCACACATGCTGCTGGGATATTATAGGAAATTGATTCGGTTTACATTAAATATATCAATCAATTTGAGGAGACTCAATGCTTGTAACATTATGTTTCCCAATCCAAGAATCTAGCATATCTCACAGTGAATATCTGTGCACTTAGTTACCACAGTGCCTTGTTGTCTCTTTATAGTGTTTTATACATCCTTTGTTACATTTACTCATAAGCATTGAAAAATTAAGTCCTGGTGTTTTGGGCTGCATTTTGTAAAATTTCATTTTTAATTATTTGTTATTGTTATATGAAAATATAATTGATGTTCATATTGATTTTGTATTAAGCTACTTTGTTAAACTATCTTGTAATTACAATTATACATCAAAAGATTTCTTTGGATTTTCAACATAATCATGTCATTTGCATATAACCATGATGTGTTTATTCCTTTTCAAATGTGTGTGTGTGTGCACATGCGCATGCCTGTATTTCTTATTTTTGTCTAACTGTACTAGTTCAGATCTCTAGCAAAAGTTGAAAACAAGGCGATAGTATACATCTTTATTTCATTATTTTACAGGAAAGGATGTTAGCATTTCATAATTAAGTATGATGTTTGCTGTGTGGGTTTTCTTTTTTTTGGGGGGGGGGTAGATCCTCTTTAGAAATGCTTATTGTCATACTAACATATAAAGAGTTTATCATAATTCAATTTTTTAAAGTGTTATCATAGTTAAATTTTGTCAAACACTTTCTTATATCTCCTGACATGCATCCTTTAATTTGTGAATGTGGCAAATTATTTTCATTGTTTGTTTTTAATGTTAAACAATTCTTGAATTGGGGGCATAAAATCTTCATCAAAATGTAAAATTATTTTATGGACATGTTTTACTAATATTCTCATTAAGATAGTTGGATCTATTTCCAGAATAGGATGAAGACTGATTTTCTGTTTCACACTTTATCTCAGATTTGGTATCAATGGCTTAATAGTAAGAGTATTTATTTTCTCATTTTTGCCCGTGCCAGTGTAGTTCAGTTGATTGGACCTCACCCTGTGCAACAAAAGGTTGCTGGTTTGATTCCCAGTCAGGGAACATGCCCAGGGTTGCGGGTTGATCCCCAGTAGGGAGTGTGCAGGAGGCAACTCATTCCTCTCTGTCTACAAATCAATAAAAATATTTTTAAAAAACACAATTTGATATACATATGGCATTAGTAATCTTCCTTTTTTATGTAATATGAATTGTAGATATATGGCAAGTCAATATATATATATATATATATATATATATATATATATATATATTCAAAACCTGACTTTTAATAAGATATTCTTTAATATGCATGTTCCACATAAATATGTATTTTACTTATTTCATAATGTTGGGAATCTTGAAAGTTTAAAATCATTCACTACTACAAACAAACACTACAGTGAGGAATCTTTGCTCACATAATTATTTCCTTAGATAAATTCTTTAAATTGGAATTCCTGGATCAAAAGTAACTTGTGGTGCTCATCTCTTTGCTATTATGTACCAGATTGCCCTCGGCAAGATAAGAGGCTTCAGGTCCTCATCAGTACTGTAGGGTATTACCCATTTTCTCAAAGCTCTGCTATAAAATCAAAATAGACTCATGGATAGAGAACAGACTGACAGCTGTCAAAGGGCCAGGGGAATTTTGGGGCTAGGTGAAAAAGGTGAAGGGATTAACCTAAAAACAAAAACAACTCATAGACATAGACAACAGCATGGTGATTACCAGAAAGGAAATGGGGTACAAGGCAAGTAGATGAGGGTAAAGGGGGAATAAAAGGTCATGCATGGATGGAGACTTGACTTGGGGTGGTAAACATACAATATACAGATGATGTATTATAGAATTGTACACCTGAAACCTATATAATCTTATTAACCAATGTCACCCCAATATGTTCAATAAAATTTTTTTAAAATGATAATAAAATTGAAAAAGTTATCAATATTAATTACAGATAATTGTATCTTCTTTTTACTTTAATCTTTATCACTGATGATATTTGTCCTGACTATTTGGGAAATTATTTTTAGAGTGTTTTGAAAATGCTTAAAAAGAAAGTTAATTTTTTTTTCTAATCAATTTGGTCTTTTTATCTCTCTTTAAACTCTTGAAATACTTTGGGAAAGAAACTTAGCTGTTAAAAAACTTCATTTAGAGGAGACATCCAGTTAAAAACTGGAGCCTTAATAAGGAATATTGAAATGTTAATTGGGCAAGAAGTTTTCTTTCTAAGAAAGCTCTCTTTTCTTATATACCATTGTGAGTACATTATTATGTGATCTTACAGAGCTTACTTGCTGCTAGAGATTATTCTGACTTTCTCTGTTTTTTAAGGCATATCTACTTATATTAACATGGAAGAATATTCAAGAGCATTATTAAGTAAAAAACTTAAGATGCATAACTGTATGTCCAAAATAGTAGCCAACCTCTCAGATGGTCACCATATTCACACCTTTGTGTGACCCCTTCATCTTTACTTTCTCTGTGTTTTTGCAACTGATTTGGAAAATGAACATGAATTACTCCAAGAAGTTCTAAAGTTGATAAATTAATCAATATAGTTTATATTGAGTCATTTTAATTTCAGAGTTAAATACTCAAGTATGTTCTATTAAAAAACAAATGACCAGCTTGAGCAAACTTCCTCAATCATTCTGTATTCTGCTTTTGACAGCTAAGATAGAATTTTTGAGTCCATACCACTATAGAATCATACAATTCAGGCTTTGTGTGAAAGACTTCTAAATTCATAATAGTTTCATGAATAAATCAAGATCTATTTCTCTGGGACTTAACCCTTATAGTGGACACCTCTCATTCACATTCTCAGACCTCTCGACCTCCGTTCTCTGGGATCTTCACCCAGTTATCCTAATTCAGCCACCACTGTGACCAGCTCTAGGCTCTGACCTGTTCGGCTTCACCTGGAAAAACCTGAGAGCACCTCACTTCATGTCACTTCCCATGCCTCTTGCTTCCTGATCCAAGGCTTTCCTTCTGCCCCTGGGGAAAGTCACCCTGGATTACTTGGTGGCCATGATGTACATGCAACTTGTACTGCGACATAAATAACACCCCATGGAGTGAAACACTCCTTTCACCAATGGGAGGTAAGAGTGAGCCTAACCTTCTTCCCTTTGACTCTTCCTGATGTAACTGTCTCAAGATGCATGCTACTGAAGGCCTCTCATCAGATCATCCCATGAGGTGGAACAGTTAGTTGTTTCTAACACCACACAGTGACCAGCATCAGTAAGTCACCCTGGAACTTGCTTTCCCTACCCTTTTGTCTCACTCCTCTTTCTCCTCATTTATAATTAAATGTTGGTACATAAGCTTTTACATCGGGTTCTATTTTTTGGAGAACCAAGCTAATAAAACCACTGAAGTTGCCAAAAGCAAGCGGTGGAGAGAACTCAGCCTAAGATGTAAGGTATTCTCTGCCATTTTGGAAAGGTAGAGTGTCTGTTTCTCTGGCCCCAATAAAGTATAAAGGAAAAAGGCAGGCAGGCAAGAAAAGTATGTATATCCTGGCTTTCCCACTGTGGTTTGAAATGACAGATAGGGATTTGCTACATCTGATAAGAATGAACCTGAAAGCATACAAGTAATTCTCTACGTCCCCCATTAGTGTCTCTGGGTGGAGACCAATGTACAGGCAACTGCATAAAACATCATAGCAGATGGAGCAGGAGAGATGAGCACTGAAGAGCTGAGTTGTATAGACAGACAAGCCTGAGGCCGCTCTCCTGGTTCTTTGCCACCTCTGTATTTTCTGGAAAGGATTCAGATGATTCCACATGTCCTCAGGTGGTAGATACAAATATTGGAGAAATAGGGCTGCTGTTTTCACAGGGAATCACCATGGGGCCAGTGAAATAGTCTGGTACCTGAGGGCTTCAGGGTGGTTCAATGAAACCCAAGAACAAAATAAAATACACAACCATATTTCAGAGAGGTTCACAGCACCAGTGAAGGGGTAAGATATGAATGAGACACCAATGAAGTAAAATTGATTCTGATTCAACAGAATAAGAAAACATACTTTCCACAGCCCCTGCTCCAGGGCCAAAGTCAGGACAGGTCCTGTAATATTTCCAGAGAGGCCAAGTTTCAGCAGAGAACAGCCAGGCCTCACTATGGACACAAGAAGTCTCCCAGGAGAGATTGCCACATGGAACAATGATATGACATGAGAAAGGGGCTCCTTAAACCCGGCTGACTGTGAGAGCTTCAATAGAAACATTTAGATATTCATGTAGTCCTAACACACATAGATAGCTTCATTTTCCCCACTCCCCAAACCTCTTAGTGCTGGAAATTAAAAATATTGAGCTAATTATGCCCTAGCCGGTTTGGCTTGGTGGATAGAGCGTCAGCCTGCGGACTGAAGGGTCCCAGGTTCGATTCTGGTCAAGGGCATGTACCTTGGTTGCAGGCACATCCCCAGTGGGGGGTGTGCAGGAGGCTGCTGATCGATGTTTCTCTCTCATCGATGTTTCTAACTCTCTATCTCTCTCCCTTCCTCTCTGTAAAAAATCAATAAAATATATTTTTTTTAAAAAAAATATTGAGCTAATTTTAAAAGAATAAATGTGGGGCACAGCTTTAGGGTTAAGCCTCAGACTGACCTGTTGGCAAAGTCACAAACAAGTTCCAGCTTAGAGGGCACAGTCCTCTTAGCATAATTAGGCTTGACCTTATAACTCTCCCTACATCTTATCTGGGAAACTAATGGGCTGAGGGAGGTGCAGCAAGTGCTGCCAAAACAAGTGAAACTCACAAGAAGCTAATGGGCTGATGGAGGTGCAGGAAGTGCTGCCAAAACAAGTGAAACTCACAAGAACAGTGTAACTATGGTAACCACTACCTTGTTTACCTTTGACTATAAAATAAAGGCTCAGCTTGCCTCTGGATCTCTCTTTGTGTCCTCAGCCTGGCACAGGAAGATCCACGGAGACTAAAGAGAGCTATGCTGATCATCTGAACACTGTCTCTGTGTCCTTCATTCTTCACCAACTCTGTCCACACCTTTGGGAACCCCTGAATCGCTGGGGCTGGACCCCGGCAAATAAATAATTTCCTTATTCCTGATTGAACTATCCTATCTAATAATAGACAAACATGGTAATTGACCATACCTTCGCCACGCCTCCCATTGGCTAACCAGTGTGATATGCAAATTAACTGCCAACAAAGATGGCTGCTAATTTGCAAACTGCAGGCAGATTCCGCTCTGCGGGGCAGGGCGGGCGGGGCGGGTGGGGTGGGCGGCAGCACGATCCCGGGCCGCTGCCTGCCCCAGCACGGGATCCAGGCCTGTTGTGTGTGGGGCAGGGCAGACAGGGTGGGCGGCAGCACAATCCTGAGCCGCTGCCTGCCCCAGCGCGGGATCTGGGCCTGCCATGTGCGGGATGGGGCAGGCAGGGTGGGCGGGGTGGGCAGGGCAGGTGGCAGCACGATCTGAGTGGCCGCCCACCCCAGCACAGGATCTGGGCCTGCCATCTGAGACCGGGGGAGACGGGGCAGACACCGAGGGATCAGGCCTGCCATCTGCCACCAGGGGAGTGGGCTTAAGCCAGCAGGTAGTTATCTCCTGAGGGGTCCCAGACTGTGAGAGAGCACAGGTTGGGCTGAGGAACTCCCCCCACCGCCAGTGCACAAATTTTTGTGCACGGGGCTTGTAGTTTAGAATAAAAAAGTAAGATTTGTACACAAATATCATATGATTTCACTTATTTGTGGAATCTAATGAACAAAATGAACTGACCAACAAAATAAGACCCGAAGCATGGGGGCATGGAACAGACTGACATACCTTGATGTGGAGTTGGGGAGACGAGAAGAGATAAACCAAAGACTTTACCTATATATATAAAAGTATAAGCAACTGTTATGACGGAATGACCAGAATGACTGGTCGCTAGATGTACACTGGCCACCAGGGCGCAGAAGCTGCCCCTAGCCTTCAGGCTGGCCGGACAACCTCCCGGTTCCTCCTCCCCGGCCAGCAGATGGGTCTGAGCCCCTGGGCTAGGACAGGAAACCAGGGGTGGGTAGTGGCAGAAACAACCCCTTTCCCAGGGAGGCCGAGGGCCAGCTCCCTCCTCAGGGCTGGCGGTCAACCTCCTGGGTCCCTCCCCCCAACCCTCCCCACAGCTGGCAGGTCCTGATCACCCAATCTGGGCCAGGCCCCAGGCTGGGACAGGGAACTGGGGGTGGGTGGTTGTGGCATGCAGGTGGTGAGGGAAGGAAGAGGTGGGGAGGCAGGGAGGTGGGGAACCTGATAAGCCCTGATTGTTGGCCAGGCCTAGGGACCCCACCTGTGCATGAATTTCATGCACTAGCCCTCTAGTATGGACATGGGCAATAGGGTAGTGAAGACCTGGATAGGGGCTGGGAGGAGGGGGTGAAGGGAGGAAATAGGAGAAATCTGTAACATTATTAACAATAAAAATATATTTAAAAAAAGAATTGTGACCCAGTAATATATCTATGTATACAACTAGAGGCCCGGTGAACAAATTCATGCACTAGTAGGGTTCCTTGGCCTGGCCTGTGGAATCAGGCTGAAACCGGCTCTCTGACATCCCCAGAGGGGTCCCGGATTGCCAGAGGGCAAGAGATGCAGAAGGTTGGCAGCTGGGGAGGAACCGCGGGAGGGCTCCAGGGCTTGTCTGGCCTGTCTTGCTTAGTCCTAATCGGCTGGACACCAGCAGCAAGCTAACCTACTGGTTGGAGTGTCTGCCCGATGGTGATCAGTGCACATCATAGCGAATGGTCGACTGTCTGCCCCCTGGTGGTCAGTGCACGTCATAGCTAGTGGCAGAGAGGCCTTAGCATATCATTAGCATAGTATGCTTTGATTGGTTGAACAGTCAACCAGTCGACTGAACACTTTGCATGTTAGGCTTTTATTATATAGGATTATCAGAGCCATTGCCAATATCCCTAGTTAGACTGTACATCATCTAGGTAGAAATTTCATATATAGTTGTCAGTTTAACAATGCAGGGGTTAGGGACACCCATTCCCCATGTATTCAAAATACATAGTATAAATTTGACTTCCTAAAAACAATTAATAATAGCCTAATGTTGACCAGAAGCCTTGCCAATAACATAGTCAATGGACACATATTTTCTATGTTATATGTATTATTTACTGTACTCTTATAATAAAGTAAGCAAAAGAATAATATTAAAAAAATCATGAGAAAGAGAAAACATTTTACAGTACTTGTTGAAAAAATATGCATAACAGTGGACCCATGCAGCTCAAACCCCTGTTGTTCAAGGGTCAACTGTATTTGGCTCACCATTGTCTTACCATCATTATCTCAGTGTGAGGAACATTGTAAGTGATGAGTAAATGATAGCAATAATGATATCGGCAGCCTATCAGACGTTCAAGCCAAAGCAGATCCAAGTCTAAGGCATTCATAACCCAGAACTTCCCTGAGACCATGTCCAACAGAAATGATTACATCTGTTCCTCAAAACCCATGTGTAATAACCTTCATGGACTAACTATTTATTATAGCCAAACTCATAGAGAACTAGAAATCTACTACCAGAAATGCAATAGATAAATTGTGATAAGTTTATACAATGTAATGCTATGAAACAATTAAAATTAATGAAATAGAGCTATATATAACAACCTGAATGAATCTCACATTCATTCAGTAATGAGTGAAAAAAGAAAAACAAAAAGAACACACATTGTATGTGTGTGCACATACTTACATATAATTTTTTGCAATTTTAATTATATTTATCCATGTACTTTTTTTGTATTTCTTCTTTAAAATTTATCTTTATTGTTGAAAGTATCACAGATTTCCCCCCTTTTTCCCCCTATTGACCCCTACACCCCATGCTCCTGCCCCTTCTCCAGGCCTTTACCACACTATTGTCTGGGTCCATGGGTTATGCATATAAGTTATTTGGTTAACCTCTTCCTGCCTGCCTCCCTTGCTCTGAAATCTGTCAGTCTGTTGTATGCTTCCATGTCTCTGGATCTATTTTGTTCATCAATTTATTTTGTTCATTAGATTTCACATATACTAGTAAGTGAGATCATGTGATACTTGTCTTTCTCTGAATGCACATTTTGTGTATGTGCACATACGTATATATAAACTAGAGGCCTGATGCACAAAATTCGTGCAAGAGTAGGCCTTCGCAGCCTCGGCTGCCTCAGCCTTCACAGCCCTGCCCTGGCTTCATCTGGAAGGTTTTCTGGACAGTTGTTCCTCTGTTTGGCCATTCATTCAATTTGCATATTACACTTTTATTATTATAGATTTTTGCAATTTTGAATTGTATTTATCCATGTACTTTTAAAAACCTTTCGAGAACTGAGATTGCAAAGAAAAGACTGAGTCATTTTGAATCACATAAAAGACTACTTTTTGTAATAATCCTACTTTTGTCTAGTATAGTAGCAAATCTCATTTTACATTGTCTCATTTATGTCACAGTCCTTGTTCTATAAAACTGATGAATGTATATAGAGGATAATATGAATAATTACCATTTATTGAGCTCTTATTTTAACTTGTGGGTTCTGCTAATCATTTTGCACAGAGTATTTCCTCTTCACAACAAACTATGAGCTTAGTAATAGTAAATTTATTTTAGATGCAATAAATCTAAATTCCAAAGAATTTAACTATATGGTAAAAGTTTGTACATCTAGCAACTGGCAGAACGCTGGTAAAAAACAAACAAACAACTTTATCTGAATTCAAAATCATGGGTTTTTAACCATTGTTTGGTCATGGAGTAATGTCTACATAACAGATTTCCTTATAAAAGGGATGCTTTGTAAGAAAGAAATCCATATACTGTCCTCTTTAAAAATATTGTTCATGAAACAACATTATTTTTAAAGTAAAATATTTCCCTTTGATGCAGTTCAAATATTCAGAAGGTTTAACTTAGTAAATAATTTAAGGAAAGTGTTGAAAAAGTAAAAGTCTCTTTTCCCACTATTTCTTAACTGTATCCTATCACTTCAAAATTAAGTGTTGGAGTTTCATGTTTGATTAAAATGGTTATTTAACTTACCTCAAACCTCTGAAATTAAAAAGCAAATCAATTCTAATAATTTATAGCTTTAGTGTCATTGGTCAACTAGTCATCCCAACAATTACAGTCTATTCTTATTTGTCAGAATGTTCTCTCCAAGTTTTGGTCATTTCCCATAAAGACAATTGACCAAATGAATGAGAAGAAATGTATAATTCTTCCATTCTGCTACTTCCATTCTGCTCTCTGACTCTTATCTCCATGATCCATGGATCTCTGCCTACACTCCAGAAGCAGAGAAAGACAGCGACAGAGAAAGCTCCAATATGTCTGAAAATTTTTAGAATGACACCCTTTGGGGTTTGGTTCTTGTTAGTTCCATCACAGTCACATCCTTAATCCTATTTCCCTTAAAGTCATGGCTCCTGGTCTTCCCAATTTAAGTTGATAATGCCTTAGAAAACATCACTAACTGTCATAGAAATATGTAGGAATATAATCAAATATTTTAAATGTGGATCAATATTTGAAGACGACAGTTGCCAAATTTAAAATATTCAAATAACTACTATGTGGTCAATCTTTTTCAACGTCCATGTTTTAAATATTCTGCTGAACTTTGTTTTATTCTACATTTTGTCTATAAGTCCTCATTATGGAATATATAAATGTATTCCCTCATATGCAAATATTTCACATCCATATTAAAAGTGTGTTCAACATACAGATAGTTGGGAGAGGTTTTCACTCTCGGTGCAGCACTGAGAAGGGAGGAAAGCAGAATGGCTTTCTTGGGAGGGAGTCACAGGGAAATTTAAAGATGAAAAGGATACCCTGGAGCAGTGGTTCTCAACCTTCCTAATGCCGCGACCCTTTAATACAGTTCCTCATGTTGTGGTGAACTCCAACCATAAAATTATTTTTGTTGCTACTTCATAACTGCAATTTTGCTACTGTTATAAATCATAATATAAATATCTGATATGCAGGATGTATTTAGGCGACCCCTGTGAAAGGGTCGTTTGACCCTCAAAGGGGTCACGACCCACAGGTTGGGAACCGCTCCCTAGAGCATGTCTGTGTATCTTGTGTAGATACTGGGTGACAGGAGTCCTCAGGTCCCTGTAAGCTCACTTGTTTCCTGATTCCATAAGGCTTTCATGAAGTTCTCTCCTTTTCAAGCACCCTCTTCAGAGCAGCTTTGACATCTCTGTTCCTCAGACTGTAGATCAGGGGATTAAGCATGGGATTGAAAAGGCTGTGAAAGAGGAGGAGATATTTCTTTTGCTCCATGGGGTCCCCATGTGGAGGCCCCACATACATGATAATGGCTGTGCCATAAAAGAGTCCAACCACGCACAGGTGGGAGGAGCAGGTGGAGAACGCTTTCCGGCGCCCCTCCCCTGACTGGATCTTCAGGATGGCGCGTAGAATCTGAATGTAGGATATCACAATGGAGGAGAATGGTCCCACCAGCACAGATGCTGCCCCAGCCAAAACCATAATCTCGTTCATGTGGGTGTCTGCACAGGCAAGTTTGAGAACTGCTAGAATTTCACAGAAAAAGTGATTCACTTTCTGGGGTCCACAGAAGGGCAATGGTAAGAGTAGCACTGTATGTACTAAGGCCAGGAGGGCTCCTAAAGTCCAGGAAGTCACTGCTAGGGTGATGCAGACTCTCCAGCTCACGAGGACAGAATATCGAAGAGGATGGCAGATGGCCACATACCGATCATAGGACATTGCCACCAGGAGAAGACATTCAGTGCTAGCAAAGGTCAAGAAGAAGAAGGTCTGCATCATGCAGCCAGCAAAGGAGACAGGCTTGGCTGGACTCAGGAGGTTTACCAGCATCTGGGGCACCGTGTTGCAGGCATAGGACATGTCAACAATGGCCACGTGTGAGAGGAAAAAGTACATGGGGGTGTGTAGTCGGGAGTCCAGCCAGATGAGGCCCAGGATGACCCCATTGCCCAGCAGGGTGAAGGCATAGAACAGGGAGAAGAGTCCAAAGAGGAGCATCTGAGTCCTTGGGCTGAGGGGAAATCCCAGCAGGAGGAACTCTGTGACCAAAGTCTGGTTTTCCCCCATTTTCCTGGGAAAGAGATAAGGGCACTCTCGTCTGAATGCCGGGGGTAGAGGGATGGGAGGGTAATGACTAACCTGGTGGATCTGTGTCATTGTTTCTTTCCTCAGAAAACATCTTCCATGATATGTTTGTCCTGTTAGTCACTTACTACATGAATACTATGCCTTACAAATAACACAGAAGAAAATTGTTTTTCACTGTGATAAACTAAATGCTAGTATTCTCTTATAGTGTTC
This sequence comes from Myotis myotis, assembly GCF_014108235.1. Lineage (NCBI taxonomy): Eukaryota > Metazoa > Chordata > Mammalia > Chiroptera > Vespertilionidae > Myotis > Myotis myotis. Next base: position 50,943,158 of record NW_023416315.1, read on the forward strand.
AGTAAATCTTACCTGTATTTTCAAACTTTCACCACTGTTCACAATATGATAACACTGCAACTGCCTTCATAGCCGTGGATACTCCTGGTTGGTGTGATCCCATCAGAGGTTTGCCCGTGTGTGATCCTGCACCGCAGTGCACACAGAGCCACATGTGAGAATCTGGGCTATGGTCTTGTATCCATATCTGCACATGAGGATGGGAAGATGGACCAGGAGCATGTCAGAGACCCTCTTATCAATGACTTCACAAATCTATGCCTTCATTATATGAATTTCTTGTTAGCCTTGTAATTTTTACTGACAGAATAATCTTGAATTGAGAGAATGGTAGGCAGCCTGCCACACCTTGAGCTGGATTTAAAAGAGAGAGCTTTGTCTTTTGACTTTTGTACCCACAGATGGTCTACTCTGATCATGCTGTTTCATGATCGGATATTACCCATCACCCTCTTATCCTCTATATGAATATTTATATTCTATACCTGCATGTGTGTGCATGATGTATATGTAAGATATAGAGTTATATATGTACACATGCACTTGAATCCTTATTATGTGCAAGTGTGCAAGTACTTCGTATTTTCTATATTATCTTCTACTATATTTCACCAGTAGAAATGCTGGTTGAATATCTTAATGGGTCATAGCCCAAGATTTTAAAAATCCAAGCCTAAAGCTCTAACTATATACTCACATTCATAGAACCTTCAACATATTTTATAGCTTAACTCTAATATAAAGATATTTATCATGAACCTTTACCTTTTTGTGGTTTATCAATTTTTTAAAGTATTTCTACCACAAAGTGGGTATTCTAAGGTTTGATTTGTAATTATTAAGCCATTGCTTTTGTTTTCTTGTCTGTCCGACTCTGTATCTTCCTTCAATCCAGAATCCATCTGAATTTCACTAAAAAAAAAATCCCAGGAAAACTCATAATTGAGTTCCTATCTATCAGTTCCCCATTCAAATTTTCTGATTGACAGTCAGTCCAGCAGAGGACATTTGGCTCAAGCAGACTAGAAAGTCCTAAATGAGAAAGTGGCCCAGCCTCATTTCGTGGAACAGCCAACAGTCACCATATCCAGCACAACAGGAGGCAGCTGCCCTGGAGCGTGAGACAGCAGGCCAACAGTAACAACGGCCGCTTACAGCCCACAGCCTCCATGGCCAGCACTGATCAGTCTGAAGGATAATGAACTCCATCTAATCTGACTAGAACACTTACATCTCCCAGCCTCTGCCCCTTGTGGTTTTTGCACATAAAATTCAACCCCAAGGAGAAACACCAATCAGAAAGGATACATGAACCCCTATGTTCATAGCAGCACAATTCACCATAGCTAAGATTTGGAAACAGCCTAAGTGCCCATCAGCAGATGAGTGGATTAGAAAACTGTGGTACATCTACACAATGGAATACTATGCTGCAGTAAAAAAGAAGGAACTCTTGCCTTTTGCAACAGCATGGATGGAACTGGAGAGCATTATACTAAGTGAAATAAGCCAGTCAAAGAAAGATAAATACCACATGATCTCACTCATTTGTGGAATATAGGGAACAACATGGACTGATGAACAGGGACAGATCCAAAGACAGAGAAACAGCGATCAGGCTATTAAGCCCCAGAGGGAAAGTAGGGGAGGGTGGGGGTAAGGGGAAGAGATCAACCAAAGGACTTGTATGCATGCATATAAGCCAAACCAATGGACATGGACAACAGGGGGATGAGAGCATGAGTGGAGGGGGGGGGGAGGATGGGGGTTAATGGGGGGGATGAGGACACATTTGTAATACCTTAACTAATAAAGAATTTAAAGATAAGGACAGTGAAGGCTGAGTCCTAATCTTTCCCGGTTGTGGCTCTATCCCCCATTTCCTCGAATAAACTCCCCTCTTGCTCGCTGCATCTGCCTAAAGCCTTGAGTGACTCTAATCTTACACTGGTAAGTTAATATTTGCAAGGTTTTATAAGCAAAAGTTTGAAGGTTTTACCCTGCTTCAAAGGAAGAATCAGAATTCACAGTAGAAATATTGGGAGGTGATTTTACCTTAGTTTAAGAAATAACTTCATAGCAATTGGAATCACCTCCTTGAATAAAACCGTTTGTTTCATTAGGACTGACCTTCATTCATGTCAGTGAATGTTTTAAATCAGAGATTGATTAACCATCTATTCAAGATGGTATTCCCATGTTATGTGAGAAGTTGAACAAGAAGAATGCTGAAGTCTCTTCCAACTATAGGATTCATGGGTCCTAAATGTATAGAAAAGTGTTAGCCGTTTTTATTTTGACTTTCTTGCAACATGTGGGGACAATGGAGACAGTGGTGCTATTTCTAAAATGTCATGGATGAAGGCACACAATGAACTAAATTAGAAGGACTAATAATGAGTGTCATCTCATCTTCTTTCTATCTGCCAGTAGCTAAAACACAAAACATAAAATCCACAGATATTTACTAAACATATTCAATGTCCTGCCACATGTCTTGACTGAGGACATAGAAGACAATTCCTGTCTGCTGGTGTATTTAACCACTTGGAATGAAAAAGACTGGTAAAAGGACTAGAAAGATGATAATTCTCATATTTAAATAACTCATCAAATGGAAGTTCACTTTCAAAAATAAAACTTTCAGGACACTCTTCTGTAACAAACTCATTTTGTGGTCAATTAGGTCCATTATTTCATGAAAACATAATTTAATTTCATGGGACAATGGAAATATTTTCAAGCAAACCTCTCAAATAGCATCTTACCTTATCATTTAAACATGAAATTCAACACTAAATGCATCAAAGTAAGTGATCCATATTAGGTGTATCTAAAGGAGACAATAACTTAAATTATCCTATTAGGTATGACTATAAATAGCAGACATCTGGTATTGACAGACAATAACAATTCCATTTGTGATTTTTCCTTAGAGCCTATCTGAAACTGTACAGTGAACAAAGTTCTGGATAATATAAAAAAAAACTTACCACAGACTTACAGCTAAAAACGAGAAGACGAGGTGAATGTGAGCTGGGGTAAGCAAAAATACACCAATAAAGCGAATAGCATCTGTGAGTTAGTGTTGAAATCCTGGCTCACAAGGATCTATCTCTTAGGAGGAAAGGTGCCCCAACAGAAGCAACGGGATTCCGCTCAGAAGAGAAGATTTATTCTCTGCTTAACTCCACCACCTCGCAATACACTGAGTGTTTGGTGTAGGGGAGGGAGAAAGACCCACCAGGCACACTGCCATCTGCTTCCTTCCAGGGAAAAGGGGCTCTCCAAGGACTTGTCTCTGGTTTTCTCTAGAGGGACATTTATGACAAGATGATGTTGATGATTCCTTCACTCACTGGAGGTCCACCATCATCAATTTAGAAGCACTAGAAGGATTTAGGGAATTCCTTCATACATTACAATTACCACACACTTGGATTTATTACAGCTTCAAGAACTCTAACATTTCCCCACCTACTAACCCTCCAAATAGAGTAAGTAGGAAACAAGGCAGACGGAACCATCTATTTTTCCCATCCTCTCTAATGTTTGCTGAGTTTTATGTTACAACCAACCAGAATATGCAATATATATGTGTGTGTGTGTGTGTGTGTGTGTGTGTGTGTGTGTGTGTGTGTGTGTGTGTGTATTTTAATCAAGTCACCATAAGGAATACATCCCATAAAGCAGCAGAAGCTATGGAAGCAATGGGGAACATGTGAAGGAGTCAGAAGCAGGATAAGCTATCCCAAGGGGACTTGTTAAATTCTGTTCGGTAGGGATTTAACTGCAGTGCCAAAAGCAAAGGGAGACTCTCACCAGGAAACACTCTTAAATAAAAGACCAGAAACCATAAAATTCAGAGAAGAAAACACAGGGAAAAAGCTCCTTGACATTGGTCTTGGCGATCAAAATAAACAAGTGAGTTTTCATCAAACTAAAATCCTTTGGTTAACAAAAGAAATGATCAGCAAAATGAAAACATAACCCACAGAATGGGAAAACATGTTTGCGAACCATATATCTCATAAAGGATTAATATCCAAACTATATAAAGAACTCATACAACTCAACAGTAAAAATATCAAATAACTTCATCAAAAAATGGGCAAAGAAACTGAATGGGCACTTTCCCAGTGAAGGCATACAAATGGCCAAGAGGTGCATGGAAAGGTGCTCATTATCACTAATTATAAGGGGGGCACAAATCAAACCTACATTGAGATAGCATCTCTCACCTGTTAGAACGGGAGTCATCAAGAAGACAAGAGATAAATGCTAGTGAGGATACAGACAAAAGAGGACAGCAGAAGAGGAAAGCACCTAAAGGTCGGGCAGGGTCCTGCTTTCTGGAAGTTCTGTAGGAGCTGCAGAACCCTCTCTTTTGTTCTGATTGAAAATGAGGCAGAATCCTCAGAAAAGGGGATTTATTGTCTGATGGGCTCATCCTAGCTGTCAGCTCCTTGGCTCACCACAGGGTGGGCTGTGAGATGCAGTGCGTGCCCACCTCCACTGGGAAGGAGACAAGCTACTCTCTCTTCCTATTTCTGCTCTCATCTCCGGCAGGACTCAGTTAGAAACTCAGACAGACACAGAGCACACCTCTGAGATGTCACTCATTACAGAACCCGAACACTCCACAGTATTTGAATTTCATGAATCCCAGCACTGCCCTAGTCCCCCGTCTGGTCCAGGTGAGCCCATAAGGAAGCAGAACCCATGTGACAATGAGTAAGCTCCTGGCATTAAACTCTGTGGTTCAGCTTATCCCCACTGCGATCTGGGGCCTGTGTGTTACAGAAAGGTGGGATGAAAGCACACCCCCCCCCAAAAAAAACAACAACAACAACACAACAGCTGATTCCAGTGACAACTCAAGGTTTGGAGATGCTGTACACAACTGGCTGTGGGTTCAGGGAATGGACTGGGGACTCCAAAGAGAGGTCAAGGGGTCCCAGTTGGGCGTATCAGAACCTGCCTGAGGGAGGGGGGAACAAGGCACACACCCATTGAAGGTGTCCTCTAATCTTTATTTTGAAGTGAGGTGATTCTAAGTCCAGTTTCTCAGGGAAGGAAAGAAAGGGACCCTCCCCATGGCAGCTTCCCCTTGAAGCTTCATGCTTTTTCTGAGACTGAGAGAAGATTTGCTACATAAGGCATTGTCATATTTATTTGTACTCTACTGCATTCTTTTACTGAAAGAACATAATGGAGTCAAAACATTATTTTGGAAGTTTCATTTCAATTAATCATGCAACTTACAAACTGATTTGTTTACTACAGTGTGATTCCTGACTTGCTGGGTTTATGAAACAAATTTGGAAAAACTGAGCATAGTTATCAAGTTTGGAGAACAAGTCCCCCTGTGCTGTGACCCTCCATAACCATGGTGAGGAGAAACACACATTTAGAAACACCAAAGTGCATACCAGTCAATCCATAAATACTGGCACTTATCCACTTTCCTTTTCTTTTTATATTATAGGTTACCTACAGAATATCAGAAAATCAGAAAACTGACAGGCGACAAAATTAGGAGCCAACTAATCCTGTGAAAACAATAGTTTAGGACATAGTTTTCTATGTTTGTCATCATCTGATCATCCTAGGTAATTGACCAAACATTTGCTACGCCTCCCATTGGCTAATTAGCGTGATATGAAAATTAACCGCCAACAAAGATGGCAGCTAATTTGCATACTGCAGGCAGGGTGGAACAGCGCCATCCCGCCTGCCCTGCCGCCACCATCTGGGCCTGCTATCTGTGATCCTGGGCCGGGGGGGCAGGGGGGTGGTCCGTGTGTGACTGGTACCGGGGCAGCCGGGTGGGGCAGCAGCAATCTGCCGGCCCACCTGGGTGTCCCGTATGCTACCTGGGGCAGCCCCCCAACCCCCAATCGGCCCTGCCTTGTGCAGGACCGGGGGCGGCGCCCCAACCCCCCCCCCCATCAGCCCTGCCCTGTGCAGGAATGGGGGCAGCACCCCAACCTCCCATCGGCCCTGCCCTGTGTGTGACCTGGGGAGGCGGGGCAGGAACCTAGGGATCGGCCTGCCATCTGCCACCTGGGGAGCGGGCCTAAGCCAGGAGGTGGTTATCTCCCGAGGGGTCCCAGACTGTGAGAGGGCACAAGTGGGGCTGAGGGACACCCCCACTAACCTCACCCCACCCCTGCCAATGCACAAATTTTTGTGCACCAGGCCTCTAGTCCTATATAATAGAAGGTTAATAGGGGAGTTTGACCAGGAGTTCAACCAGGAGTTCAACCAAGGGGCGGGGCCAGCCAGCCAACCACCTGCAGCCCCACCCCTGACCAGCCCCACCCCCCAATTGCCCCCCACCCTGATTGGGGGAGGGGCCAGCTGGCCAACTGCCCACGGCCCCTCCCCCTGGCTAGCCAGACCCCACCTGTGCATGAGTTCATGCACCGGGCCTCTAGTCAATTATAAAAAGTAAAAAATTAGAACTAAGACATTAAATATAAATGCTTCGGGTACCAAACAGACTTTAACCTAAAGCATCCTCTCAAAATGACATGTTTTCTATGGCATATCAAGATGAAATTCCTTTAATGTGTGAAAAAACTTCTAAAAGTGGTCAGAGTAAAGCATAAACATACATGAAACATAAATGTATACAAAGGAAAATGACATACAAAACACAGTCAGCTCTTAACTGCAATAAATATGTTCTCAGATATTTACATTACCTGTCAACACTGGGCATTTTCTGTAACCACAGATCTTATTTCAACCACATTTATAACTCATAGGGGCCCAGTGCACGAACTTGTGCACCTTAAAAGGAACTGTGGGCCACGAGGCTGTGGTAGGCACAAGGGCGGGTCTCAGCCCATCCTCCGTGCCCCCACCTGGCCCCTCCTGTCTCAGCCCCCGTTCCTCTGTCAGCCAGTAGCCCCACTCTTACGTGCTGATGGTGTCGGCTCCACTTGCACTCACTGAAGACGCAGCGCCAGCAGTGGGTGCAAGTGGCGACTACTGGCCCCAATTGCCCCTTGGAAGCAGGGGAAGGTGGAGAAGCCCTGAGGGGCAATTAGGGCCATCAGCCACCACTCCCACCCACTGATGGCACTGAGCAATCAGGACTGGTGCCAGGCACCAGCAACGGGTGCAAGTGGTGGCTCCAGCACCAGCAGCAGGTGTGAGTGCCGGGCAGGACCGTGGCGCGTGGAAGCAAAGAATTTTCAGTAACCACCAGAGGCTTGCCCCAATGACAGCGACCAGCACACCGCCTTGGTCTGGCACCCCTACTCACCTGCTCCATCATCCCACCGTGGCCGACACCCGCCATGTTCCGCACTCTGTCACCTGATGCCAAAGCCCACCATGTTCCATGCGCGCCCCTTGGTGGTCAGCACACATCATAGCGACAGGCTGTCCCATTGTTCTTCTGTTCAGTCTATTTTCATATTAGGGTTTTATAAAGACTAGAGGCCCGGTGCACAAAAATTTGTGCACTCAGGGGGGAGGGGGGTCCCTCAGCCCGGCCTGTGCCCTCTCGCAGTCTGGGACCCCTCAGGAGATAACGACCTGCTGGCTTAGGCCTGCTTCGGGTGGCAGAGGGCAGGCCCAATCCCTAGATGCAGCCCCTGGTCGGGCTCAAAGCAGGGCCGATTGGGGAGTTGGGGCGCCACCCCCTGTCATACACAGAGCAGGGTGATCAGGAGGTTGTGATTCCACCCTCAGTCACGCTCAGGGTAGGGCTGATTGGGGGGTTGGGGCACCATCTCCTGTCACACTCAAGGCAGGGTCGATGGGGAGGTTGCGGCGCCACCCCCTGTCACGCACAGAGCAGGGCCCATCAAGGGGTTGGGGTGCCGCCACTCTCACACTCAGGGCAGGGCCGATGGGGAGGTTATGGCTCTACCCATAACCAGAGCAGGGCCCGTGGGAGGGGGGGGTTGGGGCGCCGCACCCTGTCACACACAGAACCGCAGGGCAATCAGGGGGTTTGGGCGCTGCCCCCTGTCACGCTGATCCCGGTGCCGGGAGGCCTCACGGCTCTGCTGATCCCGATGCTGGGAGGCATATTACCCTTTTACTATATAGGGTAGAGGCCTGGTGCATGGGTGGGTGCCAGCTGGTTTGTCCTGAAGGGTGTCCTGAATCAGGGTGGGGGTCCCCACTGGGGTGCCTGGCCAGCCTGGGTGAGGGGATGATGGCTGTTTGCAGCTGGTCACACACCCTTCAGGGTGGGGGTCCCCACTGGGGTGCCTGGCCAGTCTGGGTGAGGAACTGAGGGCTGTTTTCAGGCTGGGGGTGACTGAAGCTCCCAACCGCTCCTTTTTTTCTTTTTTCTTTTTTTATTCTGGGCCAGCTTTAGCTTTGAGGCTTGGCTCCAGCTCTTAGGCCTCCACTGCTAAAAGTAGGTTTCTGGCCTTTGCTTACAATGTTGCGATCCTGCTGGCTGAAGCCCGGCAGGTTTCTGGGGTTTTGTTTAGCTTCTATGTTTGTTACATAGTTGCTTGCAGCTCAGGCCTGCAGTGGCAGGCGGGGAATGTTGGAGTCCTCCTTCACTGAAGCAAGCAAGCCTCATGTTAGTTTCAAGCTGCCTGGCTGCCGGCCGCCATCTTGGCTGGCAGTTAATTTGCATATTGCCCTGATTAGCCAATGGGAAGGGTAGCGGTCATACGGCAATTACCATGTTTCTCTTTTATTAGATAGGGTAGTTATAGCAAGGGCTACTAAAATTCATATATACTTTCTACTTGAAAGTAAAATAAGTAAAAATCAACACATTGATAATTTAAACAACTTCCGAAGCAAGTTATCATAAATTTGGTTTTCAAGTTTTTGGCTTTAATTTATGTAATAAATATTCAACTCAAGGGTGAACGGATATGCAGAAAGTCATATAATTGGTGGAAAATAATTGGAAATTGTTATTAATTGTGTTTTTGGAGTAATTGTGTGTTAATAGGTCAAAAGTTCAATATTTTACTTGAAATCTTGAAAAATAAGAAGCTGAATTTGTTAGAGATTATTAAGCACAGCCCAAGACACAGACACTTCAGCTGACAGACACCTGAGTTCTCATTATGAGAAGTATGATCTATTGGAGATTTTTTTCTACACTTTTGACACCTCCATATTGTTCAATTGCATTTTCTCTAACTCTGTGTTCCTTGAGCCATATTTTTATTTTTCACACATTTCTCAGATTTTTAAAAAGAGAACTGGGTGTTTTGGATAATAGGAATGAGGACTCCTTTTCCTGGGAAGAAATATCCCCCCTTACAAAAGTTGAAATTGGCATCTGCAGGACCAAGTTTCTGAGAAGTGAAGAAAGGACCTACCTGCCAAGAAGGGGTGTCAGGGATGCAGCATCCAGTCAGGTCAGGCTCTGTGTCCACTCCTCCGGCACCTTTTCCCCTGGCGGTGAGGCTGGTGGCTATGGAGAAAGAGCACCCAATTCCAGAATGCACAGGGATGCTGGGGAGGTGCCCATAGGAGGTGGCCACGTCCGGTGGGATCTGGTGGCTCCAGCAGGGCTCTGACCCGGTGGCCAGATGAGGTGAGGTCTGGGGATGGGGCCTCCAAGGTCTGGCCCAATCCCTGCATTGTGGGCCATCAAATGCTAAACACCTGCCACCCACCATGGAGGCCCTAGGTGCTGGGAAGCCCAGGGTAGTTGGCCAATCATTCAGGCCCCACCCCTTGCCCTTTGACCTCTCTCTTCCAGAGCTGTCTGTGAGTGCGTACCTTTCTAGGTGAGGAGTGAGGGAGACATCAGGAAGCTCCTGAGTCAAGGCACGTCAGAGCACTCTGGGGCAGGAGAGGAGCCGGAAGGAGGGAGACATTTCCCCAGTGTCCTGTTCTATTCTCAGCCGTTTGGAACACAAGTGGCCCTCCATGGGCAACTTGCTCTATAAACTTTACCCAGTGGTTTTCCCTGTCAGCTATAAAGATGCCCAGCCTGTCAGGGTCCACCCTGCTACTCACACACCTGCCCTGGGTTCCATCTGGATTCTGCACCTTTATCATCAGGCCATTTATATCCAGTCCAGGAGGAAGTTCCCTCTCCCAGAGGTCATGGGCTCCCCTTATGGGGATGCTCCCCTTATGGGGATCCTCCCATCCAAGACCTGGAAGGACCTTCCGAAGAGGCCCCTGCTATTTGTTCCTCATTTCATCATGTTCGGACACTCGAGAACCATCCACATCCCTCTTCTATGGAGCAGATTTTCTCTCCCACATTCACCACCTGAGCAGGTAGTCAAGGTTGTGACTCTGGAACCATCCCACTTCTTTGTCCAAATGAGATGGAGGGGAAGATCCAACAAAAGAACCAAGAGGATCACATGGCAACCAATGGACAGGACAATGGGAACAGCCCCCACAGCAGTGGGGCTCTACCACCCATATCTAGGACCCTGGACACCACAGTCTCCAGTCCTGGGCCCTTGGACCTGCATCCCTAGCACCCACAAGACAGCTTGTGTGAGGTTGCCCATATGTCTCCCATGGGCTCCTTCTCTGTAGACCAGTGGTAACAAGCTCACAACCCTGCAGGAGATGTCCTCCCTCCTCTTAAGCCTGACTCAGAAGCAGCAGTGCTCTCTGACCAACCCCATGCTGCTCCAGGCTGCCCTGTGATACACAAGGGAAATGCTGGGTGAAGACCATCGTCCGGCTTGACAGGTTCACGGACTTTGGTTAAAGAGATGCACCATGAAAAGCCTTCAGACCTCTCACAAAGAAGCAAGTCTCCACAGGACTCTGCCTGCAGGAAGCCCTGTAAACACAAAGTGTCCATGCCACGTTTGCTACCACTGCCACCACTCTGTGGGATGGAGGTGAGCTTCCCCCATATCCTAAGCTGCCTTGCCTTGCTGTGGACAGAAACCTGGGCACCTTGGAGAACGCTGAGTGTTAGTGGAACAATATCATGAAGACAAAAACTGAGATCTAGGCTGACTGCAGTGCCACGCAGCCTGTCCCTTCTTTGTCTCCTCCAGAAACCTGCCCCTGGCCACTCAAACTTGGCAGGTCCCTGCCACCACCAATGTGGCTGTCCTATTTGTGCCACCCCAGAACCTGTTTATCCCTCCACCTTCTCTGACACCACATATTGATCAAGAAACAAGAGGCACAGTCCCCCACCTCCTCTTGCTGCTCACAATGAGCCTCTCAATTCTAATTGCATTCCAGAATTCCACTTCATGAGAATGCAGTCCCTGCTTATCCTATATAATAAAAGGCTAATATACAAATCGATTGAACGGTCGCTATGACCCTCATTGGCCACCAGAGGGCAGACACTCAATGCAGGAGCTGCCCCTGGTGGTCAGTGTGCTCCCACAGGGGGAGTGAGCTCAGCTGGGCTCATGGCTGGTGAGCTCAGTGGCAGTGGCGGGAGCCCCTCCTGCCTCCACAGCAGTGCTAAGGATGTCTGACTGACGGTTTAGGCCCACTCCTCGGGGAGCGGGCCTAAACTGTCAGTAGGACATCTCCTGAGGGCTCCTGGACTGTGAGAGGGCACAGGCCGGGCTGAAGGATCTCCCCCATCCAAGTGCATGAATTTCGTGCACCAGGCCTCTAGTTTACTTATAACCACAAGATCTCCTATTTCTGACATTCCCACACCTCCTAGGACCTCAGCCTTCTCCTTCCAGCCCCACTCTTGTGAAAATGAATTTCTGACACAAATGGATATAGATTCTTACCCTATTTTTGTCTTAGCTACCTCTGTTCCAGTTTTGCCTAAGATAAACCCCAAGATTGGGGAGGCTTACATATGTTTAGAAGCTGTGGCATAATACAGATGTGATTCCAAAATAGGATGCCCCTTAATTTGAGCCAGTGCTGGGTTCCTGCTTTCCTTTAATCCCATCAGCCTAGAGCACTGGTGAGGTCCATCCTAGGTCCATATACAGGTGAGGCAGGGAAGCTTCCAGAGATTCCTCATAAAGGAAAAGAAAACAAATGTGTAAACTTGATGATGGGCAAAGGATCAGAATCCTAGGTAAGATGTGATGCTGAGAACAGCATGGTGTCTTACTCAGATTGCCTCCTTTAGGGCAGTGCAGAGTGGCGTGGAAAAGGAGTTGTTACTAGGCATGATTTAGGCCACTCAGGTGAGAGTTTCTGCTCTGATCAAGAGAAGTAATGTTTCTCCAATGACAGGCTGGATAACAGACGTGTTCTTTGTGGTGTTAATGCTTTGACCAGAATAATATAAACTCTTTTTTTGTTTCTTCCACTCTGCTCTGTCATGTGGATTCCAACGTTAAGCCATGTTGAGTTAAAATCTGTGATATTTTGGGAAGAAAGCAAACAAGCAGTGTGGGTTTGAAATACGTATGATGATGTTAAACCCCCACCTAGGTCCTATTACCGACTGTGTGGTGTAGGCCAAATTACTAAATCACTCTGAAAGTTTGCTTCCTTGTCTACGAAAGGATGAAAATAGGTGAAGACAAAGAACATATATGCATAGCCCGTGGACACTGACAACAGTGTGGTGGTGGCCAGAGGGAGGGGAGCTGGGGCTGGATGGAGGTGGGTAAGGGGGAGTTGGGATGTGGAACATCTGTAATAGTGTCAACAATAAAAAAGGAATAATGTTGATTTCACAATGTTACTGGTGAAATGTAAATAGGGTAATTGGGAAATATCCCACAGAATTATAAGGATAAAGAAAATGCATCCTTTTTTGTTTCTCATCTCTTTGAAAACAGTGACTCATGTTGAAAGAATATATATATATATATATATATATATATATATATAGAGAGAGAGAGAGAGAGAGAGAGAGAGAGAGAGAGAGAGTCATAAAACAATATTCATAAGCAGTATTTGGACTCATGTGCTAAATAAACTCTAATTAGGAGTATACCTCCAAAACAAAAGAAGTCATAAGAGCAAAATATAATTTATTAGAATTCTAAAACTCAAATATTAAAACAGTTAATAGAATTTCCTCATATACTCAAACATTTCCTGCAGTTTAATAACAAAATAGAGTTGGGGTTTTTTTGTGTTTGTTTTTTTTTAAGTCCTCACCACTTCTCAGACCTACTGGAGGCTATAAATAATTCAGTGGTACCAGTTACCTTCACAGAAGCTTGGTCTTTTAGGCCCATTCTTTGTCAAGTATTTTTGAACTGACATAATAAGAGTGAATGCCATCCCTAATTTTTCTAATGGGCTCTTCTAAAAATATTCTAAATTCAAACCTATGGCTTATGTTTTGTGTGAGAGAAATTATCCTATATTTTCTTCTTCCTCTTCTTTTGTACGGTTTTAACCTTAACACAAGATATACATATTTTAGAGAAAATAACAATTTCCCTAGGCATAGTTAAAAAGCCTGTTTGTTTCTTGCTAACTTTCAAATGGGGCACTCGATAATTCCATAGTGCTTTTTGTTACACTTAGAGCCATTTTAATTGTTTATTCAAATTGTTCGTATACTGGGGCAAGGGGGCTCAGAGCAAGGTTTGTGGTTTTCTGGGGCTGGAAATGTCTTGATTCCATGGAGATAAAAAGGCTAATGGCTGGAGATAAAAAGACTAATGGCCAGAGATAAAATGTATTTCCCAAATGAGCTAATGAATGAAGCTTTTTGAGAACTGAGAGGAAAATAGGAGGGTGGAGGGAAAAGCTTCCCTTTTGCTTCCTAATTTCATGGGAGAAGAAAGATATGAAGTGATAATGGTATATGAGAAAATTCAGATGAAAAAATAAATGCAAAGAAAGCAGATAATACACTATCACATATATGATACACTTGAATGATGCATGATAAAACAAGAATAGAGAGGAAGAGAATTCAGAAGACACCATAATTACTGTGTTAAAGAAATCATTCATTATACTATGCTGGACACTTAAGCCTTGAACTTGTGTTTTTTTTTAAAAAATAAATTCCTCTTCCATATCATTCTTATCACTTGGGTCCAGAAGAAGTAATTTATAGTCCCTGGAACAGGTGTTCTTTGAAATTTTGTTGAGGTTCCTATAAGTCCTTATCTGACTTTGTCGTGTTATTGGTTCTAAGTGTGGGTCTACAATGTTCTGTCAAGCTATTAGCCTCTCCTGATGCTTTCTTCCTTTCACAGGGTTTCCTTACTCCTAGAATATTTTATGTAATGATCATCCTAATGGGTGATGACAGACATCAAGCTCTGTCACCAGGACTCTGGGAAAGACAACTTCCCTAGTAACTGACTCATATTTATTCTAGACACAAGCTCTTTCTAATCAAATGGTGCAGAATGAAATGAAACTAAGATTCTGATATTTCTGTCTCTCGTATTGAAAACTCGTATAATTAAACTTTGCTTTTCACAGAAATAGATTTATTGGGCTCAGATGCAGATGCTTTTTCAGATTGAATGTCATCATCTCTAGTTGTTACATTCCAGAGCAGGGAGTTGACTATAGGAGTCTGCTTATCCCCAGGCGAGTATTCTGTCTTGATAGAGGTGCCCTTCGTAGCAGCATATATTATGGAACTGTTAGCATACACTTACAGCAATAAGGGCAATGGAAATTTCAGAGGAATCTAAAAGGAGATTAGAGAGAACAAATCCTCAGCAGAAGAGAAACCGCATCTCAGATTGTGCTGGGAATTTGCTGTAGGAGTCCGTGGCTCTCTGCCCCTGTGCTTACCCACTTTGTGACTTGTCCCAGTCTGTGCGCTTTGTCACTTTCTACTTATGCTCCATGTTCTGGACAGTACACCATGTTAAGGATAGAATTGATGAATATATATTCTTGATAGCAGAAATCTAAGACATGAGATTTTTGAATATTCACATCACCGTTCCCCCAGATCTCACAGAGAACAAATCTTCCACCTTCAGGCCTCTCCCTGGCATCCCTCACACTGCTCTCTGTTTCCACTTCACTCTCCTCAGGGCACCCTTGATTTCTGCGTTCCTCAGGCTGTAGATCAGCGGGTTCAGCATAGGGTTGAAAAGGCTATAAAACAGGGAAAGGATCTTCTGCTGCTCTTCAGGATGGTAGGATTTGGGGGCCATGTATATGACGATGGCACTGCCAAAGAAGAGACCAACCACACAGAGGTGGGAGGAGCAGGTGGAGAAGGCCTTTCTGCGACCCTCTCCAGACTGGATCCTCAGGATAGCAATGAGGATGCGTGTGTAGGACACCAGCACCAAGCTGAGGGGCCCCACTAAGATAAATACAGAAGCAGCAAAGATGACAACCTGGTTGAGCCTAGTGTCAGCGCAGGCCAGCCTGAGGACAGACAGGATCTCACAGAAGAAGTGGTTGATTTCCTGAGGCCCACAGAAGGGCAGCCTCAGGATGAGAACCACATGGACCAGAGCCAGGAGGGAACCACATGCCCAGGAAGTGGCAGCCAGGACTGTGCACACTCTCCAGCTCATGATGACAGGGTAATGGAGGGGGTGGCAGATTGCCACGTACCGATCATAGGACATCATTACCAAGAGGAGACACTCAGTGTGAGCAAAAGCCATATATAAAAAGGTCTGTATTATGCATGGGACAAAGGAGATAGTTTTTTCCTTGTTCAGAAGGTTTTCCAGCATCTTTGGGACATTGTTTGAAGCATATGAAATATCAACAATGGCCAGGTGTGAGAGAAAGAAGTACATGGGGGTGTGCAGTCGGGAGTCCAGCCAGATGAGCCCCAGGATGACTGTATTGCCCAGTAGGGTGAAAGCGTAGAACAGCGAGAAGAGCACAAAGAGGAGCAGCTGCATGCTTGGGCTGAGCAGGAATCCCAGGAGAATGAATTCTGTGACCCATGTCTGATTTCCCATCATGCCCTGGCGACTGTGCCTATGTGGGTCACTGCAGTATGCTGTGGGCTGAGAAGCAAATGCAGATCTGGATTAGTTATTAAACAGAAAGAGGGCATTTATGGTGCCCACTGTGTGCTGACTCAGCTAGTAACCTCTTTCAGGGTCATTACATCAGATCCTTTTATCCACATGAAAGTAGAAATACAATCTGTTCAGGTAACTAGTCTAAATGGGCACAAGGTATCATGTACTGTTTCCATTTCTAAAGAATTTTATTAACTTTGATTGCAAGATCCACATTTTTACCATCCTGATGGCAGCCACAGAATAAATCATTTTCAAGAATGCCTAATCATTTTATTTTTTAGAAAGGCCCATTGCCATATTCTCATGTAGTTTTACTTTCTAATTTATTTTTATTTTTTTTAAATATATTTTATTGATTTCTTACAGAGAGGAAGGGAGAGAGATAGAGAGTTAGAAACATCGATGAGAGAGAAACATCGATCAGCTGCCTCCTGCACACCCCCTGGGGATGTGCCCGCAACCCAGGTACATGCCCTTGACCGGAATCGAACCTGTGACCTTTCAGTCCGCAGGCTGACGCTCTATCCACTGAGCCAAACTGGTTTCGGCTCTAATTTATTTAGATTTTTAATTCTGTTCCCATTTTTTCCTCCTCATTTGATTTTCTCTTATATAATGTGTGCAGAGTATATTGCCCATTGCAGGTGCTCAATAAATGATCAGGAGCAAATATATAAATTAATGATTTAGGGAATGAGATTTACAAATGCAATTTCAAAGAGGTCCGTTTTCCTCTGTATTCACTAGGTTTAGGGCTTTAGTAAATGCTGGCAGTAAGTTTTTTACTTCCTGATGCTATGCAGGAAAATCTAGCTGTCTCCTTTCTGGGCACAAGAAGAGCAACATCACTAATCTGTCCAGTGTTCATAGAGTCAATTCATGGTACAGGGTCAGGGCGAGTGGTTATCTATGTAAAGAGTTAACAATATAACATTACCCCCTCCTACCCCACCCCAGCCTCTTATAGGGCTTCTCCCCTGCTTCTGAGTAGATACTGTTTCTGGGCCCACTGCATTTGAATATTGCCCAGTACATTTGTTGGATGGATGGATGGATGGATGGATGAAAGACAATACATTCCACCAACCATATGGCCATAGGGAGAACCAAAAGGGGAAACCTAAGATATTCCATAGAAGTGTACACCTACTACCTGACAATTCATGGCATTCAAGAGTATTCATTCTCAATGGGCAATGTATAACCCCAGATCTGTAAATTCCAGCCCTGCCTTAAGCCCAGAAAGCTGCCTGCCCATAAATTGACCCTGTACCTCCCATTTAATTTGTTGATTTCTGGAGCCCTTCCTTCCTCCAGACCCCAGCTTCTGTAAATTATCACACTTTGCAAAAGGCCCTTTACTCACTGCGGCACCCGCCTTATCTCAGAGATATTAGATTTAGAGGAAACTGCATAGAAATGAGGAGAGATTTTGCAGGTCGGAGCTGAGGATCTTGCTCCCTCCAACAGTTGTGGAAAGAGGATCTTGGCAGGTGCAGGAGTTGTCCCAGTTCTCTCTCTTTTTTTTTTTTTTATAGCAAAGGTGGATATTTATTGAAGAACAAGTACAGACTCCCACGTGGGGAGAAGGAAAGAGTCCCACAGAACGGACTCCCATGTGGGGAGGGGGCAAAGGCTTCCACTGACTCCCTCTGTCCCTGTTCTCTTGACGCAGGCGAATGCAGAGATAGGCTGGCTCACTGTGAGCACAGCTGTAAAGGTTTTACAGTGAGGTCATCGCCACCCAAGCTCTCCTAGATTGTTCCTGACGGTCCCTGAGAGAGATGAGACAAGGTCACAAAAGATACAGACACCATCTCTACCAGGAAAACCAGAAGTTGTTTGTCTTTCTCTCTCTCTGGGCCCTGGGGATGGATATTCAGAAGAAAAGGAGCAGGTATTATTGACTTAATACCCAGCTGGATCCATATACATGAAACTTGTATCATAATAAGGATAAACATACTCCTGGGGCCACATTGCAAATTACACCCCCTCAGTATTTGGATAGTGATGGATCCTGGATCTCCGTCTTGTCCCAAACGAAATTAGTGGAGCTCAGAGGAGGCAAAGCATCATCCTTATGAGATAATGACTTCAAAAACTGGCATTAATTTATTTCTCCTTTCTTCTTAGAGAATTTTAAGTTTGGTATCAGTAGGTAAGAAAAACATTTTTATCAACCTTCCCACACTTGATGAGAAAGATGCTGAGACATTTCCACATAGCATCTGAGATTTTTATATGGGGTATTAGAAGGAAGGGAAACCAGAAACCCGAGTAAAACTAGCCTTGAAGAGGTGTCTTGGGGTTTAGAGGACAGGAATGTCAAATTCACATCTAAACTATGATATACTCATGATGTTCAGTGAAAACTCTGATACAATGATGCCTTGGAATGAGGTGTTGTCTTTATATAACACAAAATAAAATATAAATAGAGAATTTCTTGAAAAATTTTCTGAATGTCTCTCTTATGGGTCAAGCCTATACAGGTGCGAATGTGTATATTTATGTGTGTTTGCTCATTGGGCAAAGTTTTGGAGAGAATTGTCCAAAATCCACCTATCAGAACACATTTGGTACTTTACTTTAGAGAGATGTAGGTTTTTATGTGTGTGCAATGTGGTTCTGTGTTAACAAGGAAGGAAAGAAAATTTGGCTATGGTTTTTGGTTCACAGCCTAGTTGATAATTGAAAACATACATATTTCCATTGGCGAAATAAAGAAGCTCAAGGAACAATTTCCCTGAAACCTCTGGAGAAGTGATAAGAAAAGTTTAAAAGCCATTGTATAGTGGTTTAAAAATTAATGGAAGCACTTAATTAGATAAAATTAATTTACTGACTACCTAAAACTGGAGAACTAAATAAAATATCACCAAGATGAGTTTCAATTTCTATACAGTATCTCTCCATATATGAATACTATATCTCCATAATTACTCACATGTAGATATTAAATGTCATTGAGTCATTCATTTCTTAATCTACTTATTCAATTTACATTTATTGAGTATCTGCTATTTGTGGGCATTATCCTAGATACTGGAGAAGCAAACATTAATGAGATACTGCCTTGAATGTGAAGGACATTACAGTTTCCCTATAGAGCTAGCCATGTAAATAAACAATTTAGGGGCTGTTTTAGAAGTGTGCATAGTATACCCTGGGACAAAGAGAAGGTGTGCTAGATTATTCTGAAAGGGGTTGAGACAGGCCTCATAGTGGGTGGAACACCCTTGAAGAAGACACAAGATGGATAGGACATGCCAGATGTATCCTAGGGTGAACATTATGCAACATGCATGGAACATTTTAATTTACAAAGATCCTGTTATTAAAAGGTTAACCAGAAATACCATACAAATTTGCAGTAACATCACTGTGAAAATGGAAAGCATGAAACAAGGAGTCAACCGATAGAATATGATGCCAAGGATGGGGAGGCAAATTACCAAAGATTTCCAATGTGAGATTTATCAATAGTGCGCCCTGCCAGGAACCTATCACATTCAAATGGAGTTACTGTCAGTACCCTGGAAATACATCTATACTCCATCAACTTATCACATTGTTCTAAATTCCTCAACACTCTCAGAAAGAGCTGATGATTGGGAAAGTAAGGATTTCACACCTTCTCATTTTTTCTTCAATTAGGGGACAAAAGTCTACATGATCTCTCATATCTCCAGGGCCACAGTATAGACTCAAGGGGAGGGACAAGGAGCAATGGCATTTTTAAACACAGAAAAATCAGTATTAGATATGCAGAATATTAATAAATATGATGGACAAATTGTGTGCCAGTTTGTTGGGTTTTTGTTGTTGTTGTTGCTAGAAAACCATCAAATTCTCCTTTTATCTCTCAATTGCTAAGCATTTGGTAGAGTCCTTAGCAGCAGAGATGTGTTTCTCAAAACCTGGTCCAAGGACCACCAGCATGAAAAGAGAATTTCACTCTTTATAAGGAAACAAAAAGTGCTTTGTAAATTCTAAAGTTCAAAGTAAATGTAAGGTACTATTAAAAACAAAACAGCTTTCATGCATGCAAGAAACCTTAGAGATTATTGCAACCAAAGGTGTCATTTGGAGATGAGACTACTGAAGCTAGAAAAGGTAGGACTCATTCAAGAATAAAGGCAGTTTAAGACAAGAACCCAGGCATTTCAAATTTAGTGTATTCAAAATGGATGCTTAATTTTCCTGTCTTACCTTCACAGGTTGAAGTGCTATCCCTCCAAGTTACTCTAGTGAGAAACTGAGTCATTCTTCTTCCTTTCCAAAATTACTTAAATTCTGTTCACTTCTCTCCATCTTCAATGCCACTGCCATGGACCACAGTCTAAGAGGAATGCTTGAATTAGAAGACAGGGAGAGAGGTTTGAGCCTCAATGTTAAAAAAGACCGTAAACACATACATTTAGTAGTAATTCCAAATTTAATAATATAAACAGATATAGATTCACAACATCAATTAAAACTTTTTCAACTTTGTGCTTTTTATTGGCAGGCAACAACTTTATACTCCTAGGTATCTCTAAAGTGTGTACAGTTAGAGACGCAGCATTCTGAAAAGCAGGCAGCAGAATTAAACAGAGCAGACTTACAAGAAGGTCAGCCTTCATTATGTTGCCCATCTTTCATTATGTGTACACAGAAGCATGAATGCAATTTGAAGTTGGTTTTTGTTGCTGTTGTTAAATATATTTTGATTGATTTCTGAGAAAAAGAGAGACGGAGAGAGAGAAAAACATCAATGATGAGAGAGAATCATTGATTGACTGCCTCCTGCGTGCCTCCAACTGGCGATTGAGCCCACAACCCAGGCATGTGCCCTGACCAGGAATCCAACTGATGACCTCCTGCTTCTTAAGTCAGTGCTCAACCACTGAGCCATGCCAGCAGGGGCAATTTGAAATCTTTTAATGGAAATGAAGTTACAATCACGCATCTGTGTGACCAACACCTTAACTCCAAATATTTGACTGTAATGTGTACGTAAGCAGTTTCTCATTGCACTATTATTAAAATGTACTTTTCCTCTTAGAAACCAGCAACTTATTTTTTGTGTTTTTCTTTTGAAGAACTATGCTGCACACAGAACTGTTCCATTGTATGGAGGACGATCAACTGAAGAGTGAGGAGTCACAAAAAACGGATTGCTTTCATCAGAGCTAAAATCTCCAAAAATATACTATGGGCCCGAGGGCCATGGCAACCAGTTTCAGTGAGACTGGGTTCCTCCCTCCCCCTCCACCACTCTGCCCCCACCGGACTCCTCACACAGCTTCACTCACTGCCATCTCTTCTCACCCACGTACACACACCTAAAAACATTATTGTATAACCTTAAACCTGTGTCTCACTGCTGGACCACACTGCCTATACTATACTATAAATAATACCTTACCAACTCATAATTATCTTATCTCTAACAAAGATAGATTGTGTTATTATTGCTGCCTTAACAACATTAATTAGTTAAATTAAAACACTTGATCTGTATCTTAAGTTATGTGAGGTTTTATTTTAGTCAGGGGGACAAAATCCCCTATACTATGTATAGTCTCTTAACTTGGCTTCAGACTTCCATTCCTGCTGCCACACAAGCCATTCTCCACATAGTAACAATTATCCCCTTCAAACGAAAAGCATATTATGTATGTATCCTGGTTAAAAATCTCCAACCACCCTGACCAGTTTGGCTCAGTAGATAGAACATCAGCCTGCGCACTGAAGGGTCGTGGGTTCAGTTCCAGTCAAGGGAGTAGCAGCCATGAATCTCAACTCTTTTTTTCAAGATTTATAACACAGTTAGATAAAAAATAGATCTTTTTCAAAAGTTTAATACTGGACTTCTTGTAATTATATTGATGTTCCTCACTGAATGAGGCTGGGCCTGAGCTAACATCTATATGAGGAAGGCTCACACATTATCTATTGGTTAGTGTGGAGTAGCAGCCATGAATCTCAAGTCTTTTTTCAAGATTTTTTTTTACAGTTGTTTCATGTCTTCACATCCTGAACACATTGTAGTAGTGAAAGTAGTGGTGTAAATATACTTTTCCTCATTTCAATGACAACTTGCATAATATATAAAAATTTTGAAATACTTGTGTATTAATCAAAGACTAGTGATTTATCATTGATCAAGAGAATAAGAAGGGTTTCATGTTTTTATAACTAGAACGGGGACAAGTCAAAAGGAAATTTAGGAGTGCCAAGAACTTTAAGTTCAAAGCAAGTTTTTTCTTAAGTTTCTAGTTGTGATCTAGGTAAAATTTATGATTACTTATTATTGATGTGGAATTGTCCCACATACAGAATCTTAAATATTCCCCAAAACTTAAGATCATGAGCCGTCTCATCTCCATTATCAGAGGAGGTCAGAGGTTGAGATGTGGTGTACCCTGCTCAACTCTCATCTAATCAACACCTAAAGATGAGTGGGAATTAACCATAACAGTGGATTCCTTACCAGTCAGCACCCCTTAGATAAACTGTTTTAAAAGTTGTCTAGTTTAAATTTATGTACTCCAGTTAGTGGTATTTTCTATCTGGACCTATGTTTTGTTGCTAATTGTATCTAAGAACCTCAAATTGAGTTCACATTTATCTCTACAAACATAATCCTTTGCTTCTAAGAGCTCAACTGGTAATGATAATTGACACATTGGTTAAGTTCTTGGTGTATGTCAGGAACTGTTCCAGAAACTTTGCATATATGCTCTCATGCAGCAATTGTCCAAAATACACTGAAAACTAATGAGTTCATGTGAATGAGAAAATTAGGCCTGCAAGGATGTAAGTAATCTTGAGCCCCGATCAATCTGACTACAACTCCACGCTCTTAGCCACTGCCCTCTTCCTTGTCTGGTAGGTTGCACTTAGTAAGCCCAGGAAGTACATGAATATACATGCCACATGGCAAGATGGTCATGTTGTCTGACTGAGTTTCATTTGCCTTAGTGCTTGTAACACAGAACAACTTTTTAAATGCTTTAGTCCTCCTTTGATTTTAAATTAATGTATATGCTTAAAGTAGAGAAAAATAAAATTCACCAAGACCACCATTCAGAGATAAATTTTGTTAATATTGCTATTCTTTTTTTCAGATTTCATATATTTTTAAAAGATAGTCAAGCTCATATAATTTCCTATGCTGTCACACTCACCAATAGTAACCTAGGCAATCTATCCATAAATTTAATTTTTTATAGTTATATAGTATCCCATTGTGTGAGCATATTATAATTTATTTAATCAGTTTTTAGATAATGAGATGTTTCTCCATACACTAAAATATTATACTACTAGTATTTTATTTTACTTTTAATAAATCTTTATTGTTCAGATTATTACAGTTGTTCCTCTTCCCCACCCCCCCATAGTTCCCCTCCCCCCGCCCCCTGCCCTTATCACCCCCACTGTCCTTGTCCATAGGTGTACGATTTTTATCCAATCTCTTCTCGCACCCCCCACACCCTCTTCCCCCTGATAATTGTCAGTCCACTCCCTTTCTATGCCCCTGATTCTATTATATTCACCAGTTTATTCTGTTCATCAGATTTTTTATTCATTTGATTTTTAGATTCACTTGTTGATAGATATGTATTTGTTGTCACTTTGCTGTTCATAAATTTTATCTTTACCTTTTTCTTTTTCTTCCTCTTCTTAAAGAATACCCTTCAGCATTTCATATAATACTGGTTTGGCAGTGATGAACTCTTTTAGCTTTTTCTTATCTGTGAAGCTCTTTATCTGACCTTCGATTCTAAATGATAGCTTTGCTGGGTAGAGTAATCTTGGTTGTAGGTTCTTGCTATTCATCACTTTGAATATTTCTTGCCACTCCCTTCTGGCCTGCATAGTTTCTGTTGAGAAATCAGCTGACAGTCTATGGGTACTCCCTTGTAGATAAATGTTTTTCTCTTGCTGCTTTTAGTATTCTCTCTTTGTCTTTTGCCCTTGACATTTTAATTATGATGTGTCTTGGTGTGGTCCTCTTTGGGTTCCTTTTGTTTGGGGTTCTCTGTGCTTCCTGGACTTGTAAGTCTATTTCTTTCACCAGGTAGGGGAAGTTTTCTGTCATTATTTCTTCAAATAGGTTTTCAATATCTTGCTCTCTCTCTTCTTCTGGCACCCCTATAATTCGGGTGTTGGTACACTTGAAGTTGTCCCAGAGGCTCCTTACACTATCTTCATATTTTTGGATTCTTTTTTCCTTTTGCTTTTCTAGTTGGGGTTTTTTGCTTCTTCGTATTTCAAATCTTTGACTTGATTCTTGGGATTCTCTAGTCTGCTGTTGGATCTCTGTATATTATTCTTTATTTCAGTCAGTGTATGTATAATTTCTAATTGGTCCTTTTTCATATCCTTGAAGGTCTCACTATATTTCTCAGAGGTTTCTAGAAGATTCTTGAGTAACCTTATAACTGTGGTTTTGAACTCTATATCCAGTAGTTTGCTTTCCTCCATTTTTTTTCATTTGTGACCTGTTTCTTTGTCTCCGCATTTTGGCTGCTTCCCTCCACACTTCCACACCTCTGCACCTCCTACCAGACTCAATGTGCTTTTCTTTTTCCTTCTAGTTGTAGAATTTCCAATCAGCCAGCCTTCCTGTGGTTCTGGATGATATTCATTTTGTCTTTTAGTTATAGTTTTAATGTGGTTGTGTGTGGCAGCAAATTCAGGTGTTTACCTATGCCACCATTTTGGTTGTCTATACTACTAGTATTTCAAAATACTAGACTAACATTACACATACTAGAGAATATATATACCTTTTCTATAAGTTTAAAATTATTTCAAGATAAAATATTTACAACAATCAAATAATACTTTGACAAAGAGAAGAATTTCACCCTTAAAACAAAATCACTCTTGGTAATTATTTAACTTATATTAAAAATTTTAGAGTTCAGCTTCAATTACGCATGAACTTTGGAACTTACGTGCAAAGTTCCAAACACATCTATAATCATTCTATATTCTGTATACATATTTTTAATATTTTTATTGATTTCAGAGAGGAAGGAAGAGGGAGATAGAGATAGAAACATTCATTATGAGAGAAAAGCATTGATTGGCTGCCTCCTACTTGCCCCACACTGGGGATGGAGCCTGCAACCTGGGCATGTGCTCTGACTGGGAATTGAACCATGACCTCCTGGTTCATTGGTTGACACTCAATCACATCAACTGGGCTATGTATATATATTTTTAATGAAAATATGTTTAAAATATATATATATATATATATATATATATATATATATATATATATATATATATATATATGATTTAGGTGAAATGATAACTTGTACTTCAACAAATTAAAAACTTATTTTTTGAAAGGTACTGTTAAGAAAATGCAAGGGCTAGCAACAAAATAAAATAAAATATACCCAATACATATATCTGACAGCTGAAAGGACAGCTACAGAGAATACATAAAGATCTCTTAAATTTAATAAACAGGTAAGTGACCTAAATAATAAATAGATATTTGAACAGATACTTTACAAACAAATACATACAAAGGATCAATAAACACATTAAAAGGTGTTCAACATTATTAATCAGAGAAATACATATTAAAACAAGCAGATACCACAATACACCCACTATAAAGGTTCAAAATCTATATATATAAAAGCCTAAGCGACCTTTACGATGGAATGACCAGAACAACCGGTAACTATGATGTACACTGACCACCAGGGGGCAGATGCTCACCGCAGGAGCTCCCTCCATCCCACAAGCCCCAATTGCCAATGGGGTCTACTAGCTAACCTCCTGGTCCTTCCCCTTGGCTGGCAGGCCCCGATTGCCTGATCGGGCTGGGACGTGGAACTGGGGATGGATGGTGGCAGACATGGCCCTTTTCCCAGGGGGTCCGAGGGCCAGCTCCCTTCTCAGGGCCAGTGGCCAACCTCCCGGGTTCCTCCCCATATCCCTCCCCTGGCCAACAGGCTCTGATTAGCCCACTGCCCACCAGCCACAGTAATGATTGGCCCCTCCACCCCAGCGAGGGAAGGAGGAGGTGGGGAGGTGGGGGGGCCAGGGACCTGATCGGCCCTGATTGCCAGCCAGGCCTAGGGATCCCACCCAAGCATGAATTTCTTGTACTGGGCCTCTAGTAAAAAAAAAATTTAAAAACTATATTAAAGATGTTGGTCAACTGGAATTCTCATATACTAGAGTCCTGGTACACGGATTCATGAACATGTGGGGTCCCTTGGCTTGGCCGGCAATGGGGGCCGATGAGGGCCGATCAGCTGGCCAGCCGGGGGGAAGGGACTGCGGGAGGTTGGCCAGCCATGGGAGGTTGGTTATGGGAGTGCATTGACCATCAGGGTGCAGCTCTTGCATTGATCGTCTGCCCCCTGGTGGTCAGTGCGTCATCATAGCAAGCAGTCAGCTGGTCGTTCGGTTGACAGGTCGGAATGGTCACTTAGGCTTTTATATATATATATATATATATATATATATAGATAGATATAGATTGCTGGTGGGATGTAAAATGGAACTGTTTTTCAGTGCCCTCTGAACTAAAATATACACTTCTTCATGGTAAAGTAAGGAAATGTTTTTAGGTATTTTCCAAAGAGAATGAAAGCATATCTTCACACCAAGATGTACACTAACATTCAGAGCTGCTTTTTAAAAAATAGCAATACTTATGTGAAAGAAGTTAAACAGAAAAGAGAATATTCTGTATGGTTGCATTCACATGAAACTGGAACAGGCAAAACTAATCTATAGTGACAGAAATCTATAGTGGCAGGTCAGTGGTTGCATAGGGCAGAGGTGAAGATGCATAAATTCATTGTACAGGACACCAGGAGAATTGTTTGAGTGATGAAAATTGTCTATATCCTGATCACATTGATTTGTCATAACTCATTGGATTGTACTCTGACAATATATACATTTAATTGTGTATAAATTATACCTCAATAAACTGACTTAAAAACAAAATTATTTCATACCAATTGCTCAATTCCAACCTACACCTCTAAGTGTTTGCTAGCCTATCCACTATCCCATAGTTATTAGTACCTTTTTCAATTGTGATAAGTCCTCAAAGTATCTGCTTATTTGCTCAGTACATCCAATGTCCCAACCATGCTACCTCTATACTTTGCATCCTGGGTACCTCTGGTGCACGTCCATGAGTTCCTGCATCACTACCCCACCCACACCCAAGCAACTGACCAACTATTGATTTCTTCTAGGGAAAGAAGGTGGGAAAATGGAATTATCTAATTATTGACTGTTATAGTTTTATTCTCGCCATCATTTATATTTCCACTGTTGTTTTTTTGTTTGTTTTTGGTTTTGTCTTTCATTGGAAAATCTGTATGTGGAGTTTCAAGTAGGGGGATAGGATAGTCCAGTAGCCATTTTGTTGAGATTCCCTTAAATGTGAATGTCTCTTGCAAGTATGGTTTATCCAAATGGCTTCTTCAACCTCTTGCCTAATTGGGAGCAGGAGGGGTAGAGTGCACCTGAGTGTGAGAGACTGATGTGCAGGGAGAGTAACAGAGCTCACACTCTCATTCTTCAGTGCTCAGACTTTCACTTAATTCCTGTTTTCAGAACCAAGCCTCACTGGTTTCTGCTTTGTCTGGGATCCTAAAATCTAGGGCTTTTATCTTCAGTTTCTCCATAGAATGAGCCTCCCCACTCCTGCCCAGAGTGAGCTGTTGACTGGCTGTGTGTGTATGTGTGTGTGTGTGTGGGGGGGAGGGGTACAGAAGTCAGAAAGTCCAACCACTGTAATAACAGACTCTTATCTTGCCTGGTTTTCACCCTTTTGCCCACCCCCACCCTCCACTGTTGCTAATGTGCTCAAGTCTGCAGCCCCTCAGGGGTTCTTGGAAGTAACCTGTCTTACTTCCTGTGCGTTTGCCCTTCTGCATGCTTGTTAGTTGGTAGCTTTTTCTCTAATAAATTATTTATTATTCCTCCATGTGATTTCCATATTTAAAAGTATGTTTCAATTTCTCTGATTCACTAATATCTCCTCTGCCATTCTATTTGCTCCTGTGGGTTATGTCTTTTTCTCTATTGCCATTTCATGGTGTCTTGGAAGGGAGAAGAGATAAATGTTTCTGATACATTTCCTTGTGCAAACAGACCCCTTATTGTCACTTATAATTGTATATTTCTATAAATTCTTCACTCTAAGAATTCTCTCTCTCTCTCTAACATGAATTTAATTAATTTGTCTAGTATTTTACAAAACAAAATTGCCCTTGCATATTCTGGAAAATCTTTTGACTATTAGTAGCTTATGGCTTATTTTTTCCCCCAGAAGGAATTTGAGAAATTCTTTAGCTTTAAGTCATAAACTGAAGACTCTTTATAAAATTCCATCAGAGATATCATGTCAGTGTCTCTCCTGCCTCATCTATCTATAATAACTCTAATCCATCGCAGGTTCTTCCATTTACCTTGACCCCAACTCTGTTCCACTGGCATATTTGATAGATGGTGAGCATGAAAACCAATGGAAACACAAGGTCAAGGAACTCAAAAAAATTGGTCACTTCAGCAGTAAATATCAATCTATTCCATTACTTAGCTTCATGGACCCAAACTTAGTTCTACGAAAGTTTGAGTTAAATGTTTTTCATCATGAATTCACTAATCTGTTCAATTAAAAGTCCAATCTGGTCTGTGTATGCATAAGCATATATACCATATATACACATTCTTTGTGTGCTGATTTCCTGGGGTGAGAGGACCACCTGCCATAACGTCAGGTTAATTAAAGACCTGAGGTAGCCTGAGGCTGGGGCTAGGGATGGTAAGAGTACTTATATTCCTCACTGCAGATCTGATCAGTGCTCCAGCTCATAGCTGACAGGACATAGTTGAGAAGCCCAAAGTCTGCACTTATATATGAAACTAATTGGAAAAGCCTTAACCAGTGACCTCTTAAATCCTTTTGGAGTACTCTCCCTTCCTTCTTCCCTCCCTCAGTGGCCATGACTGAATCTAGCAATTGTAAATTGAAAGGTATGGATACCTCTGAGCCTGCCCAGAGAAATCACCTAAGGGTTTCTCAAGTTTTCTTGTCCTCTTTCCAGCTCCCAGAGCTCCTGTAACTTCAGTTATTTCACGAAAGAACCTCAGGGTCCATGAGCCATTTAGAGAACTCATTAAAAAGACACAACTGGAAAGTTGCCTCAAGCACCTTGACAAAGAGTTAGTTTTTAAGTTTTTAATTGATCTCAAAGGAATAAAAGCTATTTCAGGAGCTAAAAAGTAAGTGTGTTAGAAAAAAACCTCCTTGTGGAGTTCATTAAAACTTTGCCACTCTTAATTATATCAGGGGCACTCTCAGCAGGCAGCAGCTCAGGAGACCACGGAGGCACGTGGCCTTTTGGGGAAAGCCCTGGTTACTCAGCAATGAAGCCCTACAGTTAATGTTTAAGTGGTGTGTGGAGACACCTTCCTTGGAGGCTGAAGCTCAAAGCATTTTATCAATGAACTGAATGCTTTTCCCATTCACACATTTAGGTAAGAGAATAACAAACTAAGACCTTTCTATGAATTATTACCAATCATCAAAATAACATTTAAAAGTAAATATTTCTTTCCTTCCTGTTTATAAAAAAAGAAGCAAGTTCAATCAAGTGAAAAACCTCATCCGAGGTCATATAAGTGATAGCTCCCAAATTTAAAACTGATTCCAAAGCCTTTTACATTTTTCTGCTGACAGAGTCCAGTATGAACTCAAGTATACTCTTTTTAGACCTACTCATCCTCCCAAACAACCATCTTATTTATTTCTTCTTTGGCAATAACAAGGAAGACCAAACAGGGCAACATTAACTCAAGACATAATGATAAAAGATATAAGCTAGAACTTCTTTGAATTAACATTATTCCAATATGTACATTTCCTGCTGCTAGCATATGTCGGTCTCAGTTGCTATTAACCCCAGGTCTGAGTACACCATCTCCCTGTCATAGTCCATTTAGATGCCTTTGCTGGTTCACTAATACAACAGAATCTTTCTGAATAGATAGACACCAAATTGATGTCAAATTAGTCAACCGTCTCAGTTCTGTAAGCGTCAACTAATACCCAACGCATGGAGGAATGCTTGGGTTCATAAGCTACAGTGTTTGTCTAGGTCTTCCAAGAGCTGATGTTCAGACAAGATTGGATGTGCAAGGGAAACACGATGAGGAAAAGTGAGGAGGAATCCAGTGGAGGCTTGGATAGCCATTTGATGAAGGTCTGATTCCTGTGAAGGGAGAGAGAAGAGAACAAGCCATGTGTATTACCTAGACTCACAACTGGAAACAAGGTTCACTCAAATTTGGTAATCTGAAGAAAGTTTAATCCAGGATAGTACAGAATCCTGGGCTGGTAATAAAACTCCTTTACAAACTGTAGGCCTAAAGAAGAAGAAGAGATTGCTTTTACAAGAACCTGGAGACTAAGGGGAATGTGTAGAAAGTGTGACCTGATAGAAACTGGAATCCTAAATCTATTGGTCCAGTCCACACTGAACCTGCAGGAAATGAATAAACACTAGAACTCCCTCACCCCTCTCTCCCCAAGCTCTTGTCTTTCTTTCCAAAGGACCAAACCCTAATAAGAAGCCAGAGGGCAGTGAAGCCCCAGGGTGTGGTACATACAGATTGGTCATAACAAACACAGAGCAGGGCAGAAAAAGTGAAGTGTAGATATGGAGGGGCAAAGGGAGGATGTTCGCAAAGCATTTGATTTGTATGTTTATCAGAACTGGCCATGATTTTGGACTCTGTCTGATCAGAAACCTCAAGGGAATTTCACACATGTTGTATTTACAAATATTTACTTATAGGTATAAATAAAATTTTGAATAGTCATAAAAGGTACATGAGGTAATAGTGATGAGAAGCAGAAGAGAAATTTCTTCAGAAAGAATGTGAAAAGTAATGTCAGAATTTGAAAATCACAGTTTCGCAGCCTACTTAGTAATTGATTCAGACAGTCAATGGATGCTAAAATTATTGGCTGAAATACTGTTAGGAGACAGGTTCTTCACATGATCTCCAAGACGCAAACTACAGGATACTAATTCATTTCAAAGAAGAACAATGTTCCTGTATGATGCAGAATTTGGTGGAAACACTTAACCAAATCACCAAATTTATCACTATTGATAATGGGCAGACTGACGTCCTATGCCTCCTGATATGATGCATTCCAGAGAACACAACATAGTCTATGTAGAATTCCTCCAAAAATAGTGTTACCTGAATCTAGATATGATAAATCCAAATTTCAGGGTAATTTACAAAACAACTAGCCTAGACTCTTCAAAACTGAAAGACAAAGGTGGAGAAAACCCTTTGAGATTAAATGAAAACAAAGAGATAAGAAACTAAATGTATGATCTCTGATTGGACCCTGAATTGAAAAACAAAACAAAACACCAGAGTCATTAGTAGGTATTATTGTATTGATGTTAAATTCTATGAATGTGATAATGGTACTGTGTTTAATATTTGTTTTTAGGAAGTACATGCTAAATTATATAGGGGTGATTAAGTACATGTGTATATGCTCTATTACAGTTAACCATAATGTCTAAATCATACTTCTAAATGATTCAGCAAAAATATATATTAGGAAATCATATATATTTATTATTTTGTATGTATAATTACATAATTATATATAATACTGTTTTATATATAAATTTGTAAATATTTTAAATAAATATATATTTATTAATGGTACATATAACATTTATTGTAATAAATAGTATATATATACTCGTACAGGGTGGGGCAAAACTAGATGTACAGTTGTGAGTATGCAAAAGTTTATTCTTTATTATTATTATTTGATTGCTGTATTATTTTATATATGAACAATTATAAGCCTACTTTTGCCCTACCCTGTATATATTCCCCTCCTTAACTTTAGCACTGTTAACTAAATAATTTTGGACTGGATAATACTTTGTTGTGGAGGGCTGTCCTACACATTATGGGGTGTTTAGCAGCAACACTGGTCTCCTACCAAATACCTCTCTCTCCCATTCATAACAATCAAAATTATATCCAGACATTGTCATATATCCCCTCAGGAATGGGCCACAGAGTGTCACTATGATATATTTAGATATGGAGAACTATCAAGAGAAAAAGCAAGAGAGATAGGTAGATAGGCACATAGTATAGTAGATAGGTAGGTAGGTAGGTAGGTAGATAGATAGATAGATAGATAGATAGATAGATGATAGATAAAAACATGTAAAAATACTAACAATTAACAATTATTAAGTATAAGAAGAGGAGATATAGGTATTTGTCATATTAATCTTTCAAAAATTCTGTAGATTTAAAAATTTCACACAAAAAAATCAGGGAAAAGTTAAATCAAATAATATATCACTTTTTGACCATATGGGAGCCTCTAGTCTTTCCATTGTTCTACCTTTTCTTCTATTAGTTTTCACTGTTTCTCTGAGCCTGCTTAGACTCCACCTTCCATAATTTTAACAATGTTTTTAATAAATCATCCCAATGATACATATATACAGTGGAATACTACTCAGCCATAAGAAAAGATGAAATACTGCCAATTTGTGACAACATGGCTAGATCTTGAGAATAGCATGCTAAGTGAAATAAGAAAGACAGAAAAAGTAAAGAGCCATATAATTTCACTCAGATGTGAGATACCAAACTGAAAGCAACAAATGAGCAAACAAACAATAATTCATAGACACAGACAACAGTGTGGTGGTTACCAGAGGGAAGAGGGGCGAGGAAGTAATATAGGGTAGAAGGTGTCAAATATATGGTGACAGAAAATGATTTGACTTGGGGAGATGGGCATATAATGCAATATATAGATGATGTATTATAGAAATGTACACTTAAAACCTACATAATCTTATTAACCAATATCACTACAATCAGTTTAATAAAAATACAATAAAATAATTTGCACAACAAAAATAAAATATACAACATAATTTTTCAAAGTTATCAATCTACCAAGCTTAACATAAAATCAGATGATAGAAATCAGAACAAACATCTTAGTCATAACAATAAATGTAAAGAGACTTAAGCTCACTTATTTTTTTGTTTTTGTTGTTAATTAAGGATTTTTTCCATTGATTTTTTTTTAGAGAAAGTGGAAGGGATGGGGAGAGACAGAGAGAGAGAAACATCTGTATGAGAGAGACACATTGATTTGTTGCCTCCTGCACATACCCCAACCGGGGCCAGGGATTGAGCCTGCAGCCAAGGTAAGTGCCCTTGACCAGAATTGAACCCATGACCCATCAGTACTTGGGGCAATGTTCTGACCACTGAGAAAAACCGGCTAGGGCTAAGCTCACTTATTAAAAGAACTTAGAGATTGTATCAAAACACAAAACTCAGCCCTAGCTGGTTTGGCTCAGTGGATAGAGCATCAGCCTGCGGACTGAAGGGTCCCAGGTTGGATTCTAGGGGGCATGCAGGAGGCAGCTGATCAATGATTCTCTCTCATCACTGATGTTTCTCTCTCTCTCTCTCTCATGCTCAATTTTATGGTGTTCTCATGAAACAGTTAAAGCAGAGAGATCTAGCATATCTAGAAAGAAAAGCGTGAATTGTAATCTTAATATCATACAAGG
Source organism: Myotis myotis (assembly GCF_014108235.1). NCBI lineage: Eukaryota > Metazoa > Chordata > Mammalia > Chiroptera > Vespertilionidae > Myotis > Myotis myotis. The sequence goes on from NW_023416315.1 coordinate 50,976,660, forward strand.
TATAATGTAAATGCAAAAAATCATTAATAAATTATATAACATCAAGAAACAAAATCAGCACAGACAATATAATAGTTATAACCATGTAACTACTAATGAAATCAGGTCAATCTTCATTAAGCAAAAACTACAAGCTATTTGAAGATTAATGTCAAGAAAAAGCAGAAGCAGTAGAAGACATTAATTTACCCTGCTTAGTCATATCAGATCATTAAAAAAATTTAAGATGTAGAGGACTAAAAGCAGCTTAATTAATAAAGTAGATATAATTAATATTTTACTGATTCTCAATCCTGAAAGCAGACAATGAATCTTCTTTTCAAATGCTAGAACACCCACAGAGAAAAGGAAAAAACAAAAAGAAGAAAAGGGCCACATATCAAGTGCCAAAGACTACTAATTTCAAATAATAGAACTCATACAGGCACTATTTTCCAAGCACAATTTTAAAAATAGAAAATACTAATAAAATAAGAACAATAAAATTCCACAGTATCTTAAAATTTTAACACAATGTGTGAACACTTCAAAACAATGCTTAGTGATGCAACAACCTGATCAAAAGGAAAATGTATCATCATCTTGAATAGGAAGACTGAGCATTATAAGTGTTGTGCCCAGATTTCAAAGTTCCCAAGACCTCCAGGGAGCCAGTCAGTCCGATGCAAAAGCAAAGAGTCATTTATTTCAAACCTAGGTTTGGCTCCCCTGCCACACTCACCGATGCAACGGTAAGCTCCAGTGGCCGAGAGAGAGAGGGGCCTGATGGGACAGGGGGTTTTAAAGGGGGGTGGAGTGAGGGCAGGAGAGGGGACTGTGGGCCCCGCCGATTGGCCAGGCGCGAGTCGGTACAGGATGTGGTCATAGTGATGGCGTGCACTTCCCTTGATTATTATTGGTTAGTCCAGAGAAATCCTGGGTGTGGCTAGTAGCGGCTTCTTCCCGTGAGGAAGCACATGGCACCGTCCCAAAATGGAGGACCCAAGGCAAGATGGAGGGCGCACATGGCTCTGTCCCAAGATGGAGTACCCAAGGCAAGATGGAGGGCGCAGTCCTTGTCCGGCTCCTGCCGCTGCCACTCGAACTCACCACAAGGCAGGACGGCCCCCCGCACAGCACCCGCAGCCGGCCTGCGGGCAGACTGGGACTCCAGCGCGCCTGGGCGGCACAGGCCCAGCAAACGGGGTGCGGCCGGTGGAGCGGCCCAGCTCTGGAGGAGCGGCATCCGCTCGGAGCAGGCCCGGCCATGGGGCCGGTGCACTGCAACATGGCGGCCTCCCCGAGCTAGGGCAAGCGCCCCACTCCGCTGCCGCCGCTGCTGCACTGGACACGGTCCGGGGGGCAGCGGGCGGGTGGCAGCCCGCGCCGGGCTCCCGCCGTGGGCCGGGGAGCCAATGCCCCCCCCCCATGGGGCCCGGCGGTCGGCCCACGCAGGCCCCGGTCCCCCCGACCGGGCCCCAAGGGCCGCATGGACTCCCGGCCCCAGCGCGGGCAAGCGGGGAGCCGACCACGGGGGAAGGGAGGGAAGAGCCAGGCGGTGAGGCCTTCCACTCCCATGACCTCCCCGGAAGTCGGTCGCTGCCCGGCCCCATCCCTCGGCCCGCCGCTGGCCACCACGCAGCTGGTCTGGACACTCGGACCCGCTCCGGGGAGGCCAGGCCCTACAGCGGGCGCGGAGGGATTTCAGAGCCCAGCGGCCAGACTCCTCCTCCCGCACCGCCCGGAGAGGCGGGCGGCGCGCCTTTCAATAAGTATTCCAATTCCCCCAAGCAATTCAGTAAATATAAAGTGATCCCAAAGGAGCAGCAGCATTTGTTTTTTAATTAGATAGGATGATGGTAAAATCATACAGCAAAGTCAAAAGCATGAACAACTAGAAAATTATATAAAAGAAGAGTTACAAGGAAGATGAACCTTTTTTTATTTCCAAATTCCTTAAAATTTTAGTAATTAAAGTATGTTACTGGTGCACAACTAGAGACATATGTCAGGAATCAGGATAAAAAGACTGTAAATAAACAAATGTGCATTGGAATTTTGTTTACCATGAGAATGTATCTCAAATCAGTGACACAAAAATGAATTACACAATAAATGTACTGGGTGTACTAGAAAATAATAAAATTGAATTTATGTCTCTCACTTCATACAGTTATGTCTGCCAGATGTCCAAATCCATCCCCAACACATGGATGGGGAAGCAAGGAAAACTTTTTCACTATATGCTCTTGAATTTTAAACCATGAAAGTGCATAAATGTTTTTTAAAAATAAAATACAAAAAGACTTTTATTATATTGTTTTGAAATAGTGTATTTTTCTTATTGTAAAGGTAAGATATGTTTTAGAAATGTAAGGAATATAGAATATATAGAAAATGCTCAAGCCAAAAAAATCCCCCCATACTGGTAAATACCAATAAACAGCAATCAGCCTCATTAATTCCTCTTCTTTTTATCTTATTCATTTACTTACACTGATTTAAATCATATATAAGCTTCTATTTAACTTATTCATTTACTTACACTGATTTAAATCATATATAATCCATACTAATAAAAGAGTAGTATCTATACCAATAAAAGAGTAGTATGCTAATTAGACCAGATGTCTTCCAGACGACCATCCGGACATCCTTCCTGACAAAGCCAGCTGGATGAAGCTGCCAGCCAGTGGTCCTGAGTGCAGCGCCTGTGGCTGGCTGCCACCTGGGAGATGAAGAAGCCGCCAGCCCTGTGGTCCAGGGAGCCAGCGCCTGCTGCCCAGGAGATAGATTCCCTCTTCTCCCACTGCAGTCATTACGCCAATATTCCCCTTCTGAATTTCTCTCTGCTGCCCCAACCCAACTCCACTTTTCATCTGAAGGATAGGGAACAGAGAGAGCAATGTTAAAAGCTTACATTTTTAAGCAGGTAAGATTGGTACTTAAACATATAAATGGAAAACTAGAGTCCTTAAGGTAACAAAGGCTAGAAGGGGAGGGGATAGGGACAGGGCAAGACACATTATATCCAGCAATCCATGTAGGGACTGAAAACTTTGCAATGATGACAATCAGTGAAGATATGAATCAACTGAAATAGTTGACAGGGACAATTCTTCCATCTTTGAAAATATCCATATCAAGTCTGTTTAAATAGATTTTCATCTGCATAATATAACACATTCTGACAAGACCACCGCCACCAATGTGGTCAGTGTTGTGCTGTAAATGTTTAACACCTGGCTCTCAATCAAAGAAAACAAAACCCTGATTTATAGTATTGGCCAATTTCTGTGGCATAAATTCTCCATCCATGGCTGATATCAACTGCTAATGTGATGCCATTAAATGCAGAGCTGAGGAGAAACATGCAGTAATACACTATTATATTCCACCAGAGAGACCCAAAAGATAAAAATAATGTCAAGAGTCAGAACAGTAAAGTGTAGTGAATAATTGAGGAGTGATGAATTTAGAGTATGTATTACCTTTGGTTTTAATGTAATTTATTCACTTTTAAGATTACATAATTTAATTTTTAATAATGACCATGTTTAACAACCAGCTTGCAAAATTCCTGAAAATTTGTTAGCCAGTAAGAGCAGGCTCCAGCACAATACTGAGTGGAGTATAATGGTTAAAGGGCATGGCTCATGGATTTAAAATGAGACTCAGCCACTTTCAGATTTTACTGGTCAAGTTACCTGATCTCTATACCTCAGTGTTCTCATCTGTGTAATTATAGTACCTACTGTATAGAGTTGTTGCGAAGATAAAATGAAATCTGTGTATGACACAGCACAGCACCTAAAACAATAATTCACTCAATTTTTTATAAACTGTTACTACCTCAATACATTGTTGACAAAATTACTCTACTCATGCTGAAAGAATGAAATTTTATTGATGAGAAAAATATCTTATTTTGTGATCTACATGGAGACAGTCAATTTTGCTTCCTAGGCAGTAGACGGTAATTTATTGCTAGAAACTAATGACCTCAATCAACATGATTGAGGCAATGTATTATTAGCTGGATCATAAAGCAGAGAGGATGCCATACATTCTGGGATACATCTGCAGTAAGAGGCTTCACCTCAGTTATTAATTCTGATCAACTAAGCATCTAACTTAAGATGAATGGTGGGAAGGATTCTGAGGCTGCTTCTACACTTAACAGGAATAGGACTTTAATACATAAGCAACAGTTACTATGGTTAATGATGGCAAGAAAAACACACCATGATCTATATAAAAGGGTAATATGCTAATTAGACCAGACATCTTCCGGATGACCATCCATACGTCTTTCCTGACAAAGCCGGGCCCAGGCGAAGCCGCCTACGGCAGTCCCAGGCACCAGTGCCTGTGGCTGACTGTGGCCTGAGAGACGAAGAAGCTGCCTACCCCACAGTCCCGGGCACCAGTGCCTGTGGCTGGCTGTGGTCTGGGAGACAGAGAGCCGCTTACCGCACGGTCCTGGGCGCCAGCGCCTGTGGCCCGAGCGAAGCCACCTGCCCCACCATCCCCTGCGGCTGCAGCCGGCCCAGGTGAAGCTGGCCCAGGTCCCAGTGCCTGTGGCCGGTCAGAGGGAGGGAAGCCCAGGTCCCGGGTGCAGGGCTGAGGCAGAGGTGGTTATGGGCAATCAAGCCAGTAGAGGAGCAGTTAGGGACAATCAGGCTGGCAGGCAGAAGCAGTTAGGGGCAATCCCGCAGACAGGCAGGTGAGCTGTTAGGAGCCAACAGTCCTGGATTGTGAGAGGGATCCCAGGTTGGAGAAGGTATAGGCCGGGCTGAGGGACACTCCCCTCCCATGTACAAATTTCATGCACTGGGTCACTAGTATTCAATAATATTGAATGATTTAGGCATAATACTTTTGACTTAATTTTATGCCAGTTTTTTGTTTTTATTTCTAATCTTCACTCAAGAACATGCTTAGACAGAAGGGGAGAGAGAGAAACAGAGAAACATCTATATGCAAGAGAAATATGGATTAGTTGTCTTCTATATGCTCCCCAACTGAGGATCAAAACCACAACCCAGATATATGCCCTGCTTTTCTTTGCCATTAATCCGCAAATAGCTTGTAGTTTTTGCTTTATGGAACCAGCAACCTTTAGGTGCATGGGACAACACTCCACCAACTGAGCCACTTGGACTGGACACCACAGTTTTATTCTAACTTTTATATATGTCTTTGATACCAGTGTCTTTGTCATCAGAGCTACTTTTTGAATCATCTTACACAATTTTCTAAAGCACACCATTTTCACCTTCCTTTAAGTTACCTGAAATACACTTTTTGAACCAATATATTATCTTTAGTGAATCTCATTCTAAGCAACAAGTGCTCAATCATATAATATTGGAGTATTTGTCTTTTTTTCTCATGTATATTCATAATTTTTAATCTAATCACTATTATATATATATATATATAATATATATATATGCCTAAGTGACCATTTGACTGTTCGACGGTTCAACCGTTCTACTGGTAGCTATGATGCGCACTGACCATCAGGGGGCAGATGCTCAATGTACAGGCATGGAAACATGGAACAGACTGATGAATCTCAGAGAAAAGGGAGGAGGGCGAGGAGAAATTAACCAAAGATCTTATATGCATACTAGAGGCCCGGTGGGGTACCTCGGCCTGGCCTGTGGGGATCAGGCGGAAACCAGCAGTCCGACATCCCCCGAGGGGTCCTGAATTACAAGCGGATGCAGGCCAGGCCGAGGGACCCCACAGGTGCACGAATCCATGCACCAGATCTCTAGTTTAAAATAATTTTTTTTTTAATATATTTTATTGATTTTTTACAGAGAGGAAGGGAGAGAGATAGATAGTCAGAAACATCGATGAGAGAGAAACATCGATCAGCTGCCTCCTGCACATCTCCCATTGGGGATATGCCCGCAACCAAGGTACATGTCCTTGACCGGAATCGAACCTGGGACCTTTCAGTCCGCAGGCCGACGCTCTATCCACTGAGCCAAACCGGTTTTGGCTAAAATAATCTTAATTACAAACTCCAAGATATTACCTTTCAATACATTCACCATACTCACTCAATTTATTGATTCAATTTTATGGTTTATTGTTTATCTTCTCACGTCAAAGTTATTAAAAACACTTTTAAATATTTTATTTGTATAAGCCTCCATTTCACTTTAAATAGTCAATGTACTCTTATGTCATCTTATTCCTATAGCCATTGTCCCCTAAATATGTCTTGTTCTGTCTTTTCCATTGCATTAAATGTTCCTTGCTTCTCTAGCTGCCAAAATTCTACACAGCTTTCAGGATTTAACACAACTTTCACCTCCTTTAAAAACCTCATTTTTTTATTCACTGAAATCTTAGCAAATTTATGAATTTATAAAATTTAATCTTATAAATTTATAAAACTTTTTGTCTGTATATTTTATCAGGCAAGTTTTATTCATATTAAGTAATTCAAATATTTTATCGTCACCTTTTACATATCAATGTCTTATGTCCCCAAGTCAGTAGTAAGCTATGTGAGTGTATGAACAATGCTTTATAATTCTTAGTATCTCATCTAACAGTTTATTTCATATAATAGGAGCTCTGCCTTATGTAGACATTGAGAAACTACTTAAATTATCAAAATCCCAGTTTATCAATTTGTATAATGAAGAGTGTTAGACCTGAATATCTTTAAGGACTCTGACTAATTCTCCAATGCCAATTGTTGAAGCATTACTCATAATTCCCACTAGATGGTACCAACACCAAATAAACACTACTTGAGAAACCGGACTATTTTTTTGAGTTGTAAAAATGAATAATCAGAAAAATAAACGCAAAATGGATAAAGGACTTAAATGTATGACAGGAAACCATAAAAATTCTAGAAGAATCCAAAGGCAACAAAATCTCAGACATATTCTGAAGCAATTTCTTCACTGATACAGCTCCTAGGGCTCTTGAAACGAAAGAGAAAATGAACAAATGGGACTACATCAAAATAAAAAGCTTCTGCACAGCAAAAGAAACCATCAACAAAACAACGAGAAAACCCACTGCGTGGGAAAACATATTTGCCAATGTCGTATCTGATAAGGGCCTAATCTCCAAAATTTATAGGGAACTCATACAAATTAACAAAAGGAAGATAAACAATCCAATCAAAAAATGGGCAAAGGACCTAAATAGACACCTTTCAAAAGAGGACATTCAGAAAGCCAAGAGACATATGAAAACATGCTCAAAGTCACTAATCATCCGAGAGATGCAAATCAAAACAACAATGAGATACCATCTCACACCTGTCAGACTGGCTATCATCAACAAATCAACAAACGACAAGTGCTGGAGAGGATGTGGAGAAAAAGGAACACTTGTGCACTGCTGGTGGGAATGCAGACTGGTGCAGCCACTATGGAAGACAGTATGGAGTTTCCTCAAAAAACTGAAAATGGAACTCCCATTTGACCCTGTGATCCCACTTCTAGGAATATATCCCAAGAAACCAGAAACACCAATCAGAAAGGATATATGCACCTCTATGTTCATAGCAGCACAATTCACCATAGCTAAGATCTGGAAACAGCCTAAGTGCCCATCAGTAGATGAATGGATTAGAAAACGGTGGTACATCTACACGATGGAATACTATGCTGCTCTAAAAAGGAAGGAACTCTTACCATTTGCAACAGCATGGATGGAAGTGGAGAGCATTATGCTAAGTGAAATAAGCCAGTCAATGAAGGAAAAATACCACATAATCTCACTCATTCATGGATAATAGAGACCATTATAAACTTTTGAACAATAATAGATACAGAGGCAGAGCTGCCTCAAACAGATTGTCAAACTGCAGCGGGAAGGTTGGGGAGGGTTAGGGGGCAGGAGGGAGGGGGGTAAAAGATCAACCGAAGGACTTGTATGCATGCATATAAACAAAACCAATGGACATAAGAGACTGGGGGGTAGGGGAGGCCAGGGGACTGTCAAGGGCGGGGGAAAAAAAAGGACACATATGTAATACCCTTTGTAATACTTTAAGCAATAAAAAAATTTAAAAAAAGGTAGCCTGTTGTGTATAACAGTTATAATTTATGAATAAAATATACAGAATGATAGATTTTTTTTATTTTTTAAGTGGAGAGATATTTGATAATAAATAATTTTATGATTATTCCCAAAAAACATTATTTGGAATAATGGTTATAAAATCAATTCAAAATACCATATTTAACAAGTATTTACTGAGTGCCTACCTTATACAAAAATATGCTAGGTTAAGGCTACACAAAGACAAAGCATACACAGCTGCTCTTATAACGAAAATGAGACCTGCATTTTAAAACCATAATACAACTGAGAAATGGGAACGTTCAGAAGGCACAGGTATTACTTCAGCTGCAGAAATTAGCATTAGTCTTCATGGGAATTTGGTATTTTAGGTGAATTTTGAATTATGGATTCAATTTGTTGTGTCATTAAAAAAGGGAAAGCAGGTTGAAGCAGATAGACAGTGGAGGATACTGAGTTTCAAACTGAGGTCTTTGAACTTTATTCAGTAGATAATGGGGCAAAATTGAAGAGTTTCCACACAGAGTTTCATAATCAGAGCTGTGTTTGTAAAAGTGTGTCTGCTCACAGAAATATTGTATGATCTCACTTATAAATGGAACCTAAAACAGTCATATACATGGGAGCACAGAGTAGGGTGGTGACTGACAGGGGCTAGATGAAGGGAGAAATGGGGAGTTGATGGTCAAAGTATACAAAGTCTCAGTAATAAAAATTTTAAAAAGCTCAGGAGGTCTACCACACAGCATAGCGCGTATAGCTAACAATACTGCATTGTATATTTGAAATTTTCTAAGATGATAGACCATATGTTAAGTGCTCTTATTACAAAAAAAAACAATAATGATTAATAATAATAAAAATGGAGCTGAAGAAACTTTTGGGGGTGATGGCTATGTCTATGACCTTTGTGGTGGTAATGTTTTCATGGGTATATACTCATTGAGCTATATATATTAAATATGTACAGCACTTTACATGTAAATTATACTTCAATACAATGCCTTTTGGTGTTTGTTTTTAAAAAGGTACTGTTGGTTCTGTGGCTATTTGATGAGAATGAAAGGAAGGAAGATATGATAGTACATTCACATGAAGGTTATAATGGCTTGAAGATGCATGATGGTGGGCGATGGATTTATGGCACCAAGGACATGAGGAAGAATGGATTGAAGTGGAGGTCTAGGAAATGCAAACAAATATAATAACTGGATAACAACTGGAGAGAACTGCAGTCAGTTTTAGTTTTGTGTATTATGAAGGAATGAAAGATCATTAATTTTGAACATTCTGAGTTTTAGCAACTGACACTACAATACTCTCAATACATCTGGCGGGGGGGCGGGGGGGGGGCTGTTTTGCTCCATAACAGCAGCAGGTCCTGATTCCTGTGTTTTTTGTTTGTTTGTTTGTTTGTTTGTTTGTTTTGGCATGCTGCATGTGTGTTCATGATTTGGAAAGCAACTATATCTGTTGGGTAAGTGTTGTACCTGCAGCACCATCTAAAGCAAGTTATTCAGAGCTGGGTCTCTGTTGAGTCTGTCAGTAACAGCTACAGAATTGTGTAGGTCTTTTGGATTCTTCTCCTAAGGAACCTTTTCAAGACATTTCGAGTAGTATTGGAGAAATGCCACACGTGGCTCCAGTAAATTTCTTTGTCCTTCTGTCCCTTCCCTTTTTCTCAAAAGCAGAAACTCTCCCTTAATTCAGTTCCACTTAGATTAACGAGTTAATCAAGCACTAACCACACGCCAGGACCTGTGACGGACTCTAAGGCACAAAGGCGTTAGACAAGATGCCTGCTCCTTTGAGCTCAGAGAGAAGAATGCAGGACACAGATTGTGCCTCTGCAGGAACAGGAGGCCCCAGTGAGTAAGGTTCCTGGAGGAAGTGACACCTAAATTGAACTAGAAAAATAAAATAAAAAATGCCTAACCACATAAATGAAGATGGAGGAATGTTTTAAGCACAGGAACTGTAAATAAGATGGGGAGGCCATGTCGTATTTTAGAAAGGACAGGAAGATTGAGGACGTAAGGTGCTGGTGGCAGGGTCAGGTACTGCCCTGGGGAGGCAGGTGCTGAGACGGAAGCAGCAGTGGAACACAGCGCAGAGAGCCCAGGACCAAGTGGAGGAACCCGTCTTTGCAGCTGGTGGAGAAAAACACTGGCATGTCTTAAAGAGGAGTAGACAGGAGCTCATTAGCATTTTAATTTAGGGAGGAATTATTTTACCTTAGAAACAGCAATAGAGCATTTACTAAACAGAAAGTAAGAGGTACATGAAAAAGGAGGAGGAGGACCAGGGGGAGAAGGCAGAGATGCAGAAAACATGCCATCCATCAACTCTGAGACAAACACTTCTTAAATTTGTATCTATGCCTGCTGATGTTTTCCTTATTTGATTATGATTGACCACATGATCTCAGCACACCACGGGAATATTCCAGTGTCTCAGTCTAGACATGAGCAAAACTCTGTAAAGGTTAAATATGTTTTATGCAAACTTATAACTGCTGCTTTGGCCAGCTCTGGGTTCTGAGGCCCTGCTGTTACTATGACAACCTGCCCAGCACAAGGCAAGGTTGATGAAGTTGCTCTGATTTTCGTATCAAAAAACCTCAGCCAGGCTTCGGGCACAATCTGTCGTACACCAGGAATCTGAAACTACCTAAATTTCAAATTTCAGTAGAACCTGTTTCTTCTCTGCATATACTTTTGGAGTCATAATAGGGCCAATCCATAGATGTTCCTGAACCTCAGAAGAATCTGATAATGAACAAAAGGAAAATAATTCTGCATATACGTAACCAGTCATTGTTATTCTGCCTTGATGCGAGATCCTTAGTAAAATGTGAGAGCAAGCAAGTTCAGGGGGTAGCCACCTCGGTTCTCTCGATCTCTGTTGGACTATAAATCCTTCATTTGACTAATATTTGACCCACCTACTCTCTCCTCTGCATCTCTAAACTTATTAATGCTTCTCTTTGTTTCTCTTTTCATGGAAGTACACATATGCTATACATGCATGTATCTTTATGGTATCACACTGCACATTATTTTTGGAATTACTTATTAGTGACCACTTTTCACCTCTGTAATATCATATGAGCCACTTTCCATGTCCTTTTTTCTCACTACATTTTCCTTCATAAGGACATGTCATATGTTAATCCACCTAACTCTATTTTGTTTAACATACTGAGTTTTATTTTTTAATTATTATGTTGTAAACAACATTGTAATGAGCATCCCATTAGTTACTTCCACATGTACACATTCCCTTAGTATAAATGTCTAAATTGGACTTATTACACTACAAGTTTTACTGTGGTCCCAGCATCACTAGCCTGCTTCAAGGGCTTGCTACCCTAGTTCTCACCATAAGCTTCAAAATGTTCTGCCTATAAATATTTTGCCCCAAGTAAAAATAAAATATACTTTATCGAACACTTACTCTGTTCCAAGCAGTAATCCAAGTAGTTTACCTGTATTTGCTAATTTACTCTTCAAAACAATGCAGTGAAGGAGAACCAAGATGGCGGCATAGGTTAACGCCGGAGTTTGCTGCCTTGAACAACTACTTCAAAAGTGAAACTAAAAAACGGAACGGACATCACCCAGAACCACAGGAACGTTGGCTGAGTGGAAGTCCTACAACTAGGAGGAAAGAGAAATGCATACGGACACTCAGAGGAGGCGCAGTGCTAAAGTCAAATTCTGAGGTGCGGAGTGCACGGAGCGGGCTGGCAGCGGAGGGCGCGGTTGGCGTTTTCAATCTGGAGGGAGTCGCAGACTCTGAGCTCCAGATACAGCCGAGTCTTTAGGGACCCAGACTCAAACGGGAGAAGCGGGACTGTCTGGCTTCAGTCAGAGTGAGTGCAGCTTTCTCTCCGAGGTTTGCAGCGGGCGCTGGGACTCAGAGAGGCAGAGCCCCTGGGGACAGGACTGAGAGCCGCCATAACTGCTCTCTCCGGCCCACTCTGTTGATCCTGTGCGACCCGCCCTGCCCAAGCCCTGCACAGAGGCATTTGCCGGATAGCCTCAGGCAAAGGCTAGATTAGCACCTCCCTAGAGGACAGAAGTTCTCTCACTGCAGACACAGCTGATTCTCACAGCCACTTGGCCTGGAGGCCAAACCCTCCCTGGTATTACCTACAACAATCAAGGTTTAACTATAAGACTGCGCACAAAGACCACTAGGGGGTGCACCAAGAAAGCATAACAAAATGCGGAGACAAAGAAACAGGACAAAATTGTCAATGGAAGATATAGAGTTCAGAACCACACTTTTAAGATCTCTCAAGAACTGTTTAGAAGCCGCCAATAAACTTAATGAGATCTACAAGAAAACTAATGAGACCCTCGATGTTATATTGGGGAACCAACTAGAAATTAAGCATACACAGACTGAAATAACGAATATTATACAGACTCCCGACAGCAGACCAGAGGAGCGCAAGAATCAAGTCAATGATTTGAAATGCGAGGAAGCAAAAAACACCCAACCGGAAAAGCAAAATGAAAAAAGAATCCAAAAATGCGAGGATAGTATAAGGAGCCTCTGGGACAGCTTCAAGCGTACCAACATCAGAATTATAGGGGTGCCAGAAGATGAGAGAGAGCAAGATATTGAAAATCTATTTGAAGAAATAATGACAGAAAACTTCCCCCACCTGATGAAAGAAATGGACTTACAGGTCCAAGAAGCGCGGAGAACCCCAAACAAAAGGAATCCAAAGAGGACCACACCAAGACACATCATAATTAAAATGCCAAGAGCAAAAGATAAAGAGAGAATCTTAAAAACAGCAAGAGAAAGAAACTCAGTTACCTACAAGGGAATACCCATATGACTGTCAGCTGATTTCTCAACAGAAACTTTGCAGGCCAGAAGGCAGTGGCAAGAAATATTCAAAGTGATGAATACCAAGAACCTACAACCAAGATTACTTTATCCAGCAAAGCTGTCATTCAGAATTGAAGGTCAGATAAAGAGCTTCACAGATAAGGAAAAGCTAAAGGAGTTCATCACCACCAAACCAGGATTATATGAAATGCTGAAAGGTATCCTTTAAGAAGAGGAAGAGGAAGAGGAAGAAAAAGGTAAAGATACAAATTATGAACAACAAATATGCATCTATCAACAAGTGAATCTAAGAATCAAGTGAATAAATAATCTGATGAACAGAATGAACTGGTGATTATAATAGAATCAGGGACATAGAAAGGGAATGGACTGACTATTCTTGCGGGGGGGGAAGGGGTGTGGGAGATGCGGGAAGAGACTGGACAAAAATCGTGCACCTATGGATGAGGACAGTGGGTGGGGAGCGAGGGTGGAGGGTGGGGTGGGAAATGGGAGGAGGGGAGTTATGGGGGGAAAAAAAGAGGAACAAATGTAATAATCTCAACAATAAAGATTTAATTAAAAAAAAACAATGCAGTGAGACAGATAATCTTATTAACCTCATTTTACATCTGAGGAAACTGAGGCACAGAAGGTTAAAGTTGCCCAAGTTGTACACATCCCCAGAGCCTGTGCTTTTCAGTTATTACACTTTGGGTGTCCTGATGGGCTCCCTGCCACCATTCAGGCTCTGTGCGAAGTGCTGCGTGGTCCTAGGCCCTCAGACGCTGTTAGTAAGCACTGCCCAATCACAGGCCATCACCATGCTGCTTACTCAATACTTGCCCTGCCCTGTTCCACTGCCACACATAAAGTCTCTGACAAATACTAGTAAATACTAAACATGTGCCAATATTTATTTAAGAGAAACAGCAGGAAAACCAAAGAGATTGTTCCAACAGCATTCAGGAACAGAAATTTATAGTCAGTCAGGAAAGGAATATCCAAATAAGATAATTGTGTTCTGGTGAACTTTTTACAGTCCAATAAGCCACCTCAACTTTGGTTCAACTTCTCTAATTAAGCTGCAAAATTATAACATCTTCCCAATTCCCCCTTCTCACTAATAAAGAATTTGTCATTGGATTTTAGTGCGTACCCAGATCATCCAAGATGGTCTCATTTTGAGATCCTTAACTTAATCACATTTCAAAGACCCTCTTTTCAAATAAGTTCACAACCACAAGTTCCAAGTAGAGAATGTAGACATAGCCTTTTGGGAGCTACCATTTAACCCACTATCTTAGGTATGTATGGACTTCCTTGAGTTTGGTTGGTAATAACGAAATTCTGAGGGCTTAATCTCAGGATAAACTGCTAAAACTGACTACCAGAGACTATATCATGGTTACCTAACCCCATGAAAACTGGCGCAAAACTTCTAACTTGCTTTATGTGCCTCGCCTTAAACATAGCTCTCGTCTATGTTCATGTATCCATTCCACTGCTGTAAATCTTTCCTTGAGGGCTGATTCCCTCATAGGTCTGATCTGTGTGTACCCTCTACTCTGCTTAGCCCATGCATTCAGCTCTTCCTCTCACACAGAGGTCAAGGTAACATTATTGATTCCACCTGCTCTCAAACACAGTTTAATATAATTTATGATGAAATATTACTTCCACACACTCCCTCACCCAGACACTGTGAGAAAAAATCAAGGAACAAATATCCCTTATATTTGGAGTCTCCCAGGTGACATTTGTGGAGCTCTGTCAGTTTGGGAGAGTTTCAGACAAACCCTAACTGAGTTTCAGCCTTCTCTGATCTTCCACTGGCCCAATCCTTTGACAATCAAGGTATTCTGCATCATGTTAGTTGGCCATTATGGCCACTGTGTAAGGTAGGCAGAGCACGCATTATTATTCCTATTTTGCATAAGAAGAATCAGTGTTTCAGAAAGTTGGGATGGTTTGTCCCAGGCCATGTGTTAAAAATATATCTTGGATTAAACTCAGATTGTTTTTATACCTTATTCCTGCTGATGGTGTCTTCTCCTGCTTTTCCATGCACATATTTCACAGCCCTATATGAATTTTCCACAATATTTTTATAATATATTTTTATTGATTTCAGAGAAAAAGGGAGAGGGAGAGGAATAAAAGCATTAATGATGAGAGAGAATCATTAATTGACTGCCTTCTGCACTCCCCCAGCTGGGGATCGAGCCACAATCGGGGGATGTGCCCTTGGCCAGAATCGAGCCTGGAACCCTTCAGTCTACAGGCTGACGCTCTATCCCCTGAGCCAAACCAGCTAGGGCCATAATGTCTTGATTCATATGAATTGTCTCAGAAAATAATCACTTTTCTTCATATGTGGGTTTTAAGGGGCAATATATTCATAACCACTTTTTTCATATTTATTCTCTATAGGAGGTAGGATCGCATTTTATCTTTGTTTCTTTCCTGAGGACAGTATTTCACATTTGCCCATGTTTGTTTTATCAATAATTTTCCAGATGTAGTAATTGGTGATTCCAACCATGTCTTTTGCACAGTTAAGTTTCCATAGTTGGCTTGCTGAAGAAGCATGTGTTCTCTCTAAGGAGACCCATGAGCTAAGAAGGGGCCCAGGGTTCAGATTTAGGAGACCTGGACTTTTTGGAAAGATTTTTTAAATGTTTTATTGATTCAGAGAGAAAGGGAGAGGGAGAGAGAGATAGAATCAATGATGAGAGGGAATCATCAATCAGTTGCCTCCTGCATGTTCCCTACTAGGGATTGAGCCCGCAACTTGGGCACATGCCCTGACTGGAAAGTGATCTCCTGGTGCATGGGTCGACACTCAACCACTGAACCACACCAGCCGGGCAGGAGACCTGGGCTTTTGACACTACTCCCCACTATCTGTGACTAAAAATCATTTACTTCCTTAAGCTTCTGTTCTGGAAATTTGTAAAATGTAGCAAAGAATCCCACCTAATGCCTCTTACTTCAAAAGAATGAGAAAATGTTCTTGAAAGTAGTATTTGTTCTTAGCTGAAAAATATTGCAAATGCCAAAATCCATCCTATTTTAAATTCTTCTAATGAAAGATTTAAATTCCCACTGACATGGGTGTGTTATATGGAATAGAGCTTAAAGTATAGCTCCCTTGGTCATTGACAAAACTGTGAACCAAGAGAGAGTGGGCATATCTGTGTACCCTTCTGTGGATGTGTAGGCACGTTAGATCAGAAAGGACTAGTGTACACAGGTAAGGTGTCAGATAAACAAGTAGAAGAACTGGGAGTCACTGTAGCATAGAATGAAAATCTGTCAAATCCTAAAATTACCTCATTGCTTGCCTATGACATGTGTGTTGAAGGTCAGGAGGAACTAAAAGAAAAATGAAGAGGAATGAGAACATTGAGTTCAGAAGAACAGGCAACTGATGAGGGCAAGTTTTACTCAGCAAATAATATATTTGATTATTTTATTTATCATCTATATAGTGCTCATCTACTAGAGGATACAAACATATTGTGACATCTAGAAGGAAAATGTGAAAGGCAATATAAAGCAACTCTATAAGTTATGTCAGAAGACAGTATCCTGTATAATAAAAGGCTAATATGCAAATAGACCAAACTGTGGAACAACCGAACAACCGTTCACTATGTGCTGACCACCGAGGGGGCGGGGGTGTGGAACATGGCGGGTGTTGGCAGCAGGTGGCAGAGCACGGAATATGACAGGCATCAGCCACGGCGGGATGGTGGAGCAGGTGAGCGGGGGCACCAGACAAAGGCAGGGTGCTGGTCGCTGTCATCAGGGCGAGCCTCTGGTGGTTACTGAAAATTCTTTGCTCCTGTGTTCCGTGATCCTGCCCGGCGCTCACACCTGCTGCCAGCACTGGTGCCATCACTGATCACTTGGTGCTGTCAGCAGGGGCGAGCACCAGCTGCCAGCCCTGATTGCCCTTGAGGGCTTCTCCACCTCCCCCTGGTCCTGAGGGGTGATCGGGGCTGTCAGCTGCTGTTCACACCCCCTGACAGCGCCAGCCCTGCTCGCACCAGCTGCTGGCACTGGCCCCAATAGCTCCATGCTGTCAGCAGGTGCGAGTGGGGCCAGCACCGTCAGTGTGTGGGAGCGCAGTCAGCGTGTGGGAGCAGCAGCAGGAGCAGGGCTTCCGGCAGAAAGGGGACTGAGGGCCGCAATGGAAGGGGCCAGGAGGGGACATGGAGGATGGGCCGAGACCCACCCCTGTGCCCACCGCAGCCATGTGGCCCCCAGTTCAAGGTGCACGAATTTGTGCACTGGGCCCCTAGTATAATTATAAAAGGTTAACTCCACATACAGATAACAGAAAGCACTATTGCTATTAGAAGCAGGAAGATATTTAATACAGGGAACCAAGTGCTAACCTAACAAAAGGTGGTGGAAGGCCTAGAGAAGTAGTCTTCACTCTCTTCCACCAAGACTGATTCCCAACTCAACATCCAGAATGGCATTGTTGGGGAAGCTGCTACCTTATACCTCTTTGGGGAAGCCATCCTCAGTCTGTTGGCCTCAAAGCCCTTAATGTATGCTAGATCCCCAAACAGCTAACTCATACACTGCCATCTCTCGCTCCACCTCAGTTGAGACACTTCATTTTGGGTTCCAGCAAGAGAATTCTCTATATGAGGACTATTCTCATAGAGCACAAACCACATGCACAGACACAGACTCAGGACATAGCCTATGGCTGATGTGGATGTGGGGATGGCCTATTAACATGAATCCCACCCAGCTAAGGCATTAAAGGAGAAAGGACAGAGGATGGAAGGGCAGGAAGCAAAGCAAATCATGTATTTCTAATGACTTTTAATAGTCTAGTCAGATCAGATGGCCTTGCAATAGATCAGTTTCTTCAAAGCCTCCTTGACTTCTCGGTTCCTTAGGCAATAAATGAAAGGGTTGAGAGCAGGGGTGACAATGGCATAGAAGATGGAAATTACTTTGTTCAAGTTGAAGGCATGGATAACTCGAGGCCGGGCATACATGAAAATAGTGGCTGAGTAGAAGATGGTGACCACCACCAGGTGCGAGGTACAAGTAGAGAAGGCTTTCTGCTTTCCTGTGGGCATGTGTAGAACAGTGGCCAGAATATATACATAAGACAGGACAGTAATAGAGAGGGGGAGGAGTAAGATGACCAGTGCCAGGACAAAGTCCACCAACTCAGCTATGGACATGTCTGCACAGGAAAGGTTAAGTACTGGAGAGATGTCACAGAAGAAGTGATTGATGACATTGGGGCCACAGAAGCTGAGGTGAGAGATGAAGTAGATCTTCGCCAAGGAAATGCCAAAGCCAATGGCCCAGGAAGCAAGAGTCAGGTGTAAGCAGAGCCTGTGGCTCATGATGGTGGGGTAGTGCAGTGGGCGGCAGATGGCCACATACCGATCATAGGCCATGGCTGCCAGAAGCACACATTCTGTACACATGAGCGCGATGAAAAAGTAAAGTTGTATCATACAGTGAGTGAAGGAGATGCTGTTGCTCACAGACCAAAAACCAAACAGCAAC
Organism: Myotis myotis; assembly: GCF_014108235.1. Taxonomy (NCBI): domain Eukaryota; kingdom Metazoa; phylum Chordata; class Mammalia; order Chiroptera; family Vespertilionidae; genus Myotis; species Myotis myotis. The sequence goes on from NW_023416315.1 coordinate 50,995,110, forward strand.
TTGGGTACAGTCACAGAGATGTACCAGGTCTCTAAGAAGGACAGGTTGGCCAGAAAGAAGTACATAGGCTTGTGCAGTGGCCGGTTCTGCTGTACCAACAGGATGATGATCATGTTTTCAGCCACTGTCAAAATATAGGCCACAAGGAACATCAGGAACACTGCTGCACGCATGCCCCAGTTGCCGGGGAACCCCACCAGAATGAACTTGGTGACCCATGTTTGGTTCTTCACTTCCATATTGGAGACACAGGGCTTAGCTCTCCTGAGGGGAAAAATCACTTGGTCAGACACCATGGTCTAGTTAGACCCTTCCATTCTTTGCCTTCTCTGCTAGCAATAATCATAATAGATATTTAGTAAAAATTTAATATAAGCTAGACCATATACTGGGTATATTATGTACATAATGTAATTTAATTCTCACATAGCTTCTTTATGCTATTACTAGAGGCCCAGGGCATGAATTCATGCATGGGTGGGGTCCAGCCAGCCCACCCTGATGGGGGCTAATTGGGCCAGGTTGGCAGCGGGGAGGGGATGCGGGAGGTTGTGTGTAGGGGGGTGATTGGGGCCCCAATCAGGCTGGTTGGCCAACTCAGTGTGTGTCATAGTGATCGGTCGTTCCGATTGTTCTGTTGTTCTGGTTGCTTGGCTTTTATATATAGATACCCATTTTAGTGATGAAGATATGAGTCTTGGAAAAGTAGTTATTAAGTAACTTACCAAGTTCCCACTGGTAGCAGTGTAGGAATCACATTCAAGTCTAAGCTGACACCCCATGTTCTGTCTAATATCCTACATTGTCCTTCACAATCACCCCCAAATTAAACAGTTTCAAACCCGCATGTTCCCATTGCCAATTCCAGAGAATATACCTGGCTTTCCTTGCCCATCATCCACCCAGAGTTCTGGAAGCTCCTCCTTACAACTTGTTTATCCCTCACCTACTATCTCTTTCTTTTGCTCTAAATGCATTGAAATGGACCATATCTCTGTGAGGTACCTGAGAAGGGGAGGTAATAGCCATGCTTTTCAGCCCAGCCAGCATGACTCAGTGGTTGAGCATCGACCTATGAACCTGGAAGTCACAGTTCGATTCCTGGTCAGGGCACATGCCCGGGTTGTGGGCTCAATCACCAGTAGGAGGCATGCAGGAGGCAGCTGATCAATGATTCACTCTCATCATTGATGTTTCTATCTCTCCTTCTTCTCTGAAATCAATAAAAAATACAATTTTTAAAAAAATGAGTCATGCTTTTCAGTGTTAAAAATCTGGACCATGTCTGCTCTTGATTTGCAAAAGTAGGTTTAAATTGTTCATATGGAAAATAATACTATGATTAATAAATAATAATACAAAAATAAACTATGTGTTTCATGTACTTACAACTGTAAACCTATTTTTGCCCTACCCTATGTGACCTTGAAATATGATCCTCTCTGAAACACAATTTACTCTTCTATAAGTGGAAATATTAATATTCACCCAGCGTACATCAATGTGGATCAAAACCTAGATGAAATCTTATATGGACTATAAATAATGATAAGTGTGGAAGGGACTCTTACCTCTCCATAGGTCATTAAAGATGTAGGTCTGGGATAAGAGGGGAGAGAGTAAATGTTATGAGCCAAGTAGAGCAGTGAGCACAAGAAGTATGAGCTTCCTCTTAGGAAGCTTTCAGTCCTTGGGTAGGGGTGAGAGTCCCTGGGTAGAGATTTTATTTTAAATAAGCAAACAAAGATAGAAACAAATAATAAAATGTGAGACATTTTGGGGTTGAAAAACAGACAATGTTACTAGTTGATTAGGAAAGGCCCCTCTGACCAATGAAGAGGGGACATGAAGGCAGGCTCGCGGCCCTTGGAAGAGCTGGGCTGCAGAGGGCAGAAAGAGACTGGGGGAAGGTGAGGGCCAGGGTGTGCATGGCTCCATGGGTCATAGTAAGGGATCTGAACAGTGTTTTCATACAATGAGAAGCAGGTGGAAGATTGATGCTAAATAGGGGCACAGATGATTCATGCTCTGGAAAGACCGCCCTATGGTCGCAGCAGACTTCATGGCAGCAGGAGTGGGAGTCTGAGACTGGTTGGAAGCTAATCAGAGATGACAGTAACCTTGACGACTAGAGCAGATTCAGAGAAGTGGGTGGATTTAAGATATGTTTCAGAAGAGTCTTTAACAGTAATTGATGGATGAACATGGAGTTAAAGGAAAAAGAAATCAAGGAGGAATCTCATATCTGTGCTTATGACATAGATGGGATGCCATTTACTACGATGGGTAAAAGTTGGAATGCTTACAGGCCTATTCCTCATAAGGCCATGGCAAAGGGCAAGACGTTGGTAGGGTTATGGTTTGATTAGTTTTAACATGAAGCCTAAGTAATCAGTGCAGAAAATTATCTAACAATATGTACTGATTATGTACTAGGTGCCAGTAAGTTTGCTAAGTACTTTTCACACAATATCCCATTAAATCCACAAAACACTACTAATGAGGTGCTGTTATTCTAATTTCACAGAAGACACTGTGATTTAGATGAACATTTCTAAGTGAGAGAGTGATGAGTCAGAATCACAGCAAAGCCGAGATCTGTCTGACTGTGGAAGCGTGTGTGTGTGTGTGTGTGTGTGTGTGTGTGTGTGTGTGTGAATGGCATTCTCTTAATTACTAGGCTGCCATGTAGAGATGAGAAATGCCAGATTTGGGATTTGGGATTCGCCACCTCTTTCATACATTTAAAACTTTTGGTTATTTTAGGAAATATTTTGTAAACCTACTGAAATTATACTATAGGCACATGCTATTATAGATAAGCCCAACTTTAATATATTCATATATGACACAGGTACATATTCACTCAGACAAACAAAACAAATGAACCTATAGAAATGCTTTGTAACTGTATCAGAGAAGAGATAATCATTGACTGAGTCTTAAAATATAAATAAGTGAGGGGGCAAGGCATTGAAGGCACATGAATGAGAGAACAAAGGAACAGAGGTATGAAACAGCCTGGCATTGTCAGGAAACATCTCATTATGGCCTAAAGGCTGTGTGAGTGGGAAAAGTATGAATGAATGAAAGAGTGAAAAGGGAGAGAGAGAGAGGGAACACATAGTGTTAAGGGCTACATAATGGAGACTTTTGGATGAAATATTAAGGCATTTAAGAATTATCCTATAGTACATACAATAAGTAACCACTGAATGTTTTTTAGGCAGATTTTAACATCCTCATATTTTGCCCTGGCTTTTGATGTTGGAGATGGATTAGGATGGGTCACAATTACCAAATCAGAGACTAAGAGACTAAGTTGGAAGACACCCCTATAGCAGACACTTAAGGGCACACACAAAGTAGAAAATCACCAGTTACAATGTTTGCTAAAGAAACACATTTAGATATATCTGCTCACAAATTACACAAGTAATTTTGCACTCCTAAAGAAAGCTCAGTAAAATAAATTTCCCTAGTCCTTATCAGCTAAATGGAGAGTACATAGGTATTAATTACTGCATACTAAAAAGAAGAATTGACCATATTAGTTGTCAGTGTATGATTTTACTGTAAAATTTGTGGGCCCTTCCACTGATGATAATATCTACTCCATTACAGTGTACTCAAACTTATTTCCCCCACAGCAGATTTTTACCATTGATCTAGAATCAAATATCTTAGCTTCTCTCCATTCTTATTCCTGCTGTGTATGCACCTTCCCTTAGTCTTGTCCACATTCTACATAAGTAGGTTTCAAATAATTTAAGTTTGAGGAAACATAACCTTCGTCCCTGCTGAGACAACAGCAGTTTTTGCAACCAGAGTCACAAATGATTCACCAGGAAGACACAGCAGCCTGCAGTACAGAAAGTCAGAGGTGTGGGAGGATCTGCTGATTGGGATCAGAATCTTCAGTGCTCATTTCTGATTCAACACCAAGAGATGCCCCCCCAGGGTGGTGGGGAGAGTGTGTTCCCTCAGCTCGATACATACCTGGCTGCACTAGATGTTCAAAAGATGAGATTATCCATCCATTGCTGGGAACCGAGGGTGGTAGTGGGAAGACGTGGCAATGGAATTAACTATTTAGCACTGAAGCACTGCTGTGCCACAGAGCTGCCTGCGCAGTCAGACAGTGACACTCTGGGAGGGGACACTTACCACGGCTCAGCAGCCTCTGCTGGGATAGGACGTGACAAGAAATTCTTCACTGGTTCTAAAGCAGGGAGAAGTAGAAAAGAAAGGTTCAGGTACTGAAGAGATTTGAGGAACCCAGCCTCTAAAGCTGGAAGGACTGAATGGGCACAGGTTACCCAACTGCTTCCACACTGACATCCAGGACTGGAGGAGAGGTGAGCCCGGGGGCCTGGGGCCACATATGTGCCTGATGCGGCACCAGGCAAGCTCTCTGAGCACCCTGGGGCCAGTGCACCCATCACCGTCCTGGGGAGCTGCAGTCTTGGGCGCCTCAAGCAGTGAAGATCTCTGGATTCTGAGGGCTTTATATGGGATCAGGACTTTCCCTCCATCTCTGCAAGGACCCAAGAGGAAAGCACCATGATGATGGCAGTTCAGGTCTCTTGTGGGAGCCATGAAAAATTTCTGTTTGCCCGTTGTGACAGCCAATTTGTTTTATATAATATTAGTTCCATGGGTGAAGGAGCTACTTATGGCCACATGCTTTGAAAAGAACCACATTTGAATTTATTCTTTGTTGAAACATAAAGAGAAAAAAAATTAGTGCTTTTAAATCTATTTGCAAATTCTTGATTATTATTCAATCTTCAGCTTACTTGAAACAGGAAGATCATATCAGTGCTCCAAGGGAAACATTAATACCCAAAGTAGACTTATATTGCTACACTTCAGTACATTTTTAATTAAAGTTTTTGCTGTAAATGCTTGTGCCATAATGTATGCTAAATAAATTTATCCTGTGATGGGACCATCATTACTTTGTCAACTGCCTTTGGGAGCCACTTGACCAATATTTTATGTTTTGGGACAAAACTCCAATTTACCAAACATCACTTCTCTATCATCTGCTTACCTCTGAAGCAAGCCCACACAGAAAGAAAAGCTGTCAGATTCGCTATGCTTCCCTGAAATGGTAAATGGAGATATTAACAGTTATAAATAACTCAATCTGCCACACTTGCTTATGGCAATGAAGCAGCCTTCAATACAGTTTCTCTTATAGACTGAAGTATGAAAACCAAATTGTAGCAAATAAAAATAAGGCAATTCTTTCATATCTCTGGCCTCAATTTATCTCAAAACCCGAGAAAAACCCCGACAGCCTCTACAGTATATAACTGGATATTAGTCACAATTTTCCAACAAGGATTTAAAATATACTGTCATGTGGTGGTCACTGATAGAAATGGAAATGAGAGTGTCCACCAAATGACAGTTGTGCTAACCAGGTCTGGTTGCCTGCTGTGCTGACAGTGGGGGAGGGAAAATGGAAAGGGGAACACACTTATCCAAAGATAGGAAATGCCCATCTGTTGTGAAGAGCTTCTATGAATTGCTGTAACTGTGATCCTTCATACAAGATTCTTGGGGTCCAAATTTCATGCAAATAATCCCAAATAGGTTAGAGATTATACAAACTGGCTCTAGTCCATGACATACTGACACAGCCTATCCTAGAATTCAACTATATAGACTTTTCTTAGAGCTGTTTTTGTCTCTATCTGTTGGCAGTTCTAGGTTGGAGAATTTTTCAGACCACAGTTCAGGATATATGGGAGAAAGTCAGGAAACCCTGGGAACTCACTGTCGTGTTGTTCCTCACATTCTGGGGACTCTTGGTTGTCGTCTGCTTTTTCTCAGTCTTCTGTCTCTTGTTGTGTTATGTCCAGGTTTTTCAATCATAAGGGGAAGTTTATGTTTTCATTCCTCAGTAGGATGTTACCACGATTTGTTATCTAGTCACCATTTACCATCAAGTTTTATTCTATTAGCTTGATGGTAAATCTACTTCTGGATGTAGGAGAGTTAATTGCAAATGCAATGTCCTCAAGATGACCACAGAGTACATGGAAGTAATAATCATACAATTTTGCATGGAAGCTACTCTTTCCCAGCGTAGAAAGAGGGGTAATAAGACAAAATGTGTGTGTCTGTGTGTCTGTGTGTGTGTATGTGTGGCAGAGGGGGGAGTCGGGGGGGAGTATGGATGAGAAAAATGTGCTAGGCTTAATGTAATAGAGGTCATGGTGGGATCAAATTTGTTTGAGTTATACTATATGGTGTAAACCGGAAAGAGGAATCAGAGCGAGTGGTCAGAGTGGGGAACTTGACATGCAGATGTCAGAGGTAGTACAATTATTAGCAATAGAAAGTCCAGGGTATAATGACAGAAATGGGTGACCTAGACCTCATTGTTGTTTTGATTTGCATCTCTCAGAGATGCAAATTAGTGATTTTGAGCATTTTTTCATATGCCTCTTGGCCTTCTGTATGTCTGCTTTTGAGACGTGTCTAATCCTTTACCCATTTTTTGATTGGATTGTTTATCTTCCTTTTGTTAAGTTATATGAGTTCCCTATAAATTTTGGAGATTAAACCCTTATCAGATGTCACATTGGCAAATATGTTCTATGCAGAGGGATTTCTTGTTTTGTTTTGTTTTTTGGGTTTTTGTTGTTGTTGTTGTTGTTGTTGTTGTTGTTGATGATGATGATGATGATGATGATGGTTTCTTTTGCAGAAGCTTTTTATTTTGATGTAGTCCCATTTATTTATTTTCTTCTTAGTTTCCACTGTTCTAGGAGATATGTTGGTAAACATATTGCTATAAGCTATATCTGATATTTTGCTGCCTATAGATTCTTCTAAGATTTTTATGGCTTCCCATCTTATGTTTAAGTCTTTTATCCATTTTGAGTTTATTTTTGTTTATGATGCAAGTTGGTAGTCAAGTTTCATTTTTTGCATGCATCTGTCCAATTTTTCCAACACCATTTCTTGAAGAAACTGTCTTGACTCCATTGTATGCTCTTGCCTCCTTTGTCAAATATTAATTGAGCATAATGGCTTGGGTCGATTTCTTGGTTTATTTGTATGTTCTTGCACCAGTAGCAGGCTGTTTGGAGAACAGTGGCTTTGTAATATAATTTGATGTCTAGTATTGTGATCCCTCCAACTTTTTTCTTTTTTCTCAGGATTTCTGTGACTATTCAGGGTCTTTTTTTATTCCATATAAATTTTTTGGAGAGTTTGTTATAGGTCTGTGAAATATTAACAAATCAACAATGGCAAGTGCTAGCAAGGATGTGGAGAAAAGGAAACCCTTGTACACTGCTGGTGGGAATACAAACTGGCATAGCCTCTGTGGAAAACAGATGAATTTCCTCAACAAATTAAAAATCTAATTTCCATTTGACCTAGTAATCCTACTCCTAGGAATATATCCCAAGAAACTAGAAACACCAATCAGAAAGAACATATGCACCCCTATGTTCATAGCAGCACAATTTACAATAGCTAAGATTTGGAAACAGCCTAAGTGCCCATCAGCAGATGAGTGGATTAAAAAATGGTGGTACATCTACACAATGGAAAACTATGCTGCTGTCAAAAAGAAAGAACTCTTACCATTTACAACAGCATGGATGGAACTGGAGAGCATTATGCTAATCGAAATAAGCTAGTCAGAGAAGGATATCACATGATCTCACTCATTTGTGGAATGTAATGAACAACATAAACTGATGGGAAAAAAATAGATCCAGAGACATAGAAGCATCGAACAGACCCTCAAAGGGAAAGCAGATGGAAGGTGGGCTGGTGGTGGGTGGTGGGTGGGGAGAGATCAACCAAAGAACTTGTATGCCTATACTCATATCAATGGGAGTGGTGGTGAAGGCCTGGGCTGGGGAGTGGGGGCAGACTGGGAAAGAACAACAGTGGGAAAGGAGACACATGTAATACTTTCAACAATAAAGAGTTGTTGTTGTTGTTTTAAGAAAAGAATAATTGTGGTATCATAGGAGGTTAGCATGTGGGTCAGATGTGTGGGACAAATGGAGATAAAAGTCCAGATGATGGAAGATTGTCAGGCATGACAATATTGCTTGGGATAATCTCTTAAGAAAGGGTGATTAATCAAATTTAATTAAAACTTCTTTCTCCACTGGTCTCTATCCAAGTTCTCATATCCCATAGAGGTGGCAGCTTTATTTTGTGCTTATCATTCTGGCTTTGGTTTCTTCACTTTCAACATCATAAAAATGTAAGCTTTTAAAGCTTAATTTTATATTTAGAAGGTTTTAGCTTGTTGCCTGTCCTAGCACAACTTAATTTCCATGCCCCTAGTCCTTTACTTTAAGCCATTTTTTGTTGGCTGAAGTTGTTTTTACATTTTTCTGTTATAATTGTTAGTCTTTTAAAGAATGAATGGGCAATAATTTTATTGAGTTGTTGCATATGTCGATATGTATTTCTGTCAATATGAAAGTGAATGATGTCAAGAGAATGAAAAGAAAGCCACACACTGGAAGAAAGTTTTTGCAAAAGACATATCAGATAAATAACTATTATCTAAAATTTACAAAGAACTCTTAAAACTTGACAATAAGAAAACAAACAACCTGATTCAAAATTAGCCTACTATCTTAAATACCTCACCAAAGAAGATATACAGATGGCAAGTAAATACATGAAAAGATGCTTCCGGTGTTTTGTCATCAAGGAAATGCAAATTTAAAAAAACACACCTGTTAGAATGACCAAAATCCAGAACATTGACAATACCAATTTCTGGTAAAATATGGAGCAATAAAAAGCCTCATTCAGTGCTGCTGGAATGCACAATGGTACAGCCACTTTGGAAGACAGTTTGGTGTTTTTTTTACAAAATTAAACATATATTTACCATGTGATCTAGCAATTATGTGTCTTGGTATTTACCCAAAGGATTTGAAAATATTTCCACAAAACCTAGCAGCTGTATTCATAATTACCAAAATTTGAAAACAATGTGTCTTTCAGTAGCACAAACTGTACTACATAGAGATAATCGAATATTATTCAGTTCCAAAAAGAAAAAAAAAACTATGAAACCATGAAAAGACATAAAGGAAACTTAAATGTATAACACTATGGCAAAAAAGCCTATCTGAAAAGGCTGCATACTACATGATTTCAATTATATGACATCTGGTCCTATTTTTACTACCTGGAGGTAGGTTCACAGTGATATATAATGAACATGTACTATTTAGTATTTCTTTTCATGACTTTTTCTGCTTATTTTTTCTATGGAACAGAAAGAGAAAGTAAACTAATGGGATAAATTGGAGAATAAAAATTCAAAATAATCTTGGCAGATTGGTGTGATATGTGAAAATCAATAATAACAATTAGTAGAATAAATATACATACCTACATTTAAGTTTTTAAAAGAGTGCAATGGATGTGGAGACTTTGTGACCAGTTTATAGGAAACAAGTCTTGGAAGATTAGTTAAATAAAAGACTATGGTGATGAATAATTTTGGAAATAGATATAGTGACATTTGCATAACACTTTTTTAATGCAATTAATGCCACTGATGAAGCCACAGATCATTCCTTTAGCCACTGATACACCAGTAAAACCAAAAATGGTTAGATAAAGTCTAAATACCACTGGATATGTGAGGCAAGATGATCTAAGACAAGGCTCTCTCATGGATCACTGGCATAACTTATCTGATATTGGCCTATGTAAAGAAATTCATTAATCATTCAAATGCAAGGATCTGACCATAATAATTTTCTTCAGTGTAAATGTGATATCCTTTGTGTTTTGATAAGAATTTCTCACAGTTTTTATCTTTTATCTCTAAATTTCTTTAAAATTTTCCAGACAGCAGCCATAACTTCCTTATTTCTCAAGCTATAAATCAAGGGGTTCAACATAGGTGCCACCACAGCGTAGAATAGAGCAACCATCTTCTCCTCTTCCACTGAGGATGCTGACCGTGGCCCCAGGTAGGTGAAGATGGTAGCCCCAAAGCACATGGACACCACAGTGAGGTGGGAAGCACAGGTCCCAAAGGCTTTGCTACGTCCCTGAGCAGAGCGAATACGCAGAATGGCAGCAACTATATGACCATAGGAGAAGAGGACCAGGGAACAGGGAAGCATGATCACCAGAAATCCTGAGATGGCCACCATGACCATGTTGAAAGAGATGTCCACGCAGGCTAGCCGCAGCACAGCCAGGGTCTCACAGGCAAAATGGTTAATAATGTTGTGACACAGGGGAAGCCGAAAGGTGATGATTGTTTCCATCAGTGAATTCATGAAACCAGCCACCAAGCAGCCGGCAGCCAGCCCCAGGCACAGCCCTCCATGCATGATGACTGTGTAGTGCAGCGGGTGACACACTGCCACATAGCGGTCATAGGCCATGGCTCCCAGCAGGAAGAACTCAGACCCGCCCAATGCCAGGGACACATAGAGCTGGAGCACACAGCTTTGGAATGGGATGGACTTCTGGGCTGAGAGCAAGTGGGCTAGCATTTGTGGGGCATTACTGCTTGAATAACAAAGGTCCACAAAGGATAAAACAGTAAGAAAGAAGTACATAGGGGTATGAAGCCTGCTGTCCAGTCTGATCAGAAGAAGAATGAGGAGATTTCCCACAATGGTCACCAAGTACATGATCAGGAACAAGACAAAGAGGGACACTTGTGTTCCCCAGTCTCTGGACAGCCCCAGCAGAAAGAACTCACTCACCCATGTCTGGGTTTTATTTTCCTGGCCCATGAGTTCCTGAGGATTTAAACGAAAGGTGTTGATATAATAATCATGAAAACTCAGGATTGAAAGGGTGGCTTTTAGACCATATAGAGAACCTACCCATCTGAACCTAAAGTTTCTCTAGAACACATCAGCCAAACTCTGCTTGAACATATCCATAGACGAAGAACACAATGGGATCCAGCTGTGCAGCTGGAAATCAAGGAGAAAAGAAATTACATTCTTGGAGTTCAATTAACTGGAACATAATTTCTCCCAAACATCTGTTCTTAAATGGGAGAAGGTAATGAATGAAGTAGGATTTAAAATCCTACTCAATTTAATAGTTGTTATATAATCCCTGTCTTTCTGGTGAGAAAGTTCTTGGTCCACATGGAAGTATACTTCTGAATAATGTCCAATAGCATTTAACTGCTTTTTATTTACTAGGTTTCCACTCTAAATATTTCTGACACAACCCTACTTACCTCTCCTCAGTGCAATGTATCTATGAAATCCTAAATGATTTAAATATAAATATTCTTATAGGTGTTTTTTTTTACTAAATTATTTTGAATTTATCTTCTGTAACTTGTCTTTTTACTTTCATTGATTTTAGAGAGAGAGAAAGAAGAGATATAAACATCAATGAGAGAGAAACATTGATAGGCTGCCTCCTGTACAACCCCTAATGGGGATTGAGCCCATAACCTGGGCACGTGCCCTGACCGGGAATTGATCTGATGACCTCTTGGTTCATGGTTCATGGGTCAATGGCTGGGCTGTATTTTTACTTTGAGAGTGTCAAATAGGAGGCCTCCTCTCTACCTATCTCACACAAGTGGGTCAGTTAGGCAAGATCAACCCAAGGTGGTCTAAATCAATTATCAGGTGTTGCATAGAGAAGGTATGCATAGCTTCTAAAATTCATCACTTATGCCCCACAAGAGGAATTTAATGGAGTGCTTATTGATGTCAGTTTATTACTTAATAACAATGTTTTTTTAAGGAAAGAACAGCTCATTCACTCACAATAGAACATCGATATAACCTCACCAGTGAAGATAGAAGGATAGAAGATCAGGTCATAATTATAGAACATATGGTAATGTCATAGGCAGTAGTAGTTTTTTGACCCCCAAACAAAATTTTTCTTGTTTTCTCACTTACAGAAGGAAATAAGTGATCCATAACTAAAGCATACAGATGGGAATCTGAAGCTTTGGAGACAGCCCTGTGACAATACATGTAAGATCATTATTCAAATGGCTCCATAGATTATTCATGCCCTAACTATAGATGGACAGCAGACTACAGTTAAATTTATTGAAAGGTTCCAGTTTCAACTTTTCAAAATGTTCGATATCATACCACCAATGAATGACACAGGTGGTTTGGGGGGCTTAAGATTATAATTCATTATTATCAAGATAGCAATATTCAGATGGTTAGTCATCAAATATTCAGGATTTAGTATTGTTTTGAATAAGCTCCAAAATTTTGAGAAACTTTTTTAAAAAGAGAGCTTTCAGCCCAGCCAGCATGGCTCAGTGATTGAGAATCAACCTATGAACCAGGAGGTCCTGGTTTGATTCCAGGTCAGGGCGTATAACCAGGTTGTGTGCTCGATCCCCAGTAGGGTGCATGCAGGAGGCAGCTGATCAATGAGTCTCTTTCATCATTGATGTTTCTATATCTCTCTCCTTCTCCCTTCCTCTCTGAAATCAATAAAAATATTTTTAAAAATAAAACAGAGCTTTCAGAAATTGTCACACAATAGAAATGATCAAACAATGTCAGGTACCACCCTCAAGCCCTTGTACTGGAAGCTTCAGTCACCCACACCAAAATTAATTGGAACAAGATACTCAGCTATGGGACTGGCAAAGAAATATAAAATGCCTAAATATGTAAGACTCTTCACTGTGCGAAAAAAATAAAGGAGTCGAAATCTTCATGAAAAAAAAAAATAGGTGGTTTACAATCAATAATGATATTTTCTAGAACGTTTAGTATTAACAGGTTTTTTTAGCCTCGTGGCTAAAAATCAATAACATAGTCCTAATTTTTGTAATCCCTTCTTTGTAATTTTCTTTTGCATCATATCTATTTGTACACTGATTTCTTTTTGTTCTGTTACATTCTATTCTGGAATAGAAAATATTGTCCTTAGACTGGTTGGAAAATTTCCTAGTCATGAAAGCCCGGATAAAAATATGGATGGGTAATGTTTACAGTGCTTTCTTATCCTTATGTAAATGTACTTCAGATACACCAATGCTTTTTGGAAATTCACCAATAGCTAAAAGAAATACACTACAAAATACAGCTAAATGCAAGACCCATCCATCCTTCCCCACCAACTGCTTTGTACCCAACATGTGGCTTCCTACACTTGTAGTTTTCAGAATATTTGGATTGAGGGCATCATCAGGTCCACGTTGATAGGCAAAGGAGTTTTCTGGAAAACTATAACTATTTTCCCTAGGGATGTCATTTTAAGTCTAAATATTTTAACTATATTTCCTTCACATGTGTTTACTTTCCCCTTTATTTTCTCTTTCCCACCTAATATCCTGATGGCTATAGTTGGCATCTAAAGATGTATATACACATATTTCAAAAATTGCTGACAACATAGATGTTGAAGAAATCAATAATTATTTTGTGTTGCCTACTCTGTGTTTGGGTTAAACAACTATACAAATCACAAATAAAACCTAAAACATACCAAAGTAGGATAAATTACTTTCTAGAAGTATTTCTACTGTGACCTTTCTTTAGAGGCACACCAGTGATTTTGTCCTACATTGTATGTAAGACTTGTTCCAAATAACCTTTCTTTAGTCCCATCAGCCAACATCTCAAGTGTAAGTGTGATACAGCAGCTCCTCCAGGTATATCAGCAGGTCTGTATGTGCACACAGGTGGCATGGATTGAAGGTGATGGTTAATGGTAAATTCATTTATACTGTTTGAAATTCTATAACCAGGAGTTAAACAAATGTCAGTTTTAAAAAAATCAAACAAACAACAACAAAACAAGTGATGTTTCCTACCTATTTCCAAAAATATACTCATAGGAAGGTATTTGTGCTTAAAGCCATGTTGTTTTTGCTTAGTTATGTAGTCAAACAAGTGTATTTCCAAGTGACATGTTATTTGTGTAAGCAATTTTTAAAAATAAAATATATTTGATATTTTAAAAAAGTGATATGTCAAAGTAAAATCTGTTTCTTTGTAAAATTGTTTCATATAACTTACCCAACTCAATTACCCTGTGAATCATTGAACAGCCAGGATCAATTTCAGAAAACCTTGTCAGTCTTGTCCGTTGTTTGGTGGCAGATGGTGGGAAGAGAGCAAACAAGCTCCTGAAATACTCTTGCCAAGCCAAGACCAAAAACTCTCTCGGGTGGGAGGAATGTTAAGAGAAGAATTTAAAACCATAGCTACACTTTTTTCTATATCAAGTTGATATGAACCCTTTATTTGCTAAACACCTACTCTGTACCGGGCATTCTATTGAATACTTTACATATCTATTAATATAATGTAATATAATGTCATATAACAATCTTCACAATACTGAATTTTGGCTTATTATCTCTATTTTGCAGATAGAGAAAAAGAGGTGAAGTGAGTAGATAGTGGAGGAGTCAGCAGGTAAACTGATTATCGGATAACCTGGAGTACATCTGCTATGCTCCTCCTCTACATAGCATGACCCTGTGTTTGTACAGCACAGTGACAGTCACTGTTTAAAGGTTGTGGACTCACCTAACACAAAAATCAGGAGATATATCAAGAGGACTGACTTCTTACTTTTGGTCCCATTCACTTCAGAATCATGGTTGACCAGAGTAGACCCTCCCACTCACCTGTGAACTTAAAGTCTGGCCTTTAAGCCACATGGCCAGCATGACAAGGAGAAACAGGAGCGCAGCACATGTCTCCCATTAGGAACTCTTCTTGATGTATGTGACTAACTGTCCTCTTTTATACATTTGAAAAGGCGATCATGCTTCTACTTTGTGTTGGATATGCCGATGAATACAACTACAAGAGTAGATCCATGGCAGGAAGTCTTTTTTTCCCCTAAGAAAAAAATAAAGGGCTCTGCTTATAGACTATAAGGACACAATAATGGTCTAATATCAGAAAAAGATAAATCAAATGTTTATTTTTTTAAAATTAGCATTCAAAAGAAAATGTGAAGCTAAGGATATTTTTGTCTAGTTCAAAGAATATCCCTAACTGGTAGAAGGTGAAGCATGACAAAGGATCCTGGACTGTGGGGATGCATCTTATCTGGTTGGAAAGACTTGTCCCCTCTGAGTCACTCCCACGGGAACTTGGAATTTATTCCTTGTGGTTGTGAGCACTTATAAGTAGTGCTTACATATCCCTCACTGTTTGTGTAAATAGTACTGTCACACTAACATAAAAAAAGAGGTTATATTTCCCGGTCATTTGGCAATCACATCAAAGACAGAGATAACATGTTGAGCAGCTGTGTAGTTAAGCTGAAATCACTACAGAGAAGAGAAGCAGGAATTCTTTCCACAGTCATAGGAATGTTTTCTTTCCATAGTGTCCCCTCAGGTCCCACACACAAATATAGTCGCTTGTGCCCAAGCTGTTCAGACGCCTTTTCATACCTGCTTAGTTGTACCCTTACAAATTTAAGGCCAAAATAACATTGTGAACATACTAAATGCCACTGAATTGTGTACTATTCGATGTTATGCGAATTTCACTTCAATGTTTCTTTTTTCTTTTTTCCTTTCAATAACAAAGATATTTTTTTTTACTTTCAATAACAAAGATAAATTTTTATTTATTTATTTATTTATTTTTTATTTTTTATTGCTTACAGTATTACAAAGGGTATTACATATGTGTCCCTTTTTTTCCCCTGCCCTTGACAGTCCCCTGGCCTCCCCTACTTCACTTCAAGTTTTAAGAAAGTTTTCACAGACCAGTGATATGTCTTTCTAAATATGTAAATGTCTTTCTCAAAAAATCAAAACTAGCCCAAATTTAAATAAATAAATGTAGATAGGTAAACAAATATTTGAAAGAGAAAGTTGTGAAAAATGGAAAAATGAGAGAAAAGGAGGGGATACTAAAATGTAAATAAGAATAATGAGAGAAGATATTGATAAGCTAATATGGAACAAAGTAAAAAAGAGAAAATGGATGGTAAGAAAGAAAATCAGAGAGGAAGTCAAAGAAAAAGAAGAGCACAATGAAGAAACCAAGGCAATAAAAATGAAACCATATGAGGAAGAAATGGAAAGTATGAAAATGAAAGAAAATAAAGTAGAAATTAACATGTATAAATGCCATTTTCTTGACATTTAATAAATTTACACATTGCTAGCTATATGTATGCCAGAGCTTCCAATATTTTATTTATCCTGGTATTCTGTCCCGGTGTGTGGTGTTCAGTCATTTCTTACAGTGATATTTTTATAGAATTTGGTACTCTAATGGTGGAAACCTTGATCAAAATATACTTACCAGAGAGATCAATGGATCCTCAGAAAATCTGAAAAGTGAGATCTTTCAAGACAACAGCCCCACACATATGCACATATGCACATACAAAAATCTTCAGGACATTTTTTTTTTTCAGTTACATTACTGAAAAACCCCAAATTCCCCACCAAGAGCTAGAAGACTCAAAAACACTTCATTAACACATGTGTAGTTGGCATTACTGTATATTTCCACACAAGCTTAATTTCTGCTCTTTGGCCCCTTTATTATAATCTGCTTTGTAAAGAGGAGCAGTACTTCACCAGAGTCGTCTCTGCATTGAAAAGCACGGTGGAGATGTTCACAAACCCACATTCCTTTACTCAGAGCTTTCAGAATCATTTTAAGAGGAGATAGATGTGGGATGAAGAAGAGAAAACTAAGTAAAATTATAGAGAGCAGGAAGAAATGGGGGGATGGCACAGATTTGAGCTGGAGGAAAAGCAAGGGCTTCTGGGTCCATCTGCCTCCTGTGGGCAGAGTCTCCCCTCCTCCTTGCTCAGCACCTTTCCAGCCCTTTGCCATTATCGGGCTGTTTTCTTTGCCCCAAAGTACTTAAAGGATGAGCATCAAGCTAGAACCAGTCTCACAATTTTTTAAATCAAGTAGAATACCTGCATTTATCATTACCAACAACAGATTTCTTTCTTTGGATTGTTTTCATGCAACTCAAACATTTTATTTTCATTTTGAAAGACCCTTTCCATGGACTGATGCTTTATGAAAAAGCATATATTCTAAAATCTTACCACATCAGTTTTCACATTTGTAAAATGAAGATAATGGCATAGCATAGCTGGCATGGTTCAGTGGTTTAGCGTCAACCTGTGAACCAGGAGGTGACGGTTGGATTCCTGGTCAGGGCACATGCCTGGGTTGCGGGCTCTATCCTCAGTGTGAGGTGTTCAGAAAGCAGCTGATCAATGATTCTCTCTCATCACTGATGTTTCTCTCTCTCTCTCTCTCTTCTATTCTGAAATCAATAAAAATACTTTTAAAAAAGATAATGGCATGAATAATCTCTCCCCCAGAGGAATATACACATAGTTACCTACAACAGTAAAAATAACCAAACTGATTTATTATTATGCAAATGGAAATAAACTTGAAAATATAAGACTATTTTCAAAACATGCACCAGCTAACTGACCTCAGCACACAAGTGTGTACACTGGGACCTAGAGAAGCCAAATTATATTTCTGCCCAGTCCCAGATGTGCAATTGTGGAAAGCACTTCATACATGGTGTTACTTTAAAAACTTGTTCTCCAAGCAGAAATTCGGTATGGAGAGAAAAGAGCAAGTCTCTGGGGGAGGGCTCATCTTTCTACTCCATCAGCAAAGAAAAGGCCCATCAGCACAGACCTGGCGCCTGACCAGTTTCCAGGAGACAGTGAAAAGCAGAGTTCATGACTGCAAATCTGGCACTGACTCTGCAGCATTCTCAGGCTCATCCACATGGGGAATCCCTAAAACAGTGGCACGGTGCTGGCGTCATAATTTGGATCGCCAGAGCATTTTTCTTAGGACAAACTGTTACTAGAGGACAATTACCTCACACCATCACACTCTTAGGCTCGAAGAATACAGGAGAAGGCATGGATTACAGGACCTGGTTTTGTATTCATGTTCCCAAGTAAGTGTTGAAGAAAGGCTGAAAAATGTCAGACTCACCTTCGGAGAGTGGAGGAGGCTATCCTGTGCAAGGCGGGGAAAGCTTGTCATTTTAAAGCAAGTGCAGTTGGATAAGGTAGAACTTTCTCTAACTTTAGTGATGACATCTCAAGGGGCCAATTACGTTTTGTTTATTAGATTTCTTTTACTTTCCCTCCCCTTATCTGGTCATTTCTACACCTAATACCTTAACCTATATTTCAACTTTGCCAATGAAGGTTTTGCTTCCTTGTCCCTAGAGCATGGGAAGGAGCTCACCAAACGTTAATTTCTCAAGAGGGGTTTGTCTGAGCCTTCAGCGACATTGCCTTTAAATGGTGGGAATTTTATCCACTTTATGAGCATGAAGATATGATTCCACCTCAACTTCCTCATTCCAATTCACCCATCTCCGCATTCCTTTCAGCAATAGCTCTGGGGCCAGACCATCACTGGGATGCTCTGTGGAACACTGTCTAGTCTGAGTGTGGGCAGGGAGGCCTTTTTATGCCAATCCCTAGACAGATGCTGCTTACTATTGGGGTGGTCTCCACCTTTGGAATTCAACCATCACATCCTGTAACCTTTTAGAACTTTGCCTTTCCTTTCATGTTAAGAAAGACAACCTTCCTATAAACCCTGGTTTGTACTTAGAGACGTTCCGGGTTCAGAATTGCTAAGAAAAGTGCAATCACCCTGTGTAAACAAACACCACTGAGGATGTTGAGCACTGTACAGTGAAACATCCAGAGGCCCAGTGTGTGCCTCTCTCCCCTTCCTCAAGAGTGAGAGTGAAGACTTCCACTCGTGTGCCTTGTCCAGGTGACAGCGACCAGGCTGCTCTCTGCCCAGCCACCTGGCACTGCCCCAGGAAAGGACTTGTGGTTTCCTCTCCCAACTTATTCTGGGAGCTGGTGGCAACAGCATTATCTCCCAGCCAACTTTCTAAGCACAATAAACAATCTGCCTGCTGAGGACTACCCATGTGAGTGCTGCAGTTAGAAGGGGAAGTTTAACCGAGTCCAAGTTAGCTTTGGATCTTCAAAAAGACAAAAGAAACCAAAACAAAGCTGCTTTTCTAGTTTCCAAATGTTGCTGGCATTTCTCATAAAATATTGTTTTGGGTCTTTTTTTTTTTACAAATATCAATTACAGTTGACATTCAATATTATTTTATATTAGTTTCAGGTATACAGCATGGTTGTTAGATATTTATATAATTTGCAAAGTGATCCTCCCTATAAGTCCAGTACCCACTTGGCACCATACATAGCTATTGTAATAATATTGATAATATTCCCTATGTTGTACTTTACATCTTCATGACTATTCTGTGACTACCAATTTGTACTTATTTTTTACTTATTGTGCTCTTCACTTTGTGGATTTACTATATCATTTTTTATCCCTTTACCATTATTTGGTATGTTTTTAGAATGGAAGGCAACAGACATAAACTCATTTACAAAATATATTTCCTCACCTTTAAATATTATAAACTAGAGGCCCGGTGCACAAAAATTTGTGCACTCGGGGGGGAAGGGGGGGTCCCTCAGCCTGGCCTGTGCCCTCTCGCAGTCCGGGACCCCTCGGGAGATAACGCCCTGCTGGCTTAGGCCTGCTCCCGGGTGGCAGAGGGCAGGCCCAATCCCTAGGTGCAGCCCCTTGTCAGGCTCAGAGCAGGGCTGATTGGGGAGTTGGGGCGCCGCCCCCTGTCATGCACAGAGCAGGGCGGATCAGGAGGTTGTGATGCCATCCTCAATCACGCTCAGGGTAGGGCCGATTGGGGGGTTGGGGCACCACCCCCTGTCACACTCAAGGCAGGGTCAATGGGGAAGTTGCAGTGCCACCCCCTGTCATGCACAGAGCAGGGCCCATCAGGGGGGTTGGGGCTCCATACCCTGTCATGCACAGAGCAGGGTTGATCAGGGGGTTGGGGAGCTCCCCCTTGTCACGCACAGAGCAGGGCCCATCAGGGGGGTTGGGGAGCTCCCCCCTGTCACGCACAGAGTAGGGCCCATCAGGGGTTTGA
Source organism: Myotis myotis (assembly GCF_014108235.1). NCBI lineage: Eukaryota > Metazoa > Chordata > Mammalia > Chiroptera > Vespertilionidae > Myotis > Myotis myotis. Next base: position 51,015,081 of record NW_023416315.1, read on the forward strand.
GGAGTTCCCCCCTGTCACTCACAGAGTAGGGCCAATAGGGGAGTTGGGGCACTGCGCCCTGTCACACACAGAGCAGGATGGATCAGGGGGTTGGGGCACCGCCACTGTCACACTCAGGGCAGGGCTGATGGGAAGGTTATGGCTCTACCCCATCACACACAGAGCAGGGCCTGTGGCGGGGGGGTGGGGGGGCGGTTGGGGCGCTGCCCTCTATCACCCACAGAGCAGGGCCGATCAGGATGTTGGGGTGCCGCCACTCTCACACTCAGGGCAGGGCCGATGGGGAGGTTATGGCTCTACCCTGTCACACACAGAGCAGGGCCCGTGGGGCGCGGGGGGGGGGGGGGAGGTTGGGGGGCCGCACCCTGTCACACACAGAGCAGGGCCGATCAGGGGGTTGGGGTGCCGCACCCTGTCACACACAGAGCTGCAGGGCGATCAGGGGGTTTGGGCGCTGCCCCCTGTCACGCTGATCCCGGTGCTGGGAGGCCTCACGGCTCTGCTGATCCTGGTGCTGGGAGGCATATTACCCTTTTACTATATAGGATAGAGGCCTGGTGCATGGGTGGGGCTGGCTGGTTTTCCCTGAAGGTTGTCCTGGATCAGGGTGGGCGTCCCCACTGGGGTGCCTGGCCAGTCTGGGTGAGGGGCTGAGGGCTGTTTTCAGGCTGGCGGGTGACTGAAGCTCCCAACTGCTTTTTCTTCTGGGCCAGCTTTAGCTCTGGCTCCAGCTCTGAGGCCTCTGCTGCTGAAAGCAGGTATCTGGTTTGTTTGGGTTCTATAATCGAAACAATGTATAACTCCAGCTCTGAGATCCTGGGGGGCTGAAAGCAGGTTTCTGGGGTTTTGTTTAGCTTCTATATTTGTAACTATGTTTCAAACTGCAAGCTCAGAGGCCGGCAAGGCAGGCGGGGAACGTTGGAGTCCCCCATCACTGAAGCAAGCAAGCCCCATGTTAGCTTGAAGCTGCCTGGCTGCTGGCCGCCATCTTGGCTGGCAGTTAATTTGCATATCGCCCTGATTAGCCAATGGGAAGGGTAGCGGTCGTACGCTAATTACCATGTTTTCTCTTTTATTAGCTAGGATTCATTTTTATGACATACAATAGAAAAGATGACATTTCTTTTTCCTGTTAGTGTAGCCATTTGTACTAACATCATTTATTTAGTAGACTCTATTTTCCTAAATTTATTTGAAATTATATACTAAATCCCATTTACAAAAGCTTCTTTGGGCTTATATTTTGATTCATGGATGCATGTCTTTTTCTATACCAATACCACAGTTTTAATAGTAGTTACTTTATAATATATTTTGCTATATACTAAGGCAGGCACACCCTCACTTTATTACACTTTGTTCTCAAAAACTTAACTTAATGAAGGTAAAATACCCTAAATCCACAGCAAACATAATACTTAATGGAGAATCTATAGATGCTTTGCTTTGGATCAGGAACAAGAAGGGATATCTGCTATCATAGCTACTGTGTGATATGACATTAGCAGTCCTGGCCTAAGAATAAAAAAATAGATTAAGATGTACCAAGTTTATAAGAAGAACTATCACTATGTACAGATGATAAGATTATATATGTAGGGGAAAATATTCAACAATCTATTAGATTTAATATGTAAGAACTAGATAAAAAAACCACCTTATAGAAATCAAGAGCATTTATGTACATCAGAAATAACCAACTAAAAAAATAAATGCCAGTTATAAATGCAGCATAAATTATAAAGCATTTAGGGATCCCTTAACAGAGAGTATACTAGTATATGACTTCCATTGAGTACTCTGCCAAAACGTTGTCTTCCCAGTATTCTTTACCTACATTTTCTATTTTACTTTTCTCTATAGCAATTAAAACCACATAACATACTACATATACTACTTATTTATTATATTTATTGTCTATTTCCTTTAACTAGAATGTAATCTCCATGAAAGCAGAGATTGTTCTTTGCTTTTCACTGTTGTATCCACAACACCTAGAAGAGTGTCTAGCACATAATAGGTATTTAACAAATATTTGTTCAACACAGATGGAGAAAATATTAACACTCACAAGAAGAATGACATGATTTGAGTTATGTTTTAAAGGGATTGCTCTGAGGGCTGGGATGCAAGAGTAGAAGCAGAGAAATTTGTTGCAGACCTTTGTAGGACCCAAGTGGAAGAGATGGGGGCTCGCACTAGCATGTAAGAGTGGGCGGATGAGAACTGAGCATATTCTGTTTAGATCTAGAAAGCAGCAAACAATAGGATATTCTTGTAGATTTGAATCATTTGTTGAGAGAAAGAGTAGTAAATGGCCTGATCACAGTGGTGATGCAGTCATCATGAACTGAGGTGGGGAGGCATGGGTAGAACAATGTGGGGTGAAGGGAGACAAGAATCAGGAGTGCAGCATAAGTAATTCATATCAATTACTTATCAAGTAATAAAAATAAAACAATTTTATATCTTTTAGGCTAGAAAAAAAATTCAAAGTGTGCAGGCTCTGTATAGATAAGAACTCTCATGCACTAAAGGGGTATAGAGTTATAAAGCTACTAGTGGCCCAGTGCATGAAATTCGTGCACTCGGGGGGGGGGGGTGTCCCCCAGCCTGGCCTGTGCCCTGTCATAGTGTGGGAACACCACGATCCATTGTCGCAAAGAGGTAGGCCCAGTCCACCCATCCGGGGCTCCTCAGTGGATTTCCCCAAAGAGGTAGGCTGGAGCCGGGGAAGGCCTGTGGACCCCCGGGCTGGGCCGTGGCAGAGGCCTGCGGACCTCTGCGCACCTGTGGACCCCTGACTGGTGCCGCAGAGGAGGGGCCTCTCTGCCACAGACCTGCCCCTGGCTGGGGCAGCAATGCTGCAAATCCCTGCCCACCTGCTCCTGCTGCGCATGCAGCCTGCTGATTGGTCGTTACTGTGATGGGGTCCCAGCCAATTTGCATATTACCCTATTATTAGTACAGATTCTGGAGAGAATATTCTATGACCTAGCAACTTGACTGCTGTGTGTATTCCCTAAATAAATTCTCACATGGGTACTTAAGTGTGCCTATATTATGATGTTCAATATGGGGCTATATGTGATTGTGTGTGGGGGCGGGCGGGGGGAGGGTAGTTGGGTTCCATAACAAAGAGTGATAGCTAAAATATTGTGAGCACCATGGATTACTATGAAGAGAAGTAATAAATGAGCAATATGTATGGGTCTTAAATATATATGTAGATCTTTAAAGTATAGTGTTATGTAGTATAGACAAAGGATGAGTAGTTAACAATATAATGCACTTTTAAAAAATACATAAACTTCAGAGGGAAGGCAGGAGAGGGCCAAGAGGGGCTAAGAGATCAACCAAAGGACTTGTATGCATGCATATAAGCATAACCAATGGACACAGACACTAGGGGGGTGAGGGCATGTGCTGGGGGTTGGGGTGGCAGGGCAGAGGTCAATGGGGGGAAAAGGAGACATATGTAATACTATATGTAATACTTTAAACAATGAAGAATTTTTAGAAAATACATAAATGCACCTCAATCCAATTATATGTATCAAACACATTAGAAATTAGAAATAAAAGTAGAGATGAAATTTAAAAATAATTAATTTTTAAAAATTAATAAAAGGCCTTGTGTAATTTATTAATGTCCCATGTACTGGGGAGTATTATTAATCAATTAATTCCACTCTGCACCTGAGAGTTTTAAAGTCTTACTTATTAACTAGAGACCCAGTGCATGAAAATTCCCTCAGCGTGGCCTTACCCTCTCACTGTCCAGGAGCCCTTAGGGGCAGGAGGTGACCTGGCGATTAGGGGAAGGCGATGCCCATCACACCACTGCTGCTGCCACTGCCAGCAGTGCAAGCCTCAGCCGGCCCTGGTTACTTGAGCCTCAGGCAGCCCTAGGCGGCTGGGTAGCCACCATCCGAGGACTGCCTGCGCCTTGGGGCCTTGCCGCGTGCCTGCCACCCCTGCGGGGCCAAGGGGACTCAGCGCCACCATCTTGAGGCTGTGGGTGCCGCCATCTTTGAGGGTGGGACAGTCAATTAGCATATTCCCTCCTTATTGGCTGTGGCGCTGCCATCTTTGTGACAGCATGAGGGCCAATTAGTATATTCCCTCTTTATTAGATAGGATCTTATAAATTACAACACATATGGTCTTTATATACTTCAGAAAAGGCAACTCCTAAAATAGTAAAGAAAGTTTCAATCAATAAACTATTCAATCAGCAGGAATTATTAGTATTGTTAAGGCACCACAAATACAAATATGTTTAAATGAATAGTCCTTGCTCTCAAGAAGCTTATAGTCTAGCTGGTGAATACAAGACTGCCTTTCTTTTCTTTTTCCTTAATCCTCACTGGAGGATATTTTTCCATTGATTTTTAGAAAGAGTGGAAGAGAGAGGGAAAGACAGAGAGAAATATCAATGTGAGAGAAACACATCTATTGGTTGCCTTCTGCACGAGCCCTGACCAGGGCCCAGGCCAGGGAGTAGCTTGTAACTGATGTATGAGACCTTGACTAGAATCATACTCGGGATTCTTCAGTCTGCAGGCTGACACTCTATCCATTGAGCCAAACCAGTGAAGGCAAGACTCCGTTTTCAAGGCAGCAACTTGGATTTTCTTCTTTAAAAAAGTGGGAGATCAAAAAGCCTTTGCTGTTGAGATTTTATTCAGAAATTTTAGCACGATTTATGATGCTAATTGATAGGATTCAAAATTTCCAGTGAAAGTCAGTATTTATGATTAAGCTATTAGTATTTATTAGTAAATTAATACATTGCATAAGTCTCAGATTTCATACACAAGAAACTTTTGTCTATAATATTTTCTCCATGAATATGATGACTTGTGTAAAAATAAACTTGCCTTTTATAGAGATTGATCTGTTTTCTTCTGACTCTTGCCAGGTAACCATTATGCCACAAATGCAGTAAGAGAGGGGATGGGAACAGATGAAGAAGCATCCTACTGCTGGATCACATCGTGCCTTGCATGTGTGGAGTCTGGATTTTACTGTAAACAGTATAAAGATGTGCCCTGATTTATTTCCTAAGGTAAAGATGCCTTCTGCAGGTCAAATGGTCCAGGTCACTCAAATAAATTGTATGGCAATAAGGAGTTAGAGGGGACTGATAGATGAGAGAGACTTCATAGACATATCAAATTGAATGAGACTGAACTACAATGAGTAGGGATGTTTGTTTGGGTAATAAAGCCATAAAGAAGTACAAGTAAGTGATTGCTACAAAGGTCAAGATAGTATTTGGGGGGAAAAGGAGTTGTGGTTAGGACAAGCACATGAGGGGCTTCTGTAGTAGCTGCCAGATCTGCTTTTTTACTTGAGTGTTTGTTACAAGGGGTATTGTATTATAATAATTCACTAAGTTACACATTTGTTTAGTGTGGTTTTCTGCTTCTGTGTTTTACTTCACAACATAAAGTCAAAAATAAATAATAATTTTAAAAATTAAAGCTGCTGTGTAAAGAATAAAATGTAGAAAGCAGACTGATCATATATTTTGTTAATAAAGCTCATGGAATCTATTGATGGATTATATATAAGAGAAAGAAATTATTGCCCTAGTCAGCTTGGCTCAGTGGATAGTGCATCAGACTGCAAACTGAAGGGTCCCTGGTTTGATTTCAGTCAAGGGCATGTATCTTGGTTGCAGACTCCTCCCCGACCTGGGCCCTTGGTCGGGGCTCACACAGGAGGCAACCAATCCATGTGTTTCTCTCACATTGATATTTTTCTCTGTCTTTCCCTCTCTCTTCCATTCTCCCTCAAAATCAATGGAAAAAAATATCCTCAGGTGAGGATTAAAAATAAATAAATTATTTTGAGTGTCTGATGGTTAATTTTACTAATACAGTCAAGGTATATTGGGACAAAAGGAAAGGAGTACCCTGGGCTAGAAGAAGCAAGAGCAATAGTTCTATTTTAATTATGTTAAGAATGAGGTTCCTATGTGATAAGTGAAGGGGTTAAGTAAGCCAGTAGACATATGCGTTTGGAGCACATGAGAAACCTCTTGTTTGAATTGGAGATAAGAAAAATAAGAACTTTAGCTTTGACAGATAAACAGATTAGATAGATGGATGGATGGATAAATACATAGATAGATAGAGGCCATGGTTCTCTGTAAAATCACAGACATGGGATAGTGATCTACTACAGGCAAAGCAATAGGGAAAAAGTTCATTTTGAATAACTGTATATAGAAAGAAAGTTGCATAATGCTTAGTCCTGTAGTTGTGTCCTAAAAATATTCTTAAAAATAGTTGAATATCTACTCTATGCTATCACTCTACTAGGTATTTTATATTGATTACTCATAATCTTCAGGATAATAACACTTCCTGGTTATTCTTTTTATAGTTGAGGAAACTGGAGGTCAGAGGTATTAAATACATTTTCAAAGCCATATTGCTGGTGAGCGTTGGGTCAAGATGTGAAGTATGGTTGTACTCAGCCTGAAACTTTTCATTGTCCACATGGTACTTCCTGAGGGAATATGCAGAAGGACTATGAAAGGGATGGGGAAATATGAATTCTAGGATAGATTACCCAGCAGACCTCTGTTTAATAACTGAACGCATTTTTTTTTTACCACATGTATAACAGGGCAATGATACATAGTGAAAATGTGGACTGGTGTGGAAAGTCAGTCTGAAAAGGATGTGCTCACTAATTACCTTTCAGCAAATCTGAGGAGAAAGGACATGTCAATCATTTCCTCTCTGAAATGTTCTCTGGGCTGTTGGAGGGAAGTAGGACTCCTTTGAAATTTCACCTTTTTTCATTAAGTTTTCTCACCACTCTTCTTAGGGCACTCATCACCTCCTTGTTCCTCAAACTATAGATTACAGGATTCAGCATTGGAGTCACCACAGCAAAGAAGAGGGTGGTCATCTTCTGTTCTGCTGAGGAGTCAACCTCAGGTCTCATGTATGTGAAGATGGCCGTTCCGAAGCACATGGACACCACAGTGAGGTGGGAAGCACAGGTCCCAAAGGCTTTGCTACGTCCCTGAGCAGAGCGAATACGCAGAATGGCAGCAACTATATGACCATAGGAGAAGAGGACCAGGGAACAGGGAAGCATGATCACCAGAAATCCTGAGATGGCCACCATGACCTTGTTGAAGGAGATGTCCACGCAGGCTAGCCGCAGCACAGCCAGGGTCTCACAGGCAAAATGGTTAATAATGTTGTGACACAGGGGAAGCCGAAAGGTGATGATTGTTTCCATCAGTGAATTCATGAAACCAGCCACCAAGCAGCCGGCAGCCAGCCCCAGGCACAGCCCCCCATGCATGATGACTGTGTAGTGCAGAGGGTGGCACACCGCCACATAGCGGTCATAGGCCATGGCTCCCAGCAGGAAGAACTCAGACCCGCCCAATGCCAGGGACACATAGAGCTGGAGCACACAGCTTTGGAATGGGATGGTCTTCCAGGCTGACAGGAAGTGAACAAGCATCTGTGGGACAGTGCTGTTGGTGTAACAGATGTCCACAAATGACAGGACACTGAGGAAAAAGTACATGGGTGTATTTAGTCTGCTGTCCAGTCTGATAAGGAGGAGGATGAGAAAGTTCCCCAGCATGGTCACCAGATACATGGCCAGGAAAAGGAAGAAGAGGGAGACCTGAGTTTCCCAGCAGCTGGACAGGCCCAGGAGAATGAACTCACTCGCCCAAGTCTGGTTTTCCCTGCCCATGAGCCTCTGAAGACAAAACCCCAGTTATAAATCAATAAATACCAGATACTTAAGGTGGCAGAGAGCCTGATAGGGCATGTAGACCAAATAGCCATCTAAAACTAAATGGCGTGGTTTCCCTAATTGTTTCCTTCAGGGTTTGGGACCATAGTAAAACACATTAACATGACTCAGGTTCAAGGAGAAAATAAAATTCTTCTTTTCTCCTTCCTTAAGTAGGAAAGGTTTTATTAGAATGCTTAGACATTTAAGTTAAAAAATTAACTGTAAAACACACTTTCTTCTTCAGAGCCAATCCTTAACCCTGAAGTTTGTTTACTTCTCCTTTGGAAACCCGTTTTCACCTCTTTACTCTCTCAAAATCCATATTAAATGGAACCTAACAGGCAGAAACAGGTTTTTTTAAATGACATTTTTACACCTGGATTCTCTATGATAATAAAACACTCAATTTTCACCTTTTGAAATAAGAAATGTGGGGTTATAAGTTAGAATGTGGCAAATATACAATAGGCTTTTAAATAGCAAAAAAAAAAAAAAATGGTCAAAATTACATTTCAGAGACAGTGACATAAAGAATGAAGACCTGGCCATTGGGCTTAGTTTTGAAAAATCTTCACCTACTTGTCTTTTTATCTGGATGAGAGGCTAAGAGGACTGCCATACATCCACCATACATATGTTTCTTGACAGGCATGACTGTCAAGAAATAAATCAAAGTCAGGGAGGCATTAACTACCTTCCCTAAGAATAAGAAGAACTCAAATACTTGCCATACATATTAGCCTATTAACGAAGAGGTAATGGAAAGCTGGCTGTGCATTCCCACTGATTCTATTTGTACGTATCCTGGACAGTGATCATGATGGATTGGAGACTATAATGTGATGGAAAATAATTAATTGGAATTAACTCAGTACAATGACTGTTGATTAACTCTTTCCTTTCCTTTTATCCCCATCTGAAATACTCGACTATCCTGTGCCTCCCTCCACCCCCCAAGAAACTGTCTTCTCTCATCCTCGCACTCTATTCCCTCTATCATGATTCGCAAGACAAAAGGCAATAGGCTAGTCTGCTCAATACCATCCTTAAACTTTCTAATCCTGCTGGCATATTGGTATTTCAGAAAGCTCGAGCACTCTAGTATTCTCTCTGGAGCTCTAGTATTATCTCTAGTAATCCTGTTTGCACCTTATTCAAGTCACAAGTGATTTCCAAAAACCTCATGGACTCAACAAAGCCCACTCTCAGTTTTCCACACATTGTCCCTCTAATTAGTCTGCCATTTAAGTAGAGAAAGTGAAACCCTTACACAGCAGTGCCAAGGAGATATTATTTGCTTACTGTAATCAGATAGTACCAATGAATATGTTATGGGAATCAGACTTTGTGTTGAGGGTATTCATGACAGTAAGAGCCACTAACTGTGGATAAGGAAGCTGCCAGAGGTGCTTGGATTAGCCAGAAGAAAGGGATCCATGGGCATCTGCATATGACAATCCTTCCTTTACCTATGAATAAATTAAGCTTGATAAACAATTCTCACTTCAAGAGATAACTTATGTGGACACAAGGAGAGGCAGTAAAAATACAGAATGTTCTTTAATTCTTTAAAACTTACTCTAGAACTTCAAATGGTTAACAAGTCACCTTGCAATATCTCTATCAAAGAAATAGGAAACCTACCTTTTTGTCCCTAATAAAAAAGAAAACTTGAAATACAAAAATATCACTGTTAAGGGTCTCAGGTATAAGAGAAAGACAAGTGATTTCACAGGGGAAAAATTTGTGCCTAGGACGCATCAATGGAGCTTGACCACCTATGCATGATCTTTTATGAGCTAAGCTAAGGAAGGAGAATGGGGTAGTCTCCAATTCTGCTACAATACTGAAACAATTTATGTAAAGGAATTTCACCAGCAGAAGGCAAAAAGAAAAATAATAGTGCAGGAGGTAACTTATGACTGGTGATTATTTAATGTTTTCTCGGGTGCCAAATAAGATTTTGTTACAAACAAAAAACCTGACTAATGTAAATCTCTTGGAGTTTTGAGTCTTTCACTTCTTAAAAACTAATAATAATTAGTTAAGGGTTTGACAAAGAGAATGTAATCCCTGATCTTTGGTCAGCAATTTTCCTTAAAAGCCCACAAAGGTATGGGTCAAAAGTAGAAATACCCCTAGTTAGCCTTATCATTGTTTCTGCATCATCTTCATGCTTTGTAAAGTGCCTCTCCCTAGGAGTGAGTGAACTCCTTTGCCAACGAACTTTAATTTCCCAGTTCAACTCTCATTACCTAATTTCTTCTTCTGGGTAAAGGAAACATAATTTCAAGTCTGTCCTAATTCATTAGAGGCAGGAAAGTTGGGAGGTTAAAAAATAAGGCTGTAACACCAATAGTAAAATGAATGACTAAGTTAAGAAATAAAATAAAATGTTTAAAACATTTTTTGAAAATTTGATATTAAATGGAGATTAAAACAGATTTTCAAAAGTAAAATGGAGGTGTTTTAACTGGCAATGATGGCATTCCCGTACCTCCTTTTTTCCCTAGAATTGTGATTCAAGCTAGTTAATCACAAGTGATCTTTAAAGAAAAAAATCCACCTGGAAACCTTGAGATTTTCCCCAAATGTTCATTGGCAAAGCTGTTCTCCCCACTCCATCCCGACTTCCTTATGCATATCTATACTGCTTGACCATTATCATTTCAGAATGAGCTGTTCTGCACAAACCTGTCCTCTGAGTCCAGATTTCCAGTGGGCAGGTGCTAAGGCACGCAGTGCAGTGCAGGGGATGGGACCTGTAGTAGCTAAGCCCAGTGATTCCTATGAATGCTGTCAAAACCTGTGCTAGGTACTTCATTTCTCAGAGGAGAAAGAACTTTCTCCTCAGTTTGGCTCCTCAAAATGGGACATATCTCTCCAGTAATCCAATTCAATTCAATTATCACATAAGACTAGGAAGGAGCTGTGTGTTAAGGAAAGCCTAGTTTCCTGACTCCTGTCCCAAGAACCCACTCTCTGAGCATGACTCTCCTACCTTCAGGACAGGCCAGCAATGCCCCAGGAAGGGTGGGGCTGAGCAGGATGTGGGATTTTGGAAGAAGTAACTTTCTTTTCCCTCAGGGATAAAATCTCTGCAGGCCAATTATGCTGTGCTTGTTAGACCTGTTACTTCTTCTCTAGCTGGTGATTCCTTCATCTTAAACTTTCACCTGCTTTCACTAGTAAGAGAAGCTAGTTTTTCCTGACCCAGAAACAAAGCCCCAGTTTCCCTGGAGACATTCTCTTAGGTCTTTGTTGAACTTTCACTTGGAGGAAGTTATAACTTGCCCATGACTTTCTGTCCATGTTCTCATGATTGGCATTATTTGACCCAAAACCCCCAATTATTCATAGATCTCATAGGAGACCACGAACAATACTTTTTGTACCATGATTCTGAAGTTGTACATGAGCTTTCTCCAATTTTGGCTCACTGTTAGGAGGCTCCTTTTAACTGGGCCTTGTCTAATTATTTGACTGCTTTTATATCTAAATGTCTGTCCTCATATTCTGCAAATACAGAAATTTACTATCCACTTTAAGCATCTCAAATTATATATCCATTCTACAATATATTCAGGTTGTTTCTTGTTTGTAGCTATTGCAAACAATACTTGCTATGAACATTCACACACACACACACACACACACACACGCTACCTCTCTCAACTTTTGTCCCATATATGTATTCATTTCTGTTTCCCAGTAGTAGCACTGACCCATCACAGATTATGTGATTATGTGCATTTCCAGTTTTAGCTAATATTGTCAGTTTTTTTTTTAAAAAAAGTTGTACCGTTATACTTGCACCAACTATGTATGAAGATTTATTTGCCCTAAGCTTTCTCTAACATTGGATTGTAAATCCTTTTGATTTTAGCAATTCTGATGGATATATATATATATATATATATATATCCATATAATGGTATACCATTGTTACTATATTTTATATTTCTCCGATGATTAATGAGGTTTTGCATATTTTAAAATATTTATTGCTCATTTGGATATTCAATTTTCTGAGGTATTCAATCTTTTGCCCATTCTTCTATTTGGTTATCTCTCTTTTTCTGATTAATTTTAATTATTTTAACATTTTGAGTATGGGTCATTTGTCATTTATATGTATCACACCAAAAAAAGTGGTTTAACTTTTCATTCCCTTAATGGTGTCTCTGATGAAGAGATGTTTTTAATTTTAATGTAATTCTACTTATCAGTTGTTTCCCATATATTTATTGCTCTTTTGTGTCTTGAAAAATCTTTGCCTACCCTAAATCATGAAGTTATTATTCATGTTATATTCCAGGAGCTTTAATGTTTTCTTTTTCACATTTAGATCAACAATATATCTGGAATGTATTGTTGTGCATAGTATGAGAAAGGAACCCACATTCACTTGTTTTCTATGTGACTATCCAACTTTATTGAGAGACCATGCTTTCCTTACTATTCTTCTGTGTTGCCATCAAGCAAATTTCAATTTATATTTGTAGGTTTGTTTTGAAATTCTTATTTCTGACCCATTGGTCTATTTATCTATTATTATAAAATACTGCATTGTCTTAATTACGGTAGTTTTATAATAAACCTTGTTTTATAGTGTAAATCATCCAACTTGTTTCTACATTCTCAATTGTTTTGGTTATTCCTGGCCATTTGAATTTGTAATCGGATTCTAAAATTAGCTCAAACATTTCCAGGAAAGAAAAGCTTGCTATTTTAGTTGGGATTTTATCTAAGAAATCAGTTTTAGGAAAAGTCACATTTCTGTGCTTTTGAGTATCCCAACGCTTAAAAATATATATTTTCCAATTTATTTAATATCTGTTCATTTTTTTCTATGTGAAAATGTTGTATATCTCTCATTAGATTGGTTCCTAGACATGGTATTTTTCACATGCTGTTTTAAATAATATCTTTTAAATTATATAAAATGTAGTTAGCTTTTATATATTAAAATAGAGGCCTGGTGCATGAATTCCTGCCTGGGTGAGGTCTGGCTGGCCTGCCCCGATCGGGGCCAATTGGGCCGGGCTGGCCGGGGGGAGGGGATGCAGGCAGTTGGCCAGCTGGCCCCACCCCCTGGTTGAACTCCCGGTTGAACTCCTGGTCAAGGGGACAATTTGCATATTGGCCTTTTATTATATAGGACTAGTGGCCCAGTGCATGAAACTCGTGCACATTAAAAAGGAATTAATTAGAGAAAATATTTTTACTAATTAAAAAATTAGTAAAATGTATATGAAAATCTCCCTCTTGTTAGAGTCTGGGGAATGCCACGGGACCCAGAGTCAAATCCCCGCCCACCCGCGCATGCCTCAAAATCATGAAAGACCCAGACCTGGCTGGCCCCACACCCATTAAGCCCCGCTGGGCAGGGGGTGCAGCCTCAGATCCCCTGTTAAGCCCTGCAGGGACGCAGAACATGGCCTCAGGTCTCCCAGCCAGGCACCGGGCGGGGTGCATGACCTCAGGTTCCCCAGGCCTGGCAAAAGGGCGTGAGGGTGCAAGGGCACAAGGGCATGATGACCATTTGCATATTAGCTCTTTATTATATAGGATTATATAGGATATGTATATATGAAATGACTTTTATGGATGACTGGTGTCATTTCTTCCTTATATTTTTGGTAAAATTCACTGGTAAAGCCACCTGGCTTGAAGTTCTATTTGGTAGAAAATTCTTAAATATGGATTCAAATTTCTTAGTATATAGGATTATTCTATTTCTTCATGTGTTCATTTTGGTAAGTTTATTTTTTTTTTAGAAATTTGTTCTAACTTCTCAAATTTATGAGCCTAAATTAATATCTTCCTATGATTTTAGTGTATATAGAATCTCTCTTTCTTCCACAATACTGTTTATTTCTTACATTTCTCTCTTTTTTTTTATTAGTCTTGGCAATGAACTATGGTTTACCATAAAATACTTTTTAATATCATTTGGTGCAAGGAGAGCAACAAAGACAAGGTAATCCCATCCCTTAGCAAATTCCATTTACTTAGCAAATGCCATTTAATAGGTCACTTACTAGATTTAATAGGGAGAAAAAAATATTTTTTTCCTTAAAAGAAAAATATTAAAAACTGTCAAACATCATAAAAATTATCCTAAATTATATGTGAAGGGAAGTAGAGAACATGTAGTTCTTCTGAGTTATTGCTAGTACAGGACCAGAGAATTAGTACTCTAGGACACTGAGAAACATAGCTAGTATATCAAACCCAATTCTAGGGATTTTAGAAAACCCTGTTGGATTAAAAATGTCAATATCCAAAGTCATTACAAATTCAGTTTCTGGCCATAATTGAAAAATGGGGATGGTATTTGTCCTAAACATCTAGAAAATTGAACAAAATACATAAAATGCTGGAAAACATCAGTCAAACATCAGTTCCAGACACTGATCCTGAGAGATGAGAACAAGTGAGGTGAGTCACAAGTGCCCCTGCTCACTGCCTAGAGAGAGTTTCCAGGCTACAGGATGATGAGAGAAACCTAAACAGAGCCTGTGGTCATCCTGTTCATCCTGAAAAGACAGTTCGTAGTTTGGAACATAGTGCCAAAGAGAAGGGGGTGCAAAGGAAAGGGGCATTTATTATCTGAATATTGGTTTTTAAAGTCTTTTGCTGACTACTAATCTTTGCATGTTGTGAGGGCCCACCAAGGCCAAGAAGAGAACCACCAGAAAGGAGTAAACAGAGTGATCTCTACAGGTAACACAGGCCCGGAGCAGTTCATGTGCTCACCAGTCAGAAAGGAAAGCCCTCTAACACACAAGACATTGAGCAAGGTCCTCAGGAAAGTATAACCTCAGTAGTGTTACAAATTGACTCAATATTTTGGCCTGTTTTAGATCCAACCTTTATGACCCTTCTGTAAAAGAAAGCCTCAAATTATCAAATAAATTCTAAACCATGTAACTGCCTCCCTGAACAAAGTGCAGAAATATTTAAAGTAAAACAAAAATATCTAGCACATGAAAACATAAAACTCACAATGTCGGTAATGCAATAAAAATTTTCCATGCATGCTAAGAGGCAGGAGACTTTCTAGGTCATAGTACAATGTGGGGAAACCCAAACAAGTCACAGTGAGGGGGAAAAGGCAATCAATAGGAGCATGTAGAAACAACATAGATGACATAATTAGGATACAAGCACATTAAAATAACCATTATAAATATACTTCACATGTTCAAGAAGATAGAGGGAAGTCTAAGGATGATGAGGAATAAAACCAAAGATATAAAGACACCAATTCAAACTACAAGGATAAAAACTACGATATTGAAATAAAAAATACACTACATGGACTCAATAGCAGATTAGACACTGCAAAACAGAAAAAAAATGAGAAAAAATAAAATATAAATAAGAATATATTCAGGCATACAAATGATAAAAGTATTCATCAGCAATAGAAACAAAAATGAATTTCAAGGAACTTAAGGACATAAACCAAGGAAAAAAATTAAAATGAGGACATCCTATATGCTAAAGAGGTAATATGCAAATTGACCATCATGCCCTCACAAGATGGCTGCCTATGACCAGGCTGGCAGGGGGGTTAGTGAGGGACGACCAAATGGCTGAACAGCAGGCTGTGTGGGGCGACCAGGCCAGTGGGGGGTGGGGGGCAGTGAAGGGAGACCAGGCTGGCAGGGGAGGGCAGTTTGGGGGGACCAGGCCAGCAGAGGGGGCATTAAGAGGTGACCAGGCCAGTGGGGGGGGAAGTTAGGGGCAACCAGGCTGGTGGGGGGGGGGGTGCAGTTGGTGGTGACCAGGCTGGCAGCAGGGGGCAGTTGGGGATGATTAGGCTGGCAGGGGGTCAGTGAGGGGCAACAAGGCCAGCGGGGGGGGGGGGCAATTGGGGGCAACCAATCCAGCAGGGGGTGGCAGTTAGGAGCAATCAGGCTGGCAGGGGGTCAGTGAGGGGCAACAAGGCCAGCGGGGGGGGGGGGGGGCAATTGGGGGCAACCAATCCAGCAGGGGGTGGCAGTTAGGAGCAATCAGGCTGGCAGGGGGGTGGGGGCAGTTGGTGGTGACCTGGCCAGCAGCGGGGGCCAGTTAGGGGTGACCAGGACAGCTGGGGGGCAGTTAGGGGTGATCAGGCCGGCACGCAGAGGCAGTGAGGGGCGATCAGGCTGGTGGGGGGGGGGCAGTTAGGGGTGACTAGGCAGGCAGGCAGATGAGCGATTAGGAGCCAGTGGTCCAAGGTTGTGAGAGAGATGTCCTGGATTGGAGAGGGTGCAGGCTGGGCTGAGGGGACCCCTGCCTCCATGCAAGAATTTCATGCACCGGGCCTCTAGTAAGTGAAAAGACAGAAAAAATAGAGAAAATTAAGGAAATCAAAAGCTGATTCTTTAACAGTACTATATCAGTAAAATTGATAAATTTATATCCAGATTGATGAACAAAAAAGAATTTATAAATGATCAACATTAAGAAATAAAAGGGGTGACATCACCACTGGTCCTACAGATATCAAACGAATAAAACAAAACCTCTTGAATATATTTAAAGTCAATACTTTTGACTAGTTGGATGAAATGGAAAAAAAATTGTGTTGCCAAAGCTCACACAAGATTAAATAAATAATCTAAATACCTCTCTATCTATAAAAGGTATTCAATTTATAGTTTTAAATATTCCCACAAACTGGGACAAAGCAACTTTTGGAAATATTCCATAATTTGTTTATGTTGGTTATAAACATTTGTCAAGCCTTAGTAGGTGTGGCTCAGTGTTTGAACATAGACCCATGAACCAGGAGGTCACATTTCAATTCCCAGTCAGGGCACATGCCCAGATTGCAGGCTTGATCTCCAGTGGGGGGCATGCAGGAGGCAGCTGATGGATGATTCTCTCTCATCATTGATCTTTCTATCCCTCTCTCCCACTCTCTTCCTCTCTCTGAAATTAATAAAAACATATTTTTTTAAATTTAACATTTGTCAAAACTCATATAACTGAACACTTTAAAATGATGAATTTTTGTATGTAAAATATGCATCAATAAACATGATTTTAAGAAGGAAAAGTGATAAAGGATATTATTTATTTAAATAATATCATAATTTTGAAAAGAGATGTAACTACAAATTGAGTAGGCATTCAAAGGGCAATAAGCAAGGCTGTGAATAAATTTATGTCAATAAATTTAAAAACTTAAAACAGACAAATTTCTGATAAAATATAACTAACAAAAGCTGATGGGATGTAAAATAGCCTGAAAAATCCTATAAGCATTAAAGAAATGGAGCTTGTATTAAAAATATTCCCACAGAAATAGCTAGATGAGTGAGTTCCATCAAATTTTCACAAAACAGAATCATTTCAATCATACCCGCTGGAGCTCCAGTGTGTAGTTGTGTGTTACACAAAGGTAGAGAGATGAGGTAATAAGTAAGACAGTATAATCACACCCATGTTTTACTTGACAATGGATGTGCCCTGGCATGGGACTTTTTATCCTGAAGGGATGCCTTTTTCTCATTGGAACAAAGACCATGCCATTTTACTAAGCTATGAGTCTAGTTGCCAGCCCCTCTAATGAAAGTAGAAAGTTGAGTCAACTGATGTCTACATTTATCCCATGTCTACATCTCATAAGTTTAGAAAAATTGTCTTAAAGCAAATTTATCATCTTCCCATAACTAGTTCTTCTTCCTATTTTTTATGTGCATGTACCATACAATCATGTCCTCTCATTAAAAAAATATAAGAAAAAGGGGGAACCCTAACCGGTTTGGCTCAGTGGATAGAGCGTCAGCCTGAGGACTGAAAGGTCCCAGGTTCGATTCTGGTCAAGGACATGTACCTTGGTTGCAGGCACATCCCCAGTAAGAGATGTGCAGGACGCAGCTGATCGATGTTTCTCTCTCATCGATGTTTCTAACTCTCTATCCCTCTCCCTTCCTCTCTATAAAAAATCAATAAAAAATATTTTTTAAAAAAAGAAAAGAAAAAGGGGGAAGGGTAAGAGATCAACCAAAGGACTTGTATGCATGCATGTGAGCATAACCAATGGACACAGACAGTAGGAGGGTGAAGGCATATTCTGGGGGTGGAAACAGCTGGGGAGAGGTCAGGGCGGTGGGGGGGGGAGAAGGAGACTTAAGTAATACTTTAAACAATACAAAATTTAAAAATAAAATAAAACATTTACCAATTTGGCAAAAACCCCCAAAACATTTTTATATACACTGAGTGGCCAGATTATTATGACCGACCAGATTATTATGACCATCCCATCAGTACAATGAAGTGAATTAATTATGCAAATAATAATAAAACCTTGAGAGTATTTGCTTAGGAAGTTTTCATATTCAGTATTTTTGGAAGTGTCAATGAAGTACTGATGGGGTGGTCATAATAATCTGGCCACTCAGTGTATATACTAGAGGCCTGGTGCATGAATTCATCAGTGGGGTCCCTCGGCCTGGCTGTGGGATCGGGTCAAAATTCGCTCTCTGACATCTCCCAAGGGGTCCCAGATTGTGAGAGGATGCAGGCCAGGCTGAGGGACCCCACCAGTGCACAAACAGGGCCAGGGAGGGATGCAGGATGTTGGCCAGCTGGCAAGGAGCCACAGGAGGGCTCCAGGGCATGTCCAGCCCATCTCACTCAGTCCCGATGGGCTGGACCCCAGCAGCAAGCTAACCTACTGACCGGAGCATCTTCCCCCTGGTGGTTAGTGCACGTCATAGCAACTGGTTGACCAGTCAACTGTCTGACCTCTAGTGGTCAGTGCACGTCAGAGTGAGCAGTTGAGAGGCCTTAGCATATCATTAGCATATTGCACTTTGATTGGTTGAACAGCAGACCAGACGACTGGACACTTAGCATATTAGGCTTTTATTATATAGGATGAAAAATCAGGAAAATGCAAGAGATTGTTCAAAATCTCACTGTCTCCTTTCTCTTATGTGTCTTCATAGGAGTTTTAATGCTCTTAGATAACCACAAATTTGACTTTCACTTGACCTCTAATTATAGTACTTAGATAGCACTTAGTACTTAGTGAAAGCAAAATTGCATCTCTGTAAAGTTTCTGCAATAAAAATTTATTTTAAAGACCTTTACTTGTCTTAGAATAACCCTCAGTAATTTTAAAGAAAATAAAATATCAAGCAAAGTTAAATCCTTTGTAGCCTTTCCAAATTCATTGATTTTCTCATATTTTGAGTGAGAATATTAATGTCAATTCTGTCCTTACTGGATAAAGGATAGAGAAAAGGGCTATAACAGTCACAGAAAAAATCTTTATTGAATATGTGACTGTTATGGGCTGACTCGTGTCCTTAACCCCAATGGCCTTCAGAGGAAATTGAGTTAAAATGAAGTCATTAGAGTTGGCCCTAATCCAATATGACTGGTGTCCTTATAAGAGGAAATTAAGACAGACATGCAGAGGGAAAACCATATGAAGGCACAGAGAGAGGACATCATCTAAAGGCAAGGAGAGAAGTCTCAGAAGAAAGCAACTCTGCTGATACCTTGATCTCAGACTTCTAGTTTCCAGAATTGTGAGAAAATAAAGTTCTGTTTAAGCCATCCAGTCTATGGTACTTTGTTATGGCAGTCCTTACAGTGAATTGATAAAACAATAGAATTGAAATAATAGATATCAAAATAGTTTAAAAATTTCAACTATTCAATGTAAAGTAATAGTGCCCAAATTAACAATAATAAAAGTAATGCTGATACCCATAGTTCAAGATACTCAATGCATTATTTACCCATTAGTATGGAGTCCTTAGGTCTTGGGCGACTGAACATAAATGACTATGATAAATTGAGATGCTTTCTGAAATGCAAACTGAAGTGAGAATCATTTTATCTTCTCATAGAAGCCTTCACCAATGCAACCTTCAGTGGGGAGAAAGTGGGGAGGGGGGAAAATCCTTTGATCTTTTGAATTCCCAGAGTTCGTCTGTGTATAACTTGTGTTATAATTTTGGATTTTGTCCTATTTGCCCTATAATTGTACAGTAAACTATACCTCATAAGTCAAGTTTTGCTCACCACCTGTTTTTGTATGGCCCACAAGAAAAGAATTTTTTTATTTTTTAAATGTTTGAAAAAATCAAAATAATAATATTTGATTATGTGAAAATTATATAAAATTCAAATTTCAGTATCCACAAATTAAGATTTATTTGGTATTCATTCTTTCATACATTGCCTCTGGCTGTTTTAGTGCTTCAAGGGCAGAGTAGAGTAGCTGTAACATAAACTGTTTAGCCCACAAAGCTTAAAATATTTACTATCTGGCCCTTTACAGAAACAGTTTCCCAACCCCTGTCTTAGAAGACTGTCAATTTCCTGAAGTAGTGGCAATATCTAAACACAACATTGGTACTCCCACAATGCCTACAGCAGTGTCTTCAACAAAGTGGATGCCCACAAAATGATCATAAAATAAAAAAATTCAGATTTTCCCTAGCCAATAATGTCATTGTGCACAAATGACCCTGGTTATATCTTTATCAGAGTAAATTATTTGTTTCTCCACTCAATTATTTCCATTAGTCAGACAGAGTGTGTATGTTCACATATAGTAAGTCCTGCACAAAAACATTTTAATAAACTTTTATAGCAACACTCTCCTAAGAATAGTGACTCATTCAGCTACATTCATCACACTTATCTTAAGTGAGTCTTCATATGTGAAAATCATTGTGCTCCCAATAGAAACATGATAACTTTGTACAAATTAAGATTCATAACCAGGTCCATGACGACAAACAATGTGACAAATCAAATCAGTAAATGGTGTTTTCTCCAATTTCTCTCAAGCCATCTGAGTGAAGACTGAGTAAGGTGAAATAGATTACAGTGCTTAACACCACTGAATATGCTTCTGAGACATAAAAAAGCACCACATCTCAGACCACAACCTAAACACTCAGACTCCTACTCTACATCACCAGTATACATTATGGGCAATGCAGTTGATGCCTGTCATATCTGAGTTAAGTGGAAAACACACAGGCAAAGTTTATTTTTCTAAGTGATGCTCATGATTCATCAAGTTCCAAGTTTTGACATAAATTCTGATAATTGCCCTAAGAGTTTCTGCCAGGCCTCCTTCACTTCCTTATTCCTTAGACTATAAATCATGGGGTTCAGCATAGGTGTCAAAATGGCATAGAAGAGAGAGATCAACTTCTCCTGAAGGCCAGAGGGGCCAGAGCTGGGCTGGATGTAAATGAAAATGGCCATGCCATAGCACAGGATAACTACTGTGAGGTGAGAGGCACAGGTGTGGAAGGCTTTCTTTCTTCCCTCTGTGGACCTGATCTTTAGGATGGTGGAGATGATCTTGACATAGGACAAGAGAACCAGGCAGAATGGTGACATCAGCAGGACAATGCTAGAAACCATGGTTGCGATCTCATTGAAGGAGGTTTCCACACAGGCCAGTCTCACCACAGCTAGGAGTTCACAGGATATGTGATCAATAAACTTGTTGGAGCACATGGGCAGCTGAAAGGTGATCGCAGTATGCATGAGAGAGTTGACAGAGCCACTGACCCAGGATGTGATGGCCAACCTAGTACAGAGCCCTCCATGCATGATGACCACGTATCGCAGAGGGTCACACACAGCCACATAGCGGTCATAAGCCATCACTGCCAGTAGAACAAACTCAATCCCGCCCAATCCCAGAGAAAAAAATAACTGGGCTGCACAGCTCACGAGTGGGATTACTTTATGTTCTGCAAGGAAATGAACCAACATCTGAGGGACTATGGTTGTGGCATAAGAGACATCAACAAGGGAGAGGTTGGTGAGAAAGAAATACATGGGCGTGTGGAGTCGGCTGTCCAGTCTGATCAGAAGAACAATGAGGAAGTTCCCCAGCACTGTCACCATGTATGTGATGGAGAACAGGACAAAGAGAGAGACCTGAGTGTCCCAGTCACTGGACAGGCCCAGAAGAATAAACTCTCTCACCCACGTCTGGTTTTCTGTTCCCATTAAAAAGTCTGAGGATTATTAATCTGCAGAGAGAGTCAGAAAAAGAAAACAAAAAACAAGCTGTTGAATCAAAGAACCTTAAGAAAAACTTTTTAGCAATACAAACTTTATACAAGTGGCCAGCCTTAGCTAGATGCTTCAGATTCTTTATTGGCCATCACTACAGGCTATGTTCCAATATGCACTATATCTTTTCCACATCAGAGACAGGCCAATACCTTGATGAGGACATGATATGGCCTCAGGGAGACTCAGCTAAAGCCTAGAGATGATGCAGTGCAACTTTCAGAGATCTATATCTTCACCAACTTACCTCAGATTCTAGGGCAAGAAGAGCTTGAAAGGTGACAATAATAAACAATTACAAAATTCCTGATTAGAAAGTTTTTTTGTTTTGTTTTTATTCATCACTCAAGGATATTTTTCCATTCATTTTTAGAGAGAGTAAATGAGAAAGCGAAAGACATAGAGAAACATCGATGTGAGAGAAATACACCGATTGATTGCCTCCTGCACATGCCCCAACCAAAACCCTGGTATGGAAGGAGCCTGCAACCAAGGTAAGCAATCTTGAGCAGAATCAAACCTGGGACCCTTTGCTCCACAGGCTGACACTCTATCCAGTGAGCCAAACAGGCTAGGGAGGAAAGATTTTTTGAAACGTACCTTAAATATATTAACTAGACACAGTTAAAATTTCAAAACATGTCGAGAAAACTAAGATGGCGGCATAGGTAAACACTGGGAAATTGTCACCTCACACAACAATTGAAAATTACCGCAAAGGACTGAGCAAACATCATCCAGAACAACTGAAAGGCTGGCTGAGTGTAAATTCTACAACTAGAAGGAAAGAAAAGCACGCTGAGAGCCAGAGGCGCTGCAGAGGTGAAGTGCAGAGGTACGGCGGCTCGCGCGCGCGAGGAAAGGGGGTGGCGCCTGAGGACGCGGCTGTCTTTTTGAATCACAAACGCCCGACTGCTCTGAACTCCGGTTCCGGGAAGTCTCTGGGGACCCAGGACTCATACGGGGAGAGGCTGGTCTGTCCGGCAGCGGGCGAACTTGAGGGCGGCTTTCCCTCAGAGGTGCTTGCAGCCGTTACCGGGACACTGAGATGCGCGACTCCGGGCGGAGAATCGGCCATAGCTCCCTGATCCGCCCTTTGACTCCCTGAGACCCCGCCCCACCCAGGCTGCGGCAGAGGCTTTTGCATGTGAATGTACCTAACTGCAGCCGAACCAGGCAGACCCGGAACTTCCAAGAGAAGGCCCAAGGCCCCGCAGCGGCTTGCATTGCTTCACAGCTGAGCCTCTTCGTGGCTCCTGCTGTGTGGCCTCAGGCAGAGGCTGAATTAGCACCTCCTTAGATCCAGGAGCCACTGTACCCAGTGGTCAGAGGGTACCAGACTGCAACTCCTCAGATCCATAAGGGACACACTCAGGGAGCAGACTCAGTGAGCACCAAAGCCCCACTGAAGCAAGTCTTGCCCCAGAAGGGTGTCTTCAGCACAGAAGTTCTCCCACTTTAGACACAGCTGATTCTCACAGCCAATTGGCCTGGAGGTCATTCCTCCCAGTGATTCTACAACAACCAAGGCACCAAGAGTGCACCAAGAGTGTCCACCCCAGGTAACTGGGGAGGCTGAGCTACTGGGCCCTACAGGACACCTGGCGCGCAGGGCCACTCTATCAACACAGGGAAGCTGCCAAAATGCGGAGACAAAGACACAGGTCACAAATGGCAGAAATGGAGGAAAGCAAACGATTGGATATAGAGTTCAAGGCCACGTTTATAAGGTTTTTCAAGAATTTTATGGAAACCGCCGATAAATTTAATGAATCCCTCAATAAGTATAGTGAGACCATGGAGGACATGAAAAAGGACCAACTAGAAATTAAGCATACACTGACTGAAATAAAGAATAATTTACAGAGATCCAGCAGCAGACAAGAGGATCCCAAGAATCAAGTCAAAGATTTGAAATACAAAGAAACAAAAAATACCCAACCGAAAAAGAAAAAAGAAAAGAGATTCCAAAAATATGAAGATAGTGTAAGGAACCTCTGGGACAACTTCAAGCGTACCAACATCAGAATTATAGGGGTACCAGAAGGAGAGAGAGGGCAAGATATTGAAAACCTTTTTGAAGAAATAATGACAGAAAACTTCCCCTACCTGGTGAAAGAAATGGACTTACAAGTCCAGGAAGCGCAGAGAACCCCAAACAAAAGGAATCCAAAGAGGACCACACCAAGACACATCATAATTAAAATGCCAAGAGCAAAAGATAAAGAGAGAATCTTAAAAGCAGCAAGAGAAAGACAGTCAGTTACCTACAAGGGAGTACCCATACGACTGTCAGCTGATTTCTCAACAGAAACCATGCAGGCCAGAAGAGAGTGGCAAGAAATATTCAAAGTAATGAATAGCAAGAACCTGCAACCAAGATTACTTTATCCAGCAAAGCTATCATTCAGAATAGAAGGTCAGATAAAGAGCTTCACGGATAAGAAAAAGCTAAAGGAGTTCATCACCACCAAACCAGCATTATATGAAATGCTGAAAGCTATTCTTTAAGAAGAGGAAGAAGAAAAAGGAACTCTTACCATTTGCCACAGCATGGATGGAACTGGAGAGCGGATAAATACCACATGATCTCACTCATTTGTGGAATATAATGAATAACATAAGCTGATGAACAAGGACTGATCCAGAGACGGAGAGGCATTGATTGGACTGTCGAGATGGAGGGAAGGTAGAGGAGGGTGGGGGTAAGGGGGAAAGATCAACCAAAGGACTTATATGCAAGCAAATAGGCCTAATCAATGGACATGGACAACGGGGGGGAGAGGGCATAAGCGGGGGGTGGGGGGGTAGAGGGTAACATGGGGACAAGGACACATATGTAATATCTTAATCAATAAAAAATATATTAAAAAAATATATATATATATATTAACTAGACCTGTCATAATATAAAGAATAAATGTCCTATCTAATAATAGACAAACATGGTAATTAACCGTACCTCCGACACACTTCCAATTGGCTAATCAGGGCGATATGCAAATTAACTGCCAACCAAGATGGTGGCCGGCAGCCAGGCAGCTGAAGCAAACAGGAGGCTTGCTTGCTCCAGTGATGGAGGAAGCCAAGGTTCCCCGTCTGCTGCTGCTGGCCTCTGAGCTGCACTCTAAGAAACAATGTTGCAATTTTAGAAGCTAAACAAACCCCAGAAACCTGCTTTCAGCCAGCTGGGCCTCAGAGCTGGAGCTGAAACAGTGTTTCAATTATAGAAGCCAAACAAACCCAGATACCTGCTTTCAGCAGCCAAGGTCTCAGAGCTGGAGCCGAGCCTCAGAGCTAAAGCCGCGTCTCAGTTCCAGTGACAGCCATACAAGTAAATAAATCCCAGATTAAAAAAAAAAAGAATAAAAGGAGAGGTGGGGAGCTTCAGTCACCCGCCAGCCTGAAAACGGCCCTCAGCCCCTCACCCAGACTGGCCAGGCACCCCAGTGGGGACCCCCACCTTGAAGGGGGTGTGACCAGCTGCAAACAGCCATCTTCCCCTCATCCAGGCTCGCCAGGCACCCAAGCAGGATCCCCACCCTGATCCGGGACACCCTTCAGGGCAAACCAGCTGGCCCCCACCTGTGCATCAGGCCTCTATCCTATATAGTAAAAGGGTAATATGCAAACTGACCCTAACAGCAGAAAGACTGGGAATGACTGGTCACTATGACACACACTGACCACCAGGGGGCAGATGCTCAATGCAGGAGCTGCCC
Source organism: Myotis myotis (assembly GCF_014108235.1). Classification (NCBI taxonomy): domain Eukaryota; kingdom Metazoa; phylum Chordata; class Mammalia; order Chiroptera; family Vespertilionidae; genus Myotis; species Myotis myotis. Next base: position 51,040,655 of record NW_023416315.1, read on the forward strand.
TCTGGTGGTCAGGGAGCTCTCACATGGGAGGAGCTCTGCTCAGCCACAAGCCAGGCTGATGGCTGCCAGTACAGCTGTGGTGGTGGGAGCCTCTCCTGCCTCCTCAGCAGCGCTAAGGATGTCCGACTGAAATTTAGGCCTGCTCCCCACTGGCAAGTGGACGTACCCCAAGGGCTGCCGGGCTGCCAGAGGGATGTCTGATTGCCATCTTAGGCCCAATACCCCGGGGAGTGGGCCTAAGCCAGCAGGTGGTCATCCCGTGAGAGGTCCCAGACTACGAGAGGGCACAGGCCGGGCTGAGGGACCCCCCTTCCCCCCTGAGTGCACAAATTCAGTGCACAAATTTTTGTGCACTGGGCCTCTAGTATTATTATAAAAGGAAAGACTGAAAAGCAGCAAATTCTTGTGAAAAAATCTGGAATCAAGGATCCTAGCTTTGAAACCTGTTTTTATTTAGCAGATATGTGATTTTGGTTTAGTGAGAAACCTTTATATATGAAACAGGATATTATTTTACAGCTCACAAGTACATTTAAGCTCAATGTACCATGAGGAAAGTTCTTGTGAATTATTACTGATAGTAGTACACAGTAGGATGAGTATTAGCATTAACATGATCTCTGCCTTGGAGTAGATAAGGTAGCAAATGTGATTTTTCTCACAGATATTTTCCACAAACTCAGACATAAATGAATTGGGAGACCATCTTTAATGAATCTGTGGGCTTAGGAATGGATGGCTGCTTTGAGGGTTTTGGTTCTTTTGGTGTTTTTGATAGCTTTGATCTCTTCATCCTTTTATGGGATGAAATAGGAAAGGAGATTGTACTTGTACCTTGTCCTGTTTATCTTTTTGAGTAATCCTACTAATATTTACCCTTTGTAAATGGGCTCAAAAGAAAGCAAAGAAGACGTGGTACAAGAGAGTAAGAAAAAAGCAAATGTTTACTCTTCTTCATTGTCTAAGGCAGAGAAGAGGGTATGAATTAATGGAAATGTACATTAAAATGAAGTTTCCCTTTTGTTTTATTTTGCTCAAGAAATGCTTTTCAGTAGCTCTAATGTGTTATAATAATAATTTGAACATTAAACAGAAATAGCTTAAATTTTAAAATACATTTGAGAAGCACCAACTCAATTTTATTTCTTCATGTCTGCCTATTCACTAACTTTCCTTTTCTTGCAAAGTACAAAATAAGGGAAAGGAGGAAATAAAGACAGCAGGAATGGTTGAGGGAAGTATAGAGCTGCTTTTCTCATTCCAGAACCCATATAGGGGTCAGTTTAGGGTCTCTGAGTAGAAAGGGTAAGACTGTTTATGTTTAACTCTCATACCTCTTAAAAGACAAAACAAAGAAAGTCGTTCCAGAAATGCCTTTCCTATTCATGATCAGACACATACATTTTTAGAAACTCCTTTTCTAATATCTTCCTCAAAAACTGATCTATCAACAGTTCCCCCTTTCCTGCTGCATCATGATAATTCCATCACTACCCCTCCCTTTGCTTTTCTTCAATCATGATCAGTCTGAGAAAACATCTGCTTGCCTTGACCAGTGTTGAACAACCACCACAGTTAAGAGTTAGCTCTTCCTCCAATTTAAGTTTATGTTCTCTGCTCAATATTTGTTACAACTCTGGCTACTTCATCTTTTTTCCAGGTACCTAATGCTCCTTTAATAGACAATCAAACCTGAGAAAAGATGTCAATAAAATGGCTTTCCCTCCTACACAGAAATCAACTCCTCTGAGAGAAATCCAGAAACTAGTAGAGAGACTTCTAAACTTTAACTGTTGAGAAAATACCCACATCAGAACAGGTAGAAGAAGCTGAGGCACATTTTTGCCATAAACCCCACCACTGGCACCATGCCTTACAATTGGGAGGAAACCCATAACTCTCAGTTTCTCACTGAGAATCTATGGGATAGGGCCACACATCCAGCAACCTCCTTGATATTAGCTTTGGCAGTGATTCTCTTTTTTATTGACACCAAAAGCAAAAATAAGTGAGTGGAACTATACCCAACTAAAAAGCTTCCACACATCAAAGGAAATAACAAAATGAAAAGGCAGCCTACGAATTGAGAGAAAATATTTGCAACCATATATCTCACAAAGGGTTAATATTCAAGATACATATGTACTTACTTCAGCAGCAAATATACAAAATATATAAAGATGTATACAACTCTATAGGAAAGACAATAACCAATTAAAAATTGATAAAGTTCCTGAATAGACATTTTCCCAAAGAATACATACAAATGGCCAACAGGCATATGAAAAGATATCTCAACAACACTAATCATCATGGAAATGCAAACCAAAACTACAATGAGATATCACCTCACACCTGTAAGGATGGCTATTATCCAAAAAAATCTATATATATAAAAGCCTAAGTGACCAAATGACTGGAACAACTGGACACTATGATGAGCACTGACCACCAGGGGGGCAGACGCTCAATGCAGAAGCTGCCCCCTGGTGGTCAGTGTACTCCCACAGCGGGAGCACAGCTCAGCTGACAGACCCATCCCAGCAGCCACTGGCCCAGTGGCAGCCACTCCCTCAGTAGTCCTGCAGGTCCAATCTCCAGAGAATGGGCCAGGCACCGATGGTCCAGTGCCACCAGCACGATCCCGACAGTGCCACTGGTCTCCTGGAAGTCGGCCTTGGGCACCACAGCTGCGTCCCCTCCCTAGATGCTCCACAAGGAAGAAAGGATATAAAAGCAGCTGCCACGTGGCTCCTGACAACCCGTGCGAATGTCAGATCCCAGGCCAGCAAGGGTGTCCCACCGCCAGCCTGGAGGACTGATCACGTCCAGAACCCCCCCACACACACACACCACCACCACCACCCCTCAGGATGCCCCCTGTGCATGAATTCATGCACCAGGCCTCTAATAAAAGATAAAAGAGAACCCTAGTACACCGTTGGTAGGAATGTAAATTGCTAAAGCCACTATGGAAAACAGGGTGGAGTTTCTTCAAAAAAATAAAAAATCAGCCCTAGCTGGCTTGGCTCAGCGGATAAAGCATCAGCCTGCGGAGCGAAGGGTCCCAGGTTCGATTCCGGCCAAGGGCACATGCCTGGGTTGTGGGCTCAGTCCCCAGTAGGGGACGTGCAGGAGGCAGCCGATCAATGGTTCTCTCTCATCATTGATGTTTCTATCTCTCTCTCCTTCTCCCTTCCTCTCTGAAACCAATAAAGAAATATATTTTAAAAAATAAAATAAAATAGCCCTAACCGGTTATGCTCAGTGGATAGAGCGTCAGCCTGTGGACTAAAGGATCCCAGGTTCAATTCTAGCCAAGGGCATGTACCTTGGTTGCGGGCACATCCCCAGTAGGGGGTGTGCAGGAGGCAGCTGATCGATGTTTCTCTCATCGATGTTTCTAACTCTCTATCCTTCTCCCTCCTCTCTGTAAAAAATCAATAAAATATATTTAAATAAATAAATACATAAACTACCATTTGATCTAACAATCCCACTTCTGATACACACCTAAAAGAAATGAAACCAGTAGCTTAGAGAGATATCTGCCCTCCCATGCTCATTGCAGCACTATTCACAACAGTCAAGACATGGAGACAAATAAGTGTCTGTCAGAGGATGACTGGATAAAGAGACTGTGTTGTATAAACATACAATGGAATCTTTTTGAGATTTAAAAGAGAAGGCAATCCTGCCATTTGCAACAACATGGATGAAGCTGGAGGATAGCATGCTAAGTGAAATAAGCCAGACACAGAAAGAAAAGAAAAAGCACACTGCATATCTCACTTATATGTGGAATCTAAAATAGCAACTACAGAGAATCAGAGTAGAAAAGTGGTTACTAAGGGCAGGGAGGTGGAGGAAATGGGAAGATGCTGGTCAAAGAGACAAATTTGTCGTTATTAAGGATGGATAAGTTTAGAGAGGTAACAGCATGATGACTATCCTATATAATAAAAGCATAGTATGCAAAGTGTCACCTCCACTGGGATTTGTCTGGAAGTTCAACCAGGGGGCAGAGCTGGCCAGGGGAAGGGAGAGAGGCCCCAGCAGCAGCTGGAAGCCACTAGGGACCCTACCAGTGTACGAATTTTGTGCACTTGGCCTCTAGTCTTTAATACTGTATTTAATACTGGAAATGTGCTAGAGAGTTTATTTTAGGTGCTTATCACAAAAAAAGGTAACTATGTGAGAGAACAATATGTTAATTACCTTGACTGTAGTAATCATTTCACTAAATATACATATATATAAAAAAATCATGCTGTATACCTTAAATAATGCAATTTATTTTGTAAATAATTAATAATTAAACAACAAATTCTACTTTACATTCTTTGGGCCATATCATGCTAATACTCAGCAAACCTCAAGCCACAACTCTCTATATATGTTTTGAATTTTCTTTGTCTACTCAAAAATAAACAATCCATGCTGTTTGCTCAGAACATTGTATTGAACAATTATATAACCCTGTGGTTCATCTCCTGAGACATGAACACCATGAAAAAAGAAATTCCTCATGCTTATGGTTTATGAATTATGGTGGATGTAATTACTGTGACTATAACTAATAAAACACAATATGTGATATAATAAGATAGGTACCATTGAAATAGTTCATGACAAAATTATCTCCTTTAAGCACTATCACTAATGCCTGAAACCTATTACTTTTAAGTGAAAATTGTCCTTTTTGTGAAATTATTAAAAAGGAAACAATTATAAATGGGAGTTTTAAAATGTAAAGTACCTAATCTCGTTATGAACTAGTATATCAGGAAAAGTTAGGTATGGACTGCAAAGATCAACTTTTTTTGTTTAATATATTACTTTTGTTAGACATTAATTAAGAGTACCTCCACTTGCCTTCTCCTGGTATCTAGTAATTACTAGTTATAGCAAATGTCAGCACTAAAATGTTTTATGTCTATGACAAAAAAATAAAACAGAAATAGATTGTCATATTTTGCAAAAATAAAACACTCACTTTTTACACCTACTTACAAGTTGAATTTTAATCAATCATTCTGATCATTTTTTAAATAAAGCAGTTTTGTTCATCAGTTCTGTGAAAACTGTTATTTTTATTTTGTATTAGAAAAATTGGTGTAAACTGTAACAAGTTAAATGTTATTTTTTTAATCTATTATATCTCCATTAATTCAACCACAACTATTTTTCCTATTGTTTTAATTTCCTACTATCTGGTAACATCTTCAGCTGAAAATATATGTCACCTGAACAAGAAGATGAAAAATGAAAAATTCAGACAACCATGCAAGCTGATGTTAGAAATAGGCTTTATCTGGGAAAGAAGACAGGGATAAAATTTGGCATGTTCCTGCCTTCCTTTTTCTGAGTGTCTTTTATCCCTTCATCTATGAGCCAAAGAGTTTCATGCCATCTCTTAACTCTCTAAACCAAAGCTTGCTTCCAAGAGAAGTGGCCCTAGCTCTAGAATTGCCCCTTTCTCTCCCCATTTTAAAAAGAATATCAGGAAAGTCAAGATCTTAAGTCAAGTTAAATATATTTCTAATGATAAAGAAAGTAGTGATTTTTAAAAAAATATTTATTGGGGTGACATTAGTCCAGGTAGTGATTTTTGGTAATATATTTCATAAACCACTGGCATTTTGGAATAACAAAAATCAGCTTTTCCCAACTAGTCTATTACAATTTACTTAAACTCTGACCAGTTAATCTCCCAGACAGGAGCCCCTTCCCTGAGTAGCTCCCTGCAGCTCTGCAGTATGCCAGAGATGAGAGTGTATTAATAAGCCCCAAGTAATCATATGGCTTCTCAACCTAAAGCATCCTTTTAGCCTTTTATCACAGCCTCCTCATACTCCTGCACTAACACTATTGGTAAGGACTTGAAGAATTATGAGCAACTGCTCATCAAGGGGGAAAAAAAAGAGTAACCTGACCTAAACCATAGAAAATTAACCAAGTGTATATATCCTTTCTGATTGGTGTTTCTAGTTTCTTGGGATATATTCATAGAAGTGCGATCACTGGGTCAAATGGGAGTTCCATTTTTAGTTTTTTGAGGAAACTCCATACTGTTCTCCACAGTGGCTGCACCAGTCTGCGTTCCCACCAGCAGTGCACCAGGGTTCCTTTTTCTCTGAATCCTCGCCAGCACTTGTCGTTTGTTGATTTGTTGATGATAGCCATTCTGACAGGTGTGAGATGATACCGTATTGTCATTTTGATTTGCATCTCTCAGATGATTAGTGACTTTGAGCATGTTTTCATATCTCTCTTGGCCTTCCTTCTGTCTTCTTTCGAAAAGTATCTATTTAGATCTGTTGCCCATTTTTTTATTGGGTTGTTTATCTACCTTTTGTTAAGTTGTATGAGTTCCCTGTAAATGTTGGGGATTAAGCCGTTATTGGTAATAACATTGGCAAATATGTTCTCCCACGCAGTGGGCTTTCTTGTTTTGTTGATGGTTTCTTTTGCTGTGCAAAAGCTTTTTATTTTGGTATAGTCCCATTTGTTTATTTTCTCTTTAGTTTCCATTGCCCTAGGAACAGTATCAGTGAAGAAATTACTTCGGCATATGTCTGAGATTTTGCTGCCTGTGGATTCCTCTAGTATTTTTATGGTTTTCTATCTTATGTTTAAGTCACTTTTCATATGTTGGTGTACACAGACAGACAGGATCATTACCTGTGGTTCTCTGGAAATGACTTCAGATCCTTCTGTTTACATTTGTTAATCATTTTAACATTTCTTTTAGTTTCCTTTGCTACTCCGTGGACCAACACTCAAAAATATTCAATTAAACTTTGCCAAGAAGGAAGTCCTGGACTGACATGTTGGTACATTTTTCAACATTCAGTGCCACATTTTATTATCTCATGCTGGGGAGTGTATTATATATTTAAGACAATATTTTCTACTTCTATTGACTGTCTACTTCATAAATTACTTCTCTCCTTTCCACCACATTAGGAAGAGAGACATATTGATTTTAAGATTCAGGAGATATGCACACTCTAGAAGAATTATTCCTCTTCTAGAATTATATTGTATTTCAGAATTTTAATCTTTTTGCTATACTATTCATGCCAATTTAGAGGTCATGAATAGACAAAACATTAGATCAGCCTCGAAAATCCAATGTGAAACACAATGTGGCTTGAAGGAGAGCTCTGTTCCCAAAAGCTTTTCCTCCCTGAAAGTCTGTTTGTGTGTCATCTTTTGCAACACGCCATGAATCTTAATCACATTTAACAAGAACTCCACAACACTCTCAGTCACTCCTGCTCAAAATCTTGGGAAATCTTCCTTTTCATTCATCCTCTATCATTCAACAAGTTATATCAACTATTACTCTGAAACAGCTGTCACCTAGGTCCTTCCTTCCCATTACTAATACTGCTGACTTCTATTATTTTAGCACTTTGTTCCTAAGTGACTTTTGAAACATAATGGGTGTCATCCTACCCAGACTGACTGTCAGAAACTATGCAGACAGGGTCCAGAAAACTGTGTTTTTATGAGACTTTCAGATGTTTCTGATAAAACACTTTGCAGGTGTTTCAGATAGAATAAAATTTGAAAACTACTAAAACAATTCCTTTTGTAGACCACTATTGAATGTTTTCATTGCACTACTTCATTGTACCATTATCCACGTCACAAAGGTTTGATCTAAAGTCTCCAATGACTTTAATGCCAAACCTCAACTAACTCAGAGTGAACAGTTTAAACATCAACCACAGTCTTTTTTCATGCTTCTCCCCAATGTGAAACCTCCATCCTACAATTCTTATTGTTTCCCAAACAGGAAATGGTCTTTCTTCTGTCCAGGGGGGGTCATCTCATAGGTGTCTACCTAGAAATTGAATTAGTTCTTTTAAGAATCATTTGTGACAGACACACAAATATATACAATCAATGCATAGTTTGAAAAAAATCTGTTAAGTATAACAAATTAATCTTTTATAGGCAGTATGCATATAATTTGGGTAGGCAATGTCCAGAAAAGTGTTTTGACACAAAATACCTTGACCTAAAAGCATTATTTTCAGATGCTATAGTATTCAGTTAAAGATCAGTTAGTTAAAATACAATAGACCCCATTTTATTTTGTCTGTTAACAGACATTAAAAAAAGTAATTTTGCTTCTTCTACACTTCATTTAAGTTATAAAGTTGGAAAAAAATTACTTCCAACATAAACAAGAACACATCAGATAATCTATAAAATCATAACTACTCTTGAAATCATCAAAGAGCTGAGGTTGCAGGAAAACCAGCTGGAAGGAAATCTTAATAAAGGTAAGTATATCCATAGAGGCATCCGTGTGAGCACTGCCTTACCTGAGCCAGAATATGGGAGAAAAATGGTGCCATCATACAAGCCCATAACAATTGTTTTATAAAACTGTTGAAGACTCATTTTGGGAGTGCTATGTGTATACAATGGCTAAGAGCCAAAGGAAAAAAACAAGTTCACATCTATTTTCAAGTTTTCTTCACAGACTTAGAACAGCCCTCACAAGCATGCTTGAGGGAGTATGGAAAACCAGACAAAGCCTCCTTCATGGTGTAGGTCTAGTGAGAGCAGCCACAGTCTCTGTGTAAGCAGGAAGCATGCTCCCATCACCAAGGCTGTCTCCCTTAAGGAACAAAAGCCTGAAGCCCCTGGGGAAGGAGAGCAAACCCTGTTCCCCTCAGAGATAGATGAGGACTCATTGCTAGGGGAAGAGAATTTAAAAAAATATTCTAGCCCTGGGATTGGATGGGAAACACTCTGTGCTCAGACCAAGACCCATCTCCTCGCTCTGTGGAAGAGCAAGATCACAATGCAAGTCCCAATCCTGAGACACAGGCAGAAAGGATCTGCCTAAGGCTGAGACAAAAGCAGGACAACAGAGACCACCGTTGCATGCTTTCATTACACTGCTTCATTGTACCATTATCCACTTCACAAAGGTTTGATCTAA